>NC_091993.1:49422143-50024638 GCF_044704955.1 Pristiophorus japonicus
AGGGTGGGAGGGAAGCTCGGGGGAGGGGGGGAGGGAAGCTCGGGGGAGGGGGGGAGGGGGGAAGCTCGGGGGATCGGAGAGAAGGGGGGGAGGGAAGCTCGGGGGAGGGGGGGAGGGAAGCTCGGGGGAGGGGGGGAGGGAAGCTCGGGGGAGGGGGGGAGGGAAGCTCGGGGGAGGGAAAGCTCGGGGGAGGGGGGGAGGGAAGCTCGGGGGAGGGGGGGAGGGAAGCTCGGGGGAGGGGGGGAGGGAAGCTCGGGGGAGGGGGGGAGGGAAGCTCGGGGGAGGGGGGGAGGGAAGCTCGGGGGAGGGGGGAGGGAAGCTCGGGGGAGGGGGGGAGGGAAGCTCGGGGGAGGGGGGAGGGAAGCTCGGGGGAGGGGGGGAGGGAAGCTCGGGGGAGGGGGGGAGGGAAGCTCGGGGGAGGGGGGGAGGGAAGCTCGGGGGAGGGGGGGAGGGAAGCTCGGGGGAGGGGGGGAGGGAAGCTCGGGGGAGGGGGGGAGGGAAGCTCGGGGGAGGGGGGGAGGGAAGCTCGGGGGAGGGGGGGAGGGAAGCTCGGGGGAGGGGGGGAGGGAAGCTCGGGGGAGGGGGGGAGGGAAGCTCGGGGGAGGGGGGGAGGGAAGCTCGGGGGAGGGGGGGAGGGAAGCTCGGGGGAGGGGGGAGGGAAGCTCGGGGGAGGGGGGGAGGGAAGCTCGGGGGAGGGGGGGAGGGAAGCTCGGGGGAGGGGGGGAGGGAAGCTCGGGGGAGGGGGGGAGGGAAGCTCGGGGGAGGGGGGGAGGGAAGCTCGGGGGAGGGGGGGAGGGAAGCTCGGGGGAGGGGGGGAGGGAAGCTCGGGGAAGCTCGGGAGGAGGGGGGAGGGGAAGCTCGGGGGAGGGGGGGAGGGAAGCTCGGGGGAGGGGGGGAGGGAAGCTCGGGGGAGGGGGGGAGGGAAGCTCGGGGGAGGGGGGGAGGGAAGCTCGGGGGAGGGGGGAGGGAAGCTCGGGGGAGGGGGGGAGGGAAGCTCGGGGGAGGGGGGGAGGGAAGCTCGGGGGAGGGGGGGAGGGAAGCTCGGGGGAGGGGGGGAGGGAAGCTCGGGGGAGGGGGGGAGGGGAAGCTCGGGGAGAGGGGGGGAGGGAAGCTCGGGGGAGGGGGGGAGGGAAGCTCGGGGGAGGGGGGGAGGGAAGCTCGGGGGAGGGGGGGAGGGAAGCTCGGGGGAGGGGGGGAGGGAAGCTCGGGGGAGGGGGGGAGGGAAGCTCGGGGGAGGGGGGGAGGGAAGCTCGGGGGAGGGGGGGAGGGAAGCTCGGGGGAGGGGGGAGGGAAGCTCGGGGGAGGGGGGGAGGGAAGCTCGGGGGAGGGGGGGAGGGAAGCTCGGGGGAGGGGGGGAGGGAAGCTCGGGGGAGGGGGGGAGGGAAGCTCGGGGGAGGGGGGGAGGGAAGCTCGGGGGAGGGGGGGAGGGAAGCTCGGGGGAGGGGGGGAGGGAAGCTCGGGGAGGGGGGGAGGGAAGCTCGGGGGAGGGGGGAGGGAAGCTCGGGGGAGGGGGGGAGGGAAGCTCGGGGGAGGGGGGGAGGGAAGCTCGGGGGAGGGGGGGAGGGAAGCTCGGGGGAGGGGGGAGGGAAGCTCGGGGGAGGGGGGAGGGAAGCTCGGGGGGAGGGGGGGAGGGAAGCTCGGGGGAGGGGGGAGGGAAGCTCGGGGGAGGGGGGGAGGGAAGCTGGGGAGGGGGGGGAGGGGAAGCTCGGGGGAGGGGGGGAGGTAAGCTCGGGGGAAGGGGGGGAGGGAAGCTCGGGGGAGGGGGGGAGGGAAGCTCGGGGGAGGGGGGGAGGGAAGCTCGGGGGAGGGGAGGGAAGCTCGGGGGAGGGAAGCTCGGGGGAGGGGGGGGAGGTAAGCTCGGGGAGGGGGGGGAGGGAAGCTCGGGGGAGGGGGGGAGGGAAGCTCGGGGGAGGGGGGGAGGGAAGCTCGGGGGAGGGGGGAGGGGAGGAAGCTCGGGGGAGGGGGGGGAGGGAAGCTCGGGGGAGGGGGGGAGGGAAGCTCGGGGGAGGGGGGGAGGGAAGCTCGGGGAGGGGGGGAGGGAAGCTCGGGGGAGGGGGGAGGGAAGCTCGGGGGAGGGGGGGAGGGAAGCTCGGGGGAGGGGGGGGAGGGAAGCTCGGGGGAGGGGGGGAGGGAAGCTCGGGGGAGGGGGGAGGGAAGCTCGGGGGAGGGGGGGAGGGAAGCTCGGGGGAGGGAAGCTCGGGGAGGGGAGGGGGGGGAGGTAAGCTCGGGGGAGGGAAGCTCGGGGGAGGGGGGGAGGGAAGCTCGGGGGAGGGGGGGGAGGGAAGCTCGGGGGAGGGGGGGGAGGGAAGCTCGGGGAGGGGGGGGAGGGAAGCTCGGGGGAGGGGGGGAGGGAAGCTCGGGGGAGGGGGGGAGGGAAGCTCGGGGGAGGGGGGGGAGGGAAGCTCGGGGGAGGGGGGGGAGGGAAGCTCGGGGGAGGGGGGGAGGGAAGCTCGGGGGAGGGGGGGGAGGGAAGCTCGGGGGAGGGGGGGGAGGGAAGCTCGGGGGAGGGGGGGGAGGGAAGCTCGGGGGAGGGGGGGGAGGGAAGCTCGGGGGAGGGGGCGGAGGGAAGCTCGGGGGAGGGGGGGGAGGGAAGCTCGGGGGAGGGGGGGGAGGGAAGCTCGGGGGAGGGGGGGAGGGAAGCTCGGGGGAGGGGGGGAGGGAAGCTCGGGGGAGGGGGGGAGGGAAGCTCGGGGGAGGGGGGGGAGGGAAGCTCGGGGGAGGGGGGGGAGGGAAGCTCGGGGGAGGGGGGGGGAGGGAAGCTCGGGGGAGGGAAGCTCGGGGGGGGGGGGGAGGGAAGCTCGGGGGAGGGGGGGAGGGAAGCTCGGGGGAGGGGGGGGAGGGAAGCTCGGGGGGGGGGGGGGAGGGAAGCTCGGGGGGGGGGGGAGGGAAGCTCGGGGGAGGGGGGGAGGGAAGCTCGGGGGAGGGGGGAGGGAAGCTCGGGGGAGGGGGGGGAGGGAAGCTCGGGGGAGGGGGGGGAGGGAAGCTCGGGGAGGGGGGGGAGGGAAGCTCGGGGGAGGGGGGGGAGGGAAGCTCGGGGGAGGGGGGGAGGGAAGCTCGGGGGAGGGGGGAGGGAAGCTCGGGGGAGGGAAGCTCGGGGGAGGGAAGCTCGGGGGAGGGAAGCTCGGGGGAGGGAAGCTCGGGGGAGGGAAGCTCGGGGGAGGGAAGCTCGGGGGAGGGAAGCTCGGGGGAGGGGGGGGGAGGAAGCTCGGGGGAGGAAGCTCGGGGGAGGGGGAGCTCGGTCCTCGGGGAGGGAGAGCTCGGTCCTGGGGGGGGGGGGGGGGGGGAAGCTCGGGGGAGGGAGAGCTCGGTGCTGGGGGAGGGGAGGGAGAGCTCGGTCCTGGGGGGGGGGGGGAAGAGAGCTTGGTCCTGGGGGAGGGAGGGGGGGGGGGGGGGGGAAGAGAGCTCGGTCCTGGGGGAGGGAGGGAGGGGGGGGGGGGGGGGGGGAAAGAGAGCTCGGTCCTGGGGAAGGGGGGGGGGGGGGGGGGGAGAGCTCGGTCCTGGGGGAGGGGGGGGAGAGCTCGGTCCTGGGGAAGGGGGGGGGGGAGCTCGGTCCTGGGGAAGGGGGGGGGGGGAGCTCGGTCCTGGGGGAGGGGGGGGAGAGCTCGGTCCTGGGGGAGGGGAGGGGAGGGAGAGCTCGGTCCTGGGGGAGGGGAGGGGAGGGAGAGCTCGGTCCTGGGGGAGGGGAGGGGAGGGAGAGCTCGGTCCTGGGGGAGGGGAGGGGAGGGAGAGCTCGGTCCTGGGGGAGGGGAGGGGAGGGGAGAGCTCGGTCCTGGGGGAGGGGAGGGGAGGGAGAGCTCGGTCCTGGGGGAGGGGAGGGGAGGGAGAGCTCGGTCCTGGGGGGGGGGAGGGGAGGGAGAGCTCGGTCCTGGGGGGGGGGAGGGGAGGGAGAGCTCGGTCCTGGGGGAGGGGAGGGAGAGCTCGGTCCTGGGGGAGGGAGGGAGAGCTCGGTCCTGGGGGAGGGGAGGGAGAGCTCGGTCCTGGGGGAGGGGAGGGAGAGCTCGGTCCTGGGGGAGGGGAGGGAGAGCTCGGTCCTGGGGGAGGGGAGGGAGAGCTCGGTCCTGGGGGAGGGGAGGGAGAGCTCGGTCCTGGGGGAGGGGAGGGAGAGCTCGGTCCTGGGGGAGGGGAGGGAGAGCTCGGTCCTGGGGGAGGGGAGGGAGAGCTCGGTCCTGGGGGAGGGGAGGGAGAGCTCGGTCCTGGGGGAGGGGAGGGAGAGCTCGGTCCTGGGGGAGGGGAGGGAGAGCTCGGTCCTGGGGGAGGGGAGGGAGAGCTCGGTCCTGGGGGAGGGGAGGGAGAGCTCGGTCCTGGGGGAGGGGAGGGAGAGCTCGGTCCTGGGGGAGGGGAGGGAGAGCTCGGTCCTGGGGGAGGGGAGGGAGAGCTCGGTCCTGGGGGAGGGGAGGGAGAGCTCGGTCCTGGGGGAGGGGAGGGAGAGCTCGGTCCTGGGGGAGGGGAGGGAGAGCTCGGTCCTGGGGGAGGGGAGGGAGAGCTCGGTCCTGGGGGAGGGGAGGGAGAGCTCGGTCCTGGGGGAGGGGAGGGAGAGCTCGGTCCTGGGGGAGGGGAGGGAGAGCTCGGTCCTGGGGGAGGGGAGGGAGAGCTCGGTCCTGGGGGAGGGGAGGGAGAGCTCGGTCCTGGGGGAGGGGAGGGAGAGCTCGGTCCTGGGGGAGGGGAGGGAGAGCTCGGTCCTGGGGGAGGGGAGGGAGAGCTCGGTCCTGGGGGAGGGGAGGGAGAGCTCGGTCCTGGGGGAGGGGAGGGAGAGCTCGGTCCTGGGGGAGGGGAGGGAGAGCTCGGTCCTGGGGGAGGGGAGGGAGAGCTCGGTCCTGGGGGAGGGGAGGGAGAGCTCGGTCCTGGGGGAGGGGAGGGAGAGCTCGGTCCTGGGGGAGGGGAGGGAGAGCTCGGTCCTGGGGGAGGGGAGGGAGAGCTCGGTCCTGGGGGAGGGGAGGGAGAGCTCGGTCCTGGGGGAGGGGAGGGAGAGCTCGGTCCTGGGGGAGGGGAGGGAGAGCTCGGTCCTGGGGGAGGGGAGGGAGAGCTCGGTCCTGGGGGAGGGGAGGGAGAGCTCGGTCCTGGGGGAGGGGAGGGAGAGCTCGGTCCTGGGGGAGGGGAGGGAGAGCTCGGTCCTGGGGGAGGGGAGGGAGAGCTCGGTCCTGGGGGAGGGGAGGGAGAGCTCGGTCCTGGGGGAGGGGAGGGAGAGCTCGGTCCTGGGGGAGGGGAGGGAGAGCTCGGTCCTGGGGGAGGGGAGGGAGAGCTCGGTCCTGGGGGAGGGGAGGGAGAGCTCGGTCCTGGGGGAGGGGAGGGAGAGCTCGGTCCTGGGGGAGGGGAGGGAGAGCTCGGTCCTGGGGGAGGGGAGGGAGAGCTCGGTCCTGGGGGAGGGGAGGGAGAGCTCGGTCCTGGGGGAGGGGAGGGAGAGCTCGGTCCTGGGGGAGGGGAGGGAGAGCTCGGTCCTGGGGGAGGGGAGGGAGAGCTCGGTCCTGGGGGAGGGGAGGGAGAGCTCGGTCCTGGGGGAGGGGAGGGAGAGCTCGGTCCTGGGGGAGGGGAGGGAGAGCTCGGTCCTGGGGGAGGGGAGGGGAGGGAGAGCTCGGTCCTGGGGGAGGGGAGGGGAGGGAGAGCTCGGTCCTGGGGGAGGGGAGGGGAGGGAGAGCTCGGTCCTGGGGGAGGGGAGGGAGAGCTCGGTCCTGGGGGAGGGGAGGGAGAGCTCGGTCCTGGGGGAGGGGAGGGAGAGCTCGGTCCTGGGGGAGGGGAGGGAGAGCTCGGTCCTGGGGGAGGGGAGGGAGAGCTCGGTCCTGGGGGAGGGGAGGGAGAGCTCGGTCCTGGGGGAGGGGAGGGAGAGCTCGGTCCTGGGGGAGGGGAGGGAGAGCTCGGTCCTGGGGGAGGGGAGGGAGAGCTCGGTCCTGGGGGAGGGGAGGGAGAGCTCGGTCCTGGGGGAGGGGAGGGAGAGCTCGGTCCTGGGGGAGGGGAGGGAGAGCTCGGTCCTGGGGGAGGGGAGGGAGAGCTCGTTCCTGGGGGAGGGGAGGGAGAGCTCGGTCCTGGGGGAGGGGAGGGAGAGCTCGGTCCTGGGGGAGGGGAGGGAGAGCTCGGTCCTGGGGGAGGGGAGGGAGAGCTCGGTCCTGGGGGAGGGGAGGGAGAGCTCGGTCCTGGGGGAGGGGAGGGAGAGCTCGGTCCTGGGGGAGGGGAGGGAGAGCTCGGTCCTGGGGGAGGGGAGGGAGAGCTCGGTCCTGGGGGAGGGGAGGGAGAGCTCGGTCCTGGGGGAGGGGAGGGAGAGCTCGGTCCTGGGGGAGGGGAGGGAGAGCTCGGTCCTGGGGGAGGGGAGGGAGAGCTCGGTCCTGGGGGAGGGGAGGGAGAGCTCGGTCCTGGGGGAGAGCAGAGAAAGAGTCCACTCCGCAGGGGAAGGAGCCTGGTCTCTGGGGGAAAAGCATGCTCTGGTCCTGGGGGGGGGGGGGCAGGGGGCAGGGGGCGGTGAAAGGAGCCCGGCCCCCAGGGGGTGGGGAGAGCCCGGTCCCCAGTTAAGAAAGACTTGCATTTATATAGGGCCTTTCACAACCACCAGACGTCCCAAAGCTCTTTACAGACAATGAAGTACTTTTGGAGTGTAGTCACTGCTGTAATGTGGGAAACGCGACAGCCAATTTGCTCAAAGCAAGCTCCTACACACAGCAATGTGATAATGACCAGAGAATGTTTTAGTGATGGTTGACTGAGGAATAAATATTGGCGTAGGACACCGGGGAGAACCCTCTAATTCTTCTTCGAAATAGTGCCGTGGGATCCTTTACATCCACCTGAAGGGGCAGACGGGGCCTCGGTTTAATGTCTCAGGAGAGGACGGTTAGAGGGAGGGAGGCCCTGTGTCGGTGCCGGTCCCGGAGGCTACAGTTGCGGTCCCGGTGTGCCCGCCCAGCCCCAGCCCACGATGCGGCGGCTCCAGCCGAGCTGCCCTGCCGGTTCACACTTACATCACGCTGGCTCTCCCCCGGCCTCCCTTTTGCCGCTCATTGGTCGGTGTGCACGCATCGTCCCTGGGCCGCCGGGCCGTGCCGCCCGCACTCGCCCACTAACACTGCGCCGTGCTCGCCGCCTCACAGCAGGGCCTGGCGGGGCCAGCTGCTGCACTCGGACGAGGCGCCCTCCCCCTACCTGCTGCAAGCGTGTGAGCCGGGCCGGAGCAGGCGGCGGACGGGAGCTGCGGGCCGCACGCAATTTCCTGGGGGACTTGTTGCTGCGGAGCCATGTCAGTCCCCGCGACCCGGGCAGCAACTCGGCCCCGGACCGCCAGCGCGCCTGCGCAGCCCTGGCCCGGCCACCATCGACCTTGCGCAAACCCGGCCCAGCCCCAACGGGTCTGCGCAGCCTGGCCCCGCCCCGCCCCGCCCCCTCCGCGAGCCGGGCTTTCAAACCTGTGCAGCGCCGCCCCGGTTCCCCCACCGCGCCTGCGCAGCCTAGCCCGCCCCCTCCGCGAGCCCGGCTTTCAAACACACGCCGACGCACTGCCGTTCGAGCCACAATTCTTTTGATAGGAGACAAAATTAACCAGTTAAGTCAAGTGCCCCCCAATCTGGGGGACACTCCAAATATTTTTCAAAGCCCTTTTTTTTGCGGGGGGGCCCGAGCCACAAACCGACAGCGCTGGGTGGAATGTTCCAGAGAATGGCTTCGGACCCGGTCAGTCCCGGCAGGGCCTAACATGGAGAGAGAGGTTACCTCCCCACACCCCTGCCCCCCGATCTCCCCCACCTTATGGTATGGGTAGAGCTGCGGAATACCAAGGGGCAGAAAACGCTAGTGGGAGTTGTGTACAGACCACCAAACAGCAGTAGTGAGGTTGGGGACGGCATCAAACAAGAAATTAGGGATGCGTGCAATAAAGGCACAGCAGTTATCATGGGTGACTTTAATCTACATATTGACTGGGCTAACCAAACTGGTAGCAATGCGGTGGAGTAGGATTTCCTGGAGTGTATTAGGGATGGTTTTCTCGACCAATATGTCGAGGAACCAACCAGGGAACTGGCCATCCTAGACTGGGTGATGTCTAATAAGAAAGGACTAATTAGCAATCTTGTTGTGCGAGACCTCTTGGGGAAGAGTGACCATAATATGGTAGCATTCTTCATTATGATGGAGAGTGACACAGTTAATAAAGAAACTAGGGTCCTGAACTTAAGGAAAGGTAACTTCGATGGTTTGAAACGTGAATTGCTAGAATAGACTGGCGAATGATACTTAAAGGATTGACGGTGGATAGGCAATGGCAAACATTTAAAGATCACATGGATGAACTTCAGCAATTGTACATCCCTGTCTGGAGTAAAATTAAAACGGGGAAGTTGGCTCAACTGTGGCTAACAAGGGAAATTAGGGATAGTGTTAAATCCAAGGAAAAGACATATAAATTGGTGAGAAAAAGCAGCAGACCTGAGGACTGGGAGAAATTTAGAATTCAGCAGAGGAGGACAAAGGGTTTAATTAAGAGGGGGGAAATAGAGTACGAGAAGAAGCTTGTCGGGAACGTAAAAACTGACTGCAACAGCTTCTATAGGTATATGAAGAGAAAAAGATTAGTGAAGACAAACGTAGATTTCTTGCAGTCGGATTCAGGTGAATTTATAATGGAGAATAAAGAGATGGCAGACCAATTGGACAAATACTTTGGTTCTGTCTTCATGAAGGAACACAGAAATAACCTTCCGGAAGTACTAGAGGACCGAGGGTCTAGTGAGAAGGAGGAACTGAAGGATATCCTTATTAGGCGGGAAATTGTGTTAGGGAAATTGATGGGATTGAAGGCCGATAAATCCCAGGAGCCTGATAGTCTGCATCCCAAAGTACTTAAGGAAGTGACCCTAGAAATAGTGGATGCATTGGTGATCGTTTTCCAACTCGGGATCAGTTCCTATGGATTGGAGGGTAGCTAAGGTAACACCACTTTTTAAAAAGGGAGGGAGAGAGAAAGCGGGTAATTACAGACCGGTTAGCCTGACATCAGTAGTGGGGAAAATGTTGGAATCAATTATTAAAGATGAAATAGCAGCGCATTTGGAAAGCAGTGGCAGGATCGGTCCGAGTCAGCTTGGATTTATGAAAGGGAAATCATGTTTGACAAATCTTCTGGAATTTTTTGAGGATGTAACTAGTAGAGTGGACAAGAGAGAACCAGTGGATGTGGTGTATTTGGACTTTCAAAAGACTTTTGACAAGGTCCCACACAAGAGATTTGTGTGCAAAATCAAAGCACATGGTATTGGGGGTAATATACTGACGTGGATAGAGAACTGGTTGGCAGACAGGAAGCAGAGAGTCGGAATAAACGGGTCCTTTTCAGAATGGCAGGCAGTGACTAGTGGAGTGCCGCATGGTTCAGTGCTGGGACCCCAGCTATTTACAATATACATCAATGATTTAGATGAAGGAATTTAGTGTAATATCTCCCAAGTTTGCAGATGACACTAAACTGGGTGGTGGTGTGATCTGTGAGGGGGACGTTAAGAGGCTGCAGGGTGACTTAGACAGGTTAGCTGAGTGGGCAAATGCATGACAGATGCAGTATAAATGTGAGGTTATCCACTTTGGGGGCAAAAACAGGAAGACAGAATATTATCTGAATGGTGGCAGATTAGGAAAAGGGGAGGTGCAACGAGACCTGGGTGTCATGGTTCATCAGTCATTGAAAGTTGGCATACAGCTACAGCAGGCGGTAAAGAAGACAAATGGTATGTTGGCCTTCATAGCGAGGGGATTTGAGTATAGGAGCAGGGAGGTCTTACTGCAGTTGTACAGGGCCTTGGTGAGGCCTCACCTGGAATATTGTGTTCAGTTTTGGTCTCCTAATCTGAGGAAGGACATTCTTGCTATTGAGGGAGTGCAGCGAAGGTTCACCAGACTGATTCCCGGGATAGCTGGACTGACATATGAGGAGAGACTAGATCAACTGGGCACTGGAGTTTAGAAGGATGAGAGGGGATCTCATAGAAACATACAAGATTCTGACAGGACGGGACAGGTTAGATGCGGGTAGATTGTTCCCGATGTTGGGGAAGTCCAGAATCAGGGGACACAGTCTTAGGATAAGGGGTAGGCCATTTAGGACTGAGATGAGGAGAAACCTCTTTACTCAGAGAGTTGTTAACCTGTGGAATTCCCTACAGCAGAGAGTTGTTGATGCTAGTTCATTGGATATATTCAAGAGGGAGTTAGAGATGGCCCTTACAGCTAAAGGGATCAAGGGGTATGGAGAGAAAGCAGGAAAGGGGTACTGAGGGAATGATCAGCCATGACTTTATTGAATGGTGGCGCAGGCTCGAAGGGCCGAATGTCCTACTCCTGCACCTATTTTCTATGTTTCTATCCCCCTCCCCCACCCTATCCCCCTTCCCCCGTCCTATTCCCCCTCTCCCACCCTACCCCCTATCATCCAGCCCCCTATTCCCCACACCCTGCCCCCCCCATCTCCCCCCGCCTCTCCTGTCCATCCCCGCTTTGCCTCCTCTGCTCGACTCCCCCGCCCTGTCCCCCACAGCCTACGGACTCACATTGCGTATTGTGAATTCCACGTAGAGAGGTCCTGTGGGAAGGAGCAAGGGAGGAGGACAGAAGGAGTATGAGTCTGTATGCATTGGCCCATACGGCGAAGCCTGATCTCCAGTGGTCTTGGATCCCCTCTGTCCCTTGCTCTGTGGTGGCTAGTGTGCAACGGCCAGCCCACGTTAAAAAGAATTCAGGCACAGGCATCTTCCACCGTTTAAAATGAGTTCATCAGTCACCTGAGTACTCATTTTTAGTGTGGAAGCAAGTCATTCTCGACCCTGAGGGACTGCCTATGATGATTATGAGCCTACAGACTGAGATTGTAGTGAATTGCACTAACCTGGGGACCAGTTTGGGGGTCTGGGTTTAAATTCAGCTCACACTGTTACTGTGAAACTTCCTCTGGTTGCTGCTCGTGAGGGTCCTGATGTGAAACTCGTTTACACAGCCTTCCGTAAAGATGGGCCACAACTTTAACTGACACTTTCACTCAGAGGCCAGAGGGTTGGTCAGTGTGGGAAATGGAAAGGAATGTATTGGTGAACTACGGGGCTCGCTCCTGAGGTTGGTTCAATGCATGTTCTTCTTGAGATCACGAAAATCACGAAAGGGACAACTATGCGATCGTTCCCAGTCTTATCCTCTTTAGGCTTTGGTTCATTTATCTAAAGTCTTGCATTCTCATTTTCATTCCCTGCACTTGTGAAATACACGTCATTTTTTAAGTAAAAATGGTGTATAAAATACAGGTTGGATCTCCCTTATCCGGCACCACCCCTCGTCCGGCATGATTCTGGTGGCCGGGGGCACATGCGCAGGATGTGGCCGACCTCCACCCTGATTTTGTGGCCGCGCTGACACTCGACCCACCCGCTGGGGCCGCTCCGACGCTCGGCCCACCGAGGGCCCGCTGACACTTCGGGCCCGCTTGGGGCATCGACCTCCCCACACCCCTCCTGGTTATTTTCTTACAGCCTTTCGTAGTTTCTCATTGACAATTTTCTTGCCATTTTGATCATGTTTGATTTGCCCGTCCCCATCTCTTCAGTTTTGATTTGCTGCCATTTTACTTTGAGCCTCTCAGCGAAGTGTGACGACAAACGTGGCGATATTACAGGAAGTAAATTTGGTAAACAGCACGCATTCGATGCACAACTTTTAATATATTAGTAGATCTCCAATGGCTTTTCTTAATAGCGGGCATTTAAAAAAATTCAAACTTGTAAAAGGAAAGGTTGGGGAATTCCAGGGCAGGTCAATTCCATAGTCGGACAACAAATTTGGGGTTTGTGTAAATTTGCAGAGGATGACAAGCTTTGCTTATTGTTTTAAAACAATCTTTCAACTCACTGTGACCATTGCTATAGAAGATCTATCAGTACAATATTAAAAATCTTGCATCATCCTGTATAGTCATCTGTAATTACTTCCTCCTAACATTTCATAAGCTGCTTGCTTTTATCTGAACTATACCTATCTACACTTACTGTATTTTTTTACTTTTGATTCAGTACCACCACCTCCTGTTTGCAAGGTGCTTTGCTCTCCCTCTAAGCCGACTTAGCATTTCCCAGTTCCCAGGAGCGCCAGATTGTGAAGCAGAGCCTCTACTGGACTGTCCCCACAGCAGTCACCCTGATCCCCAGTCCCACTAAGAAATAAGAGTTCCCTAACTTGCATGAGGTGCTCTTTTAAAGACTATCATCTTTGCAGGAAGAAAAGCCATGTTCCTGGCAGATTTGGAATACATTTTAATTTGGATCAGCATACAGAACATTTTCCTGAGGTTGGAGGGTGTTTAAATATCGATCACAGGGGCCAAGTAAATTTACTGTTAGCATTTCATTAAACAGCCCTAAAAATCATACC
Source organism: Pristiophorus japonicus (assembly GCF_044704955.1). NCBI lineage: Eukaryota > Metazoa > Chordata > Chondrichthyes > Pristiophoridae > Pristiophorus > Pristiophorus japonicus. Next base: position 49,434,525 of record NC_091993.1, read on the forward strand.
AGTGTATAAGTTTGTCCACAAGGAACATTAAAACACATGAAGGCACAACTTCTATCTGTAACTCTTGAGAAGTCTTACTCTGGGTAAAGTATTTGAACACTGATGGGGTAGGTTTAACTGAACACAGGTTCACAGGGGTAAAATTAGTGCAGGAGGAAGGCTTCACCTGATGTACAACAGGAAGCTCAAAGAATTACATTCACTCTGGGATGGAGTTGGAAGTGCAATTGCCCAGTGAGAAACCCACATATTGGAGACATTCTATATTTATACACCAGCACAAAGCAAATGTAGCTCATCGACTAAAAATAAATAAACCCCCCACATCCCCTGTCGCTCACTTCACCTCTTGCCCGTGCTTCGAGTAACCTCTCCCCTCCTCCACAACTATTTTGTTGCAAACAAGAATAAAGTGCTTCCTGGTTAAAGGGGGGTCACACTCCAAAAACTTTCAAACAAATGCCCCCTTGTTTTTTTTGAGGGCACAAAAAATACAAATTTTATCCCCTCTACAGCATTCTTTGACTTTCTCTGCCCCTCCTCCACATTTCTACATTCGTTTTTCCCCCATCCCCTGGCTCCTCCCTCTCTCCTCATAGCTCCTCCCCCATCCACTGGCAGTTGGCGCCAGATCCATTTGAATCGCCGCATGGTGCGCGTGTGCAACTTGGGGAGAGCGCATGTGCAGAGCTGGCCGCTGTTGAGGTTTGTCACCCCGGGGAGCGGAAGGCGGAGGCGAGTGTGGCCCTGGCGGAATGGTTGCGCTGAGCATACCGGCGCTCTGACCGTGAGTCAGTCCCTGTGTTTTTTTTGCTGATCTGCCGCTCCATCAACACAAATCGGTTAGGCCGCCTGAAGCCGCTTTCTTCCCCCTACCTCAGCCCCCTTCTCCCACCCCAGTCCCCTTCTCCCACCAACCCCCGCCCCCAGCACCCTCCCTCTTTCCGCCCCCAGCCCCCTCCCTCTCTCAGCCCCCTCCCCCCCACCTCTCCCTGTGCTAATTTAATTCCACTAATGTACAACACATTTTCCAGTGTTAAATTATATTTACCAGCTTTTTGCTATAATGCATAGATCACCTGAATTCTGATATAAGGGGTAATGGGGAGCGGGCGGGGAAGTGGAGCTGAGTCCATGATCGGATCAGCCATGTTCTTATTGAATGGCGGAGCAGACTTCGAGGTGGTTGAGTATTGCTCCTATTTCTTATGTTCTTATAAATCTTTTGCTGTATCTTTTTTTGGCAATACTCTCCCTATTTGAGTATCAGCAAATTTGACAAGCTTTCATATTTTATTTGGACATCCAAATGTCGTTCAAAAATAACAAGTCCAAGCACCTATCCTTGTGTGACTTCAACACCTTTCCCCAGTTTGATGTTACACATCCCATGATTATTGTTTTTTCTGTTCCAAGTTCCAGCCTGAATCCTGTTTGTGGGATGCCCATCCAATGATACAGAATGAGGGGGAAATACTGGCTATGTCTTCATCAGCTCTACAGGGAGTTGTTAGCTGGAGAGAGGCCCAGCAAGGACAGTCAGGAACTGGCAGCTTTCCTTTCTCCCGATATATGCATGAAATATTCAAACATTTCTCTGGAAACCAATGTATCTGTTGAAAAAAGTAACCAGGCTTATAATTTCTATGGGAGCATATTGTCTGTGGATAGTCATGGCAGGCTACCTGATAGCCACTCCACAACAAATGGAAGTCAGAATGAAATCCTGTTGCTTCAGATGTCCCTGATTGAGATGATGAGTTCTAAAGTACATTCTGAAGTACTGAATCAAGATGTCGGAGAAACATACATTAAGGCTATAAGAATTCTATTAGAAGATATGGAGATTATATCTAAACTGGTGAGTATGGTGGGTATTCTGATAATCATGATGTCTTTACAGCACATAAAAGGCACTTGGCCCAACCAGTTTATGTTGATGTTTATGCTCCACACCACTCTAGTTACTTCAGCTCACCATATCAACATAATCCTATTCTTTTCTTTGTCATGTACTTATCTAGTTTCCCCTTAAATGCATCAATGCTGCGCACCAGAACCACTCATTGTGGTAGAAAGTTCCACATTCTAACCACTGAGTAAAGAAGTTTCTCCTGAATTCATTATCCGATTTATTAGTTACCATGTTATATTTATGACCCCTAGTTTTGGACTCCCTCACAAACATAGAAATCTACAGCACAGAAGGAGACCATTTCGGCCCATAGTGTCCGCACCGGCCGACAGAGCCACGCGGCCCTCAGTCAGCAGCCCTGAAGGTTACATATAAACCTATGAACAATGGCGGACAGGTAAAGAACATCCGGCCCAACCAATCCACCTCACACAACTGCGACACCCCTTGCACCGAAACATTCTACACTCCATCCCAAATGGAGCCATGTCATCTCCTGAGAGAGGCAAGGAGGCAAAAACCCAGATTAAAAACCCAGGCCAATTGGGGGGGAAAAATCTGGACAAAATTCCTCTTCAGCCCGTCCAGGAGATCACCCTGGCTGTGTTCGATTCGCTGCAGTACTTACCATCGTATCTGCGCCAGCCAACAAGAGGTTATCCAGTCTAATCCCACTTACCAGCTCTAGGTCCGTAACCCTGCAGGTTACGGCACTTTCAGTGCCCATCCAAGCACCTTTTTAAATGTGGCTTCTGCATCCACCAACCTTCCAGGCAGTGAGTTCCAGACCCCCACAACCCTCTGCGTGAAGAAGCTTCCCCTCAAATCCCCTCTGAACCTTCCACCAACCACCTTAAAACTATGCCCCCTCGTAATTGACCCCTCCACCAATGGAAATAGGTCCTTGCTATCCACTATATCCAGGCCTATCAAAATTTTGTACACCTCAGTGAGGTCTCCTCTCAGCCTTCTCTTCCAATGAGAACAAACCCAGCCTATCCAATCTGTCCTCATAGCTAAGATTCTCTATTCTAGACAGCATCCGAGTAAATCTCCTCTGCACCCTCTCTGGTGCAATTATGTCATTTCTATAATACGGCGACCAGAACTGCACGCAGTACTCCAACTGTGGCCTAACCAGAGTAGGATACAATTTAAGCATAACCTCCCTGCTCTTGTATTCCGTATGCTTTCTTAACCACCTTATCCACCTGACCTGTTACTTTCAGGGATCTGTGGACAAGCACTCCAAGGTCCCTTTGTTCATCTACGCTAAAGTGGCCTACCGCTTAATGTGTATATCCTTTTCTTATTAGCCCTCCCAAACTGCATCACCTCGCACTTCTCTGAATTAAATTCCATTTGCCACTGCTCTGCCCACCTGACCAGTAGATTGATATCCTCCTGCAGTCCATGACTTTCCTCTTCATTATCAATCACGCAGCCAATTTTAGTGTCATCTACAAACTTCTTAATCATACTCCTGATAGTCAAATCTAGATCATTGATATATACCACAAAAAGCAAGGGACCCAGTACTGAGCCCTGCGGAACCCCACTGGAAGCATCATTCCAGTCACAAAAACAGCCATTAACATTTACCCTTTGCTTCCTACCTCTGAGCCAATTTTGGATCCAACATGCCACTTTGCCCTGGATCCCATGGGCTTTAACCTTTGTGATTAGTCTACCATGTGGGACCTTCTCAAAAGCCTTGTTAAAGTCCATATACAGTACATTGTATGCACTACCCTCATTGACTCTCTTGGTTACCTCCTCAAAAAATTCAATCAGGTTAGTCAAACACTATCTTCCCTTAACAAATCCGTACTGGCTGTCCCTCATTAATCCTTGCCTTTCCAAATGTAGATTTATCCTGTCTTTCAAGATTTTTTCCAATAATCACTGAGATTAGGCTGACTGATCTGTAATTACTCGGCCTATTCCTTTCTCCCTTCTTAGCAGTCCTCAGGCACCATGCCCAAATCCAAAGAAGACTGGACAATGATGGTCAAGGCCTCTGCTATTTCCTCTTTTGCTTTGCTCAACAGCCTGGGAGAAACATTTCTTCTCCATCTACCCTATTAAACCCCTTCATAATTTTGAAGACATTTATCAGGTCACCTCTTAGTCTTTTTCAAATGAAAAGAGCCCCAGTCTGTTAGTCTCTTATGATAGTTGTACCCTCTCAGTTCTGGGATCATCCTTGTAAATCTTTTTGCACCTTCTCCAGTGCCTCTATATTCTTTTTGTAATATGGAGATTAGAACTGTCCACAGTACTCCCAAGTAAGGTTATGCTATGTATTTTCATTGCTTGCACTATTCCTGATTTGAAAGATTGTGTTCAATTTTGTATGTGTTGTTTCTGAGTGGGGCTACTTGCTTTAGGCTGGGGTTAGATTACACTACCGATCTGCGACCCTTGTAGGTTGTCACACTCACTTTGCCCGTCAAGGGAGAGCTCCGTGCATGTGGTTATTTTTGGCTTTGAATCCATTAACCTCCCTCGCAATCTCGATGAGTTGGGGCGTGTGAGACATTGACATCCTGCTTGATCCCAACCTCGACTCCCTTCTCCCGCTCCACCCCAGCAAAGATCCATTCTTTTACTAAAACTACGATCTTCTACCACCGTCCCGATCTCCCTTCTTTCCACTGAAACTCTAATACATACGCTCATCACCTCAAGGCTTGATGTACTACAAAGGCTACCACTCACTTAAAGTGCAGTTGGTGTACGACCACACCCAGCACATCAAGATGGTGAATGCGTAGTATCCTAACAGCAGTCATGATGTGTTTAGTGCTGAGCTCAGCGTTCCAATCATTATAATGAGCAGGCAGCATGAATTGTGCATGTTTCCTGCACCAATGAGAGTCAGTGCCCCAGTGAGAATTGTTGGGAAGAGAAGTTTGGTTTTGTTCTTGCCTTCCATCATGATCCTGGAGCAGCCGGAGGACTGGGAGATATATTTGAGATGGCCAAGCCAGATCTGTCGTCCAACCAGGCCATCATGCGCCAAGTGTGGCACTCAAATTTGAGGGTACTGAGGTGAGTACTATACAGAGAACCGCATGAATGGGAGACCATGCATAACTTCGGGTGAGGAGCAGTGTCATTGTGGGTGGACAGTGGAACGAGAGTTGGAGAGTGTGTTATTGGAGGGAAAGCGGGTGGGAAATCTATTTTTTTTTTACAGGTGCAGCCAATGAGTATAGTAGGGCTGGAGATGGGCAGGATATGTGGATGGTGAGCAATACAGGGACATGATCAAAACATTTGAGGTGGAAAGGCTTTGGGGATGGTAGGGTTAAGGGAGGTGAAGAAGTTGACGTGCAAGTCAACTTTGAGTGAGGGCAAGAAGTCAACAAGTCGGAGGTGTCGAAATCTCGACCTCCGATAAACGACTCAGACACCTTCAGCTCCAGCAGAAGTTTCTTTAATTTACTTAGCAAGGGAAAGGTCATACTCCGTCAATGGCGAAGTGAACACCTTCCCAATGGTACAATTTCGCGAGATATTTATACAGTAAAACCCAAGTTATGGCCTCTCCCTGTGTATTGGCTCTGTCTCGCAGTCAGTGAATACAGATAAAGAATTAATTACTACATCCTTGTCCTGACATGGTTTCCAGATATTTCCTTTTGTCAGGGTTATTAGTTGGCCAGACAGCCATTACTCGATGAGAGTGTGGTAATGAGCTATTACCAGCCTTGCATTGTGTCAGGATTGTCCAGTTTCCTGGTCAGTTATCTTTTTGCATCAAATGGATGAGATCTGTACAAGAGATAATGGCTGGTGGTTTGAGTACTTAGAAAAGGGTGGGGTGGAGTGGAGTGGAACTGGTGTCGTATAGACAATAGGAGAGCACCATGGGGGGGGTACTTGTCTCAGCAGGACTTGCCTCCCAGCTGTCTGGTGGCTATCAGCCATTTCAAGCCAGGTTTAGCTGTTTATGCAAACCGACTGCTTGTTGCACAAATTCCTGGAAGGACCAGGACTCCATTTTGTGTTGTATTAAAAAGGGCACAAAACTACAGTGTGGTACAGCTTGGATAAAAATACATTTCCACAGAGGAGGGGATAAAAGACAGACTTGGATTTATATAGCGCCCTTCACGACGACCAGCCATCTCAAAGCGCTTTACAGCCAATGAAGTAATTTTGGAGTGTCATCTCTGTTGTAATGAAGGAAACGTGGCAGCCAATTTGCGCACAGAAAGCTCCCACAAACAGCAATGTGATAATGACCAGATAAACTCTATTTTTGATACGTTGATTGAGGGATAAATATTGTCCAGGATACTGGGGATAACTCCCCCGCTCTTCGAAATAGTGCCATGGGATGTTTTACATCCACTTGAGAGAGCAAACTGGGCCTTGTTTTAACATCTCATCTGAAAGACAGCACCTCCAACAGTGCAGCACTGCACTGGAGTGTCAGCCTAGATTTATGTGCTCAAGTCCCTGGAGTGGGACTTGAACCCACAACCTTCTGACTCAAAGGCAAGTGTGCTGCGCACTGAGCCACAGCTGACACAAGAAGGGGAGGGGAGAGGAAGAGGAAATGTAAAGGAGGCAAGGGCAAAGTGAGGAAAATCTGACAAGATGGTGCGAATGGAGAAAGGGTTCAGGGCTAAAGAAGGGTCAGTGGCTGAAAAGTGAACATAGAGCAAGAAGTGAAAGGGTACAGAGAATGCGAGAGGTTGGGGACGTGTGGGTGCCAATAGTAAGACACGCATCAGGGAATGAACAGCAGGCAGGGCAGGGCATCCTTTTTAAAATAGTTGTAAGCAATATTTGGGACTGTCAGCTTTTGAGAGTTTCGTAGATTGGCATTCATGGGGCTTCACCACTTGTGGGGGTGGGTCTTCGCCAGAGGGTGGGGGGGGCTTCACCACAGGTGTGGGGGGGGGGGGGTGGATTTTGACGAGGGGTGGGGAGCGGCGGGGGCTTTGCCAAGGGCAGGGGGTGGTGTTGAAAGGTGCTGTCAGAGGATCATCCTCCTTAAAAAGGGGCTAACAACAAAGTATTTAAATATGAAAGTCACAATTTTGCATTATTTCCCAATACCCATTTTCCAGATGGTGGGAGCCTATTCATCAGTGGAGGCAGTACCTCACAATTTGTGGCCAGGATAGGTTCCCCTTGGTACTGGCATGGGTCACCAACTCCAAAATTGTCAATTATCATAATTTCAGGGCTGGGGCAGATTCTTCAGAGAAGGTAGTTACATATTGAAGAAAAGAAATGTGGACACATTTAGATAGAGGTGGAGGAGAGACTGAAATATATCTGAAAGTGATAAACTCAATATGGACTATATTCAGTCTTTGCAGTGGAGAAACAGAATCCTGAGCTACACTGCTACAATGGCAGGACACAACTTCTGCCTCTGTCCTGTTCCCATTGATTGCACTCGACAGCTGCACATAATACAGCATCTCTCACACTCCAACTGGGGGCTACGCTAGGTCTACACAATCACCAGAATCTGACTGAAGAAGGAAATCGAACAAGGAAGGCAGAAGGTAAGTTGACTAAGCACGACCCTGACCCCAGAGCAAAAGCATTGGAGGCAGATAGAGGCATTGTAGCTGCATAAAGGAGTATGGAGAAACAGGGCAGGAGAAAAAGTATCCAATGCAGGAAATGAAATCACTGGGATACTGACCGTGTAAACAATTGATCTCCCACATACCCCACTTGAGCTCTTGTGCAAACAGTGTGCCTCTCATTGTTGGGGCTATCTCAGCATTTTCCCTTACTCCTTGGCTACCGCTTCTTCATTCAAGCACCTCGCCCTCTTTTTCATACACATGAATGACCTGGACGTGGGTATAGGAGATATCATTTCAAAGTTTGTAGATGATACAAAGGTTGAAGATGTAGTGAGGAGGATATGGCAGATGAAATGTAACGGAGAGAAATCTGAAGTGATGTGTTGTGGAAGGAACTCCCCCGTGAGGAGTGACAGTAATAAATGGTACAAATTTAAAAGGAGTGCAGGTACAGAGAGAACTGGGGGTTCAGATGCACAAATCTTTGAAGGTGACAGGATACGTTTATAAAGCTGTTTATCCCAACTCTCTGCTTCCTGTCTGCCAACCAGTTCTCTATCCACGCCAATACATTACCCCCAATACCATGTGCTTTAATTTTGCACACCAATCACTTGTGTGGGACCTTGTCAAAAGACTTTTGAAAGTCCAAATACACCACATCCACTGGTTCTCTCTTGTCCACTCTACTAGTTACATCCTCAATAAATTCCAGAAAATTTATCAAGCATGATTTCCCTTTCATAAATCCATGCTGACTTGGACCAATCCTGTCGCTGCTTTCCAAATGCGCCGTTATTTCATCTTTAATGATTGATTCCAACATTTTCCCCACAACTAATGTCAGGCTAGCCGGTCTATAATTACCCGTTTTCTCTCTCCCTCCTTTTTTAAAAAGTGGCGTTACATTAGCTACCCTCCAGTCCATAGGAACTGATCCAGAGTCGATGGACTGTTGGAAAATGATTTAGGATTGAGATGAGGACACATTTCTTCACAGGGAGGGTGGTGAATCTTTGGAATTCTCTACTCCAGAGGGCTGTGGAGGCTCAGTCTTTGAGTATATTCAAGACAGAGATTGATAGATTTTTGATTTAAGGGAATCAAGGGATATGGGGGTAGGGCGGAAAAGTGGAGTTGTGGTAGAAGATCAGCCATGATTTAGCAGGCTCGAGGGGCTGAATGGCCTACTCCCGCTATTTCTTATGTTCTGATGATGCATCTATATTTCAGGTCAAATGCTCCACGCTGTATGCCAGACTACAGAACTGACATCATTAATCTGTACGCATTACTTTGACTTATAATATAAAACCCAATATCCCATTTGCCTTATTGGCAACTACTTCACTCTGGCCAGGTGTTTTAAAAACATAGAAAATAGGTGCAGGAGTAGGCCATTTGGCCCTTCGAGCCTGCACCACCATTCAATAAGATCATGGCTGATCATTCCCTCAGTACCCCTTTCCTGCTTTCTCTCCATACTCCTTGATCCCTTTAGCCATAAGGGCCATATCTAGCTCCCTCTTGAATAGATATAATGAACTGGCATCAACAACTCTCTGCAGTTGGGAATTCCACAGGTTAATAACTCTTGAGTAAAGAAGTTTCTCCTCATCTCAGTCCTAAATGGCTTACCCCTTATCCTTTGACTGTGTCCCCTGGTTCTGGACTTCCCCAACATCGGAAACATTCTTCCTGCATCTAACCTGTCCAGTCTCGTCAGAATTTTATGTTTCCATGAGATCCCCTCTCATCCTTCTAAACTCCAGTGAATAAAGGCCCAGTTGATCCAGTCTCTCCTCATATGTCAGCCCAGCCATCCTGGGAATCAGTCTGGTGAACCTTCACTGCACTCCCTCAATAGCAAGAATGTCCTTCCTCAGATTAGGAGACCAAAACTGAACACACTATTCCAGGTGAGGCCTCACCAAGGTCCAGTACAACTGCAGTAAGACCTCCCTGCTCCTATACTCAAAACCCCTAGCTATAAAGGCCAACATACCATTTGCCGCTTTCACCGCCTACTGTACCTGCATGCCAATTTTCAATGACTGATGTACCATGACACCCAGGTCTCGTTGCACCTTCCCGTTTCCTAATCTGCCGCCGTTCAGATAATATTCTGCCTTCGTGTTTTTGCCACCAAAGTAGATAACCGTACATTTATCCACATTATACTGCATCTGCCATGCATTTGCCCACTCACCTAACCTGTCCAAGTCACCCTGCAGCCTCTTAGCGTCCTCCTCACAGCTCACACAGCCACCCAGTTTAGTGTAATCTGCAAACTTGGAGATATTGCACTCAATTCCTTCATCCAAATCATGAATGTATATTGTAAAAAGCTGGGGTCCCAGCACTGAGCCCTGCGGCACCCCACTAGTCACTGCCTGCCATTCTGATAAGGACCCGTTTATCCCGACTCTGCTTCCTGTCTGCCAACCAGTTCTCTATCCATGTCTGTACATTACCCCCAATACCATGTGCTTTAATTTTACACACCAATCTCTTGTGTGGGACCTTGTCAAAAGCCTTTTGAAAGTCCAAATACACCACATCCATTGGTTCTCACTTGTCCACTCTACTAGTTACATCCTCAAATTCCAGAAAATTTGTCCAGCATGATTTCCCTTTCATAAATCCATGTTGTCTTGGACCGATCCTGTCGCTGTTTTCCAAATGCGCCGTTATTTCATCTTTAATGATTGATTCCAACATTTTCCCCACAACTAATGTCAGGCTAGCCGGTCTATAATTACCCGTTTTCTCTCCCTCCTTTTTTAAAAAGTGGTGTTACATTAGCTACCCTCCAGTCCATAGGAACTGATCGAGTCGATGGACTGTTAGAAAATGATCACCAATGCGTCCACTATTTCTAAGGCCACTTCCTTAAGTACTCTGGGATGCTGAATATCAGGACCTGGGGATTTATCGGCCTTCAATCCCATCAATTTCCCTAACACAATTTCCTGCCTATTAAGGATATCCTTCAGTTCCTCCTTCTCACTAGACTCTCGGTCCACTCGTACTTCCGGAAGGTTATTTGTGTTTTCCTTCATGAAGACAGAATCTAAGTGTTTGTTCAACTGGTCTGCCATTTCTTTGTTCCCCATTTATAAATTCACCTGAATCTGACTGCAAGGGACCTACGTTTGTCTTCACCATGATCTTATTGAATGGCGGTGCAGGCTCGAAGGACCGAATGGCCTACTCCTGCACCTATTTTCTATGTTTCACGAATCTTTTTCTCTTCACATATCTATAGAAACTTTTGCAGTCAGTTTTTATGTTCCCCCAAGCTTCCTCTCATACTCTATTTTCCCCCTCTTAATTGAACCCTTTGTCCTCCTCTGCTGAATTCGAAATTTCTCCCAGTGCTCAGGTTTGCTGCTTTTTCTGGCCAATTTATATGCCTCTTCCTTGGATTTAACACTATCCTTAATTTCCCTTGTTAGCCAGGGTTGAGCCACCTTCCCTGTTTTATTTTTACTCCAGATAGGGATGTATAATTGTTGAAGTTCATCCATGTGATCTTTTCAGGATACAACCAAGGATCGTTCCAAAATCATATTCCTATTCGGCCTGTGCCGGGAGAGGTGTTACCTGGATGGCTCAGTGGATAAATGTTTGTGTGCTACTGACCAAGTAACACAAGTCTTAGATGTAGGAATCAGGAATCCCTGCCTCTTTGACTCTCTGCTGCCCTCTGTCATTTGTCTTTGTCACTTTTTCTAATCCTGTCTTTAGCCATCCTCGGTTGTATTTGTATGAATTCCAATCTTCCCTATTTTTTGTTTCTTTGTAACTTTAAAGTATCTCTGTTTGTGTGGTCTGTGCCCAATATGTTGCAATTTTTAAACTTCCCTCATTTTGTGCTGTAACCTTCAGCACATTCCATTTTAATGCATTGTATCCCCGAGTCCCTCAGTAAATCAGCGTGGAGAGATTCACAACATGAGGCAAGCCCAGCAGCAACACGCACACTAAATGTGTCCATATTAGCACCGGGGAACTTAAAAAAAAAACTTATCTTGCAGTCTGTCATTGTTTCATTCTGCTGAAAATAAGGCGGCAGTTTGTCCAAAATCCAAACTAACAAAACGTGCACTATGCACTATTCCGGGATGGTAGCAGTTCTATGACTGTAAATATGTCCAAACACAGTGCTCACTTGCAGGTGTGTGTAGCAGGCACATGGTGATACAGGTCTTCAGTTACCTCCTTAATGGAGTGGTGCATGGCTAAGTGGCTGGAGTGTGAGATGACCACTGCAGGGCTCTGGAAGGTCCTTGTGGAATGAAAGCTAAGGCCAGTGATGTTCTTCCCTGGTGAATGGCTTGTGATATGTGAACACTTAACCGCAGTCAGTGATTCTGCTGAGCCAAAATCTTCAGACAGTGATCATCGTTTAGATAGTTCACTCTGCTGAGATGGACTTGCAGCCTAGGCTGGTACAGGCTGTAACTCCCTGTCCCCTCCCTCCTCCATCACAACATGCCTGACATCCATTTTCCTTCAGACGGCCATTTTCTTCACCCTTTTTAGCATCATGAAACTGGCCTCGGGTTGGGGGGGTGGGTAACTGGCCCTGGCTCGTGGTGGGGGAGAACTGGTCGGGGGGCGGGCAGCCAGCCCAGCCCGAGTCAGGGAGACTGGAGAAAATCAAAATAAATACTTTTTCAAAAAAAGTGATCCCATCTATGTCAAATATTCAGTAAAAGTTAATTAAGCCCAGAATCAAAATGTCAAAAGCATATGTAAAGCAACTGAATTATTCCACAACCTTCATGTATGTAGCATACTTGGGTTTTATTGTGATAAATTGCTGTGCTCTTTGGCAATTCTGATGATCAGTGATGTATTCTCTCCCCAGATCCTCCTGTTTGGCTGCCCGGACAAGCTGTTGTCTCACATGGCAATGAAATGTGTTGCCTCGCTGATTCTGGTTCAGATTTTGGTGATGGTGAGTATGAAGAGGATGCAGTATATAATAACTGGAGCATTTTACCATGAGACACAAACATTGTGATTGATTGTGGCATTGCTTGTGGGCAAAAATAGTTGTCTCTGTTGTTTACAGTCGGATTCTGGAACCGGGCTCCATTTGCAATGCGCATGTCCTCGAGTTTTGTGGCACACCTGTGGTTTCTATCCACAAGAAGAGGGACCCTGCTGAGAGCAAAACCCATCAAGGCATTTGGCTGATATCAGTGGCAGTTAACATAGATCTTCAGATTATTGTGATAGAGATATCAGATGTTGTGAAGTCCTGTCAAGTAATCCAAAGCGGACAGGTTCTTGTGGGCAATGTGTAGGGCAGGATGTGGTTTATACAACGTAATGGAATATCCTCAGGCTCAGGAAAAACCTATTTGGTTGCTCTTTGAACAGCCTTCAATCAATCCCATGCAGCCCACATGAAAAATTTAAAAGCTGTGAATGAAAATAGCTGAATCTTGTAATTTGCACAGAATATGTGCTCCAATGATTGTAAGGGTGGATGGGAGACTCTCTGAACCCATTCGTCTCTGATCCTTTTCAGTGTGTTTGTCAGTGAGCTGTTGGATGGCATTGAAGGGGCAATCTGGAAGTGCCTGTACGGCTTTTCTGAAAGAATTGTGGTTCAGATTGTTGCAAGCGATATTGTTGGTGCTGCCCGTGCTGCTGAGTGCTTTCTTGGCGAGTCATATCTCCAGTTTTCAGGAGATATGCCGAACATAGTTGAGTTAGAGAGCAAGCGGCAGCTGCTGAAGCTCTGCATTGACATCTGGTGGAATCACTGTTCAGGGGTGTGATGTGTGTCCATGCTGTGGTTAGGATGGTAGCATTTTATGTTGCCTCACTTCTCTGCAAGGAATGGGTTATGAGTCTCCCATCTATCCTTACACAGAATCAGTTTAGGTGGAGATAAGAAATAATAAGGAAAAGAAGTCACTGGTGGGAGTGGTCTACATGCCCCCAAACAGTAGCTACACTGTCGGACAGAGTATAAATCAAGAAATAATGGAGACTTCTAAGACAGATACGGCAATAATCATGGGCAATTTTAATCTTATTGATTGGACAAATCAAATTGGCAAAGGGCGCCTTGAGGAAGAGTTCATAGAGTGTATGCGGGATGGTTTCTTGGAACAATACGTTGTGGAACCAAGCAGGGAGCAGACTATTTTTGTTCTGGTAATGTGTAACGAGTCTGGATTAATTAATGATCTTGTAGTGAAGGGATCCTTTTGGGAACAGTGATCATAGCATGGTAGAATTTCAGATTCAGTTTGAGGGTGAGAAAGCTAGGTTTCAAACTAGTGTCCTGAACTTAAATAAAGACAATTACAAAGGTATGAAGGCAGAGTTGGTTAAAATGGACTGGGAAAATATATTTAAAGGGTAAGACTGTAGAAAACCAGTGACAAACATTTAAGGAGATATTTCATAACTCTCAGCAGATATATTCCAGTGAGAAAGAAAGAAAGACTCTAAGACAAGGATGAACCATCTGTGGCTAACTAAGGAAGTAAAGGATGGTATCAAATTGAAAACAAAGGCATACAATGTTGCGAAGAATAGTGGAAGGGCAGAGGATTGGGAAACTTTTAGAAACCAGTAAAGGACGACTTAAAAAAAAAAATGAAAGAGAAGATGGATTATGAGAGTAAACTAGCAAGAAATATAAAACTAGACACAGCTTTTATAGGTATATAAAAAGGAAATGAGCAGCTAAAGTAAACTTTGGTCCCCTGGAGGATGAGACTGGGGAATTAATAATAGGAAACAAAATGGCGGAGACTCTGAACAAATATTTTGTATTGGTCTTCAGGTAGAAGAGACTAAAAGCATCCCAATAATTGATAATCAAAGGGGCTATTGGGGTGGGGGGGGTGGTACATAAAACAATCACTAGAGAAAAAGTACTAGGCAAACTAATGGGGCTAAAGGTGGACAAGTCCCCTGGACCTGATGGCCTGCATCCTAGGGTTTTAAAAGAAGTGGCTACAGAGGTAGTGGATGCATTGGTTGTAATCTACCAACATTCCCTGGATTCTGGAGAGGACCCAGCAGACTGGAAAACTGCAAATGTAACGCCCCTATTTTTTTTTTTTAAAAGAGGCAGACAAAAAGCTTGAAACTATAGACCAGTTAGCCTAACATCTGTCACTGGGAAAATTCTGGAGTCCATCATTAAGGAAGCAGTAGCAGAACATTTAGAAAATCATAATGCAGTCAAGCAGAGTCAGCATGGTTTTATGAAAGGGAAATCATGTTTGACAAATTTGCTGGAGTCCTTTGAGGATGTAACAAGCAGGGGGGATTACGGGGGAACCAGTGGATGTGGTGTATTTAGATTTCCAGAAAGCATTCAATAAGGTGCCACATAAAAGGTTACGACACAAGATAAGAGCTCACAGGGTTGGGGTAATATATTCGCGTGGATAGAGGATAGGCTAACTAACAGAGTCGGGATAAATGGGTTATTTTCTGGTTGGCTAATTGTAACTGATGGGGTGCCACAGGGATCAGTGCTGGGGCCTCAACTATTTACAATCTATATTAATGACTTGGATGAAGGGACCTAGTGTAATGTAGCCAAGTTTGCTGATACAAAGATGGGTGGGAAAGCAAGTTGTGAGGGGGATGCACTTAATCTATAAAGGGATATAGACAGGCTAAGTGAGTGGGCAAACATTTGGCAGATGGAGTATAATGTGGGAAAATGTGAGGTTATTCACTTTGGTGGAAAAAATAAAAAAGCAAATTATTTAAATGGGGAGAGATTACAAAATGCTGCGGTACTGAGGGATCTGGGGTCCTTGTACATGAAACACAAAGTTAGAATGCAGGTACAGCAAGTAATCAGGAAGGCAAATTGAATGTTGGCCTTTATTGCAAGGATGATGGAGTATAAAAGTAGGGAAATCCTGCTACAACTGTACAGCACGTTGGTAAGACCACACCTCAAGTACTGAGTACAGTTTTTGGTCTCCTTATTTCAGGAAGGATATACTTGCATTGGAGCAGTTCAGAGAAGGTTTACGAGGTTGATTCCTGAGATGAGGGCTTGTCATATGAAGAAAGGTTGAGCAGGTTGGGCCTATACTCATTGGAGTTTAGAAGAATGAGAGGTGATCTCACTGAAACGTATAAGATTCTCAAGGGGCTTGACAGGGTAGATGCAGAGAGGATGTTACTCCTCATGGGAGAATCCAGAACTAGGGGGCATAGTTTCAGAATAAGGGTTGCTCATTTAAAAAGAAAACGAGGGTTGTGAATCTTTGGAATTCTCTACCCCAGAGAGCTGTGGAGGCTGAATATATTTAAGGTGAAGATAGATTTTTGAACGATAAGGGAGTCGAGGGTTATGGGGAGTGGGCAGGGAAGTGGAGTTGAGTCCAGGATCAGATCAGCCATGATCGTATTGAATGGTGGAGCAGGCTCGAGGGCCAAATGGCCTACTCCTGCTCCTATTTCTTATGTTCTTATTGGAGCGCATATTTTAAAGAAATTACAAGAGTCAGCTATTTACATTCACAGCTTCCAACTTCTTCATGGAGGCTTCATGGGGTATTAGATTGAAAGCTATCCAAAAAACACACGGGCTTTCCCTGAGCCTTATGATATTCCATTATCTCGTATAAACCGCGACCTGCCCAACACATTACCCATGAGACCCTGTTCCCATCACTTCATGTCTGTCAATCATGCCTCCAAGATCTCTGCGCTACTCTAAGTCTGGCCTCTTATACATCACTGATTTCCTTTGCTGAGGCCCTAAGCTCTGGAATTACCTTCCTATACCCCTCTCTCCTCCTTTTAAGACCCTCCTTAAAACCAACCTCATTGAAAAAGATTTTGGTTACTAGTCCTACTTTTTCTGAGGCTTGGTGTCCACAGTTTTATTTGATGATGCTCCTCTGATGTGCCTTGGGATGGTTTACTCTATTAAAGGCGCTATACATAATACAAATTGTTGTAGTGACAACTCCCCTTGATGGTGGTAAGCGAGTTGGTTGTGTGCAGAAGGAAGATTGGAGCAGAGTCTGCTGTCCGGTGCAAACTCTGAATAATCCAGGGCACTGTTGATAACTGACTAGCTAGTCTGACTCACTAATTGAACCTGGAGGGATGGACCCATCATTAGGGGCTGGAACTCATCTCCTTGGCTCCAGATAAACCAATGCCCTCACAGGCAGGATGGTCCTAACTGGACAAATAGCAGGAAGGTTTCCAAGTATTGCAACTTGTGGTTTTATCTCTAGTTTTAGAAAGAAAGAAAGACTTGGATTTATACAGCGCCTTTCACGACCACCGGATGTCTGTGTTTTACAGCCTTTGAAGTATTTTTGGAGTGTAGTCACTGTTGTAATGTGGGAAACACGGCAGCCAATTTGCACATAGCAAGCTCCCACAAACAGCAGTGTGATAATGACAAGATAATCTCATTTTTTGTTATATTGATTGAGGGCTAGATATTGGCCAGGACACCGGGGATAACTCCCTGCTCTTCTTCGAAATAGTGCCATGGGATCTTTTCCGTCCACCTAAGAGAGCAGACGGAGCCTTGGATTAACGTCTCATCCAAAAGACGGCACCTCCGACAGTGCAGCGCTCCCTCAGCACTGCACTGGAGTGTCAGCCTAGATTTTTTTTTTTTGTTCTCAAGTTCATGCACTGGGACTCGAACCCACAACCTTCTGACTCAGGCAAGAGTGCTACTCACTGAGCCACAGCTGACACTCTGGTTAGCCTCCAGCAGCACTTGAGGGTTTCCAACCTGCATTTACGTTTTCTGGGTTAAAGTAAATGGAGGATGTCCCGATGGAGAGAGAGAGTGGTGTAGTTTGTATCAGAAATTCGACAATGTAGAATTTTTTGTAGCTTGATTTGGTGACCCTTAAACATTGTGCGTCAAGACACCCAGCTTATCAAAAAAAATTCTCTCCCCTTGCAACCGCATAATCTCAGACTCACTGTCAGCAGCGTTATGGGACATTTATTATACTTAAGTTCTGAGACACACCTGGGCTTCTGTTACCTTTCAAAGTATCAAATAAGAACATGAAAAATAGGAGCAGGAGTAGGCTGATCCGATCATGGACTCGGGTCCACTTCTCTGCCTGCTCCCCATAACCCCTTATCCCCTTATCGGTTAAGAAACTGTCCATCTGTCTTAAATTTATTCAATGTTCCAGCTTCCACAGCTCTCTGAGGCAGCAAATCCCACAGATTTACAACCATCAGAGAAGAAAAAATTCCTCCTCATCTCAGTTTTAAATGGGCAGCCCCTTATTCTAAGATTATGCCCCATAGTTCGAGTCTCCCCTATCAGTGGAAACATTCTCTCTGCATCCACCTTGTCAATCCCCTTCATAATCTAAATTTCGATAAGATCACCTCTCATTCTTCTGAATTCCAATGAGTGGAGGCCCAGCCGACTCAATCTTTTCTCATAAGTCAACCTCCTCATCCCTGGAATCAACCTAGTGAACCTTCTCTGAACTGCCTCCAAGGCAAGCATATCCCTTCGTAAATATGGAAACCAAAACTGCACGCAGTATTCCAGGTGTGGCCTCACCAATACCCTGTATAACTGTAGCAAGACTTCCCTGCTTTTATACCCCCTTTGAAATAAAGGCCAAGATACCATTGGCCTTCCTGATCACTTGCTGTATCTGCATACTAACCTTTTGTGTTTCATGCACAAGTACCCCCAGGTCCCGCTGAAAAGGAAGAAAGACATTCATTGCTTCTGACCTGGAGCCAGAGATGTGCAAGCACCTGCCAGCTTCCATCACCAACAGGAATTAAACTCCTAAAGCTTGTGTGAGAGGAACAGTCCAGCTCAAACACAGCTGCATCTTTGCAGAATAATATGTTGTCCATTACACTGTGCTGCACAACATCTGTCTTACCATGAGCAATGCTGTGGGAGGTCTGCTAGTTACATGGTAGCTGTGAAAGGTTTGCCACAGTGCGGACAGGTTTTCAGACCAGCTAGTCAGAGGGTCACGGGTTGCACAGCTCCATTTTCTGTGGTGAATTCTGAACGCACTGAGATTAATTGATATGTTAAAAAGTCCAGATTTCTAAAATAATAATGAAGGACCAAAGAACTCCATGAAACTTCAACAGACCCGCTCCTTATTGTGTTCTGTGATTTAATTAGAAAAGTGTAGCTAGATAATTAATTTTCCATTGTTTTATGTTGGATTAGGGAACACTGGCTGCCACTTCTTTAATAAATTCCTAGACCAACATGAAACATAATGGAGTGTTCATTATGACTGCACTCATTTCAAAAGCGGACTTGGATGGTTTTCGAAAGGTTAATGACTCTCATTATTCAACGCTTTACTCAATGCCATTGCCCAAATGTCAGTTTTTGGTGAGGGGAAAAATTATAATGACTTTCATGTCATTTTGCTATAAAATACAGAACTGCCACCGACATAGGAGATTGTGAATAAGATGTTGAGTGAATTAGAATGTTTATGGGGTCAGTTATTAATCACGGAACTATTGTATGCTTTCTGTAATTTCTCATTTGAGATGGATAATGTGTTTTATCAACTTTTAATAGACCACATTGGGAACCAAGGATCTAATATCTGAATGTAATTATGTTTCTAGCAGTCCAATCCATCTCTTAACCCATTTTGTATTTTGAACAACATAATCCCATCGTCTAAAATGATTCGGGGTTTTGATAGAATAGATCGGGAGACACTTTCCATTGGCAGGAGGGTCAGAAGCAAGAGTACAATATCATTGGCAAAAAACCCAGAGATGAGAGATTTTTATGCAGCGAGTTATGATGATCTGGAATGCATTAACTGAAAAGGTTATGGAAGCAGATTCAATAGTAACTTTCAAAAGAGAACTGGATACATACTTGAAGGGAGAAAATTTGTAGGGCAATGGGGGAAAAAGAGCAGGGGAGTGGGACTAAATGGATAGCTTTTTCCAAAGAGCTGGCACAGATAATAATGGGTTGAATGGCCCCCTTTTCTGTTGTCAGATTCTAGGATTCTATTCTATGATTGAATATATGGAGAGACAGGCAAGTCCTATTTCAATAGAAACCTTCGACTTTGTGAGCAGTATGAACAGATTTGTCATGGTGGTGCTTATAATGAGTTTGCAGTTTAATAAGAGCAGGAATGCTATACCAAGTAGCAGTACCTAAAAATATTCCACAATTCTCAGCAAATATATATTCCATTGAATAATAAAAACTCCAGAGGAAAAGTGATCCATTTGTGGCTAACTAAAGAAGTTAAGGATAGCATTAGATTAAAAGAAGCAGCTTATAATGCTGTGAAGAATAGTAGTAAGCCTGAGGATTGGGAGAGCTTTAGGAACCAGAAATGGATGACCAAAAAATTGATAAAAGGAGAAAATCGAATACAAGAGCAAGAAATATAAAAACAGATTGCAAGAGCTTCTACAAGTATGTAAAAGGAAGAGAGTAACAGAAGTAAGCGTTGGTCTCTTGTAGGTTGAGACAGGAGAAGTTATCATTTGGAATAAGGAAATGGCAGAGGCTTCAAACAAATATTTTGTATCTGTCTTTACAGTAGAAGACAAAAAAGGCATACCAAAAATAGTGGGGAACCAAGGGGTTAATAAGAATGAGGAACTTAAAGTAAGTAATATCAGGAGAGAAAATGTACTTGAGAAACTAATGGGACTAAAAGTTAATAAATTTCCTGGACCTAATGGCCTACATCCTAGGGTTGTGAAAGAGGTTGGTGCCTAGATTCTAGAACAGTCCCAGCAGATTGGAAGGTAGCAAATGTAACCCCAGTATTCAAGAAAGGAGGGAGAGAGAAAACGGGCCAGTTTGGGGAAAATGCTGGAATCCATTATTAAGGAAGTGGTAACAAGACACTGAGAAAATCATATGATAAGACAGAGTCAACATGGTTTTATGAAAGGGGAATTGTGTTTGACAAATTTATTAAGAGTTTTTTCAGGCTGGAACTACCAGGGTAGGTAAAGAGAAATCAGTGGATGTAGTATATTTGGATTTCCAAAGGTATTCGATAAGGTATCTTTGCGACCGAGTTTACGCCGCAATTTGACCCTCCACGGCGAAAACGTGGTCAGCGGGATCCTTGACACCTCTTTGCGGCGGCGCTTCCAAATACCGCCGGGGAGAGGTGCGCCGATGTGCAACGACACAGATTGCATTTGTGTCGCACTTTCAGGGCTCTCCCGACCCTTGCGCCACGCCCAGAATACCAACAGGGTCAAACCTGTCGGTGCAGCCCTGTCAGCAGCAGTAAGTGTGAAGACCTGCAAAAAGGTAAGTTAAAGTTTTTATTTTTAAATTATTTTTCAGCGATTTAGTAGGTAAAGGTTTTCTGAATGTTTTTTGCAATTTGTTTTGTTGTTTTCGCCCCTCCCAAGGCCTCTGTTGCAGCGCTACCGGTCCCGGACTAAAGTTGCTGAAACTCGCAGTTCGCACCGCGAATCCTCGTGCAACGCTGACTTTACCAGATATAAAGGCTGAAAGTTAGGCCTAAAAACGGTAGCACAGCAAAACCGGTAATTTTGGCGTAAAACTACCATTTTCGTTGAAAACCGAAAAGCCCAAGGGATTTGGAGAGAATATACTTGCATGAATGGAGGATTGATTAATGGACAGAAAACAGAGTAGGGATAAACAGGTCATTTTCAGGTTGGCAGGCAGTAACTAGTGTTGGTCTTTATTGCAAGGGGTTTAGAGTATCAAGAGTAAGGAAGTCTTACTACAATTGTACAGGGCTTTGGTGAGACCGCACCTGGTGTACAGTTTTGGCCTCCTTGTCTGAGGAAGGATATACTTGCCCTGGAGGTGGTGCAACCAAAGGTTCACTAGGTTGATTGCTAGGATGACAGGGTTGTCCTGTGAAGAGAGATTGAGTAGATTCGGCCTATACGCTCGAGTTTAGAAGAATGAGGTGTGATCTAATTGACACATACAAGGTTCTGAAGGGGATTGACAGGGTTAGATACTGTGAAGTTGTTTTCCCCCAGCTGGAGAGTCTAGAACTCGGGGACACAGTCTCAGGATAAGGGATCGGTCTTTTAAGACCGAGATGAGGAGTTGTTTCTTCACTCGGGGTTGTGAATCTTTGGAATTATCTTCCCCAGAGAGCTGTGGATGCTGAGTCCGAGTATATACAAGGCTGAGATAGATTTTTGGACTCTAGGGGAAGCAAGGGATTTGGGGATAGGGCAAGAAAATGGAGTTGAGGTCGAAGATCAGTCATGATCTTATTGAATGGCTGAGCAGGCTAGAGGGACCGTTTGGCCTAATCTTGCTCCTAATTCTTATGTTCATATTGTCGTGGGCACTTACTTTGGGGGTAGCTCTGGGAAAGGGTCTTGCGATGTCGTACTGGAATGGGGTTGAGGTTTTAGAGTATTTTTTCGGGGGATGAGGGGGGCGCGTGGGTAGCGAGAGAGGTCCCAGGGTCTAAGAACACTTGAGAGGGAAGTTCTGGGTGCACTGGTACTGATCCTGGGATTATTGGGAGAGAGATCCTGGGATTGGGGATAGGGGTCTTGGAGCAATGGGCCAGGTCAGGGAGCTCTGGGAATTCTGTGTCGGAGTCTGTGAACACTGAAAGGAGACCCAAGACCTTGGCTGGGTAACGGAGTCTGGGCAGCGAGGCCCTAAAGTCCAGCAGTCCTTTCTTTAGCCACTGACTTACAGATTTCCCAGTAAAATATATGGAATTATGGAAGTTGATCTTGAGAGAGCAATGCAACTACTCAGTCACCATGTCAGTGGCTCGGCTAATTCATGGTGCATCACATGGCACAATGCCCCTGTTGGTATCATACAGAGTATCCTCTAACAGATGCAAAGCAATCTTTTAAAAGGAATGAAAGAAAGCCAGTCATTAACACGGAGCTTGAAATTTACAACTGGTTGCAATGATCTAAAGGTTCCTATTTGTAGGAGTGGGTTTAAGGAAAGGGGTTACGTCAGCAGCTAAACACCACAGCAAGCTATCTGTGAGCTATGCTTTGTGGGATCCGCTGGGTTTGAATTAAATTACACACCAATGTCACCCATCCCCAAAATGCTTACAGGCCCCAGTGCCTGTCCCCTCATCTCCCTCTTCCAAATCTAGCTACAGTTTGTATCAGTATTAGCCGACCTCCCATGTCTCTACGCTGATGCT
This sequence comes from Pristiophorus japonicus, assembly GCF_044704955.1. Taxonomy (NCBI): domain Eukaryota; kingdom Metazoa; phylum Chordata; class Chondrichthyes; family Pristiophoridae; genus Pristiophorus; species Pristiophorus japonicus. The sequence goes on from NC_091993.1 coordinate 49,457,177, forward strand.
CTTGGAGGAGGAAGTTTCAGACCAAATGCCTTGCGTTTTGAATTATTGCAGATTGCCCGATCTTGTTGTATGTCTGAATAGAGTTAAGGGATTTTAATGTAGCAACAAATGAGCAACATTTGCCAAATGTAAACTTGGTCTCAATTAAAGTAACTGCAGATCCTTTAGCACTCGTTCCCTTAACAGCGACTTTTAACAATAGTTTCATTGCATTTGTTCCTAGAATCTCTCCGTTGATAGTTGGATGCACAGCTGCCTGCACGCTCTGTCGGAAGACCCTGGAAGTAGACAATCAGCGGAATGGCTGCAAACAGTTGCAGTTGTAATTAAAGAAGTTTTAAAGGGAAAGCATCTGAACAAGACAGGTTAGTAGACCCTTGTGGCAATATCTGTAATGAATAATGTACTTTTCAAATGTCATAATACACATATACAAAAGGAAGGGTGAGAAAAATGATCAGTGTTTCAGGTGGTGCCTCTGCAGTCTGACAATTTCACTGTACAACTTCAGTCTGAAGGCCTCAGATTGTATTCCACTGATCTGGCAGTATAACATAGCACTTTGTTTGCTTTATTGATTGCTGTTCTACAACATCTGTTCGTGGTCAAACCAGTGGAGTGTGTACTTCCACTCCCAGGGCTCTTTCAGACTTGTTCTAGTTAGTTGAACATCATTAAATAAATCTACTATTTTATTTATGTAATGCTGAGCGGATCACAACATTCATGTCAAAATGCATTGCAAATTCCTTTGTCAGGTTGTCTATGGCAAAGTTCATTATAAAAGTGTCAGTATTCAGCTATACCAGTAGGCGGGACTGTGATGGGCACTTGCAATGATAAAAGGCTTGTCACACCAACGGCACGGAATTTGCGGTGAGTAACAACATTGAATCAACAGCGTTCGCTGTTATTACCTCTTTGAAACTGACCGCAACTTCAGGATTAGTGCACGTGCATCCTAATTCAGAAATCCCGAACATGTCCAGGGAATTATAGACCAGTCAGCTTAACATCAATGGTAGGAAAAATAATGGAATCCCTTCAAAAGGAGAGAATAGAAGAACATCGAGAAACAAAAAGTATAATAATGAATAGTCAGCATGGATTTCAAAAGGTTATTTTCAGAGGCAATAGAGATAGTATTGCAGTAGATGTAATTTATCTAGATTTTCAAAACATAGAAATTAGGTTGCAATAAGATCATTGCTGATCATTCAACCTCAGTACCCCTTTCTTGCTTTCTTTCCATACCCCTTGATCCCTTTGGCCGTAAGAGCCATATCTAACTCCCTTTTGAATATATCTAATGAACTGGTCTCGACAACTTTCTGCGGTAGAGAATTCCACAGGTTAACCACACTGAGTGAAGAAGTTTCTCCTCATCTCGGTCCTAAATGGCTTACCCCATATTCTTAGACTGTGACCCCTGATTCTGGAACTCCCCAGCAATGGGAACATTCTTCCTGCCTCTAATCTGTCCAATCCTGTCAGAATTTTATGTTTCTATGAGATCCCCTCTCATTCATCTAAACTCCAGTGGATACAAGCCCAGTTGATCCAGTCCTTCCTCATATGACAGTCCTGCCATCCCAGGAATCAATCTGGTGAACCTTCGCTATACTCCCTCAATAGCAAGAACGTCCTTCCTCAGATTAGGGGACCAAAACTGAACGAACTATTTCAGGTGGCCTCACCAAGGTTCTGTACACCGCCTACTGTACCTGCATTTCAAACTTCAATGACTGATGTACCATGACACCCAGGTCTCGTTGCACCTCCCCTTTTCCTAATCTGTCGTCATTCAGATATTCTGTCTTCCTGTTTTTGCCACCAAAGTGGATAACCTCTCATTTATGTCCATTATACTGCATCAGCCATGCATTTGCCCACTCACCTAACCTGTCCAAGTCATCCTGCAGTCTCTTAGCATCCTCCTCACAGCTCACACTGCCACCCAGCTTAGTGTCATCTGCAAACTTGGAGATATTACATTCAATTCCTTCATCTAAATTATTGATGTATATTGTAAATAGCTGGAGTCCCAGCACTGTGAACCCTGCAGCACCCCACTGGTCACTGCCTGCCATTCTGAAAAGGACCTGTTTATTCCGACTCTCTACTTCCTGTCTGCCAACCAGTTCTCTATCCATGCCAGTACATTACCCCCATTACCATGTGCTTTAATTTTGCACAATAATCTCTTGTGTGGGACCTTGTCAAAAGCCTTTTGAAAGTCCAAATACACCACATCCACTGGTTCTACCTTGTCCACTCGACTAGTTACATCCTCAAAAAATTCTAGAAGATTTGTCAAGCATGATTTCCCTTTCATAAATCCATGCTGACTTGGACCGATCCTGTCACCGCTTTCCACATATGCTGCTATTTCATCTTTGATAATTGATTCCAACATTTTCCCCACCACCGATGTCAGGCTAACCGGTCTATAATTCCCTGTTTTCTCTTTCCCTCCTTTTTTTAAACAGTGGTGTTACATTAGCTACCCTCCAGTCCATAGGAACTGATCCAGAGTCAATAGAATGTTGGAAAATGATCACCAATGCATCCACTATTTCTAGGGCCACTTCCTTAAGTACTCTGGGATGCAACCTATCAGGCCTTGGGGATTTATCAGCCTTCAATCCCATCAATTTCCCGAACACAATTTGCTGACTAAGAAGGATTTCCTTCAGTTCCTTCTTTTCGCTAAACCCTCGAACCCCTAGTATTTCCGAACGGTTATTTGTGTCTTCCTTAGTGAAGACAGATCCAAAGTATTTGTTCAATTGGTCTGCCATTTCTTTGTTCCCCATTATAAATTCACCTGATTCTGTCTGCAAAGGACCTACGTTGGTCTTCACTGATCTTTTTTTCTTCACATATCTATAGAAGCTTTTGCAGTCAGTTTTTATGTTCCCAGCAGGCTTCCTCTCATACTTTATTTTCCCCCTCCTAATTAGACCCTTTGTCCTCCTCTGCTGAATTCTACATTTTTCCCAGTCCTCAGGTTTGCTGCTTTTTCACACCAATTTATATGCCTCTTCCTTGGATTTAACAGTATCCCTAATTTCCCTTGTTAGCCATGATTGAGCCGCCTTCCCCCTTTTTATTTTAACTCCAGACAGGGATGTACGATTGTTGAAGTTCATCCATGTAATCTATAAATGTCTGCCATTGCCTATCCACTGTCAACCCTTTAAGTATCATTTGCCAGTCTATCCTAGCCAATTCACGTCTCATACCATCGAAGTTACCTTTCCTGTGATTGGGATTACGGAGACGTGGCTCCAGGATGATCAGGGCTGGGAACTCAACATTCAGGGGTATTCAACATTCAGGAAGGATAGAATAAAAGGAAAAGGAGGTGGGGTAGCATTGCTGGTTAAAGAGGAGATTAATGCAATAGTTAGGAAAGACATTAGCTTGGATGATGTGGAATCTATATGGGTAGAGCTGCAGAACACCAAAGGGCAAAAAACGTTAGTAGGAGTTGTGTACAGACCTCCAAACAGTAATAGGGATGTTGGGGAGGGCATCAAACAGGAAATTAGGGGTGCATGCAATAAAGGTGCAGCAGTTATAATGGGTGACTTTAATATGCACATAGATTGGGCTAGCCAAACTGGAAGCAATACGGTGGAGGAGGATTTCCTGGAGTGCATAAGGGATGGTTTTCTAGACCAATATGTTGAGGAACCAACTAGGGGGGAGGCCATCTTAGACTGGGTGTTGTGTAATGAGAGAGGATTAATTAGCAATCTCATTGTGCGAGGCCCCTTGGGGAAGAGTGACCATAATATGGTGGAATTCTGCATTAGGATGGAGAATGAAACAGTAATTTCAGAGACCATGGTCCAGAACTTAAAGAAGGGTAACTTTGAAGGTATGAGGCGTGAATTGGCTAGGATAGATTGGCGAATGATACTTAGGGGGTTGACTGTGGATGGGCAATGGCAGACATTTAGAGACCGCATGGATGAAGTACAACAATTGTACATTCCTGTCTGGCGTAAAAATAAAAAGGGGAAGGTGGCTCAACCGTGGCTATCTAGGGAAATCAGGGATAGTATTAAAGCCAAGGAAGTGGCATACAAATTGGCCAGAAATAGCAGCGAACCTGGGGACTGGGAGAAATTTAGAACTCAGCAGAGGAGGACAAAGGGTTTGATTAGGACAGGGAAAATGGAGTACGAGAAGAAGCTTGCAGGGAACATTAAGGCGGATTGCAAAAGTTTCTATAGGTATGTAAAGAGAAAAAGGTTGGTGAAGACAAACGTAGGTCCCCTGCAGTCAGAATCAGGGGAAGTCATAACGGGGAGCAAAGAAATGGCGGATCAATTGAACAAGTACTTTGGTTCGGTATTCACTAAGGAGGACACAAACAACCTTCCGGATATAAAAGGGGTCAGAGGGTCTAGTAAGGAAGAGGAACTGAGGGAAATCTTTATTAGTCGGGAAATTGTGTTGGGGAAATTGATGGGATTGAAGGCCGATAAATCCCCAGGGCCTGATGGACTGCATCCTAGAGTACTTAAGGAGGTGGCCTTGGAAATAGCGGATGCATTGACAGTCATTTTCCAACATTCCATTGACTCTGGATCAGTTCCTATGGAGTGGAGGGTAGCCAATGTAACCCCACTTTTTAAAAAAGGAGGGAGAGAGAAAACAGGGAATTATAGACCGGTCAGCCTGACTTCAGTAGTGGGTAAAGTGATGGAATCAATTATTAAGGATGTCATAGCAGTGCATCTGGAAAATGGTGACATGATAGGTCCAAGTCAGCATGGATTTGTGAAAGGGAAATCATGCTTGACAAATCTTCTGGAATTTTTTGAGGATGTTTCCAGTAAAGTGGACAAGGGAGAACCAGTTGATGTGGTATATTTGGACTTTCAGAAGGCTTTCGACAAGGTCCCACACAAGAGATTAATGTGCAAAGTTAAAGCACATGGGATTGGGGGTAGTGTGCTGACGTGGATTGAGAACTGGTTGTCAGACAGGAAGCAAAGAGTAGGAGTAAACGGGTACTTTTCAGAATGGCAGGCAGTGACTAGTGGAGTGCCGCAAGGTTCTGTGCTGGGGCCCCAGCTGTTTACATTGTACATTAATGATTTAGACGAGGGGATTAAATGCAGTATCTCCAAATTTGCGGATGATACTAAGTTGGGTGGCAGTGTGAGCTGCGAGGAGGATGCTATTAGGCTGCAGAGTGACTTGGATAGGTTAGGTGAGTGGGCAAATGCATGGCAGATGAAGTATAATGTGGATAAATGTGAGGTTATCCACTTTGGTGGTAAAAACAGAGAGACAGACTATTATCTGAATGGTGACAGATTAGGAATAGGGAAGGTGCAACGAGACCTGGGTGTCATAGTACATCAGTCATTGAAGGTTGGCATGCAGGTACAGCAGGCGGTTAAGAAAGCAAATGGCATGTTGGCCTTCATAGCGAGGGGATTTGAATACAGGGGCAGGGAGGTGTTGCTACAGTTGTACAGGGCCTTGGTGAGGCCACACCTGGAGTATTGTGTACAGTTTTGGTCTCCTAACTTTAGGAAGGACATTCTTGCTATTGAGGGAGTGCAGCGAAGGTTCACCAGACTGATTCCCGGGATGGCGGGACTGACCTATCAAGAAAGATTGGATCAATTGGGATTGTATTCACTGGAGTTCAGAAGAATGAGAGGGGACCTCATAGAAACGTTTAAAATTCTGACGGGTTTAGACAGGTTAGATGCAGAAAGAATGTTCCCAATGTTGGGGAAGTCCAGAACCAGGGGTCACAGTCTGAGGATAAGGGGTAAGCCATTTAGGACCGAGATGAGGAGAAACTTCTTCACCCAGAGAGTGGTGAACCTGTGGAATTCTCTACCACAGAAAGTAGTTGAGGCCAATTCACTAAATATATTCAAAAGGGAGTTAGATGAAGTCCTTACTACTCGGGGGATCAAGGGTTATGGCGAGAAAGCAGGAAGGGGGTACTGAAGTTTCATGTTCAGCCATGAACTCATTGAATGGCGGTGCAGGCTAGAAGGGCTGAATGGCCTGCTCCTGCACCTATTTTCTATGTTTCTATGTTTCTATGTTTCCTCAAGTTCAGGACGCTAGTCTCTGAATTAACTGTGTCACTCCATCTTAATAAAGAATTCTACCATATTATGGTCACTCTTCCCCAGGGGGCCTTGCACAATAAGATTGCTAATTAGTCCCTTCTCATTACACGTCACCAAGTCGAGGATGGCCAGCTCTCTAGTTGGTTCCTCGACATATTGGTCTAGAAAGCCATTCCTAATACACTCCAGGAAATCCTCCACCGCATTGCTACCAACTTGGTTAACCTAATCTATATATAGATTAAAGTCGCCCATGATAACTGCTGTACCTTTATTGCATGCATCCCTAATTTCTTGTTTGATGCCATCCCCAACCTCACTACTATTGTTTGGTGATCTGTACACAACTCCCACTAGTGTTTTCTGCCCTTTGCTATTCAGCAGCTCTACCCATACAGATTCCACATCATCCAAGCTATTGCCTTAATTTCCTCTTTAACCAGCAACACTACCCCACCTCCTTTTCCTTTCTGTCTATCCTTCCTGAATGTTGAATACCCCTGGATGTTGAGTTCCCAGCCTTGGTCACCCTGGAGCCATGTCTCCGTAATCCCAATTATATCATAATTGTTAATAGCTGCCTGCGCAATTAATTCATCCACCTTATTACGAATACTCCTCGCATTGAGGCACAGAGCCTTCAGGCTTGTCTTTTTAAAACACTTTGCCCCTTTAGAATTTGGCTGTAATGTGGCCCTTTTTGATTTTTGCCTTGGGTTTCTCTGCCCTCCACTTTTACTATTCTCCTTTCTATTTTTTGCTTCTGCCCCCATTTTATTTCCCTCTGTCTCCCTGCATAGGTTCCCATCCCCCTGCCATATTAATTTAACTCCTCCCAAACAGCGCTAACAAACACTCCCCCTAGGACATTGGTTCCGGTCCTGCCCAGGTGCAGACCGTCCAGTTTGTACTGGTCCCACCTCCCTCAGAACCGGTTCCAATGTCCCAGGAGTTTGAATCCCTCCCTACTGCACCACTCCTCAAGCCACATAGTCATCTGAGCTATCCTGCGATTCCTACTCTGACTAGCACGTGGCACTGGTAGCAATTCTGAGATTACTACCTTTTAATTTAACTCCTAGCTCCCTAAATTCAGCTTGTAGGACCTCATCCTGCTTTTTACCTATATCGTTGGTACCAAATGCACCACGACAACTGGCTGTTTACCCTCCCCTTTCAGAATGTCCTGCAGCCGCTCCGAGACATCCTTGACCCTTGCACCAGGGAGGCAACATATCATCCTGGAGTCTCGGTTGCGACCGCAGAAACGCCTATCTATTCCCCTTACAACAGAATCCCCTATCACTATAGCTCTTCAACTCTTTTTTTCCTGTCCTCCTGTGAAGCCTTCGATAAGGTACCCCATAATAGACTGATGAATAATGTCAGAGAAGGAGTCGAGGGACCAGTAGCAGAATGGATTGCTAGCTGGCTTCAAGACAAAGCAGAGAGTTGGGATAAAGGGTAGCTATTCACAGTGGCAGAAGATGGGTAGTGGTGTTCCATAAGGATCAGTGCTGGGACCACTGTTGTTCACAATTTATATTAACGATTTAGACTTGGGAATCAAAAACACAATTTCTAAATTTTCGGATGATACCAAATTGGGGCATAGTCAATACTGAGGAGGACCAACAAATTACAGGAGGACATTAATAAACTTGCAGAATGGGCAAATAATTGGCAAATGAATTTCAACACAGTTAAATGTGAGGTATTACATTTTGGTAGGAAGAATAGGGAGGTCACTTATTACTTGGAGGGTAACCAAGCACGAGGGTTTATTTCTCGAGGAATTGAATTGAAAAGTAGGGAAGTTATGCTAAACCTGTATGGAACCTTGGTTAGACCACAGTTAGAGTACTGCATACAGTTCTGGTTGCCATATTATAAACAGGATATAAAGGCACTGGCGAGGGTGCAGAACAGATTTACAAAGATGATACCCTTCCACCTCGCTCCGGCCCGGCCCCCCCCCCCCCCCCCCGCTCCGGCCCGCCCCCACCTCCCTCGCCCCGGCCCCACCCCCCCTCCCTCCCTCGCGTAATCCAATCCAATTATTGTGCTGGTCAGCGATATGAAACCAGTGGTCTGCAGTTACCCAGGTTTGTTATAATCATTTTTGAAAATAGGTACTGTAGAATTTCCAGTCCAACAACATGTATTTATATAGCACCTTTAATGTAGTAAAATGTTCCAAGCTGCTTCACAGGAGTGTCATAAAATAAAGTTTGACACCGAGTTGCACAAGATGATTTTTGAGTAGAGGCTGGGTCAAAGTAGTCGGGTGAAGGAGCATTGTAAAGGAGGGTAAAGGGGTAGAGAGGTTGAGGGAGGGAATTCCAGAGTTTGGGGCCTCGGCAGCTGAAGGCGCAACCACCAATGGTGGAGCGATTTTAAATCACGAGTGTTGAAGAGGCCAGAATGGGAGCAGTGCAGAGAACTCGGGGGAAATGTGGAGCTGGAGGTGGTTAGAGATCGGGAGGGGCGAGGGAACTTCCTTCGATTGATTGACTCCCTTATGATGATGGGCAGCACTGGATTGTGGCTGGTAATTTCCGTGGAGCTGCTCCTGTTGTGCTGCTGGACTGCGGCGGCTGCCCCCCCCCCCCCCCCGGGTTTAGGTGCCGGATGTGGAGTTTGTCACACTGCCGGTGGAGTTATGGGAACAGGCTCGAGGAAATTCGTGGCCGTGTTTTTGGTCTCCCTGAGCCCGGCTGCATTGTGTCAGAGAGGTGGAGTTTATTCATTTTGAACTCTAAGCTTGTTACGAATGATGTTTGCTTCCCTCAGAGTACAGGATGTCCCCTACCCCGTCTACCCACATCACTTAGTTGATAGAAGCAACTGAATCATACAGAGCAGCAAGGTTCGGCTGGTGCATCCAGTAATCAAATAGCCCACCAGCACTCACTGTCCAGATGCAGCCAGTAGAATCGAAGCCCAGCGGGGAAGAAAACAGTGAGACATTTGGCAAATCAAGCACAGAATACATTTAATGTATAGAAATCATTAAGGTTTTTGCCTTGTGGGCTTTTAATGTGTTTTCTGCTGTGACATCTCATGGGAGTGGGGGGCGGAGGCGGTTCGGAGATAAATAATGGGATGTCTCATTTTTCTGGAGCTTGGGACCTACTTGTTGAAGAATTTAAAGGGTTTGAATGGCTTGTAATATTGGGGCAGTAATACCTTTACGCAACTGCAGGTGGCACTGCGGAGAGCTGCCTACTGCTGTAGCACCAGCAGAGATTACACTTCCTGAGAAACCCCAGTGAAATATAAAGGGCACAAAAATGACTTGTTCAAAAAGACAGGAAATTTAGTGGCTGCAAAAATGGAAGTGGCTGCAGCTGTCCGGATAGTTATTACACTCTAGGTGCCCTTGCTTGAAACTGGTGGATATTATCTTTAATGCCATGTTATTCGCTACATAAAGACACTGAAATATCATATTTTATAGCACATCTTAACAAACTGGTGTGGCTATGCTCAACTTAATTGGAGTTTCTGAATTATGGAAGTAGATTTTTGATGTCCTGATTTGAAGGAGACTCCTGGGTCTCCATAGAATCATTCTGCTTGGTTTATAAGCAGAGCGACTTGGATAGGTTAGGTGAGTGGGCAAATGCATGGCAGATGAAGTATAATGTGGATAAATGTGAGGTTATCCACTTTGGTGGTAAAAACAGAGAGACAGACTATTATCTGAATGGTGACAGATTAGGAAAAGGGGAGGTGCAAAGAGACCTGGGTGTCATGGTACATCAGTCATTGAAGGTTGGCATGCAGGTGCAGCAGGCGGTTAAGAAAGCAAATGGCATGTTGGCCTTCATAGCAAGGGGATTTGAGTACAGGGGCAGGGAGGTGTTGCTACAGTTGTACAGGGCATTGGTGAGGCCACACCTGGAGTATTGTGTACAGTTTTGGTCTCCTAACCTGAGGAAGGACATTCTTGCTATTGAGGGAGTGCAGCGAAGGTTCACCAGACTGATTCCCGGGATGGCGGGACTGACCTATCAAGAAAGACTGGATCAACTGGGCTTGTATTCACTGGAGTTCAGAAGAATGAGAGGGGACCTCATAGAAACATATAAAATTCTGACGGGGTTAGACAGGTTAGATGCAGGAAGAATGTTCCCAATGTTGGGGAAGTCCAGAACCAGGGGTCACAGTCTAAGGATAAGGGGTAAGCCATTTAGGACCGAGATGCGGAGGAACTTCTTCACCCAGAGAGTGGTGAACCTGTGGAATTCTCTACCACAGAAAGTTGTTGAGGCCAATTCACTAAATATATTCAAAAAGGAGTTAGATGAGGTCCTTACTGCTAGGGGGATCAAGGGGTATGGCGAGAAAGCAGGAATGGGGTACTGAAGTTGAATGTTCAGCCATGAACTCATTGAATGGCGGTGCAGGCTAGAAGGGCCGAATGGCCTACTCCTGCACCTATTTACTATGTTTCTAAGAACATAAGAATTAGGAACAGGAGTAGGCCATCAAGCCCCTCGAGTCTGCTCTGCCATTCAACAAGATCATGGCTGATCTGGCCGTGGACTCAGCTCCACTTTACCCCCATAACCCTTCATTTCCTTATTGGTTAAAAATCTATCTATCTGTGATTTGAATACATTCAATGAGCTAGCCTCAACTGCTTCCTTGGGCAGAGAATTCCACAGATTCACAACCCTCTGGGAGAAGAAATTCCTTCTCAACTCGGTTTTAAATTGGCTCCCCCGTATTTTGAGGCTGTGCCCCCTAGTTCTCGTCTCCCCGACCAGTGGAAACAACCTCTCTGCCTCTATCTTGTCTATCCCTTTCATTATTTTAAATGTTTCTATAAGATCACCCCTCATCCTTCTGAACTCCAACGAGTAAAGACCCAGTCTACTCAATCTATCATCATAAGGTAACCCCCTCATCTCCGGTATCAGCCTAGTGAATCGACTCTGTACCCCCTCCAAAGCTAGTATATCCTTCCTTAAGTAAGGTGACCAAAACTGCACGCAGTACTCCAGGTGCGGCCTCACCAATACCCTGTACAGTTGCACCAGGACCTCCCTGCTTTTGTACTCCATCCCTCTCGCAATGAAGGCCAACATTCCATTTGCCTTCCTGATTACCTGCTGCACCTGCAAACTAACTTTTTGGGATTCATGCACAAGGACCCCCAGGTCCCTCTGCACTGCAGCATGTTATAATTTCTCCCCATTCAAATAATATTCCCTTTTACTGTTTTTTTTTCCCAAGGTGGATGACCTCACATTTTCCGACATTGTATTCCATCTGCCAAAGCTTAGCCCATTCGTTTAACCTATCTAAATCTCTGCAGCCTCTCTGTGTCCTCTGCACAACCTGCTTTCCCACTAATCTTTGTGTCATCTGCAAATTTTGTTACACTACACTCTGTCCCCTCTTCCAGGTCATCTATGTATATTGTAAACCGTTGTGGTCCCAGCACCGATCCCTGTGGCACACCACTAACCACCGATTTCCAACCCGAAAAGGACCCATTTATCCCGACTCTCTGCTTTCTGTTAGCTAGCCAATTCTCTATCCATGCTAATACATTTCCTCTGACTCCGCATATTGAACAACTTGGCCCCTTTAATCGTTGGGTTACAAAGGTTCTGCATCTATAAAGGGAATTAGTCTGATGTGTAGGTGGTTATTATTGCAAATTAACAATCTATTCTACTGTTCCTTTTTACAGTTCTTTGCCTGTTTTTGTTTTTTTTCCCCTCTTCCTCAATTCGACTATCTGTCAGTGATCTGCATTAAGCATCAACTCCACTATCCCTATTCAAGGTCGTGAGTGTACTTCACCAAAAACCGTCCGGCTTCTCTCAGCAGGATGTTCAGCGGGAGGCAGGAAGGTTACCACTTCCTTTTGCCACCTTTGCAGAATCCCCAACCATGTCAAACTGACATTGCCTTTCCCTTGGGCTGATGTCACCTCTGTCCCGGGCCTGTCCCAGTCCCTCCGGTAAACCACTTCATCTCCGTCACCATGTGTCTCTCTCTCTCTCTCTCTTTCAATTTGTAGCCCCCACTCTGGCAAGTCACCATGTCACCTTTTGAAAACTGTGGCATTGCACCCCGCAGTCCATCAATCTGCTTCGCTTTCCAGTGACTCTGTGTAAACCCAAGCTATGGAGACTTTCTTTCCCACTCATTTTCTTCTCACCCCCCCTCTTCTTCAAAGTACCGATTTGCGCAAGGATATGGTGCTTTGTGTGCCAGCAATCCCTTACACGGTCCCTAAGGGAACCGTTCTTGGTGTGTTCCTAGACGGTGATTGCTGACCATTGATGGAATAGAGAGACACAGAGAAACTGCAGAGACTGATCCTGTGCTCACGTAACATGTATTCACACCCACTTTCCAGCAGAGGTTGCTAGATGCAGATTAACGATGGGGGCTCTGTGTAATTTTGTTCTCTCAAATCAAATGCAGCGGAGATGAGCTAACTCCACACAGATGGGAACAGACCTGGGCCCTTCCTGATCTCCTTAGCTCATGCCACATTGACAGTCACCATTCTTTAAATGTTCACGTTGGTAAAGTAACTCATTGTCTGAAGGCCTGTCTTTGAGCAGCGTACTTTTTATTATTCGCATCCCAGAGGAATTTTTCTGTTTAACCCTGACGGCGCCAGGGACAGTGCGACTTGTCCAGGCGCCGTGAGCTCTGGGGTGCCGGGACTGCCGGTGAGCGTCCATCGTCCCGAGCTGCCAGCTGCATTGACTCATCCTGCGCTCCATGGATTGACCTGCTGTATACACGATGCAGCCAGAGGCAAACTTAAGTTGGTCAGCCAAATCTCTCTCGCCTAAAGAATGGGGGTTGTGATCCTAAAAAGATTAGAGTAGAGGGATTATGTCAAGATTCGTCTTAAAAGTAGTTAAAATGAGGTAGCGAATATGAAGAAAGAATTTGTTTTTGAATTCCAAATTCTCATCCTTGTTTACAAATCCCTCCATGGGCTCGTCCCTCCCTATCTCTGTAATATCCTCCATCTTCGCAATCCCCCCTGAGGTACCTGCACTCCTCGTATTCTTCCCTCTTGAGCATCCCTGATTATAATCGCTCAACCATTGGTGGCTGTGCCTTCTGTTGCCTCAGCCCCAAGCTCTGGAACTCCCTCCCTAAACCTCACCGCCTCTCTACCTCTCTTTCATCCTTTAAGACACTCTTTAAAACAGACCTCATTTGCCGTAATTTCTTATGTGGCTTGGTGTCAAATTTATCTACATTAAAGGTACTCTATATAATACAAGTTGTTTATTGACTAGCGATTTCAGTGGTTATTTTTTGTAGTTCAAAGTAAACCTCTGAGCTGAAAAAAACCCATTCCCACGTTCAAGTAGTTTATTACTGCTATGTTGGTGTTTATTGCAACGCAACAGCGAGTGAACTGAAAACTGGCATCCCAGAGAGGTGATTATTTCCCTGGAATTCCCAGCAGTCTAAGGGCTATACTAAATCCACCAATGTAAAGTTTGTGTTTATTAATATACAGCCATTTCATTTTTTATTAAAAATAATTTGGCGATTGCAACATATTTGATGCAGATCTCTAGCCTATATCGGTTACTAATTACTACAGTCACTGTAGTCCAAAATAATGAATCTGAAAGGTTTTGAAATGTTTAGTAAATAGTAGATGCTATTTTTTCTGTAGCTATCCTTATTCCTGCAAAGGGAATTCTGTTTGGGCTACTACATAATGAATGTTATAATTAAATAATTGCTATTCTCCTGGGCCATTCACCCTCTGTGATTACTTAAATCTAAACTGTCTGTGTGCCTTTCCTCTCCGACACTTGTCTGTAGTGTTTGTGCTCGATGACCATGTACTGTCTTCAGTGTAACTTTTGAAATTATCCATTTTTGCAGTGACCATACAGAGGCTCCTGGTCCCACTGGACTCTGTATTCGATGGCTTGTACTCCTTCACGTTCCCCTCGTATTCTGCTGACTGCCGACCAAGCGGAGCCCCACCACGACCTGATTCCTGGAGCCTTGCCACAGCCAGTCAACTTGCCCTCATAGATGTACTTGAGGTTTTTGTTGCTGTTAGAATCCAGCTGAAGCTAAGTTCCTCTTGCCTGAGAACTTTATACCTGCGTGCCTCACAAATATTGGGCTGTGTCACTGCCTCTGCTCACTATGTGGTTAAGAAGAGGCTGCTTTTGCTGCTGAAACAATGCATTGTTTGCCATGCTGGGGAAGATGATGGCAGCGGTTCCTGTCAGCGAGGTAGCCACATGCATCTTGACCTGCTGGCTGCGTCTGACGCAGTGTTACAAGCTCTGGCGTCCGGTTGGTTAACACAGGTTCCTGTGAGTTCCAAGCCATGTTTCTTTGGGGGCAGTGAGATCCTTGGTGTAGACGATTCTAACCGTGGGCCAGATCTGGTGATGCTGAGGGCTATAAGTCTAATTCTAATCAAAGCCATGGAAATTAGGGTGCAGAACAGGACCTTTGTAGTCAAAGAAAAAGGTAAGAATTAAATTTTTAATTCTTTTAAGTTATCTGAAGACTTTAAGGAGTAAAGATTGTTATCAATTATCTACCATGTGTTGGTGTCCGACACAGCCACAGAATAAGTGTAAATGGAAAATTATAATTCATGGGCAAAATGGGAGGCTTCAGGATTATCTAAAATAATTTCTCTGGAAGAAATTATATTTGATCAATGTACCCGCACTTAGCACTGCCACCTCAATGCACTAAATCAAACTTCAGTACTTAAAATGACCTTGTATTTCCTTTCCCCAAACCTGCCTCTAGCAACACCTGAGTTTTAAAATTCTCATTCTTGTTCTCAAATCCCTCCATGGCCTTGTCCCTTCCCTATCTCTAACCTTCTCCAGCCCCACAACCCTCTGAGATCTCTGCGCTCCGTTCAATTCTGGCCCCTTGTGCATACCCAGTTTTAATCACCCCACCATTGACCACCATGCCTTCAGCTGCCGAGACCCTAAGTTCTGGAATTCTCTCCCTAAACCTCTTCACATCTCTCTCTCTCTCTCTCTCTCTCTCTCTCTCTCTCCTCCTTTAAGACACTCCTTAAAACCCACCTCTTTGGCCTAGCTTTTGGTCACCTGTCTTATATCTATATGTGGCTCGGGTCACATTTTCTTTGATAACGCTCCTGTGCAGTGCCTTGGAATGTTTTACTACATTTAAAGGTGCTATATAAATACATTGTTGGCCTACACCTTTAAAACACTTCTCAAAACACACCTCTTTGAACAAGCTTTTAGTCACTTCTTCCAACCCTCCCACAAAGTCTCAATATCCACTCCCTTTCCATTTTTCTATATTAAAAGTGCTAATGAAGTATAAGTTGCTGAGCTGTGCCCAATTCCAATTGTTGGTCAGATCGAGATTGTGGAGAGCTGATGGAAACCCAGCCCCATTCATTGTTAATGGTGACGTCACCCATTAATGGGAACAGCCCTTCATTACTGCAGCGGGCACAGTTCGTTGTATAGGACAGCTATTTTTATTGGGATATCAGCTCATTTTCCAGGACACGACCGAGTTTGCAAAGGGTTAGAAGAGTTGGTGAGTATTATCGGGAAGCAATTATTAGGCGATTCCAAGCTTTGTTTGTGGGAGGCAGGAGAGAGACTGAAAGGTTCGAAGTTTTGAGGTGAATTAGTGTCGAAGTTGGTGCAATGAGTCTTGATTTCAACTATGAAGGTGAAGGAAGAAGTAAGTTTGCAGGATGTATTTACAGCCGAGGTAGAATAAGAAAGGAATTGTAAGAGGAGCAGTGGCTTCATTGGCCACAGTGAAGAGAGCAAGTATTAGAGGTGGTTAATTAGCACCAGAAGTGAGGGGGGAGCGAGCAGCAGGGGCAGGAACAAAAGGGTTGCTGGTCGGATTGGTGAACGATTGAAAGTAACGTACTGGGGTACACCCGTGCTGAGACCGCTATTCTCTGTATGTGGAGGATTTGGATTTGGGCGTTGGGAGCAAGATACTGGGCCGAAAATTGCAGTCCGAGGCTTCCTTCATACGAATGCCTCTGATGCGGAAAAAATCTGTGAAACTAGCTGTTGGTTCCGGAGAAATACAAGATTCCGGTCGGAGGCCTTCATTTGCCGCGCTGCGCACAGCAAGATGTCTTCCACGTACGGACGTCTATGCCGGAATCACGTGGGACTGGACCACCAATCACTATGCAGTATTCTCATTTGATGGGAACTCCGTTTGTGCGGGTCCCATTACTATCAATGAGAATAACCTCCTAAAACACCAACATAACACAATCAATTAAAAAAACACCTCACATATTTAAAATTAATTGAAATTAAAAGTCAATAAATGTTTTATTAAAGATATTTTGTGGAATATTTTTTGTGTTTTAATAGGGTTAAAAATAAACTTGCCTCAATTACAGGGTTTTTAATATACATGAGTGATTAAATTAAATTTTTCTATGTTACACTGGTAAAAGTTACCTATCCGCCTGCTTTTTTTTTATCGGGCGTAAAAGTTTGAAGGACTATCGCTGAGCAAATAGCCCAATCTCTGCCGCACAGATACCCTTCCTGCAGGGATGCATGGAATCTGTCTCAACAAATTTTGACAGACCGGAAAAGCCGGTTTTCGGTGCATGCGCATTGCACCCCGAGAACCGGCTTTTGCGAGGCCTCGCCGGGAGCATGCACACATTGAGCACACCCAGCGAGGCCACAGTTTTCAACCCAGAAATTTGCTGGCAAGAAAAAAAGTGGCAAACAATGAGAAGAACAGTAAAAGATTTCAGGAAGAGGAAAGGGCAGGTCAGTGGATGAGGCAATTTAATGTGGAGAAGTGTGAGGGAGGAAGAACAAGGAGTGGCACTGAATGGAAAGATGCAGAGGGTATTAATGAACAGAGAGACAGAGATTGAGTACTGAGCCAAAGCTAACTTTTGCACCAACTTGTTCTGTCCTGACCTACAAGTCTCACAGGTGCAAATCACAGTGTTGAAATTCGATCCACTTCCACAATCCTGAGGTGCAAGAGGAGAGCATCTCGCCTCCTTCCTTCTGTAATTCATACTCATGACCTGATCAGTTCTACATTTGGTGTTTGCAGATTCCTCTAATGTATTTCGCACACTGCATAGGAGCAGGCCTGGAGATGGTGCTGACTGTACCTTGTTATTCGCAAGCTGCCTGAGGGCTGAGCTTCAGTCTAGTGTGTCTCAGCTGATGTTGTTTCTGAGGCTGCACCTGCAGTGTCCTGCACATTCCCAGCAGCTCTCTCATCCGTGTGCCTGGGTTTCCTTGCTGTTCACCGAGCAGGATGACGATCTCGTGGAGGCCGCCAGAGCACTGCTAACCATCTATACACACGCCTACAGGTTGGTTGCTCCTTCCTACTTTGATCAGATTGTTTAAACATGATGCAAACGCTTGTCCACAATTTAATATTTCCCTTGGTGGCGAATCCTAGGGTTGTAAAAAGTTCTAAAATATGTTTGAAGGGGAACTAGCACTAAAATAGAGTTTTTTCTCGGTCAGAGATTGGCATTTTTGTTTCGCACCTGTCTTCAGAGACTTTGAAATCAACACGGAACACTAACAATATTCCAACAGTCGATAGTCAAGGGGTTATAGGGGGGGAGGAACTTAAAACAATCACAATCATCTAAGGAGGTGGTACTCAGTAAGATAATGGGACTAAAGGCAGATAAATCCCCTGGACCTGATGGATTGCATCCTAGGATATTTAGAGCAGTAGTGGCAGGGATTGTGGATGCATTGGTTGCAATTTACCAAAATTCCCTGGATTGGAAAACTGCAAATGTAACGCCCCTATTTTTTTTTTTTTTTTAAAGGGAGGCAGACAAAAAGCAAGAAACGATAGATCAGTTAGCCTAACATCTGGTTGGGAAAATGTTGGAGTCCATTATTAAAGAAGCAGTAGCAGGACATTTGGAAAAGCAAAATTCGGTCAGGCAGAGTCAACATGGATTTATGAAGGGGAAGTCATGTTTGACAAATTTGCTGGAATTCTTTGAGATGTAACGAACAGGGTAGATAAAGGGGAACCAGTGAATGTGGTGCCTTTGGACTTCCAGAAGGCATTTGACAAAGTGCCACATAAAAGGTTACTGCACAAGATAAAAGGTCACTGGGTTGGGGGTAATATATTAGCATGGATAGAGGATTGGCTAACTAACAGAGAACAGAGTCAGGATAAATGGTTCATGCTCTGGTTGGCAATCAGTAACTAGTGGGGTGCCGCAGGGATCAGTGCTGGGACCTCAACTATTTACAATCTATATTGAAAGAAGGGACAGAGTATAATGTAGCCAAGTTTGCTGACGATACAAAGATGGGAGGAAAAGCAATGTGAGGAGGACACAAATCTGCTAAAGGAAATAGACAGGCGAAGAGAGTGGTGAAAAAATTGGCAGATGGAGTATAATGTTGGAAAGTGTGAGGTCGTGCACTGGCAGAAAAAAATCAAAGAGCAAATTATTATTTAAATGGAAAAAATTGCAAATTGCTGCCGTACAGTGGGACCTGGGGGTACTTGTGCATGGCACGCAAAAGATTAGTATGCAGGTACAGCAAGTGATGGCCAATGGAATCTTGGCCTTTATTGCAAAGGGGATGGAGTATAAAAGCAAGGAAGTCTTGCCACAGTTGTACAGTGTATTGGTGAGGCCACACCTGGAATACTGCATACAGTTTTGGTTTCCATATTTGCAAAAGGATATACTTGCTTTGAAGGCAGTTCAGAGAAGGGTCATGAGGTTGATTTCAGGAGATGAGGGGATTGACTTATAAGGAAAGGTTGAGTCGGTTGGGACTTTACTCATTGGAATTCAGAAGAATGAGCTGTGATCTTATCGAAACGTATAAGATTATGAGGGGGCTTGACAAGGTGGATGCAGAGAGGATGTTTCCACTGATGGGGAAGACGAGAACTAGAGGGCATGATCTTAGAATAATTTAAAATAGATGAGGAGAAATTTCTTGTCAGGGTTGTAAATCTGTGGAATTCGCTGCCTCAAAGAGCTGTGGAAGCTGGGACATTGAATACATTTAAGACAGAGATAGACAGTTTCTTAACAGATAAGGGGATAAAGGGTTATGGAGAGCGAGCAGGGAAGTGGATCAGCCATGATCGTATTAAATGGCAGAGCAGGCTCGAGGGGCTGTATGGCCTACTCCGCCTCCTATTTCTTATGTTCTTATGGAACACAAGATCAGTTTTTAAAAAAAAAGTTTATTAGTTGCAATATTCTTTGCTCTTTTTTTCCCTGGCCCCCTTCGTTCTCCCCCCCCCTCCCCCCCCCCGGCCCCCTTCGTTCTCCTCCCCCCCCCCCCCCCCCCCACGGCCCCCTTCGCTCTTCCCCCCCCCCCCCACCCCGGCCCCCTTCGCTCTCCTCCCCCCCCCCCCCCCCCGGCCCCCTTTGCTCTCCTCTCCTCCTCCCCCCCCCCCCCCCCCCCACGGCCCCCTTCGCTCTTCCCCCCCCCCGGCCCCCTTCGCTCACCTCCTCCCCCCCGGCCCCCTTTGCTCTCCTCTCCTCCTTCCCCCCCCACGGCCCCCTTCGCTCTCCTCCCCCCCCCCCGGCCCCCTTCGCTCTGCTCTCCTCCCCTCCCCCCCCCGGCCCCCTTCGCTCCCCCCCCCCGGCCCCCTTCGCGCTCCTCCTCCTCCCCCCCCCCCCCCCCCGGCCCCCTTCGCTCTCCTCTCTCCCCCCCCCCCCCCCCCCCCGGCCCCCTTCGCTCTTCCTCCCCCCCCCCGGCCCCCTTTGCTCTCCTCTCCTCCTCCCCCCCCCACGGCCCCCTTCGCTCTCTCCCCCCGGCCCCCTTCGCTCTCCTCCCCCCCCCCCCCCCGGCCCCCTTCGCTCTCCTCCCCCCCCCCCCCCCCCCCCCCGGCCCCCTTCGCTCTCCTCCCCCCCCCCCCCCCCCCCCCGGCCCCCTTCGCTCTTATCCCCCCGGCCCCCTTCGCTCACCTCCCGGCCCCCTTCGCTCACCTCCCCCGGCCCCCTTTGCTCTCCTCTCCTCCTCCCCCCCACGGCCCCCTTCGCTCTCCCCCCCCCCCCCCCCCCCCGGCCCCCTTCGCTCTCCTCCTCTCCCCCCCCCCCCCCGGCCCCCTTCGCTCTTCCCCCCCCCCCCCGGCCCCCTTCACTCCCCCCCCCCCGGCCCCCTTCGCTCTCCTCCCCCCCCCGGCCCCCTTCGCGCTCCTCCTCCTCCTCTCCCCCCCCCCCCCCGGCCCCCTTCGCTCACCTCCCCCCGGCCCCCTTCGCTCTCCTCCCCCCCCCCCCCCGGCCCCCTTCTCTCTCCTCCGGCCCCCTTCGCTCTCCTCTTTCTCCCCCCCCTCGGCCCCCTTCGCACTCCTCCCCCCCCCCCCCCCGGCCCCCTTCACACTCCTCTTTCCCCCCCCCCCCAGCCCCCTTCGCTCTCCTCTCCCCCCCCCCCCCCGGCCCCCTTCGCTCTCCTCTCCCCCCCCCCCCCCCCGGCCCCCTTCGCTCTCCTCTTCCCCCCCCCCCCCGCCCCCTTCGCTCTCCTTCCCCCCCGGCCCCCTTCGCTCTCCTTCCCCCCCGCCCCCTTCGCTCTCCTTCCCCCCCGCCCCCTTCGCTCTCCTTCCCCCCCGCCCCCTTCGCTCTCCTTCCCCCCCCGCCCCCTTCGCTCTCCTTCCCCCCCCGCCCCCTTCGCTCTCCTTCCCCCCCCGCCCCCTTCGCTCTCCTTCCCCCCCCGCCCCCTTCGCTCTCCTTCCCCCCCCGCCCCCTTCGCTCTCCTTCCCCCCCGCCCCCTTCGCTCTCCTTCCCCCCCGCCCCCTTCGCTCTCCTTCCCCCCCGCCCCCTTCGCTCTCCTTCCCCCCCGCCCCCTTCGCTCTCCTTCCCCCCCGCCCCCTTCGCTCTCCTTCCCCCCCGCCCCCTTCGCTCTCCTTCCCCCCCGCCCCCTTCGCTCTCCTTCCCCCCCGCCCCCTTCGCTCTCCTTCCCCCCCGCCCCCTTCGCTCTCCTTCCCCCCCGCCCCCTTCGCTCTCCTTCCCCCCCGCCCCCTTCGCTCTCCTTCCCCCCCGCCCCCTTCGCTCTCCTTCCCCCCCGCCCCCTTCGCTCTCCTTCCCCCCCGCCCCCTTCGCTCTCCTTCCCCCCCGCCCCCTTCGCTCTCCTTCCCCCCCGCCCCCCCCGGCCCCCTTTGCTCTCCTCTCCTCCTCCTCCCCCCCCACGGCTCCCTTCGCTCTCCTCTTCCCCCCCCCCCCCCCCCCGGCCCCCTTCGCGCTCCTCCTCGCCCCCCCGGCCCCCTTTGCTCTCCTCTCCACCTCCTCCCCCCCCACGGCTCCCTTCACTCTCCTCCCCCCCTCCCCCCCCCCCCCCCGGCCCCCTTCGCGCTCCTCCTCTCCCCCCCGGCCCCCTTCGCTCTCCCCCCCCCCCGGCCCCCTTCGCTCTCCTTTCTTCCCCCCCCCCGGCCCCCTTCGCTCTCCTCCTCCCCCCCCCCCCCCCGGCCCCCTTCGCTCTCCTCCTCCGGCCCCCTTCGCTCTCCTCTTCCCCCCCGCCGGCCCCCTTCTCTCTCCTCCGGCCCCCTTCACTCTCCTCTTCCCCCCCCCGGCCCCCTTCGCTCTCCTCTCTCCCCCCCCGGCCCCCTTCGCTCTCCTCTCTTCCCCCCCCCCCCCCGGCCCCCTTCGCTCTCCTCTCTTCCCCCCCCCGGCCCCCTTCGCTCTCCTCCCTCCTCCCCCCCCCCCGGCCCCCTTCGCACTCCTCCCTCCTCCCCCCCCCCCGGCCCCCTTCGCTCTCCTCTCCCCCCCCCCCGGCCCCCTTCGCTCTCCTCTCCTCCCACCGGCCCCCTTCGCACTCCTCTCTCTCCCCCCCCCCCCGGCCCCCTTCGCTCTCCTCTCTCCCCCCCCCCCGGTCCCCTTCGCTCTCCTCTCCCCCCCCCCCCCCCGGCCCCCTTCGCTCTCCTCTCTTTCCCCCCCCCCCCCCCGGCCCCCTTCGCTCTCCTCTCCTCCCCCCCCCCCGGCCCCCTTCGCTCTCCTCTCCTCCCCCCCCCCCCCCGGCCCCCTTCGCTCTCTTCTTTCCCCCCCCCCCCCCCGGCCCCCTTCGCACTCCTCTCCTTCCCCCCCCCCCCCCCCCCCCCCGGCCCCCTTCGCACTCCTCTCTCTCCCCCCCCCCCCCCGGCCCCCTTCGCTCTCCTCTCCTCCCCCCCCCCCGGCCCCCTTCGCTCTCCTCTCCTCCCCCCCCCCCCCCGGCCCCCTTCGCTCTCTTCTTTCCCCCCCCCCCCCCCGGCCCCCTTCGCACTCCTCTCCTTCCCCCCCCCCCCCCCCCCCCCGGCCCCCTTCGCACTCCTCTCTCTCCCCCCCCCCCCCCGGCCCCCTTCGCTCTCCTCTCTCCCCCCCCCCGGCCCCCTACGCTCTCCTCTTTCCCCCCCCCCTCCCCCGGCCCCCTTCGCTCTCCTCTCCCCCACCCCCCTCCCCCGGCCCCCTTCGCGCTCCTCTTTCCCCGGCCCCCTTCGCGCTCCTCTCCCTTCCCCCCCCGCCCCCTTCGCTCTCCTTCCCCCCCGCCCCCTTCGCTCTCCTTCCCCCCCCCGCCCCCTTCGCTCTCCTTCCCCCCTGCCTCCTTCGCTCTCCTTCCCCCCCGCCCCCTTCGCTCTCCTTTTGCCCCCTTCGCTCGCGCTGACAATTCCTGTGTGAGCCCAGAGTCAGGATGCCCGAATGAGATCCTCCTTTCATCTCATGTCCGCACGTGGATGCTTTTCAGTCGCAGTCACTGAATACAGTCAGTAGCAGGAATCAACTATTGAGTTTTTCCTGATCTTGCCTATGTGGAAGCTGCTTTCATTAATGCAGCATTACTCCATCTCATCAGCGTACTCAAGAGCTGCAATCTGGGGTCCGTCTGACAAGTACTACAGCTGTATTTATCCATTCAGCCATCAGAGGAGCCAGACCAAGATTCCAATCCGCCCCGTCCACACCTTGAGAGTTTGTGTCTCCTGAGATTTGAACTGGTTGGTTTGGATTGCTAAGTGCTTCATTTGCAGGGTATTTATCGCCACTTCATATCTCTCTACAGATCGTTAGGCAGTTACCCTCAGGAAAACACAGGCACCTCTCGTGAAGCACATGAACATTGCTTCAATCCCCACTGCATCTTCTTGCTGCTTTTACAGAGTTTAGCATTTGATCATTCTGTCCTGCTGGATTTCCTGATTTCGGCTGAAACCTGCTTCCTGGAGTATTTAGTGAGATACCTGCGGCTCCTTCGTGAGGACTGGCAGCCCTTCTGCAGCATCTGTGCTCAGTTTGATGCTGCTGCTGCTGCATTATGTTCGCCTGCAGTCAGTGAAGTCTCTGCCGATCTCGATCTCACTGCTGGGGTAGAGCGAGACGGGACCAGCAGTCAAACTGGCACCCCCCCAGCACCGCACCTTCTCGCACCCAAAGGAGAGCCAGGGCACGGCGGAGACACTGCCAGCAGCAACAACTCTCAGCATCTGGTGACCATTGATAGGCCCTGGCCACTCGGGCTGCCCCTGGGCCTGGTGGATTACGCGAGCTCGGAGGACTCGGACAGTGATGGAGTGGAAGCTGCCTACATGAATATCCTCAGCCTGGAAGGCAATCCGGGTGATGGTGAGATAAATAACACAGCAGCAGCTGGAGAGGCAGTGACACACGCCCCAGAAACAATCAGGAGCATCAATGTTGTAAGTAATCAGAGAGGTGTAAATTCACACAGTTGTGAAAAAGACACAATAATAGCCGTGCCCTTGCAGGGAACATTTAAGAAATCAATGAGCTGTTTGACTGAATTGAGGAAAACCATTGGCCGGTTGCAGGGAAGGAGTCTTTTTCCCTACAATGCAACGGCGTTGCTAAAACTGCTGTTAGATATTGAGGCACGCAGCAGAAAAGGTCATTCAATCTCTGCCGAACTGCCAGTGATGAACAACTTATCTGACAATCCAAACAATGGGCGGACTGTGTAAAAACGTGGGTCGTTTATGTCTGGTGAGTTTATTGATGTGAATTTTCTCCAATAATTGTACTATATTGATTTATGATTCATACTTGTAAATAAAACTTAACACAAGAAATCCTGTTGAGTTAAATTCTTTGGTAAAATATCAAAGATTGCACTGAATAGAATGAAGAACAAGACATGAAATTGGGTAATTTAATCGATGCTGTTAAATTCTAAATTGAAACATATACAGTGTTGGAGAGATTACACGGAGAGTCTCTAAACTACCAATGTTTCACCGTGTGGCTGAGACACACACCTGCGTGAGAACACCAGCGGCAGGTTGGGGCCATAAAAGGAGCAGCGAGCGGCGGCCCCGGCATACTACCTCGGAGCAGCGCGAGCTGGTGCAGGAGGGCGACGGCAGCGAAGAGTGATGCCAGCAAGGTCCAGGTCAGTGATAGGAGCATGGAAAGATTCAGCACGAGCAGCGAAGGAGCTGAGACACTGGAGGGATGTGATCGGGGCCCAGGGGATGTGAGAGTTCAGGGGCAGCACAGGCCTGCCCACACTGCGATATGTGTGCGTGCTAGGTCCGTGCAGCAGAGCAGGTCTCCAGTCGTCTTTGTTAATCCTTGCCACTGGACCAAGACCGAGCTCCGTCAAGCCCGTGTGGTGGCTGGTGTGCAATGGCCAGCACACGTTTAAAAAAAAATCCACGCACGGGCATCTTCCACCCTTCAACATGTAGTTCGGGTCCTTCATTCGAACTCATCCTTTTTTGGCGTGCAAGCAAGTCATCCTCGTTTCGAGGGACCGCCTATGATGATGAGACACAGAACAAGAACAGATGGTTAGAATTTCTATCCTAATGTTTTAGGATTTGGTTCAGTAAAAACACATCACATCACAAAGAAAGCTGGAAACATCCGAGCGCTATCACATGTCGATGAGGCCTCATGTATCCAGGTTCTTAACAAATTTCCTTCCCTTTTTGAGCCAGGCATTGGAAACTTTTCCAGGGCGAAGGTGCGGATCCACTTGGTCCCAGAGACGCGAGCTGTATCTCACGTGATGAGGGAGAGAGTGGAAATCGAGCTGGACAGGCTGCAACGCGAGGGCATCATCTCCTCAGTGGAATTCAGTGAGTGGGCCAGCCCGATTATTCCAGTACTCAAAAGTGATGGCGCGGTCAGGATTTGCGGCGATTATAAAGTAACTAGTAATCGTTTATCGCTACAGGGGCCTACATGACTCAGGAGTTGGAGGAGTCTTCGAAGGGCCTCACCTGCATCAACACGCACAAGGGACTGTTCATCGACAACAGATGCCCGTTTGGAATTCGGTTGGCTGCAGCGATCTTGCAGAGAAACAGGGAGAGCCTACTCAAGTCGGTACCACATGCTGGTCTTTCAGGACGACATATTGGTCATGGGTCGGGACACCGCCGAGCACCTACAAAACCTGGAGGAGGTCCTCCAGCAACTGGATCGCATAGGGCTGCAGCTGAAGAGGTCGAAATGCGTCTTTATGGCAACAGAAGTGGAGTTTTTGAGGAGAAAGATCGCGGCGGACGGCATTCGGCCCACAGCCTCTGTCTTGGCGTCTATCAGGAACGCGTCCAGGCCACAGAACGTCACGGAGCTGCGATCGGTCCTGGGACTCCTCAACTATTTTGGTAACTTCCTACCGGGGTAAAGCGCCCTCTTCGAGCCCCTACATGCTGGGATCCCTTGGGACATCAGGGGATGTGCTCCCTGGTGGCGGAACATGGGAGTGCATACTTTACAGATACACAAAAACTAAGTAATTGCTTTTGAGAAAGCCAGAAACATTTTATGCTCCAACAAGCTGCTTGTCTTGTATAACCCGTGTAAAAGACTTGTGCTAGTATGTGATGCGTCGTCTTACGGAGTCGGGTGTGTATTACAACAAGCTAACGTTGCGGGGAAGTTGCAACCTGTCATCTATGCTTCCAGGAGCTTGTCTAAGGCCGAGAGGACCTACAGCGTGATTGAGAGAGAGGCATTAGCGTGTGTGTTCGGGGTAAAGAAAATGCATTAGTACCTGTTTGGCCTCAAATTTGAGTTGGAAACGGATCACTAGCCCCTCACATCCGTGTTCGCTGAAAACAAGGGAATAAATACTAATGCCTCAGCCCGCATACAAAAGTGGGCACTCGCGCTATCAGCGTATAACTATACACCATCCGCCACAGGCCAGGCACCGAGAACTGTACTGATGCTCTGTCGACTACCATTGCCCACCACGGGGGTGGAAGTGGCGCAGCCTGCAAACTTGTTGATGATTATGGAAGCGTTTGAAAATGATAAATCACCTGTCGCGGCCCGCCAGATTAGGACTTGGACCAGCCAAGATCCTCTGTTGTCCCGAGTAAAAACCTGTGTACTGCATGGGAGCTGGGCCAGCATCCCCGTTGAAATGCAAGAGCCAATCAAGCCGTTCCAGCGGCGCAAGGCCGAGCTGTCCATTCAGGCAGACTGCCTGTTGTGGGGTAACTGCGTAGCCCTACCAAAAAAGGGCAGGGAGACGTTCATCTCGGATCTCCACAGCGCACACCTGGGTATAGTAATGATGAAAGCGATAGCCAGATCCCACTTGTGGTGGTCTGGTATCGACTCTGACTTCGAGTTCCTGTGTACGGCAATACAGCGTATGTGCTCAGTTGAGCAACGTGTCCAGAGAGGCACCACTAAGTTTGTGGTCCTGGCCCTCCAGACCATGGCCGAGGATCCATGTCGAATGTGCGGGCCTGTTTCTTGGTAAAATGTTCCTGGTGGAGGTGGATGCTTTTTCAAAATGGATTGAATGTGAAATAATGTTGGGAAAGACCGCCACCGCCACCATTGAAAGCCTGAGGGCCATGTTTGCCACCCACGGCCTGCCTGACACACTGGTCAGTGACAACGGGCCATGTTTCACCAGTGCCGAATTTAAAGAATTCATGACCTGCAATGGGATCAAATATGTCACCTGGGCCCCGTTTAAACCAGCCTCCAAATGGGCAGGCAGAGCGAGCAGTACAAACCATCAAACAGAGCCTTAAACGAGTCACAGAAGGCTCACTTCAAACCCGCCTGTCCCGAGTACTGCTCAGCTACCGCACGAGACCCCACTCGCTCACGGGTGCCCCCAGCTGAGCTACTCATGAAAAGGACACTTGAAACCAGACTCTCGCTGGTTCACCCCAACCTGCATGATCAGGTAGAGAGCAGGCGGCAGCAACAAAATGTAAACGATGGTCGTGCCACTGTCACAGGAAATTGATCTGAATGATCCTGTGTATGTGCTAAACTATGGATGTGGTCCCAAGTGGATCGTGGGCATGGTGATGGCTAAAGAAGGTCAAACTAGACAATGGACAAATTTGCAGAAAGCACCTGGACCAAACAAGGCTGTGGTTCACAGGCTGCCCTGAACAACCCACAGCAGACACTACCTTTTCGAGCCCACAACACACACCCAAAGGATCAACGACACCACACCGGACCAGGAAATCGAACCCATCACGCCCAACAGCCCAGCAAGGCCAGGCTCACCTCGCAACCCTGCAGGGCCAACAACGCGCCAGCCCAGCGAGAGCACAGCCAACACACCAGAACAGACATTTGTATTGTACCGAGGCGGTCTACCAGGGAAAGAAAGGCTCCCGACCGCCTCACCTTGTAAATAGTTTTCACTTTGACTTTGGTGGGGGAGTGATGTGTATCTGTAAAGCATGCACTCCCATGTTCCACCACCAGAGAGCTCATCCCCTGAAGTCCCAAGGGATCCCAGCATCCCTTGGGAGCACTGTATATAAGCTGGCCCCTAAGGCCTGTTCCTCACTCTGGAGTGTCTTAAAGACTGAGGTCACTGTTACTTTAACCTCCCTGTGTGCAGCCTCATCTGTGTTAGGAACACAATAAGAAGGAACAGCTTTTCGCAGCTTTCTCTTGCAGCGTACTGGGGGTGCCAGGCCCATATCTGAACCTCCCTTTTCTGCAGGAATTAGAGGGGGCCTTAAGGCAGCAGGATATTACTCTTCACCCAATGAAAATACCCTTCTGACCCACTAACTTCCTCCCATGGTGTCTCTGGGCTGGTGCTGCAGCAGGCGAGATGCCATGGCGAGGATGTGGCAGGATCTGTGTATCCAAGTGCTCGGGTGACCACTGGAGTGTTGCTTTCTTCCTCCAAGGCACCCCCTAACATGTTAAAAACTGAACAGCTTGTCTAGGTGTGCATGCAGTGGCATTTCGTCTTGAAAGTTATGTTAAACTTGTATAGAACCTTCATTAAACCATACTTGGACTACTGTGCACAGTCTTGTCTCCATATTAAAGAAAGGATATAGCGGCATTGGAGAAGGTGCAAAAAAGATTTACAAAGATGATACCAGAACTGAGGGGTTATAACTATCAGGAAAGATTGAACAGGCCGGGGCTCTATTCTCTAGAAAAGAGAAGGCTGAGGGGTGACCAAGGAACATAAGAACAGGAGTTGGCTTTTGAGCCCCTTGAGCTTGTTCTGCCATTCATTGAGATCATGTCTGATCTGCGACCTAACTCCATACTTCTCCAGCACTTTGAGATGTCTATTGTATATGGTTCACGTCTCTGAGCCATATAGGAGGACTGGTATCACTACTGCCCTGTAGACCAGAAGCTTGGTGCCAGATTTGAGGTCCTGTTCTTCAAACACAGTCTTCCTCAGGCAACCGAAGGCTGCGCTGGCACACTGGAGGCGGTGTTGGACATCGTCATCAATGTCTTTCCTTGCTGCTCCCGAGGTATGGAAAATGGTCCACGTTGTCCAAGGACACACCGGGGGACAATCCTGTGTGTTGGGTTCAGGTTGGTGGATGACCTTTGTCTTACGGATGTTTAGTGTAAGGCCCATGTTTTCGTAAGCCTCGGTGAAGATGTTGACGATGGCCTGGAGTTTGGCCTCTGCACAGACGCAAGCCTCTATCTGGCTGAGACATGGATCGTATACAGTACTGGAGAAGTACCACTAATTCCCTTATTGGACTGTTCAGTCACCTGAGAACTCACTTTTAGAGTGGAAGCAAGTCTTCCTCTATTTCGAGGGACTGCCAAGATGATTTCCATATACACGCCCTTGGCCCATATCACTTAATACCTTTTAGTTAACAAGTTATCATTCTCACATTTTAAAAGTAACAATTGATCTAGCATCAATTGCCATTTGTGGAAGAGAGTTCCAAACTTCTGCCACCTTTTTGTGTGTAGAAATGTTTCCTAATTTCAATGCTGAAGGGTCTGGCTCTAATTTTTAGACTCTGCCTCCTAGTCCCAAAATCCCCAACTACTGGAAATAGTTTCTCTCTGTTCCCCTTAATATCTTGGAAACTTACATCAGATCACTGCTTGACCTTTTAAATTCTAGGGAATACAACCCTAATTTGTTTAATCTCTCCTTGTAACTTAACCCTTGAAGTCCAAGTATCACTCTGGTAAACCTACACTGCACTGCTGGAGGAGGTGAGATGCTGATGTGGAGTATGACAAAGAACTCAACACAGGCCTGTTGTGGAGAAAAGAATTGTTTAATTGCTTGATCAAGGGAGACACTGTCTACACCAGTTCCTTAACTGGATGCCTTCCCAACCGTTCTCATCGAACATATTAGGAGCTGCTTTTGTACAGAATTCTTTGCAAAGTCATCATTTACATTATCATTGGTCAGTCTTTCTACTGCGTGACAATTTTTTTCACTTTGTTAGAGATTGTTTCATTTCAACTTTGCTAATTGTGCCACATCCTCCTTGGGTATGAACATATGTATCCTGCCTCTTGCCACTAACAGGAATTTATTTCTAAGTTCTGAATACAACAGGAAGCCACTTCCAAGGCCTACGACCTTAGCTCTGAATAACAGGAACTGTACCATTGTCCTACAGTTGCACCTGCTAATTCAGCAAATTGTGTTTTTGCCTTCCTAATCTAAAATGTGTTTAACTCCTTAATTCCCACTTCAATCCCCACTTTGGTCACATGGTTTTCTATTAACCCACTGACCAATTTTCCTACCTCACTAGACTTTATTTTGTTGATCAGTTGATAGGATTGGGACACTCACGACTCATATCTGGTATTAATGTTGGTTTGGTTCAGCTCCCCATTGCCTACTTTCAGCGAAGGCTTCCTCTCTTATTTCTGAGCACTTTTACTGGTGCTTTCATCCTTCTCTGACATCTAAAGCACCATTCAAACAGTAAGTATAACCAACATCTGTACTATCATTAATACATGTGAACTAATTCTTATCCAAGGTGTACACGAACATTAAGTCCAAAATCCCATAGTTGTGTATAGCAGGGTTGATTGGCCAGCACTTTGTGTGTCCTTTTGCAGTTCAACAATCTCTCATCAGGATGATGTATTTTTGTCGTTGCTCATGGACACTTTTCTCCAACGCTGTCTGTTCCTCACATAGTTTAGGAATGGGTGTTCCCTGAGACTCTTCGAAGCCCTCGTACCCTGCCTTTATAGTGTCTACCACCATTCCACTGATAGTTTCTTCTTTTAATTCTGTGTATATATGTCCCTGACTATTAACCTCTTCTCTGGTCGTAAAGCAAAAGTCGATGGTAGTGATGGGGCAGTGCGTTATTCCTCCCACAATCATGTTAATGGCTGTGGTGCTGACACAGCATTGCCCGTTACTTCGTGGTGTTGCTGTTGTCTCGAAATCCAGCATCAGCGGGGTTATGCTCAGGACACATCCTTCTTTGCGGCTGTATCCACAGTCATCTTGATCAAATTTGGGATGTTCGCGGCACAAAACAATCTGGTTATTCTTATAACAATCTTTAATGTACACCCCCTTGATATCATCTCCCTTCTTCATGAATTGGTGCAGTTTGTGGTATCTGACCCGTGTTTGGTTTCTTAGTTCTCCTATATTGTCAACTTTATACAGGAGGTTTCCCTTGGTCACATCATATTGTGGTATTGACAGTATAAATCCGATTATATTCTGATGACGAGTTACACATTTAGTTTTAGGAACCCATGCATGGCTGTTTTACCTGATTTCACAGGCGTCTTGTTTCCCTTTTTCTCAAGGTCCATTCCCTGAATACATCATTGGTTATCCAATCTGGGACCTGCCCATTTTGTAGCTGTTCTAAGTTATGTTCTACTGTACTTATCATCCATGCTCCATACCACGGCGTTTCATCCGCTCTCGCTATTGTTTTTGGTTCGTGTTTATTAAGTTAATTGTCTTGGCATGATCCCTTAGAGTGTGGCTACTTGTAACAGTTCTCATTCGGCCCCATCTCCCAATGGGGCCTGCATTTTCTCATTATCATTTCCCCTTTCCAGCAACCCTCTTAGGGTTTTGGGTAAGTGTGTCAACCTGCTCTTCTACCATCTGGAGATCTATAGCGTTTATCGTGGCTACTCCCGCCGCATATACCGCGCCTATCATTTCTTATATCCCATTTTCGTCTAGCCTTCCCTTTTAATGTGATGAACCTCAGGGTCTTGGATTCGGGTCCATCAAAGGCCCGCAGTGTCAGATTTTTATACATGCTTATTTTTGACCCGCAGAAACTGGGGATGATTAGATTGGTCAGATTTAGAAATATCGTAGTTATCTTCGGCGTATTCCAAAGTGTATCTTTTGCTTTGTCTTGTTTATCACCAGCCCTCCACTTGCCCCTTCCTCTGTTTGAGGACAATCTGCTGGTGGGGGATTTGGGGTTTCTGGCGTGGCTGTAGGAGTTATTTCTGAGCTCCAACAGCCAAGTGCTCCCGATCTGCTATGGCCCTATTATTCAGGCACGTGAGGTCGTTATAGGTAGTCTGTTCCCCCACCCCCCCCTCCCCAAACTTTCGGTCTTGCTTCTCCAAGTACAATCTAGCAACATGTCCGGGTCACTACCTACCTTCCAGCACGCTGGGGCTGGTGGACTAACGCATTGGTTGCCAACCTCACCCTCTGATCCTTTATAGCCGGGTTGAGAATTAGAGCGACACTCCCAACATTGTTACTTCTGGTTCCTGAAGTAGTGTGGGATCATATTCTCGCTGTCGTATCTGTTGGACAGCGTCACCGTGTATTCTGTTCCTCTGGCCAGGCCCAACAAGGCCAATAACCACATCCTTTCGAGTCACCTGTTTGGGGGAACACAATCTGGACAGCCCATACTGGGGTCAGAGACTTACCATCTCCACTTGGCCATTCCTATTCCTCTCGTGGGTCCTCTCCCATAGCCAGATTATCACCGACTATGCTTAACATTACAAATATGATACACATCCCTCCTATTAGCCTGCCTACTAATTCATTTACCCAACTGCCGTCTGCCTCTGCCTACCATTGAGAGATATATTGGTATACATTTGTGGTCAGTCATTGGTCAAGTCCCTTATATTCTTTCAATTGAGACCAGTGTTTCCACCTTCCTCCACTTTTCATATTTATGCATGCACACGTGTCTCTGCTAATCAGTACCTCAGGGTCTGCTCCATCGGGGGGCAAATCTAGGTTTTTCTGGTAACACCCAAACCATTACTCTTGCCCCCACCCCAGGTACTACCGCCAGGGGTTTTGTTCCTTTATCCTCGTCTTCCTCTTCCTGCTTATCTCACACTTCCTGTCGCATACCTTTCAACTGCCTACAGTTCTATCACTTACTTCCTAATTCCATCATGTAAAGTCCTAACTCTACTCCTCCTGTAACTATTCCCTCAGGGCGTTTCATTGCTCGTCCAGTCATTAGTTCGTAAAGGGTGAGTCCTGTAGTGTGGTTCGGTGTAGCACACAGTCTCATCAATATGGTGGGCAGGAGTTCTGGCCAGGCCTGTCCGGTTCCCTGGATTGCTTTACTCGGAGGTTTTGAGGGTTCTATTCATTGTTTCTACCATTCCCGGACTCTGGGGATGGTAGTGGATGTGCAATTTCGCTTAATGTTCAGTATTTTACAAGTTTCCTTCATTACCTTTCCTGTGAAATGAGTCCCTTGGTCCGAATCTATCTGAATGGGAATTCCTCCATCTAGGAATTACCTCTTCCGCTAGTATATGGGCTACCGTGGTTGTGGTGCAATTGCAGGTGGCAAATGCTTCCACCCACCTTGTAAACTGGGCAATAATCACCAAGCAGTACTTCCTTCCCCTGGAGTTTATTAGGGGCCTAGTAAAATCAATCTATGTTTTTCCATGGTTCCCGTGGGCGGAGTTGGTACGCCATCCTTATTTTTATCGCTTTTCCCGTATTATGTTGGGCGCACATATCACAGTGCTGACAATGTTTAGCAACGTGGTGCCCAATCCCTGGCCACCACCAATTTTGTGTGATGTTGGATATCATTGTTAGTGAAATAACTTAATCCCTGGAATACGAAGTGAGCTTTGCGAATCATAAACAGTTTATTAAACAGAGTGCTCTGGGGGAGACGCCGTGGACTTCGCAGTCACAGCAGCCGACTTCTCGTTTAAGCAGAGCGGAGCACAATCATTTATACATTGAAGTAAACAAGTATAGAAAATCTCATTGTACAGAAAATCTCATTATTGATAAATCGCCTGACCCATGAGTCATATAACTGCCACCGCCTTTGTTTACATGACGTCTGTTTATGATTATACGGTTAAATGGTTTCTGCTAGTGTGACCTCATCCCTAGTTGTGCAACTGAGGATTCACCCCCCCCCCCCCTCCCCTGCTGCTGCCAAGCTGCCACTTGTTTGATTTCCCAGCAAGCTCTATTAACTCCAACAGTCCCTCCTGTGGTTCATGGGGACAGGAGGAAGCTCCCACCCCTCTGAACCATTATGCCCTGGACCCTTCTGCTGATGTAGTTCCTCTCGCCACCTCTTCTGGTGTTTTGCTTGATGTTCAGCATGTATGGGGTTTGCCAATCCTGTGATCCCCTGCTCTCAGGCTGTGGTGGTCCTACAGCCAAATTCCTTTCTTGTGAGCGTTAGCAATGTTGGAGTAACGGGATCCGGGCTGGATCACTTGATATTCCGCGGCAGCGGCTGGGACTATCGTTTCTCCCATTCTGGCACAACAGCACTTTACCAGCATAACCAAGTGTTACAGCACTATTATGACAATAACAATTGTAACAAATCCCTGCATCAGGGTGGTTCCTATTGATCCCAACCAGCCGGTCGCCCATCCCCACAGGGAGGAATCCGGCGTTTGTCAAGCCTTTGTTGCCTCTGTTTGGATGTGGTTAGCTAAATCGTGGATAGTGTCCGAGCTATCTGGGATGTAAGTGCAACACTCTCTCTCCCAATTATGGCACATGTGCCTCCCTTCTCAGCTAAAAGTCTAGAGCCATCCTGTTTTGTAAAACCACTGCGTATTGCCACGGTTTCGGCGCTTATGCCTTCCAGCGCTTCAGCCGTATCATTGGCAACCTCTTCGAGTAGGGAGGCCAGGAGTTTTATTTTGTTTATTACTCGGGCAACACCGTAGGAGGGTGCTATGATAGCAAAGAATTGGGCGGTCTCACTTATTTCTCTTTTTGCCAAATGAGGGTGTTGTGTCAAAGACCTCAGATGGTGTACGTATAGGACCATGTAAGTCAGGTAGCAAGACCCGCTCCACTTCAGTGGTAGCCAGGGGGGTACGCCTTATGGCCACAGACAAAGTATGTCCCATTATATGGGCTGTATTGTGTTACCACCTCGGGGCCCATGCGTCAGTTAGGTTGTTACCCATCCGTAAGGTTCTGGAATATTATGTGACTATTATCAGCGTCATCAGTTACGTTAAAATACTGGGAGCCCTTACTACGCCCCATTGTTTGCCCTCCAGTCTGGTTTCTAATGAAACAAACCGACCCGAGTGGTTCCCCTATTCCTGAGGTATTAGTAAGAACCAGGAACGGGGGGGCTGACAATTTGTATTGTACTTGGGCTGGTACCATCCTGTGAAGGTTTTTAATGGGTGGCCTGCTTGTTCCCATTCTGCTGCACTTCCCTTCATACTAACTCTATACCTTCCACCCCCGGTGGCTAGACTTCCTTCTCTTGTCTCATCCGCGGAGGACACGTTCTGGTTAATGTACCATTCCGCCACCTCCGATAGGTTGAGCAGTACGGGCCTCAGCAGAATACCTCCCTTAGCGTGAATTGGGACATATGCGCATACCCAGCAGCTTGATAAATTTTTAGCTTTAGCATACGTATATGACATATACAAGAACGTGTTAACATGTAATTCCTGTTTTCTCCGGAGGACCGTACCTTCTCCCCATTGGCTAACACCGAGTAAGAAAAACACAGATAAAGCGGACAGCACTTTCATTTTCATTGTTAGTGTAGAGTAATAAGTAACAATCTCTCAAACCCGCGCGCAACGCATTGATAGAAGATGTGTCAGGGCCTTCCTGTCAGTGGTAATAACGAGGTTTGTTAAGTGTTAGGGCTCATATACTTTAAGCGGGGACCAATGTTTCCATTGTCCCTTTCGCTTAATGTCCACACAAGCACTATTATTACTGCTAAACATAACCTCATAGGGTCCTATCCATTTCTGGGCGAAGCCCGGTTTTCCCGGTATGACCTTGACCATTAGCCTTGTCTCCGCCGGGGGTACTTCAGGGAGAGCGGTCAACTTAAGGTTATCATCTCTTTCCTTTTGGTCAGAATGAACCATTTTCCTCATATCTGCCGATTGCTGACTCATTTTGATGAGGTAGGTTCGTATTCTATCTTTCAATGGGCCCACCTCCGTTCCTCCCGTGGCGATGCCCTCTGGCAGCAACATTGCCCGTCCGGTCATCAGTTCATACGGGTAAACCCGGTAGTGCGATTGGGGTCGCTCTTAATTTCATTAGGATTATAGGCAACACATCTACCCATGTTTGTTCAGTGTGCCGGATGGCCTTCCCCAAAGCCAATTTTAATGTTCTATTCATTCATTCTACCATACCCGAGCTCTGAGGATGGTAGGGAATGTGGAACCTTTGTCAGATTCCCAATAATTTACAGACCGTTTATATTACCGATCCTGTAAAGTGTGTGCCCTGGTCCGAATCTATTTGCAATGGTACCCCCCATCGCGGAATTATCTCCTCTGCCAAGATTCGTGCCACGGTAGTTGCCGTGCAGTTTCTTGTTGGAAAGGTTTCTACCAAATGGGTGAATTGGTATATCATCACCAAGCAGTATTGTTTTCCCCGGGAAGCTGGGAGGGGCCCAGTGAAGTCTATCTGGATGTTTTCCCAAGGTCCCCGCGGGTGTGGCTGATGTGCGATCCGGACATGTACCGGTTTTTCACTATTGTGCTGTGCGCATATATAATACACCTATGGCAATATCGGCTGACATCCGGCCTCAACCTCAGCCACCACCAGTCTTTCATAATCGCAATTGCCATTCGGACTCGTGCGGTATGGCTTGCGCCATGGTGTAATTCCATTAACATCTGCCTTATACAGGACGGGGCTGCTACTCTCCCGTCTTTCCTCCACACATGGTCCGCTTCCATTTTTGCTCCCTTCTGTGCCCATTCCCCTTTCTCGATGGCAGGGATGTTAGCATGAAGCTGTACTATATTTATCCTTTCCTGTTCTACTCTTGCGGCCGCCACTTGTTCCACCTGTTCCGATTCTAAGGCCATCTGCGCGGCCTTGTCAGCCGCTTGGTTACCCTCCTGTTCCTTTGTCTTAACGTTTTGGTGTGCCCTTAATCTTATAACTGCTGCCTGTGTCGGTTTACTTGAGGCTTCCAATAGGTTCCTAACTCTTGATGCTTAACGGGCTCTCCCCTGTGGTGATAAAGCCCCTGCATCCCCATGCGGTCATATAGTCATGCACTACCCCAAATGCGTACCAACTGTCCGTATAAATGTTTACGGTTTTTCCTTCTGCTAGCTTCAGTGCTTCCGTGAGGGCCACCAATTCGGCTACCTGAGTCGACAGGCTCCCATCTATTCGTCTCGATCTCTCAACATCTAAGTGCTCGTTCACCACAGCCCACCCAGTCCGCGGGGCCCCATCTATATATTTACG
The DNA here is from genome assembly GCF_044704955.1 of Pristiophorus japonicus. NCBI lineage: Eukaryota > Metazoa > Chordata > Chondrichthyes > Pristiophoridae > Pristiophorus > Pristiophorus japonicus. The sequence continues at coordinate 49,494,216 of NC_091993.1, forward strand.
TGACCCATCTACATAGAAGGTGAGCTGCGGGTCCTCCAGCGGTACATCCTTCAGCCTTCCCATGTTCACTTCCTCATCCACTTCCTCACATTGATGGAGACTACCTTCTCCCATCATCCCCTCTGCTGGATTCTCCCCTGTGTCTCTGATTATCATGACTGACTGATCGGCGGGTAGTAACACTGCCTCCCACCTTGCCCGGCGCATGTTCGAAACGGACCTCAGCCTTCCAGTGTTTAACACTTCCACAATGGTATGTTTGGTATGTAGGATAATATCTCCTGTCATTACCACTGGTTCACTGACTTTTACCGCCCATGCAGCACAATCCAAGGCGGCTACACATTGTGATAGTCCCTCTTCTACCGGCGACATCTTAGTCGAGTAATATGCCACCGGCCTCTTTCTAACCCCATGATCTTGTGCCACTACTGCTGTGCAAAATCCTGCTTGATTGTTACAGAATATATGGAATGGCTTTCGCATATCCGGCAATCCCAGTCCGGGTGCTGTAATGAGGGCCCATTTTAACTCCCTATAGGCTTCCTGTTGTTTTGGGCCCCATTCTACCTCCAACGTGGCCAGAGGGGAGCCCCTCACTAATGCCTGTATAGGTTTGACTATTTCTGCAAAATTGGGAATAAAGCTCTGGCTGTAATTAAAAAGACCCAGGACCTTCCTCACCCCCCTGACAGAGACTGGACGAGGCATTCGTTCTATGGCACTCCGCCGGTCTCCGGGAATGGTTAGTTGTCCCTGCGACAACTGTTGTCCGAGGTACGTGACCTGGGCCAACCCTATCTGTACTTTCTTTGGATTTACCTTAAACCAGCCCTCCACCAGTGCTTGCAATACCACGACCAGCTCAGCAGCATGCCCCCTTTCATCCTCTGAAGCGATTAGGCGGTCGTCTACATATTGTAAAACCGTACTGTGGTACGGTGTCAGGTCTACTTTTTCTAATAACGCACTCATGGCCCGGTGGAAGATGACTGGACTATTGTGAAATCCCTGTGGGAGTCTTGTCCAGGTGTATTGCTTTGCCCCGACTGTGAAGACGAATTTGTCCTGAGACGTCCAGCCAAGGGGGATAGACCAGAAACCGTTTGCTATATCTAAAACCGTAAAAACCTTATGAGTGGGGCTGAGCCGGTTAAATATTGTGGCCGGGTTGGCCACAATCGGGTGTACCTGCGAGGTGACCTTAGGGCCGTGTAGTCGATCATAAGGCGGTACAACCCATCTGGTTTAGACACTGGGGAATATTAGTAGTGCTTTCAGCGTGTCTCACTATTCTTTTCTCCAGCTGCTTAACTATCTAACCGCCTGTTCTGCTTCTGTTTTAATGGGGTACTGTCTGTGGGCGGTATGGGCTGGTCCCTCGACTGTAATGGGCAATATAACCACCTCTCCGGTATCTTGCTTGTCCTTAGCCCAAACTGCAGACAAGGCACTACATACCGCTCGATAGATTCCCTTAATCTTTGTCCAATCTTGTGCCAAAACTTGCACACTTCCTACCTTGGCCGTATGGCGGGTATATTTGGTGAGATGTGTCCTGGCCCCATTTGCTTCCGGCCAGTGCAATTTGGACTGTCAGGCATTTATCAAGAGGTTAAGGTCGCTCATGAGGTCGAGCCCCATGATGGTACTCTCGTTATTCTTACACACACAGAATTGTGCGGGTATCATTTTCCCATCTATTTCTACCACCTGCACTGTGCTTTTGTATGCGTGGACTTGTTCTCCTAAGCCCACTATGACACTTTTATCCTTGGTTAACGGGAGGGGTATGTTGGTAATAGAGACCGAGCATCCTGTGTCCACTAACATTTCACACTGTCGGCCCCCTATTAGTGCAGACACATACATTTGTTCATCTGACCCTCCTTTCCCGGGGGCCACAGACCCTCAATAGCTGCTCTCTGGCTTCTTGAGGTATTCCAGGTATTTGCGGTACTCGTCGCTACCTATTTGTTGTTCGAGGGTACCAGGGCCGAGGTTTTACTGGCCTCGGCCTGTCATGCCCAACTTTTCTCCGCTAGGTGTCCCACCTTTCCACAATTCTTGCAGACAGGTTTTGGGGCTTTACAGGCCTTTGCCATGTGCCCGGCCTTACCACAATTAAAACAGGTTCGGGGTTGGATACCCTGCGCCTGTCTTGCCGCCCCTCTCTCTTGTTTTATAGTTGGGCCTCCATGTTCTCGCTTTGCCTCTTGGGCATCGATGTTACTGGCCCACCGTACTACATCATCATAGTTGTCGGCGGCAACCACTCCCATTTTCAAAATCTTTTGGTGTTCGGATGATCCCTCTAAACATTTGGACAAAGGCTGGGTCATTCATTGTGGCATCTGGCTGTCCTGATGATTCCTCATAGGCGCCGAACAATCGTTCCCCGTATTCTGATGCCCCCTCTCCCTTTATCTGTTTGTATGTCATCATTTTCCCCCAATTAGTGGGAGCTGCCCCGAGGGGCAGAGGCCTTAAAGGCAGCAAAAGGTGCCTGTAAGGGGGAGATGGGAAGGCTTCCCCTCCCACGAGCGGGCCCACTGATATAGAGGGTCGACGCTCGCCCCAGCCCACGTAGCAATTCTCGAAGTTAGCAGACAGAGACAGATGGCAAAGTATAACGATCTTTATTACGAACGTCCGGGAACACCTCTTATCACAGTCGCCTGTGAGTGGAGATGCTCCCCGGACAGCACAATCATACAACTTTTATACATTTCAAAACCCCTCTGTTCCCGGACAAGACCTCCCTAGATTTCTAATTGAACTACCTTATCAGTGCTACTTCTCTAATTGGACTACCTTATTAGTGCTACTTTGGATTGACAGGCCAAGACCCCCGTGACCGCTTTAGGCCGTGACGAGAATGACTTCATTAGGTCGGAATTTGTTATGCATTTCCTTGGTGCCTGTGAGTCACCTCGAGCCTCTTCAAGGTCTTATCAATGTCTGTTTAGGTTCTCACATCGTATCCTGTCGGAATATTATTGAATTGATAACTTCTGGAGCCTTGGTACAAGGCCGAAGAGAGGCCTTTTACCTCCTTATGGGCCATTGCAGGGACCAGCACTTTAACCCTTGTCCCGCTGGTACCCCTAATGCCAAATTTCTCTTAGTGCCCGTTGGGCAGCTCTGACTGCCGCCAGGACAACATTCGAGGCCCAAATCCCGTCCCGATAATTTGCATTAGCCTGGGCTCTCCACCGATCTTTCAGGCACTTGGCCCTGACCAGTTGATCGATGTCCCTAGGGTGTAAGTCATGTACATCCCAGGTCTCGTCAAGGGCCTTCCAAAATTCTGTGTTATTACTCCTTGGTTTCAGAGACCCAAGGTCCTTCACGATGGTTTGTTTCTCTAATGACGTAAACGCGGCATATTTCGCAGTTGGGTTTGCCGCAGTTTCCCCCCCTCCCTTCTCACTGGAGCTACTTTTATTCCCGTGACGCTGTCAATCCCTTCTCCGTTCTCACCCTCCGTTTCCTCCTGATGCGCATGACCTATTTGGTGTACTGGTTACATTTTCCAATTGTTTCTCTAATTCTCTGATTCTTTTTGTTTCATATCTATCGTTTTCTTCCGCTATTTCCTGTAATTGTATATATGCTTGGGCCAACATTATCCCTGCCTTTTTTGTTCTATCTTTCTTCTGTTTTTCCCACCAGTTCCGTTGCTCTAGCAGCGGTTTGGACGGGTCCCACCCATCCCGATTCATTTTCTCTCTGTCTTTCTTTCCTCCATAAACCATCTGGTCGAGGATCCTGACTGCTCCGAATTAAATGTAGAGTCCTTACCTGCCATCGTAATACATCTACTACTTCACGTATGTCCCAGTGGGTCCCGCTTATCCAGCTGGGACGCCTACAATAATCCGTCGTCAGAGGTGCCTCACTTGTAAACCCACACTTCCCGGGTCTCTCAGTGGTGTCTCACTTGCGACTAATATGTGGCATATCACGGACCTATTTAACATTTAGTCTTCTGTAAATAAGAAACAATACAGTTACGGAACCGCGGGTCGCGACCTATATAAGCCGTTTAAGTCACAAACCCACTCCCTTAGTTCGTTGGATCCGTCCGCGTGACCTACTCACCAGTCCTATGGTGTCAATTTATGGACTGTCAGAAATGTGACTCCTTGCCCAGTACCGCGGGCCTAGGTAAAGAGAGTCCTCGACACGGATCCTGCCGACTACGCCAAATTGTTAGTGAAATAATTTATTCCCCGGAATATGGAGTGAGCTTTGCGAATCATAAACGGCATATTAAACAGAACGCTCTGGGAGAGACGCCGTGGACTCCACTGTCACAGCAGCCGACTTCTCGTTTAAGCAGAGCAGAGCACAATCATTTATACATTGAAGTATAGAAAATCTCATTAAGAAATCGCCTGACCCATGAGTCATATAACTGCCACTGCTTTTGTCTCTTTACATGATGCCTGTATATGATTATACAGTTAAATGGTTTATGCTAAAGTGTGACCTCATCCCTAGTTGTGCAACTGGGGATTTCACCCCACACCCCCGCTGACACTTGTCTGATTTCCCAGCAAGCTCTATTTACTCCAACATCATGGTGTTACGCCCGGCATGGTGTAGCTCCATGATCATTTGCCGAATGTAGGAAGGGGCCAACACCTTTCCGTCCTTTCTCCACATGGAGTCTATACCAGGTGATCCTTCCCTCCTCTCCCATTCTGCTCTTTCTTCCTCGTACATATCTGAGTGTAGTTTAACTATGTTTATGTCCTCCTCTGTGGTAATGCTACAGATTGACTATCTTTATATCTACGGTTGTGGCCGCTTCTCGGGCAGCATTGTCCGCAGCCTCATTTCCACGCTGTATTTCGTCCACTACTCGCTGATGGGCCTTTACCTTTATCACTGCTGCTTTAGCTGGTTTGCTGGCTGCTTCTAATAGTAATTTTATACTTTCATCTTGCCACCAGAGGTAACAAACCCATGCTACCATGTAGTCATGTGCTACCCCAAAAGCATACCTGCTATCTGTGTGTGTGTATGTATGTATATATATAAATATATATATTCACTATCTTTCCCTCTGCCAGTAATGAGGCTTCCGTCAGTGCGGTTAATTCTGCTACTTGGGCCGAAAGGCCTCCTTCCAGCGCTCCCTGCATCACTACCTCAAGATGCTGGTTTAATACCGCCCATCCCATACATGGGTGACCATCGACGTACCGTCAGGATCCGTCCACATACAATGTGAGATCTGGGTTTTGGAGAGCTACCTCACTTACAGTCCCTGGGGAATCTTCCCATTCTAATGCGTTTCACTCGGGCTCCCCCCCCTTAGTGAGAATTCCTTCTGCCGGGTTTTCCCCGGTGTCTCTGACTGACTATCTTTACTGATTCATCATGGGGCAGTAAAACGGCTTCCCACTTTACTCAGCGGACATTGGAGACGGCCCGGAGCTTTCCAGTATTCAACATTTCTACCAGAGTGTGTTTGATGTGTAGGACAATTTCGCCTGTCATCACGACTGGTTCGCTGACCTTGAATGCCTATGTGGACAAGCCCACGGCTACTGATGGTTTGTTAAGTTGAATAGTAAGCTATGGGTCTCATTCTGTCCCCGTGCATTTGTGTTACCACGGCTCCATAAAAGCTGCCTTGGTTCTCTCAGTAAGCGTGGAAAGGGAAGTCCATATTCGGGAATCCTAATCCTGGGGCGGACATTAGGGCCTCCTTCAGATTTCCATATGCTGTCTCTTGCTCGGGACCCCATTCTATGGTTTCTAGGGACGGTTTTCCCCCTTTTACCAACCTCTGCACAGGTTCCACAATTGCTGCGAAGTTGGGTATAAAATTCCTGCAGTAGTTAGTGTCCCAGTACCTTGTGCACACCTCGGACTGTTTTTGGATGGGGCATGATTTTCATGGCTTCCTTCCTATCCTTGGACATTGTCCGAGTGCCTTGGGAGATCTCGTGTCCCAAGTACTGTACTGTGGTTTGTCCAATCTGCCTTTTTGGGGTTTACATTAAACCTCGCTTCTCGTAAGGCTTCTAGGACCTCTAAGTGCGCCTGTGTGCCCCCTTTCGTCTTCTGAGGCTATCAGCAGGTCGTCTACATACTGCAGTATCATACTTCTGTATGGTGTCGGGTCCACTTTTCCTATGGCCTGGCACATGGTTCGATGAAATTTTGCCGGACTATTGTGGGATCCACATCCAAGTATACTGGTGGTCACCCATCATAAAGGCAAATTTATCCTGGGATTCCTTTGCTCGGGGTATGGACCAAAAGCCGTTGGCTATGTCTAGTACCATGAACACCTGGTGTTCGGGCTTCAACCCATTAAATATGGTAACGGGGCTTGCCACAATGGGGTGCTGTCTTGGGGTTACCTTATTCAAAGCTATGTAGTCAATGGTCAGCCTGTATGACCAGCCTTGCTACTTTACTGGCCATACCGGGGAGTTGGTAGTTCCTTCCACTTCTCTAAGTATCCCATTATTTAGTAACTCCTTTACAATTTGTTTTACGGCGGTCATTGCCTCTGGTTTAATGGGATATTATTTGTGAGGTATGTTCGGGTCCTGCGATCACCACAGGGTCCCCCCCCCCCCCCACTGCCAACCCGCAGTCTTGCTTGGACGTTGCCCAAACTCCACTGATGTGCCGGCAGACGCCCCCCACTGTCCTAGTGCATCCCAATCCCTTGTTATGATCTGGGCACTTCCTACTGCAGCATGTCCATTGAACATATCTTGCCTCCCTGACATTCGTCTTCTGACCATTGGCCTTTACCCAAATTACCTTCTTTTCCCGGGGGTCCACCAGTGCCCCTAATTGATCCAATAAATCTATTCCTAGTATTGTACCCTCATTGTTGGGCATTATATAAAATTGGGCCGTTAGTAAGATCCTAGCTACTTCCAATAATATAACTGCACTTAATTTGGCAGTCGAATTGGTCCATTCCACTCCCCTTACCATCATGATTTTTCGGGTAGTTGGCAAGGGGATGTCAGTAATCGAGACCGCTGCCCCAGTATCCACTAACATCACACTGCCAGCCCCCTAAAACTGCTGCCACGTGAATACGCGGGTCACCTTCACTCCGTATGGGGGCCGCTGACTTTCAATCACGTCCTAGTTCCTTCAAGGCCTGGAGCAGTTGTTGCCTAGTTGCTCCAGTTAGGTTAGCCCGTGGGGTTTCCTTACCTGGTCCCTGTCCTGCCCCCCCTACCCTTTTGCCCAGGAATGGTCCTTGGGGTGGCCGGTTCTACCGCAGTTCTGGCATTTCTGTGGGGATGATCTACACTTGCTTTTTCGATGTCCCATCTTTCCATAATTATAACACTCCTGACTATTCCCCACTCTCATGGCCGCCACCTCAGTCTTTATCTGTTTTGTTGTCTCGCTATCTACCTGACATGCCCATTGTACCAATCCATCGTACGGAGTGGCTGCTATTGCCCCCATTTTGAGAATTTTCTGATGCTCAAACATTTTATAGAAGGGGATATTGTTCCAGTCGGGGTTGGCCTGGCCTGATGACTCCTGATATGCTGTCCATAAATGCTCTCTATATTCATTACTATTCTCATTTTTCTTTCATTTTACCAACATTATAAGGCCCCAATTGGGCTGGGATGGTCCCAAGACAGTCTGCACGGCGATCTTGAATCCGTCGTATGCAACCTGCCTTGCGGCCCAGGCGGTGTTTACGTTGGGAACCCAGGTTCTGTCCCTAAAATTTTGTGCCAGGGTATTCCATTTGTCACGTGAGCACTTTGCCCTTAGCCCTTACTAGTTGGTGAATGTCCCGTTCATGCATATCATGAATGTCATACATTTCTTGCAGAGACTTCCAAAACTCTGTTTCTGTTGCGGGTTTTACTACACCTTAATCCTTAAGTATGCCCTGTTTTTTCAAAGGGAGTGAAGGCCCTATATTTGTATGCCCCTGCATTGGGACCTCCTCCTGCCACTGTCACTAGGGGCGACGGAAGTTTCGTCTTCGTTGTCGCTGCTGTCCCTTTTCGGAGCAGTTAGGACTATTTTCTCATAGGGCAGGGGCACGTCATTTGTCTTACTGTCTATCTCGTCGTCCTGGTCATTGCATAGGGGCCCAAAGCGTCCCACTGTCTGCTGTTTTAAACTACTTACTTCTACCCTTAACCTAAGTAATACTTCTAGCTGAGGCCTGGCCATGGCCTTATATTGCAAATATTGACTGACCATCATCAAACCTGCTTTGGTTGTCTTTTTGTTTTTTTGTTTCTCCCACCATAATTTTTGTTTTGCGGGGTCTTCATTGGGCTCCTATCTGTCACTTAACATAGTAACTATCAATTTTCTATGGTCGTCGGCAAAATACCCACACAGTCAACCTTCGGCCCCCAATCTAGTATATCTTTGTCTGCCATCTATGTTTGGTACGTCTACCCATCTATCGGTTCGTTGTTCCCTTTAACCTGGTTTCCTCAAACCTAGGGTCTGCAATTACAAACCTACGAAGCTGATCCTACTTTGATAATTACTATTGTGACTTATTAACTGCCCTTAAGTCTTTTATACCATTACAGTCCTTTCTCATAAGTGCAGACACCCCAGGCACATTACATCGGATTTATGAGTAGTATTTAAAATATATGCTCACTCGTGATAGTCTGCAAACGACTGTCTGTCTTTCGCCCGGGTGTATCCTGCCACACTACGCCATTTGATGTGGTGTATGACAAAGACACTCAACACAGGCCTGTTGTGGAGAAAAGAATTGTTTAATTGCTTGATCAAGGGAGACACGGTTCCTTAACTGGGTGCATTCCCAACTGTTCTCGTCGAACATGTTAGGAGCTGCTGCTTTTATACAGAATTCTTTGCAAAGTCATCATTTACATTATCATTGGTCAGTTTTTCTACCGCGTGACAATTTTTTTTGCTTTGTTAAAGATTGTTTAATTTCAACTTTGTTAATTGTGCCACATCCTCCTTAGGTATGACAATATGTATCCTGCATCCTACCTCCTGCCACTAACAGAAATTTATTTCTAAGTTCTGAATTCAACAGGAATTTATTTCTAAGTTCTGAATTCAATAGGAAGACACTTCCTAGGCCTATGACCTTAGCTCTGAATAGCAGGAACTGTACCATTGTCCTTCAGTTGCAGCTGCTAATTCTGCCACATCAGCAAATTGCGTTTTTGCCTTCCTAACCTAAAACGTGTTTAACTCCTCAATTCCTGCTTCAGAGGGGATGACAGAGTTGGTGAGGATGTGGTAGGGTTTGTCTAGGACATAACTGCCAGACTGGACCTGCAGAGAACCAACACGAGGAAAAACACTACTTGACCTCGTCCTCACCAATCTACCTGTCCATGACAGCATTGGTAGCAGCGGCTTCACAGTCATTATGAAGATGAAGTCTAGTCTTCACACTGAGGGCACCATCCATCGTGTTGTGTGGCACTACTCTTGTGCTAAATGGGATAGACTCAGAACAGATCTAGCAGCTCAAAACTGGGCATCCATGAGGCACTGTGAGCCATCAGCAGCAGAATTGTATTCCATCACAATCTGTAACCGTATGGCCCGGCATTTCCCTCACTCATCATCAAGCCAGAGGACCAACTCTGGTTCAATAAAAGGTGTAGAGGAGTAGCACCAGGTATTGAGTCCTTAACTCTTGAAATATAATCACACGAGGCACGTACGGCAGACACAGTCACTGTGACCTTCACCTTTATTACCTGCACTAAGGAGTCCTGGCCCTGTGAGGGACCTCCCCTTATATACCTGAATCTCCAGGTAAGGAGTGTCTCCCACAAGCACACCCCCTGTGCTCAAGGTGTGCATTTCTAGTAAGTATGTACAGTATGTAGTGGTTACATGAGGGTTACAATTGTATAAGGGTTACAGTAGTATGCTGGTTACATACATGACACCAGGCATACCTAAAAATGAGGTAGCAACCTGAGTAAGCTGCAGCACAGGACTACATGCATGCTAAAGAGCAGAAACAACAGGGCGAAGCGATCCCACAATCAATGGATCAGATCAAAGCTCTGCAGTCCTGCCATATCCAGTCGTGAATGGTGGTGGACCATTAAACAACTAATGGGAGGAGGAAGCTCCATGACTATCCCCATCTTCAACGATGGCGGAGCTCAGCACTTGGCGAGTGGATGATCCATATCGGCCTCCTCTTGAGGTCTCCACTATCACAGAAGCCAGTTTTCAGCCAATTCGATTCATTCCATATGATATCAAGAAACGGCTGAGTGCACCGGATACAGCAAAGGCTGTGGGTCCCGACAACATCCCAGCTGTCATGCTAAAAACGTGCTCCAGAACTGGCCGTGCCTCAAGCCAAGCTGTTCCAGTACAGCTACAACACTGGCATCTATCTGACAATGTGGAAAACTGCCCACGTATGTCCTGTCCACAAAAAGCAAATCCAATCTAGCCAATTACCACCCCATCAGTCTACTCTCAATCATCAGCAAAGTGATGGAAGAAACATAGAAAATAGGTGCAGGAGAAGACCGTTCGACCCTGCACCACCATTCAATAAGATCATGGCTGATCATTCCTTCAGTATCCCTTTCCTGCTTTCTCTCCATACCCCTTGATCCCTTTAATCGTAAGGGCCATATCCAACTCCCTCTTGAATATATCCAATGAACTGGCATCAACAACTCTCTGCGGCAGGGAATTCCACAGGTTAACAACTCTCTGAGTGAAGAAGTTTCTCCTCATCTCAATCCTAAATGGCGTGCCCCTTATCCAAAGACTGTATCCCCTGGTTCTGGACTTCCCCAACATCGGAAACATTCTTCCCGCATCTAACCTGTGCAGTCCCATCAGAATCTTATACGTTTCTATGAGATCCCCTCTCATCCTTCTAAACTCCAGTGAATAAAGGCCCAGTTGATCCAGTCTCTCCTCATATGTCAGTCCTGCCATCCCGGGAATCAGTCTGGTGAACCTTCGCTGCACTCCCTCAATAGCAAGAATGTCCTTCCTCAGATTAGGAGACCAAAACTGAACACACTATTCCAGGTGGGGCCTCACCAAGGCCCTGTACAACTGCAGTAAGACCTCCCTGCTCCTATACTCAAATTCCCTTGCTATGAAGGCCAACATACCATTTGCCGCCTTCACCGCCTGCTGTACCTGCATGCCAACTTTCAAGGACTGATGAACCATGACACCCAGGTCTCGCTGCACCTCCCCTTTTCCTAATCTGCCACCATTCAGATTATATTCTGCCTTCGTGTTTTTGCCCCCAAAGTGGATAACCTCACATTTATCCACATTATACTGCATCTGCCATGTATTTGCCCACTCGCGTAACCTGTCCAAGTCGACCTGCAGCATCTTAGCGTCCTCCTCACAGCTCACACTGCCACCCAGTTTTGTATCATCTGCAAACTTGGAGATATTACATTCAATTCAATCATCTAAATCATTAATATATATTGCAAAGAGCTGGGGTCCCAGCACTGAGCCCTGCGGCACTCCACGAGTCACTGCCTGCCATTCTGGAAAGGACCCGTTTATCCCGACTCTGCTTCCTGTCTGCCAGCCAGTTCTCTATCCACATCAGTACATTACCTCCAGTACCATGTGCTTTGATTTTGCACACCAATCTCTTGTGTGGGACCTTGTCAAAAGCCTTTTGAAAGTCCAAATACACCATATCCACTGGTTCTCCCTTGTCCACTCTACTAGTTATATCCTCAAAAAATTCCAGAAGATTTATCAAGCATGATTTTTCTTTCATAAATCCATGCTGACTTGGACCAATCCGACCACTGTTTTCCAAATGCGCTGCTATTTCATCCTTAATGAATGATTCCAACATTTTCCCTAATACTGATGTCAGGCTAACCAGTCTATAATTACCTGTTTTCTCTCCCTTCTTTATTAAAAAGTGGTGTTACATTAGCAACCCTCCAGTCCATAGGAACTGATCCAGAGTCGATAGACTGCTGGAAAATTATCACCAATGCATCCACTATTTCTAGGGCCACTTCCTTAAGTACTTTGGAATGCAGACTATCAGGCCCTGGGGATTTATCGGCCTTCACTCCTGCCAATTTCCCTAACACAATTTCCCGCCTAATAAGGATATCCTTCAGTTCCTCCTTCTCACTAGACTCTCGGTCCCCTAGTACATCCGGAAGGTTATTTGTGTCTTCCTTTGTGAAGACAGAACCAAAGTATTTGTTCAATTGGTCTGCCATTTCTTTGTTCCCCATTATAAATTCACCCGAATCCGACTGCAAGAGACCTACGTTTGTCTTCACTAATCTTTTTCTCTTCACATATCTATAGAAACTTTTGCAGTCAGTTTTTATGTTTCCGGCAAGCTTCCTCTCGTACTCTATTTTCCCCCTCTTAATTAAACCCTTTGGCCTCCTCTGCTGAATTCTAAATTTCTCCCAGTTCTCCGGTTTGCTGCTTTTTTTGGCTAATTTGTATGCCTCTTCCTTGGATTTATCACTATCCTTAATTTCCCTTGTTAGCCACGGTTGATCCACCTTCCCCGTTTTATTTTTACTCCAGACAGGGATGTACAATTGGTGAAGTTCATCCATATGATCTATAAAGTTTTGCGATTGCCTATCCACCGTCAACCCTTTAAGTATCCTTTGCCAGTCTAATCTAGCCAATTTGCACCTCATACCGTCAAAGTTACCTTTCCTTAAGTTCAGGACCCGAGTTTCAGAATTAACTTTGTCACTCTCCATCTTAATAAAGAATTCTACCATATTATGGTCACTCTTCCCCAAGGAGCCTTGCACGACAAGATTGCTAATTAGTCCCTTCTCATTACGCATCACCCAGTCTAGGATGGCTAGCTCTCTGGTTGGTTCCTCAACATATTGGTCGAGAAAAGCATCCCTAATACACTCCAGGAAATCCTCCTGCACCGCATTGCTACCAGTTAGGTTAGCCCAATCAATATGTAGATTAAAGTCGCCCATGATTACTGTTGTACCTCTATTGTACACATCCCTTATTTCTTGTTTGATGCTGTCCCCAACCTCACTACTACTATTTGAGGGCCTGTACGCAACTCCCACTAGCATTTTCTGCCTTTTGGTATTCCGTAGCTTCACCCATACCGATGCACATCATTCACGCTAATGTCCTTCCTTACAATTGCATTAATTTCCTCTTTAACCAGCAATGCCACCCCACCTCCTTTTCCTTTCTGACTATCCTTCCTAAATGTTGAATACCCTTGGATGTTGAGTTCCCAGCCTTGGTCACCCTGGAGCCATGTCTCCATGATGCCAATCACATCATATCCGTTAACTGCTATTTGCGCAGTTAATTCATCCACCTTATTCCGAATACTCCTCGCATTGAGGCACAGAGCCTTCAGGCTTGTCTTTTTAACACACTTTGACCCTTTAGAATTTTGCTGTAAAGTGGCCCTTTTTGTTTTTTGCCTTGGGTTTCTCTGCCCTCCACTTTTACTCTTCTCCTTTCTATCTTTTGCTTCTGTCTCCATTTTGTTTCCCTCTGTCTCCCTGCATAGGTTCCCATCCCCCTGCCATATTAGTTTAACTTCTCCCAAACAGCACTAGCAAACACTCTCCCTAGGACATTGGTTCCGGTCCTGCCCAGGTGCAGACTGTCCGGTTTGTACTGGTTCCACCTCCCCCAGAACCGGGTCCAATGCCCCAGGAATTTGAATTCCTCCCTTCTGCATCACTGCTCAAGCCACGTAGTCATCTGAGTTATCCTGCGATTCCTACTCTGACTAGCGTGTGACACTGGTAGCAATCCTGAGATTACGATTTTTGAGGTCCTACTTTTTAATTTAACTCGATTGTCGTCGAAAGTGCTATCAAGTGGCACTTACCAATTAAGTGCTCACCAATGCCCAGATTGGGTTCCGCCAGGACCACTCGGCTCCGGACTTGATCCAAACATAGACAAAAGAGCTGAATTCCAAAGGTGAGGTAAGAGTGATGCCCTTGACATCAAGGCAGCATTTGACCAAGTCAACGAGCCCTAGTAAAAGTGCAGTCAATGGGAATCAGGCGGAAACCTCTCCTCTGGCTGGAGTCATACCTAGCACAAAGGAAGGTGGTTGTTGGAGGTCAATCATCACAGGACATCGCTGCAGGAGTATCTCAGGGCAGTGTCCTAGACCCAACCATCTTCAGCTGCTTCATCAATGACCTTCCCTCCAAACTTAAGGTCAGAAGTGGGGATGTTCGTTGATGATTGCACAGTGTTCAGTCCCATTCGCAACTCCTCAGATATTGAAGCAGTCCATGCCCGCAAGCAGCAAGACCTGGATGACATTCAGGCTTGGGTTGATAAGTGGCAAGTAATATTCATGCCACACAATTGTCAGACAATGACCATCTCCAACAAGGGCGGTCTTTGGCCAAGGACTCCCAGGTGTTGGTGGGGATGTTGCACTTTATCAAGGAGGCTTTGAGGGTGTCCTTGAAATGTTTCCTCTGCCCACCTTGGGCTCGCTTGCCGTGTAGGAGTTCCAAGTAGAGCGCTTGCTTTGGGTGTCTTGTGTCAGGCATGCAAACAATGTGGCCCGCCTAACGGAGCTGGTCGAATGTGGTCAGTGCTTCGATACTGGGGATGTTGGCCTGATTGAGGACGCTAACGTTGGTGTGTCTGTCCTTCCAGGGGATTTGCAGGATCTAGAGACATCGTTGGTGTTATTTCTCCAGCGATTTGAGGTGTCTACTGTATATGGTCCACGTCTCTGAGCCATACAGGAGGGCGGGTATCACTACAGCCCTGTAGACCATGAGCTTGGTGGCAGATTTGAGGGCCTGATCTTCGAACACTCTTTTCATCAGGTGGCCGAAGGCTGTGCTGGCGCCTCGAGTCTCGTCGCCGAGAACATACAGAAACCAAGCGCAGGCAACGGAAGGAGCTTGTAGCAAATAAGACTCCCTACTCACCCTTTCCTTCAACCTGGACTGTTCAATCTCTGTCGCACCTGTGACAGAGATTGAACAGTTCAATATGGGAGTTCAAGCACCTGAGAACTCACTTTTAGAGTGGAAGCATATCCTCGATTTTGAGGGACTGCCTATGATGATGATCTCCAACAAGCGAGAGTCGAATCCCCGCCCCTTGACATTCAACAGCATTACCATCGTCGAATCTCCCACCACCAACATCCTGGGGGTAACCATTGGCCAGAAACTTCACTGGACCAGCCACATAAATACTGAGGCAATAAGAGCAGGTGAGAGGCTGGTTATTCTGCAACAAGTGTCTCGCCTCCTGACTCCCCAAAGCTTTTCCACATCTACAAGGCACAAGTCAGGATTGTGATGGAATACTCCCCACTTGCTTGGATGAGTGCAGCTCCAACAATACTCAAGAAGCTTGACACCAAATAGGACAAAGCAGCCCGCTTGATTGGCACCCCATCCACCTTAAACAGTCACTCCCTCCATCACCGGCACACCGTGGCTGCAGTGTGCACCATCTACAAGATGCACTGCAGCAACTCGCCAAGGCTTCTTCGGCAGCACCTCCCAAACCCGCGGCCTCTACCACCTCGAAGGACAAGGGCAGCAGGTGCATGGGAACACCATCACCTCCACGTTCCCCTCCAAGTCACACACCATCCTGACTTGGAAATAAATCGCCTTTCCTTCATCATCGCTGGGTCAAAATCCTGGACCTTCCTCCATAACAGCACTGTGGGAGCACCTTCACCACACGGACTGCAGCGGTTCAAGAAGGCGGTTCACCACCACCTTCTCAAGGGCAATTAGGGATGGGCAATAAATGTCGGCCTTGCCAGTGACGCCCACATCCCGTGAATGAATTTTTAAAAATGGCACTGTGACACAGCTGAGAGTATTTACAGTCTGCAATCTCTGGTGGCGCTAAATTTGGGGTCAGAGGCTTCCCACTAGGAAACATAGAAAATAGGTGCAGGAGTAGGCCATTCGGCCCTTCGAGCCTGCACCGCCATTCAATGAGTTCATGGCTGAACATGCAACTTCAGTACCCCATTCCTGCTTTCTCGCCATACCCCTTGATCCCCTTAGTAGTAAGAACTACATAGAAACATAGAAAATAGGTGCAGGAGCAGGCCATTCAGCCCTTCTAGCCTGCACCGCCATTCAATGAGTTCATGGCTGAACATGAAACTTCAGTACCCACTTCCTGCTTTCACGCCATACCCCTTGATCCCCCGAGTAGTAAGGACTTCATCTAACTGCCTTTTGAATATATTTAGTGAATTGGCCTCAACTACTTCCTGTTGTAGAGAATTCCACAGGTTCACCACTCTCTGGGTGAAGAAGTTTCTCCTTATCTCGGTCCTAAATGGCTTACCCCTTATCCTTAGACTGTGACCCCTGGTTCTGGACTTCCCCAACATTGGGAACATTCTTCCTGCATCCAACCTGTCCAAACCCGTCAGAATTTTAAACGTTTCTATGAGGTCCCCTCTCACTCTTCTGAACTCCAGTGAATACAAGCCCAGTTGATCCAGTCTTTCTTGATAGGTCAGTCCCACCATCCCGGGAATCAGTCTGGTGAATCTTCGCTGCACTCCCTCAATAGCAAGAATGTCCTTCCTCAAGTTAGGAGACCAAAACTGTACACAATACTCCAGGTGTGGCCTCACCAAGGCCCTGTACAACTGTAGCAACACCTCCCTGCCCCTGTACTCAAATCCCCTCGCTATGAAGGCCAACATGCCATTTACTTTCTTAACTGCCTGCTGTACCTGCATGCTAACCTTCAATGACTGATGTACCATGACACCCAGGTCTCGGTGCAACTCCCCTTTTCCTAATCTGTCACCATTCAGATAATAGTCTGTCTCTCTGTTTTTACCACCAAAGTGGATAACCTCACATTTATCCACATGATACTTCATCTGCCAAGCATTTGCCCACTCACCTAACCTATCCAAGTCACTCTGCAGCCTCATAGTATCCTCCTCACAGCTCACATAGAAACATAGAAAATAGGTGCAGGAGTAGGTCATTCGGCCCTTCTAGCCTGCACCGCCATTCAATGAGTTCATGGCTGAACATTCAACTTCAGTACCCCATTCCTGCTTTCTCGCCATACCCCTTGATCCCCCCAGTAGTAAGGACCTCATCTAACTCCTTTTTGAATATATTTAGTGAATTGGCCTCAACAACTTTCTGTGGTAGAGAATTCCACAGGTTCAGCACTCCCTGGGTGAAGAAGTTCCTCCGCATCTCGGTCCTAAATGGCTTACCCCTTATCCTTAGACTGTGACCTCTGGTTCTGGACTTCCCCAACATTGGGAACATTCTTCCTGCATCTAACCTGTCTAACCGCGTCAGAATTTTAAATGTTTCTATGAGGTCCCCTCTCATTCTTCTGAACTCCAGTGAATACAAGCCCAGTTGATCCAGTCTTTCTTGATAGGTCAGTCCCGCCATCCCGGGAATCAGTCTGGTGAACCTTCGCTGCACTCCCTCAATAGCAAGAATGTCCTTCCTCAGGTTAGGAGACCAAAACTGTACACAATACTCCAGGTGTGGCCTCACCAATGCCCTGTACAACTGTAGCAACACCTCCCTGCCCCTGTACTCAAATCCCCTTGCTATGAAGGCCAACATGCCATTTGCTTTCTTAACCGCCTGCTGCACCTGCATGCCAACCTTCAATGACTGATGTACCATGACACCCAGTTCTCTCTGCACCTCCCCTTTTCCTAATCTGTCACCATTCAGATAATAGTCTGTCTCTCTGTTTTTACCACCAAAGTGGATAACCTCACATTTATCCACATTATACTTCATCTGCCATGCATTTGCCCACTCACCTAACCTATCCAAGTCGCTCTGCAGCCTCACAGCATCCTCCTCGCAGCTCACACTGCCACCCAACTTAGTGTCATCCGCAAATTTGGAGATACTACATTTAATCCCCTCATCTAAATCATTAATGTACAGTGTAAACAGCTGGGGCCCCAGCACAGAACCTTGCGGTACCCCACTAGTCACTGCCTGCCATTCTGAAAAGTCCCCATTTACTCCTACTCTTTGCTTCCTGTCTGACAACCAGTTCTCAATCCATGTCAGTACACTACCCCCAATCCCATGTGCTCTAACTTTGCACATCAATCTCTTGTGTGGGACCTTGTCGAACGCCTTCTGAAAGTCCAAATATACCACATCAACTGGTTCTCCCTTATCCACTCTACTGGAAACATCCTCAAAAAATTCCAGAAGATTTGTCAAGCATGATTTCCCTTTTCACAAATCCATGCTGACTTGGACCTATCATGTCACCTCTTTCCAAATGCACTGCTATAACATCCTTAATAATTGATTCCATCATTTTACCCACTACCGATGTCAGGCTGACCGGTCTATAATTCCCTGTTTTCTCTCTCCCTCCTTTTTTAAAAAGTGGGGTGACATTGGCTACCCTCCACTCCATAGGAACTGATCCAGAGTCAATGGAATGTTGGAAAATGACTGTCAACGCATCCACTATTTCCAAGGCCACCTCCTTAAGTACTCTGGGATGCAGTCCATCAGGCATGATTTCCCTTTCACAAATCCATGCTGACTTGGACCTATCATGTCACCTCTTTCCAAATGCCTCCAATCGGCAAATAAAACACTCGCGTACCTGGTGGTCCGGGATGGAGATTCGCGGCCCTGGGCCTCTTCTGGTACTCGCGGCTAGAGGTCCACGTATCTCTGGGGCGCAGGCGGTTCGCAAGCCCACATCCCACGAATGAATAAAAAGGAACTCCCTGCAAGGTCAATATATCCTTAAGATGTGGTGCCCAGAACTGCTCCCAGTGCTCCAGGTGTGATCTACCCAGGGTGCTTTGTATTGCTGCAGCATAACTTCTACCCCCTTGTATTCCCGTCCTCTCGATATAAAGGCCAACATTCCATCAGCCTTTTTGATTATTTGATTGTTCATGACATTTTAATGATCTATGTACCTGGACCCCCAAATTTCTTTCGACCTCCATTGTTTTTAGCTTTTCAGCATTTAGAAAGTACCCTGTTCTATTCTTTTTAGGTCCAAAGTGCATGACCTCACATTTGCCGACATTGAAATCCATTTGCCACAGTTTTACCCATTCATTTAATCTATCAATATCCCTGTGTCATTTTATCCTTCCATCTACACTGCCTACAATGCCGCCTATCTGTGTCATCGGCAAATTTAGATATATGACTTTCTATCCCACCATCCAAGTTGTTAATAAATACCGTGAATAGTTGAGGCCCCGACACTGTTCCCTGTGGGACACCACTAGTCATATCCTGCCAGTTTGAGTACCTGCCCATTATCCTGCCGCTCCGCCAATTTCCTCACCAGCTCAATAATTTGCCCTCAATTCCATGGGCATCTACCTTAGTTATAGTCCCTTATGTAGGACTTTATCAAATGCCTTCTGGAAGTCCATATAAATAACATCCATACACATTCCCCTGTCTATTACTTTAGTTACCTCTTCCAAAAATTCAATCAGGTTTGTTCGGCGTGATCTACTTTTCACAAATCAATGCAAGATATCTCTGATCAACTGAAAATGTTCGAGCTATTCAGTCACCCTATCCGTAATTATAGATTCTAGCAATTTACCAACAACAAATGTTAGGCTAACTGGTCTATTATTCCCTGGTTTCCTTCTTTCGCCATTCTTAAATAGCGGAGTGACGTACAATTTTCCAATCTAAAGGGACGGTTCCTGAATCGAGAGAGCTTTGGAAGATTATAGTTGGGGCATCTGCAATATGCTCAACTACTTCCTTTAAACCCTGGGATGGAAACCGTCTGGCCCTGGGGACTTGTCACTCTTTAGTGTCATTATTTTCTTCATTACTGTTATTTTACTTAATGTTAATTTTATTGAGTCCCTGTCCCTGATTCAATATTAGTTTCCTTGGGATTTCCGGTCTGCTATCCTCTTCCTCTACTGGAAATACTGAAGCAAAGTAATTATTCAACATGTCCGCCATTTCCTTATTGTCATTAACAATATCACCACTTTCAGTTTTTAAGGGGCCAGCATTGTTCCTGGCTACCCTCTTTCCCCTAATGTAATTGTAAAAATTATTTGTGTTGATTTTGACATCACTTGCAAGTTTCTTTTCATACTCTCTCTTTGTATCTCTTACTACCTGTTTTGTCACCCTTTGCTGTTCTTTGTATCTTTCCCATTCGCCAGGATCTGTGCTATCGTTTGCATTTTTGTCTGCTTTTTCTTTTAGTTTTATGCTGTCTGTTAGCGTTAGTGTTTTCTTAGAAGAATCACTCAACACTCAGGGTCGGTTCCAATGCTGAAGCAGCTTTTATTACGCTCAGCGGGAAGGAAAAACTCAGGACCGTATCCAGGTTTCTCTTCACAGAACAAAGGATTACATGCACCTTTATATGTTTCACAACAGTTACAAAACATTTTACTACAGCTACACAGCCCATCACGGCTGGACACAAGCCAATCACAATGATTATAGATTACATATAGGTTATTTTAACCCAATAGAATTCCCCTTATGTCTCAGGAACCATGTGTTCGTCTTTTGTCAGCTTGGGCTGATTGATGGCTTTATAGGTTCTCTCCCTAGTTCTTTCATCTGGGAGAAATAATTGGTATATAGCCTTGTTTACAGCAAATGGTTTCCCTCTTATCTTTCTTCCTGAAATAATTGGTTTCATGGCCTTGTTCACAGGAGATGGTTTCCTTCTTATCTCTGTCTTCCCAGGCATTCCTACAGTGGGCCTCACAGGGTTATTGCTCGGTCAGTGAACGTTCAACAGTTCACAGTTTGACTACCTGATTTCCCATAATGCCTGGGCAGCCATTTTATGTGTGTGTCCATTTAAGCTTATGTGAGTTCTAAATATCCAGCAGGTGCCTAATGCCTAAGTCTATATTTATCTTTCGACTCTCTACAACAATTCCCCCTTTCGGTAAAGGGACTAGCCCTAGTCCCCTTTTAACCGAAATACTGCCTTTATCTGATATTTGTGCACGGCCCGGTATTCCTTGCCTCAACGTGCTGGCCAGTCACGCGGTTTCAGGAGTTCCGGTTGCTCAAATCAAATTAACAAAGGCTAGCTCCTCCCGTCCCCTTATCAAACAGACTTGTTTAATATCCAGGGAACGGTGATTGGTCCGTTTCTGCCGTTTGTGGCGCCTGCATACCTGGCAGGCCATCACGCCCCATGTTATTGCTAAGATTAATTGTATTCCGACCAGTGTGTGTGAAATAATTCGGATCCATGGGTGGATGTTCACATTTATTCCCCAGTCCCAGACCTTTCTCCACCAACTCTGACTTTGTAAGTCTACCTCGGTATCTTCTTCCAGTTCTTTGATTTTAGTTTGTAGCTGGTGATAGAGTTTTACGGATTGCCCCACTCTGAGCCTTAACTCCCGTAATACCTCCGTGAGATGTGGGATAGGGACCTGCTCTGGCTCGTTATAATCCTGCAAATGATCATGGAGCTGATCAGTTACTTCAATAACTTCGGACTTCCGGCGCCTAACCTGGGTGATATGCGTTTGCCCGATCGCGACAGGTCGTAGTGGTGTAAAGCAAAAGTTTGGCTGCGGTATAGGGCACTGCAGGTCATTATACTGGTATGAACTCTCAGTAGTAGAGACGCAGTATCTTCCCCTCCCTCCGTAGCCTGCCCTCGCGAAGTGCATGTGTGCGGGCACTATTTCTAGTACACACCCGTTGGTTCGGTTAAACCCGCACTCGTCTAGTTCACCTCGGCCCACCGGGTGAGGGCATACTGTGATTTCCCCCCCTTTGCTTGCAATCTGCTAGGGAAATCCCAGTAAGTATGTTGTTTCGACGAACGGCAGAGGTGGTGGTCAGGTAGTAGCGTATGGAGACATTTTCCCGTATTACTCCGATATTCTCTAGTTGGTATAAGGGGAACGGCCCTGAGTCCGGCGTTGCTATAGGGATCAACAGGACTATCCCTATCCCGGTAGTCCTACCCATCTGGCAATCTGGAATTGCGGGGTATACTCGGGTCAGTCCCTTCAGAGTACAATTATCCAGTGTCCCCCTTTGGTTCGCCAACTGAGCTAAATGTGAACTGTCTATCCAATCGGGTACTTCCCCGCGTTGGATCTGGTCGAGGTTGTGGCGGATCTGTCCCACCATCCACAGACCATAAGCATGACAGAGTTGCCCCTGTCTTTGCTTTATTGTATCTTCTTGTTCTCTATCAATGAGGTGATTGATGGTTTTAGCGTGAGCTTCCAGGACTGAGATGCCATCCAACTGGATTTCGGCACCCTCCTTTCCTAGGTTGGCCTGGTCTTCCTGGTTTTGCTCCACCCTCTCCAATAACCCCTTCATCACCCCTTTAAGCTGTTCTACCCTCTCATTTAGCCCTTGTATGTCTATCGAGTTCACTACGGAGGTTCCTGTATTGAAAACGGTAGCAACATCATTTACTATTTCCCTCTTCACCCTGGGTGCTAACCCCTGTCCCCGGAACTTACTGGCACCCATGGCATCGGCAGCCTGCTGCATTACGACTTTACTTAATACATTGTACATCTTCCTTGACTGTTCGGTACAATATTCCGGCATCTGGATGCCTGAAATATTGATCAGAACAGGCACAATTTCATGTTTAACATTATCATACAATAATTCCCCTTCGTTGTACATTGCAATCCCATTTTCTGGTCCCTTAGTAGTTATGGGACAAGGCAGTTCTTCGGGCAATGTAGTGATTCTTATGGGGCGCGGTGTCGGAGGGGGTGAGAAACATACATACAATTATATTGCAGCCGCCCCCGCCTCCTCGTAATACCCACACAGCCCCATTCCCTTCTTGCGGATGACTGATTGCTGGGATTGTCCCGGAGGCGCGCAAATTATGCCGAAAGTACATTCATCAGGCCCTTTGACATCCCTCCGTTTAATGCATCTGCTCCTTATACCCGTGGAGCACTGTACACATACTCTTATTCTTATTAGGATTCTTATTAGGATTCACTTGTAACCATGCATTAAAATAAGTCCTGTCCTTGCTCCAGTCCTTGGCTGCTGGGATGCACATTCCGGCCGTTAAATTAAACAAGACACCATAGTTCATATAGTTGTTTATTTCCAGCGTGCTCTGCTGTCCGTCGGTGTTGCCCAGGGTACGTGCATGTCGCAGGGCTATCCAGATTACGAGTAGCGCCGTTCGTATTCCCATTCCGGTAAGTATTATCTGTAATTTTAAACAGACGGCCTGGTCGTCACCAGGGGTTAAGTTTTTTGCTCTACGAGAGTCCCTGTCACCCTGCAAAATCAGAAGCACAAGGTTATAATCGAACCATTTCGAGCTGAATCTGTAGGGCGTGCGCCCGTGTCTTTACCCACTTAAATATTACCCAAACTCCTATGACCAAGGCCAAAGCTATTCCTCCAAACATCGCTGTCTGCTTTACCGTTAGGTTGGGTTTGTGGACTACACCTACCCACCGTGGGGTACATTGGCTCTATTGCCAGAGGTGATGGTGCTATGGCTGCGCACTGCACTATCCGTCTAGTCCCGTTATCTCTTCCAGCCTGTTTATCTTAGCTTTTAACTCTTCAATTTGTTTTATTGAATATCTATTTCTTTATTGTATCAGGCAAGTATTATTACATAAGCTAGTTCTGTTTTTATTTTTGTTTCCTCTGTTAGGTGAGTCTTTTTTTTTTCCTATTAAGAAATCCAAATTAATAATGTTCAGTATAAAACGGCTGTCAATGGAAAGGGTTAACTCCTTTCCAGGTTTGTAAGAAGACCTGATGTCATTACGTGACTTCACGTAATCATCTGGAAAAAAAAAGTCTTTGTGCCTTCAAAACTGGCTTCGAAATTAGGAATCCGTTAAACAGCATAAATCATTAGAGTAAACTCCAATGTTTTCTTAACTTCTAATTCAAGTACTTACCAAAGAATTTTTTTTTTTTTTAAATTGTTTTAAAACAAGACCACACATACAATAGCAATTTTGTTTACTGAAATTCAATTCTGTTTTTTTTTTATTTCTCTCTTTCTCCTCGTTATCTTCAAAACCCTCCTGCTTGTTTAGACTGTTCGGGACATTTTGGAAATCTTTTCAAACTGCATTGAAACTTTTCATAATTGAAAATTCGAATCCATGTAGAGTGTTTTTTACTTATTCCAATTTTTTTTTTCTTCTAATTAAACCAATATCTTTTTCACAGCAAACATCAACTAGTATTTAGTAAGTTATGTCTTTTTCCATTTAGTCTGTTACATCTTTTTTTTCTTTCTTCAAATTAGGTTTTGTATTTTACACGGAGGGTTCGTAACTCCATAAAGTTGTTAATTTAAAATCATTTGTTTACTTTCAAAGTGGCGTCTTTATCTTTTTCTTTTTCTCCATAACTGGAATGAAGTCCATCTTTGAGAGTTTGAGTGCTTTTTCGTTATCTCAAAATGCTCCAGTTTCAAAGTCGTTACTAAAGCTTGCTGTTTTTTAACATTTTCCAAAAGTTCCTTTTACACCTTCGCAGATAGCTCGCCACTTGCCCAGGAGTTTGACCTGATCAGATTTAATTTAATCTTTTTTTTTTTTTAAATCCACCTCAGTATTTCCTGTGCCTTCTCTGAATATCTCAAAATCCCAATTCAAACTTTGTAATTTCAATCTTTATTTAAAACTTTTTTTTTTTAGAAGCTCTCTTTTTTTTAAGCATTCTTTATCTCATTCCGAGACCAAATTTATGTCTTTCAACCCAATCAATCATTGCATGTTTTCTTTCGGCAAGTAAGTGAGCATGTCAAATAAATATTTTGCTCAACAAACCTATTCTTTATTTGTTTATTTTCCTAGCTCCGTAACTTATCATCCGAATAAATCCACACCTGCGTTTCTAACTTAAATGTCTTAAAACTTCCCACATACAGGACAACATTACAAAGGGTTTAAAAAAAAAGACTTTCACTCTGTTTCTAAAATAAACAGACACTTGCATTCCTCTTCCAACCAGACTTTCGGAACATGAAAACATAAAAAAATTCATTCTGCAGTCAAAAATCACACAGACACTTCTCACTCAACGATTTACAACAGTCTCTCTTCTTGTTTTGGCCGGCTCTATTTTTGGATCCATGACCTTTCAGGGAATTCGTAGTTTTATCTAAATAATTCCTCACATAACTAATTCCTGAGGATTCCACCCTGCTTTAATCATATTTTCAATAAGCTTCTTTTGTTTTTCCGCCAGGTGGCGGGTAAGCGACCCTTCTGGTCCCCACTCGAGTTTACTTGTTTTCATGGCCATTCCTGGGTAGGACTACTACCGTTAGGAATCTACTCTCAGAGGTCCGCTTTCTTTCTAGCGCGACTTGTAGTAAACTGTCTCTTGGCTACTGTCAGGTCACAAGTTCTGCTGTTGCACAAACTTATACAATTCTTAAAAACGCGTTTAAGCAATTCCCGCAGTGCTCTACATATCCTTAACGACTACCTACCACCGCTCAGCCCGTTGGTCCGACCCTGTTCACAGGTTTGGATTCCGTTAGCCGCTGTACACCGCTTGGTTCTATCCCGGGGTATTTCAAATTACACTACTGGGTCCGGAAGATGTCTCTCGGTATCACGATCCCACGGTCTAAGTGTGTTCCCTACGCCTACTTGGTTCCTGGCCGTCACGTGGGACAAAAGTCCTCTTAATTCAGGCTCAGGCTAGGCGTTTGAGATATTAGACCGTCTCCTCATGTCGATCAACCAGCTTCCACCTTCCGCACCCTTTATACTTAAAAATAGTTTTTTTATACTCACCCGGGTTTTTTCCAAGGGCGTCCAGCGACTCCGGGAAATCCCGTCGACTACGCCATTGTTAGCGTTAGTGTTTTCTTAGAAGAATCACTCAACACTCAGGGTCGGTTCCAATGCTGAAGCAGCTTTTATTACGCTCAGCGGGAAGGAAAAACTCAGGACCGTATCCAGGTTTCTCTTCACAGAACAAAGGATTACATGCACCTTTATATGTTTCACAACAGTTACAAAACATTTTACTACAGCTACACAGCCCATCACGGCTGGACACAAGCCAATCACAATGATTATAGATTACATATAGGTTATTTTAACCCAATAGAATTCCCCTTATGTCTCAGGAACCATGTGTTCGTCTTTTGTCAGCTTGGGCTGATTGATGGCTTTATAGGTTCTCTCCCTAGTTCTTTCATCTGGGAGAAATAATTGGTATATAGCCTTGTTTACAGCAAATGGTTTCCCTCTTATCTTTCTTCCTGAAATAATTGGTTTCATGGCCTTGTTCACAGGAGATGGTTTCCTTCTTATCTCTGTCTTCCCAGGCATTCCTACAGTGGGCCTCACAGGGTTATTGCTCGGTCAGTGAACGTTCAACAGTTCACAGTTTGACTACCTGATTTCCCATAATGCCTGAGCAGCCATTTTATGTGTGTGTCCATTTAAGCTTATGTGAGTTCTAAATATCCAGCAGGTGCCTAATGCCTAAGTCTATATTTATCTTTCGACTCTCTACAACACTGTCCCTTAACTCTTTAGTCATCCAACGCTGTTTTTTGGCAAGTAGAGCTCGTGCCCCTCAGGGATATAAACTTTTTCTGTATCACATTCAATTATTTTTGAACATTTCCCACTGATCTTCTGTCGATTCACCCATGAACAAATTTGCCCAGTTTACTGTGGGCAGTCTCTGTCTCATCCCATTGAAGTCGGCCTTATCCAAATCTAGAATATTAGCAGCCGTTTCGCATTTCTCCGTTTCAAACACTACATTGAATTTGATCATGTTATGATCGCTATTGGATAAATGTTCACACACAGTTTCTGCTGTTAACTAAATCTGGTTCATTACTAAACTTAAAATGGCTTGCCCCCTTGTTGCTTCTTGGACATATTGTTATAGAAAACTATCCCGGACATACTCGAGAATTCACTACATTTTTGACAGGTGCTAGTCTGTGTCAGTGGGCAGCACCCTCACCTCTGAGTTAGAAGGTTGTGGGTTCAATTCCCACTCCGGGAACTTGAGCACATAAATCTAGGCTGACTCTGAGGGAGTGCTGCACTGTCGAAGGTGCCATCTTTCGGCTGTGACATTGAATCATCATCATAGGCAGTCCCTCGAAATCGAGGAAGACTTGCTTCCACTCTAAAAGTGAGTTCACAGGTGACTGAACAGTCCAATAAGGGAATTACTGTCTCTGTCACAGGTGGGACAGACAGTGGTTGAAGGAAAGGATGGGTGGGGAGTCTGGTTTGCCGCACGCTCCTTCCGCTGCCTGCGCTTGATTTCTGCATGCTCTCGGCGACGAGCCTCGAGGAGTTCGGTGCCCTCCTGGATGCTCTTCCTCCACTTAGGGCGGTCTTTGGCCAGGGACTCCCAGGTGTCGGTGGGGATGTTGCATTTTATCAAGGAGGCTTTGAGGATGTAATTGAAACGTTTCCTCTGCCTACCTTGGGCTTGCTTGCCGTGTAGGAATTCTGAGTAGAGCGCTTGCTTTGGGAGTCTTGTGTCAGGCATGCGAACAATTTGGCCCGCCCAGCAGAGCTGGTCGAATGTGGTCAGTGCTTCGATGCTGGGGATGTTGGCCTGGTCGAGGACGCTAACGTTGGTGCGTCTGTCCTTCCAGGGGATTTGCAGGATCTTGAGACATCATTGGTGGTATTTCTCCAGCGATTTGAGGTGTCTACTGTATATGGTCCACGTCTCTGAGCCATACAGGAGGGCGGGTATCACTACAGCCCTGTGGACCATGAGCTTGGTGGCAGATTTGAGGGCCTTATCTTCGAACACTCTTTTCATCAGGCGGCCGAAGGCTGTGCTGGCGCCTCGAGTCTCGTCGCCGAGTGCATGCAGAAACCAAACGCAGGCAACAGAAGGAGTGTGTAGCAAACCAAGACTCCCCACCCACCCTTTCCTTCAACCACTCTCTGTCCCACCTGTGACAGAGATTGAACAGTCCAATACGGGAGTTAAGTCACCTGAGAACTCACTTTTAGAGTGGAAGCAAATCCTCGATTTTGAGGGACTGCCTATGATGATGATGATCTCCAACAAGCGAGAGTCTAATCCCCGCCCCTTGACATTCAGTGGCATTACCATCGTCGAATCTCCTACCACCAACATCCTGGGGGTCACCATTGGCCAGAAACTTAACTGGACCAGCCACATAAATACTGTGGTAATTTGCAGGATCGTGCAGTGTTGAATCTCATCGTCTGTGTCTGCCCTTGTTAATAATAGGCCCCCAAGGTATCGAAAGTGGTCCACGTTGTCCAGGGCCACGCCGTGGATTTTGATGACTAGGGGGCAGTGCTGTGTGGCGGGGTCAGGCTGGTGGAGGACCTTTGTCTTACGAATATTTAGTGTAAGGTCCATGCTTTCGTACGCCTCGGCGAAGATGTTGACTATGACTTGGAGTTCAGTCTCTAAATGTGCGCAGACGCAGGCGTCATCTGCACACTGTAGTTTGACGACCGAGGTTGGGACAGTCTTGGATCTAGCCTGGCCCTGACTGACTGCGAGCTGCACTCTGGTACATCACAGGTGTATCTGTACAAATTCCACGCTGAATAGACTTTTTTTTAAAGCTTGCTTTCCTTTGCATACTTTACACCAAGCACTAAATGGAGCCTCTGTGAGTCAATACGCCCTGAAGGTATTGTTAAGTGTTTGCAGCAGGTTAGTGAGTGGAGCAGTGCTAACAGAGGGCGTGAACTCATGAACGTTCAACCAAGCTGCCTCGATGCTGCCTTGTGCACGTGTGCGAAAGCCTGGCGAGGTAATCAGTGTTCAAATCGTCAAGCTCTCACTGCAGACCCACCATCCCTGACTTAAAGAATTAAAGAACATTGAGTTTGAAAGGTAAGCTGCAATGTTGTTTGTATTTCCAGTCTAAAGCCACACCCATATCAGTTTAAATATCTTTACTTAGTGTATTGTGTGGGCCACCAAATAACTTGCAGCTTGGCCCACCAGTGAAGTGTGTGCGCTGAGTGACTGGAATTGAAGGCTACTGGTGTTTGCACAGAGACTTGTTTTGGTTACAGTGTAGTATTTAAATTTACTTTGACAAGAGTGTATCAGATAGTTTCACCATCATGTGAAAACAAAAGGACAGACCGATCTCAAGGTGCCTTTAATTTCTGAGCGTGTGTGGAGCTGTTGAAATTACTGTATGAAGTAAAACCATGATTTTGCAAGAATGAATGTGAAAGGTTGGAGCTGTGTAGGAACTGTCGGCACTGCAGCTCCAGTCTGCAGGTGGGGACACGAGAGTTAGCAACAAGGAATGCAGGTCAGGTTGAATAACTCGCCAAACCAGTCGCTAACTGTGAGAATGTGTGAGCGAGATCCCCTGCGAAGACACGGGGGTGGGACAGTGCTGGTCTGAAGCTCCTCAGGGGAAAGTTTTCTTCTTTTAGCTATTGCTAGGAGAACTGTGCGACTTGACCTGGGACCTGGGACATTGTTGATGCAGTGTGGGGACCAGTGTCAGTCAGGTTTCCCCGGGTGAGCAGGAGAGCAGTGGCTGCTGTTGGAGACAGTGATCTTAGCTTCGTGGTGAGGGGGCGGGTTAATCTACTCATTGCTTAACCTGGAAAAACATGTTTGTGAAAGTGCTGGGTGCTGAGAAAAGTCTCTGAGTGTGTGCCATCCCTGACTGTTAGTGTATCTCTCCGGGTTTCAGTGCCAAAATCAGGGATCGTGGAGTCCTGACACTTGCATGATTTATTCAACAGGCCAAATTGCACAACACTGCAGCGATGGGCCAACAGCTACACACCTACAGATTGTGCATTTAAGGCACAGTTTCATTTCTGGCCCCCAGGCCTTGTGGTGGGGGGATTGATCCTGAATAAAAACTGGGGACATCACAGTTGAGTGGTCAGCAGTGTAACTCACTACCAAGGAAAAGATATACGGATTTAAAATAGATTCAGGAATAAAGGTTAAAACAAAATCAAATTGAGCATCTGGCACAAAACCATGGCTGATTTCCAGTGTGTTTCCTTCACTGTTTAAAGAAAGACTTGCATTTATAGAGCACCTTTCACGACCACCGGATATCTCAAAGCGCTTTACAGCCAATGAAGTACTTTTGCAGCGTAGTCACTGTTGTAATGTGGGAAACGCAGCAGCCAACTTGCGCACAGCAAACTCCCACAAACAGCAATGAGATAAATGCTCAGATAATCTGTGTTTTTGATTGAGGGATAAATACTGGCCAGGGCACCGGGGAGAACTTCCCTGCTCCTCTTCGAAATAGTGCCATGGGATCTTTTATGTCCACCTGAGAGCAGACAGGGCCTCGTTTTAACATCTCATCTGAAAGACAGCACCTCCAACAGTGCAGCACTCCCTCAGCATTACACTGGAATGTCAACCTAGATTTATGTGACTTGAACCCACAACCTTCTGATTCAGAGGCGAGAATGTTACCTACTGAGCCACAGCTGACACTAGTTTAGCTGACTAAAATTAAACATTTTCTCTCAGCTCTCCAGGGGCTCAGGAGGTTACCTTACAGCATGGTGCTGAGTCCCTGGCCAAGATGATCAATAACATAATCTTCACACACTTTAAAGGAAATGCCGTCCTGATGAGCATCTTTCACAGTGTTTGTCTCTCGGCAGGGACGTATCACGGTCAGCTGATCCCGATCGTCCTGTTCACACTATCACCAAAGGTCCAGTTGACCCGACTGTGAGTTTGAACCCGTGACCCTTGTCCTACTCCCACAGTCTAATGAAAAATTGTATTTCAATTAACCCTTCCCATATCTTTTGCTATCTCTGTAAGATTACCTCTCGCATTCCAGGCTGAAAGGTCCAAAGGGTTGAATTTCCGTGGGATTCTCCCATTCACCTGCTGTAACTTTGGCAGGAGATCTGCAGAATCCCCAGAGAAATGCTGTAGATGGTATTTGCACTGTTTCTCCAGGATTTCTGTGGGTCTTCAGTAAATGATCAAGAGAACACCTGTAGAAATTCATCCTCAAGTTTCTCCAGTCTTTCTCAATGACTCAGACCCTGACACTGGGGTTCAGCCTCAGGGTCTGACAGCAACTACAACAACTTGCATTTATGTAGCATCTTTAATGTCCCAAGTCACTTCACAGAAGTATTATGAGATGAAAAAGTTTGACACCGAGCCACATTAGGAGAAATTAGGGCAGGTGACCAAAAGCTTGGTCAAAGAGATAAGGTTTAAGGACCGTCTTAAGGGAGGAAATAGAGGTAGAGAGGCGGAGAGGTTAAGGCACGGAGTTCCAGAGCTTAGGGCCCAGGCAACAGAAGGCACCAAATGAGCGATTATAATCAGGGATGCTCAAGAGGGCAGACATGTTGTGGGGGGGGGTTTGTGGGGTTGGAGGAGATTACAGAGATGGGGAGGGGTGAATCTGGAGGGACATTACAACAGTGACCCTACTTCAAAAGTACTTCAATGGCCTGTAAAGCGCTTTGGGACTTCCTGAGGTCATGAAAGGCGTTATATAAATGCAAGTCTTTCTTTCATGGCTCCTCTCTGCTCTGCCTCCAGTACTTGACTTCCTCCCTCAGGAACATAGGAACAGCAGGAGGCCATTCTGCCCTTTGAGCCTGTTCCCCAAGCAATTAGATCATGGCTGATCTGTATCCTAACTGCACCTACCCAATCCGTAACCCATAATACTCTTAGCTAACAAAAATCTATCAACCTCAGTTTTGACATTTTTCAATTGACCCCCAGCATCAACAGCTTTTTGGGGTGGGGGGGCGGGGTGGGGTGGGAGTGTTCCAGATTCCCACTGCCCTTTGTGTGAAGAAGTGCTTCCTGACATCACCTCTGAACGGCTTGGCTCTAATTTTAAGGTGATGTCCCCTTGTTCTGGACTCCCCCCCCCCCCCCCCCCCCCCCAGAGGGAATAGTTTCCCTCTATCCACCCTATCAAATTCTTGAATCATCTTAAACACCTTGATTAGATCCCCCCCCCCCTTAATCTTCTATACTCGGAATACAAGCCCAGTCTGTGCAACCTGTCCTCAAAATGTAACCCTTTCAGCCCCGGTATCATTCTGGTGAATCTACGCTGCTCCCCCTCCAAGGCCAATATATCCTCCGAGGAGCGGGGCCCAGAATTAATGCATTGCTCTAAATGGTGTCTAACCAGGGCTTTATACAGCTGTAACATAACCTCCACCCCTTTTGTTTTCCAGCTTAAGATAAAGGACAACATTCCATTAGCCTTTTTAATTATTTGTTGTACCTGTCCACTAGGTTGTGTGTCTGTGACCAATACTGGACACAGTGCTCAGGGTTGGTCTGACCAGAGCTGGAGACAGTGCTCAAGGCTCGATCTGACCACAGCCCAGTACAGTTTGATCATGACTTCCTGTGACTTGGTGCTGACGATGTAGTTCAACAGTATATTGACTTTTCTGATTGCTGCTCTTCCTTGATCAAACAGGTTAAGTAATGAGTTGTCTAAGACTCCTAGGTCTCAATCAACTTCATCCTTAATTATTTCGGCACCATTTGTGGATATGTATGTTACCCGTAGCTCAGTGGTAGCACTCTTGCCTCTGGTTTCAAGTCCCATTCCATAGACTTGAGGACATAATTCATTCTAAGCTAACACTCCAGTGCAGTGCTGAGGGAGTGCTGGACTGTCAGAGGTGCTGTCTTTCAGAAACATAGAAATCTACAGCTCAGAATATATAAACCTATGAACAATGACAGAAAGGTAAAAAGCACCCAACCCAACCAGTCCGCCCCACACAACTGCGACACCCCTTGCACCAAAGCAACCGGAGCCATGTGATCCCCTGGGAGAGGCAAAAGCCTGATTTAAAAACCCAGGTCAATTGGGGAAAAAAATCTGGGAAAATTCCTCTCTGACCGATCCAGGCGATCGAAATTAGTCCAGGATATCTCCCTGGCCGTATTCGATTCTCTGCAGTTAAAGAGACTTTAAACCGAGGCCCTGTCTGCCCTCTCAGGTTGCTGTAAAGGATGCCACGGCACAATTTGAAGAAGAGCAGGGAAGTTCTCCTCGGTGTCCTGGCCAATATTTATCCCTCAACCGACATCACTAAAACAGATTATCTGGTCATTTATCTCATTGCTGTTTGTGGGAGCTTGCTGTTCAATTTGGCTGCCGTGTTTCCTACAGCTATAAGATACTGAGGGGCTCCACAAGGTAGATGCAGAGAGGATGTTTCCACTCGTGAGGGAATCTAGAACTAGGGGGCATAGTTTAAGAATAAGGGGTCGCCCATTTAGAACTGAGGTGAGGAGGAATTTCTTCTCATAGGGTCGGAAATCTGTGGAATTCTCTGCCCCAGAGAGCAGTGGAGGCTGGGTCATTGAATATAGTTAAGGTGGAGAGAGACAGATTTTTGAACGATAAGGGAGTAAAGGGTTATAAGAAAATAAGAAGCAGGAGAAGGCCATACAGTCCCTCGAGCCTGCTCCGCCATTTAATACGATTATGGCTGATCCGATCATGGACTCAGGTCTGCTTCCCTGCTCGCTCTCCATAACCCCTTATTCCCTTATTGTTTAAGAAACTGTCTATTTCTGTCTTAAATATATTCAATGTCCCAGCTTCCACAGCTCTCTGAGACAGCGAATTCCACAGATTTACAACCCTCTGAGAGAAGAAATTTCTCCTCTCTCAGCTTTAAATGGGCGGCTTCTTAATCTAAGATTATGCCCTCTAGTTCTAGTCTCCCCCATCAGTGGAAACATCCTCTCTGCATCCACCTTGTCAAGCCTCCTCATAATCTTATACGTTTCGATAAGATCACCTCTCATTCTTCTGAATTCCAATGAGTCGAGGCCCAACCTACTCAACCTTTCCTCCATAAGTCAACTCCCTCATCTCTGGAATCAACCTTGTGAACCTTCTCTGAACTGCCTCCTTTCGTAAATATGGAAACCAAAGCTGCACACAGTGTATTCCAGGTGTGGCCTCACCAATACCCTGTACAGCTGTAGCAAGACTTCCCTGCTTTTATACTCCATCCCCTTTGCAATAAAGGCCAAGATTCCATTAGCCTTCCTGATCACTTGCTGTACCTGTATACTAGCCTTTTGTGTTTCATGCACAAGTACCCCCAGGTCCCGCTGTACTGCAGCACTTTGCAATCTTTCTCCATTTAAATAATACCTTGGGGGGCGGGCAGGGAAGTGGAGCTGAGCCCAAGATCAGATCAGCCATGATCTTATTAAATGGCGGAGCAGGCTCAAGGTGCCAAATGGCCGACTCCTGTTCCTATTTCTTATGTTCTTACATTAGTGACTAAATTAAAAAAATAAAGTATTATGGGATGTCCTGAGGCAACGAAAAGCACTATATAAATGCAAGTTTTTTTTCTTTTACCCATTCTTCCTTTCTTGAGAGAGAGGCTCCCCTCACATTAAACAACATCGCACTGTCTGGGACCACTGGGCACAGTGCCGTGAGACACAGAGCGGGGATGGAGCAGCCTGCTTCCAGACCCGGTAATAAAGGTCAGGGGAAGCTAATGCCATGCTACTGTTTGTTTGGCTAAAGGCAGAACTGTGAACACTGGCAACATCAAAGGCAAGATACACACAGCCAGTCAGTCAGCGCCTGAGGGTGTAAAGACGATTCAGAGGCTGACAAAACTGCTGTGTGTTTCTGCCATTACCTCCCAGGTTTAATAGAGACTCTGAGAGCAGATCTGCCCCACCTGAGGGAAATGTGATGAGAGCAGAGACTCCGCCAGAAGCACAGGGTCTAGCCACGCAGGCTGGGGATCCAGTGTTGTGTTAGGTGCCAAGATAGAAAATGAATACAAACTCGAGCAGTACAATACCTACCTCACTGACCTCCTTAGCTGTGCCCTATATAAACTCCAACCGATGCAAAACAGCATTGACCAGCTCCTGTCCCGCACCAAGTCCCAGTGACCTCTCCACCCACCGCCACCTCCCCCCCCAGCCCTATGACCTCCTTGGGCTCCCTGAGCCACAACATATCGAATTCCAAACCCTCACCCTCACTTACCGATCCCTGTGTGGCTCAGCCCACACCACCTCTCTCCCCACTCCTCCAACCGTTGGCACAACCTTCAATCATCTTGGCCATACCCTCTGGAACCTCCTTCCCCAAATCCCTCATCTTCCCACCTTCAAAAGTCTCCGTGAAAGCTTTTCGATGAAGTGTTGGTTATTGCCCCTAACTCTGTTTCTCCTCTGTGAAGCTTCTTTGGATGTTTTCTATGTTAAAGGTTCTATCTAACTGCAAGCTGCTGTTATAATGGGAGAAGTGCGGGTCTATTAAATCTAGGTGTCAGTCTCAAAACATGAGTGCCTTTATTACCTCCAGACTTGACTATTCCAATTCTCTCCTGGCTGGCCTCTCACCTT
Source organism: Pristiophorus japonicus (assembly GCF_044704955.1). Lineage (NCBI taxonomy): Eukaryota > Metazoa > Chordata > Chondrichthyes > Pristiophoridae > Pristiophorus > Pristiophorus japonicus. Next base: position 49,529,591 of record NC_091993.1, read on the forward strand.
CCACCCTCCTTAAACTTCAGCTCATCCAAAACTCCGCTGCCCTTGTCCTAACTTTGACCTCCATTGGCATGGTCCGGCAACGATTCTATTTAAAATTCTTATGCTTGTTTACAAATCCCTCCATGGCCTCACCCCTCCATATCTCTGTAATCTCCTTCAGCCCCACACTCCCTCGGGAGATCTCTGCGCTCCTCTAATTTTGGCCTCTTGAGCATCACCGATTTTAATCGCCCCACCATTGGTGGCCATGCCTCCTGCTGCCTAGGCCCTAAGCTCTGGAATTCTCTCCCTAAACCTCTCCGCCTCTCTACCTCTCTTTCCTCTTTAAGATGCCCCTTGAAACCTATCTCTTTGACCTGTTATGTATTCTAATTTCTCCTTAAGTATCTCTTAACACTTGCCCCAAGTCAGAAGGTTGTGGGTTCAAGTCCCACTGCAGGGACTTAAGCACAAAAAATCCAGGCTGACACTCCAGTGCTGCACTGTCGGAGGTGCCATCTTTCAGATGAGGGTTCTGGTTGGGCGGTGCGGGAAGGGTTCTGGTTGGATGGAGGGGGTGGGGTTCTGGTTGGGCGGAGGGGGTGGGGTTCTGGTTGGGCGGAGGGGGTGGGGTTCTGGTTGGGCGGAGGGGGTAGGGTTCTGGTTGGGCAGAGGGGGAAGGGGTTCTGGTTGGGCGGAGGGGAAGGGGTTCTGGTTGGGCGGAGGGGGAGGGGTTCTGGTTGGGCGGTGGGGAAGGGGTTCTGGTTGGGCGGAGGGGGAAGGGGTTCTGGTTGGGCGGAGGGGGAAGGGTTCTGGTTGGGCGGAAGGGTTCTGGTTGGGCGGAGGGGGAAGGGTTGGAGGGGGAAGGGTTCTGGTTGGGCGGAGGGGGAAGGGTTCTGGTTGGGCGGAGGGGAAGGGTTGGAGGGGGAAGGGTTCTGGTTGGGCGGAGGGGGAAGGGTTCTGGTTGGGCGGAGGGGGTAGGGTTCTGGTTGGGCGGAGGGGGTAGGGTTCTGGTTGGGCGGAGGGGGAAGGGTTCTGGTTGGGCGGAGGGGAAGGGTTGGAGGGGGAAGGGTTCTGGTTGGGCGGAGGGGGAAGGGTTCTGGTTGGGCGGAGGGGGAGGGGTTCTGGTTGGGCGGAGGGGGAAGGGTTCTGGTTGGGCGGAGGAGGTAGGGTTCTGGTTGGGCGGAGGGGGAAGGGTTCTGGTTGGGCGGAGTGGGTAGGGTTCTGGTTGGGCGGAGGGGGAAGTGTTCTGGTTGGGCGGAGGGGAAGGGGTTCTGGTTGGGCGGAGGGGGAGGGGTTCTGGTTGGGCGGAGGGGGAGGGGTTCTGGTTGGGCGGAGGGGGAAGGGGTTCTGGTTGGGCGGAGGGGGAAGGGTTCTGGTTGGGCGGAAGGGTTCTGGTTGGGCGGAGGGGGAAGGGTTGGAGGGGGAAGGATTCTGGTTGGGCGGAGGGGGTAGGGTTCTGGTTGGGCGGAGGGGGTAGGGTTCTGGTTGGGCGGAGGGGGTAGGGTTCTGGTTGGGCGGAGGGGGAAGGGTTCTGGTTGGGCGGAGGGGAAGGGTTGGAGGGGGAAGGGTTCTGGTTGGGCGGAGGGGGAAGGGTTCTGGTTGGGCGGAGGGGGAGGGGTTCTGGTTGGGCGGAGGGGGAAGGGTTCTGGTTGGGCGGAGGAGGTAGGGTTCTGGTTGGGCGGAGGGGGAAGGGTTCTGGTTGGGCGGAGTGGGTAGGGTTCTGGTTGGGCGGAGGGGGAAGTGTTCTGGTTGGGCGGAGGGGAAGGGTTCTGGTTGGGCGGAGGGGAAGGGGTTCTGGTTGGGCGGAGGGGGAAGGGTTCTGGTTGGGCGGAGGGGGAAGGGTTCTGGTTGGGCGGTGGGGGAAGGGTTCTGGTTGGGCGGAGGGGGAAGGGTTCTGGTTGGGCGGTGGGGGTAGAAAAGCAAAGCTTGGTAGCTGATTGGACTGAAAGTTGAGTCCTCCAATTGGGTATCTGGGAAACATAATCCCCAGGCATGTTAGAAATAGTGAGATGTGATGTAAAATAATTAATATTATAAAAACAGGCAAATATTGTTTATTGGAATACATTGATCAACATAAGAATTAGGAACAGGAGTAGGCCATCAAGCCCCTCGAGCCTGCTCCGCCATTCAACAAGCTCATGGCTGATCTGGCTGTGGACTCAGCTCCACTTAACCGCCCGCTCCCCGTAACCCTTAATTCCCTTATTGGTTAAAAATCTATCTATCTGTGATTTGAATACATTCAATGAGCTAGCCTCAACTGCTTCCTTGGGCAGAGAATTTCACAGATTCACAACCGTCTGAGAGAAGAAATTCCTTCTCAACTCGGTTTTAAATTGGCTCCCCCGTATTTTGAGGCTGTGCCCCCTAGTTCTAGTCTCCCCGACCAGTGGAAACAACCTCTCTGCCTCTATCTTGTCTATCCCTTTCATTATTTTAAATGTTTCTATAAGCTCACCCCTCATCCTTCTGAACTCCAACGAGTAAAGACCAGTCTACTCAATCTATCATCATAAGGTAACCCCCTCATCTCCGGTATCAGCCTAGTGAATCGTCTCTGTACCCCCTCCAAAGCTAGTATATCCTTCCTTAAGTAAGGTAAACAAAACTGCACGCAGTACTCCAGGTGCGGCCTCACCAATACCCTGTACAGTTGCAGCAGGACCTCCCTGCTTTTGTACTCCATCCCTCTCGCAATGAAGGCCAACATTCCATTTGCCTTCCTGATTACCTGCTGCACCTGCAAACTAACATTTTGGGATTCATGCACAAGGACCCCCAGGTCCCTCTGCACCGCAGCATGTTGTAATTTCTCCCCATTCAAATAATATTCCCTTTTACTGGTGGATGACCTCACATTTTCCGACATTGTATTCCATCTGCCAAACCTTAGCCCATTCGCTTAACCTATCTAAATATCTTTGCAGCCTCTCTGTGTCCTCTACACAACCCGCTTTCCCACTAATCTTTGTGTCATCTGCAAATTTTGTTACACTACACTCTGTCCCCTCTTCCAGGTCATCTATGTATATTGTAAACAGTTGTGGTCCCAGCACCGATCCCTGTGGCACACCACTAACCACCGATTTCCAACCCGAAAAGTACCCATTTATCCCGACTCTCTGCTATCTGTTAGCCAGCCAATTCTCGATCCATGCTAATACATTTCCTCTGACTCCGCGTACCTTTATCTTCTGCAGTAACCTTTTGTGTGGCACCTTATCGAATGCCTTTTGGAAATCTAAATACACCACATCCATCGGTACACCTCTATCCACCATGCTCGTTATATCCTCAAAGAATTCCAGTAAATTAGTTAAACATGATTTCCCCTTCATGAATCCATGTTGCGTCTGCTTGATTGCACTATTCCTATCTAGATGTCCCGCTATTTCTTCCTTAATGATAGCTTCAAGCATTTTCCCCACTACAGATGTTAAACTAACCGGCCTATAGTTACCTGCCTTTTGTCTTTCCCCTTTTTTAAACAGAGGCGTTACATTAGCTGCTTTCCAATCCACTGGTACCTCCCCAGAGTCCAGAGAATTTTGGTAGATTATAACTAATGCATCTGCTATAACTTCCGCCATCTCTTTTAATACCCTGGGATGCATTTCATCTGGACCAGGGGACTTGTCTACCTTGAGTCCCATTAGCCTGTCCAGCACTAACCCCTAGTGATAGTGATTACCTCAAGGTCCTCCCTTCCCACATTCCCGTGACCAACAATTTTTGGCATGGTTTTTGTGTCTTCCACTGTGAAGACCGAAGCAAAATAATTGTTTAAGGTCTCAGCCATTTCCACATTTCCCATTATTAAATCCCCCTTCTCATCTTCTAAGGGACCAACATTTACTTTCGTCACTCTTTTCCGTTTCATATATTGGTAAAAGCTTTTACTATCTGTTTTTATGTTTTGCGCAAGTTTACTTTCGTAATCTATCTTTCCTTTCTTTTTCACTGGCTGTTCATTGGAGGCTACTTACGCTTATTGCAAGCTAAACCCTGTTGCTATCTTTTTTGCTCAGATTTCTTCCCCTAATGTTCCTAGGACACTCACGTTTTGTGGATGAGCAGTCTGCACCCTTCCCCCCCGCCCTCCTCCCTGGCCTCTACAATGCCCCTAGGCCTCCGCTCAGCATCTGAAAGCCCAGCCTGGAAATGAGTGTTTGCCTCCACCATCCTTGTGGGAAGGAGGTGGGCCTCTATTCAGTGCCCCTCCCCTGCCACAGTGAGGTTGGTAATGCTTCAGAACAGGAACAATGTCCCAGTGCTGCATAATATACCACTCCATCAAACAGTAGGCACTAATTCTTACAAATATATTCCAGCAGTGGTAATTGGCACGTTGTGGGCATGTGCTTAAATCAAATCAACTCAATGAGACTATAATATCCTGCCCCAAGTGTATTACTCATCTAACCAGTGGCCACTGCCACAGATCAGACCATAAACCACCGCGCCTTGTGGGCCAGCCCGGTAAGTGACGCCGGCTCCCAACGCTTTACACTTCTGTAGCTGGCAACAACACCAAAGTACGCTTGCTGATTAGCAGAGGCCAACGCCTAAGCCTGGCTGGGGCCAGAAACTGCACAATTGTGAGGTCCTTCCGGGGATGGGTGGGGCTCGGAGTGGAGTCCAGATGTGCTGGGTTTTCTGTGCATCTCAGTTATTTTCAGCCAGTCGTTTTGAGAAGCATCTTTCCCAGGCAGTCCCAAGGTTCAGCTTAGTTTAGTGGTAGCAGTCTTGTCTCTGAGTCAGAAGGTCATGAGTTCACATCCCACTCCAGAGACTCCAGTGCAGTGCTGAAGGAGTGCGGCACTGTTGGTGGTGCCATCCTTCGGATGAAACGTTAAACCGAGGCCCCATCTGCTTTCTCAAGTGGACGTAAACAATCCCATTAAGAAGAGCATAACAACATAAGAACATAGAAGTAGGAGCAGGAGTAGGCCCCTTGAGCCTGCTCTGCCATTCAATAAGATCATGACTGATCATCGACCTCAACTTCACTTTCCCGCCCGATCTCCATATCCCTTGATTCCCCTAGAGTCAAAAAATCTATCGATCTCAGCCTTGAATATACTCAAAGATTCAGCATGCACAGCCCTCTGGGGCAGAGAATTCCAAAGATTCACACCCCTCTGCGTGAAGAAATTCCAACACGTCTCGATCTTAAATGGCTTGCCACTTATCCTGAGACTGTGCCTCCTGGTTCTAGACACTCCAGCCAGGGGAAACAACCTCTCAGCATCTACCCTGTCAATCCCCTTCAGAACCTTATATGTTTCAATGAGATCACCTCTCATCTAAACTCCAGAGAGTATCGGCCCATTCTACACAATAGGCGGCATTGCAGGAAGTGTAGATGAAAGCATAAAATTACACCAGGATATCGATAGATTAAGTGAATGGGCAAAACTGTAGCAAATGGATTTCAATGTCAGCAAATGTGAGGTCATCCACTTTGGACCTAAAAAGGATAGAACAGGGTACTTTCTAAATGGTGAAAAGCTAAAAACAGTGGGGGTCCAAAGAGACATGGATCCAAGTACATAGATCATTCAAATGTCATGAACAGGTACATAAAATAATCAAAAAGGCTAATGGGATGCAGGTCTTTATATCTAGAGGACTCGAATACAAGGGGGGAGACGTTATGCTGCAGCTGTACAAACCCTGGTTAGACCACACTGGGAGCAGTTCAGGGCATCATACCTTAGGGAGGATATATTGACTTGGAGGGAGTGTGTTGTGTACATGTACATAACTGACAAACTGAACCAGGGGAAATGTAACTTAACTGTGCTTTTATACAATCCAAAATGGTGTCCCAAACCGGCATGCACCAGAATGAATACAACAACTGTGACTAGCTCCCGCAGGGTCTTAATGCCTGTCCAGTGAGCTGTAACAAATAAATAGAGTATGAACACAACAGAGTGCAGCGTAGGTTTTTATATCGATCTTTCACCACCTCAGGGTGTTTGTTTTGCAGCCAATGAAGTACTTTTGAAGTGTAGGAAAACATAATTTCAAAGTTTGCAGATGACATAAAGTACATTTGGCCAATAGTGAGGAGGTCTGTAAATGACTTCAGAAAGACATAGACAGATTAGCGGAATGGGCAGGTGGCTGATGCAATTCCATGTGCTGAAGTGTGAGATACTACACTTTGGGAGACAGAATAAGGAATGCAGAAGGGTTTGGAAGGGTTAGGGTTTTAAATAGAGAATTCCCTGAAAATGCTAGTGTGGGAAGATTGTCCTTACCTGGGCGGGTCCGGTGCAGCAAATGTGCGTGGCAGGTCCCGACCCCGCTGCTGGCTCCATCCCGCTGTAGAAAATGAACTTATCTTAATGGGGCCTGTTAAGCATGCCCAGCACGTTACCCAGTCCAATGAGATTGAGCAGTCTGGTGACATCAATCATGACGCGTTTTCAGTCATGATCCAAGGGACCCTAGCCACAACAATTTTTAAGTTCAATTTAACATAGTAGGTATTGAATTTTTAGTGTACAATAATATAATAAGTTAATTATGAGTGACAAAGAAATATTGAAATAATATTATTAAGTAATAGGACTCCATCTACAAATATGATCAAGAACATAATTTAAAAGTACATTAATTGTGAAGTTATTGGTGCTTTAGTCACAAATCTATAGATTTTTGTATCAGTAACTGGTGCAAATAAAAGCTGAGTGAATATAGGAAAGATATAAAATTAAGCAGATTTTAAATGTTATTTAAAGGGATGGATTTACAATCTTATGCTAATTCAGCAGAACAACTGCGGAATCTCTGACAAACAGTGTAAGTGGTGTTTGCAATATGTTTCTGGGATTTCTGCAGCTCTTCCAATGAAGTTAACAATGGGAAAGTGAGAGAATGTCCGAAGAATTTCAACTTAAAATCTCAGATTGAAAAATTAAATTAATCATCTTAAGGGACAGAAAGCAAATTGAACCAGTGGAACGAGTGCTGAGAATGAAATTGTTCTGGTGTCCCCTCATGTCCTGCCACCCCATCACTCTGCCACTGGTCTTGTGACCACAGGTACAGAACATCAGCAATCAAAGAAAGAACTTGCATTTGTACAGTGGCTTGCACGACCTCAGGGCGTCCCAAAGAGGAATTTTGCAACCAATTTGCACACAGCAAGGTCCCAAAAACGGTAATGTAATAAATGACCAGATCATCTGTTTCAGTTATGGTGGTTGAAAGATAAATATTGACCAAGACACAAAGGAGGCTCAAGTTTAGGTGGAATTGAGGGAGACATTACCTGCTGGTGAAAGTCTAGCAAAACTCCCTGCTCTTCTTCAAATAGTGCCATGGGATCTTTTACATCCACCTGAGGGCAGATGGGGCCTTGGTTTAACGTCTTATCTGACATCTCCCTCAGTATTGAAGTGAATAATGCACATTATTACCTACAACTCTGGCAGTTGCCATGATTCATTCATTTTACGACAATGCGTGCTGCCACCATTACTCCACTAGGAGGATGGACTGGTGGCTGTGAGAAACTGACACTATGCACTGAACCATGGCCCATTACTCCCAAGCTCCAGGCCTGATGGGAGATATAATGAGAAACAGACCATGCAGCAAAGATTCATATTCCTGGACCGAGAGTGGAAGTGCTGCAGTACACCCCGGCACAGGTCTTCAATATTGCTGCATTTTACACACCGAGGCCGGCCATTGTAAATTGGAGCTCAAGGTCTTTAGGGCCCCAGTCTGAGCATTTGTACTGGAAACTGTGCTCGAGCTTAGGAGCAGGACCAAGGTGGTTCCACATTGGAACCAAGGAGGCTCATGAGGTGGCAACGCTCTCCAGGATGGTCATCCAGCACTGCACAGCCGAGAGATTGTGGACTTGTCCATAGGCACCCCCAAACTGTGGAGGCTGCATGGCTCACTCTAAACTGTCTCCCTCAATTATACCGAAACTTGCCCCTTCCGAGCCGCATTGTATGTGTGAGGAAGTGAATGAGTCCATGAATATCAGAGAATCGTACATCACTGAAGGAGGCTATTCGGCCCATCGTGCCTATGAAGATAGATGAAAGAGCTGTCCAATTAGTCCCACTTGCCTGCTCTTTCCCCACAGCCCTGCAAATTTTTATTTTTCAATATTTATCCAATTCCCTTTTGAAAGTTACGATTGAATCTGCTTCCACCGCCCTTTCAGGCAGCGCGTTCCCGATCACAACTCGCTGTGAAAAAAAATTCTCATCTCGCCTCTGTTTTTTTTGCCAAGTACCTTAAATCTGTGAGCTGATTACCGACCCTCCTACCAACGGAAACAGTGTCTCCCAATTTATTTAATCAAACCCGCATATAATTTTGAACATCTCAATTAAATCTCCCCTTCACCTTCTCTGCTCTAAGGAGAACAATCCCTGTTTCTTCAGTCTCTCCATTTCACTGAGCAGAGAAAGAGTGAAAACAAGGGATGATACTGCAGGTACTGCCCTCCCCTCTCCCTCTTGTCTCCATAGCCAGAATCTGCAGGGCACACTGCTCACAGGAAGGTCATGGTTTCAGTATGGTCCCTCCTGTCCGCAGTTACTGGTGCCGATTATGTGCAGCCTTCTCCAGTAGAAGAGTGTGTGATTTAAGTGCCCAGACCAGCAGAGTGTGTGAAGGTACATTGTGCAGGTACCTTGTGTGCAGCATGCCTGGTGCCTCTTGCTTTCAAGCGCTACAGAGTAAATACGTTACACTGTGTCGCAGCTGAGAGGATTAACACTCTGAATCTCTGGTGGACGTAAAAGATACTACGGCACTATTTCGAAGTTATCCCGAGTGTCCTGGCCAATGTTTATTCCTCAATCAACATCACTAAAACAGATTATCTGGTCATTATCACATTGCTGTTTGTGCGAGCTTGCTGTGCACAAATTGGCTGCCGCGTTTCCCACATTGCAACAGTAACTACATGTCAAAAAGTATTTCATTGGCTGCAAAGTGCTTTGGGATGTCTGGTGGTCATAAAAGGCGCTATATAAATGCAAGTCTTTCTTCTTTCATTCTTCATCCAGGCTGGTTCAGCAGCAATCCTGACTGGGGGAGCCTCCGCCCTCCCAAAAGATCCATCCTTTTCTGTAGCTCCTCCCACATCAGCACCTTTTGAACAGCAGGTTGCAATTGTGCTATTCTGTGTTTGTGCTGTGCATCCATCATGTTTTCAATCTGGAACCCGGCCACCTTCAAGGGAGAGCAGCAGTCCTTTAGGAGCTTCTGGTGTGGATAACCTGAAGCTCTAAGTTCGTCAAGCACTACACGGCGAGAATGCGTCACAGCGCGAATCGATCATGCACGGCTGCACCCACAGCTCAAATATTGTCTTTCTGAACATGGGCTGTAAGCTTCTGTTTAACTTGGCCGTTGGACTCGGCCCAGCATGGCACCTGCTATTTACTGTGTGACTCGCTTCAATGTTTGTTTGTCTTACTCATAATCAGTTCAGTTGTAGTCATTTTAAAATCTAACCCAAGAATCAAAGTTCAAACTGAAGTGGATTTGGTGACTTTGATATTCCTCACAATTAAGACAGTCCCCAAAAGTATGCAGCCGTGTGAGTATTTGGGACCGTGAGATCTTTTAATGAGATCAAGATCTCTGTGAAGAAAGTCATTTGCTAGAAATGATTCAAGTTCCTCAGTTTATCTGCTTGGGATCAGAAGGTAAGTATATCTTCAGTGCCTGGGCGTTATTGTGGTGGGACAGGTCACCCAACCCCTGTGGAACCCGCCTGGTGTTAATCGATATAATAATAGTAATTGGGTGTATAACAGCCGGGCGAACCCCTGCCCCCGATTACTGCCTATGGTGAAGGTAGCAATTTCACCCATCCTTGCTCCTGGGTTCTCAATTCAACGGCCCGGTTTCGTTTCGCAAGAACCTCTTTGTCATTGGGGTGCGGTGAATTTACGTGAAGAGTATTTGCCTTTGAGCCCTCTCTCCGGGTCCAGAGTCATGTTGGTCTCAGCTTGCCTCCCTGCTCCACCTGCTAATGTAATCCAGTTAGTCAAAAATATTCTGCACAATGCGTGGCCAAGCTGGCTGAAAGGTTGAAATCCAGCAGGAACAAACACTCACACTCGGAGATAAGATTCCTTCCCTTCACTGCCAGGTGGTTAACCCTTCATGGACTGATATGGCTTAACACATCTGTCAAAAGATTTTTGTTTCCAATTCAAAGTCATATATTATGAAGATAATGGGGGGGGGGGAAATTCGCTTGCGCCGCAGTTGGGGCGGTGTCCTGGGCACAGCGGTAAATTTTGCGTCGGAAAATGGTTTGCGTCTTCTGCCACAAAATTCATCAGCTGGGCCCGAAGTGTGGGGCGGAGCACTAAGGGAGGCGTTGCACACCTCTCTTAGGGCGCTAGGCCGGCTGAGCAAGCGACAATCCTGAGCTAAACAGCCCGCCTCGGAGCACTGTAAGAGAAGCCTGGGGTGGGGGGGGGGGAACCTGAAAAAAACCAACAAAAACATTCCCAATATATAGCCCACGCCACCGCACTATTTAAAAAACAATCACACTTACCCGAGGTCGACATTACTTACCTCACTGCGGCCGCTGCAGTTTCCACAGGATCGGGCGGCAACCAAAAATCAAGCCGGTGTTGCAACCAAGGGCGTTGCACACCGGCTCGCATCTCCCGGGCGGTAATGCTCCTACCCGCCATCGATTCTGGCACCAAATGTCCCGGCGGGGCGCTGGAACCTGGCCGCCTTGGCGCAAGTGCTTTCTGCCGCCATTGCCGCCCCTCCAGGGTGCTGAGAGAGACGGCAGAAGATCGAATTTCCACCCAATTAGAAAATGGTTCACTATCACAGAAACAGCTGTAGATTCTCAAACTCTTTCCCACAAACCAAAAGTAAATTCTATTGACAGCATTTTGAAGTACCTGGGAACAGAAATACTGCTGCAGCGCTGTCCGGGTTAGAGTGAGAACTTTTAGCAGCTTGTGTGTGCTGAGCAGGGTATCAGTGTGGGGCAAAGAGCCCAGTCCTTTTACACTGTTCATTCGCTGTTTATTATGGCTGATGTGACCAGCAATGAAGATTTGATCGAGTCTGAAGATAAGGTTTAGTTTAATGCTGATGCAATGGACAATTTTGAAATGTATTTGATGAGCACAGATTAATTGTTGCTTTATTGCCAGCAGGATGTTGCAGACACTGAGCGACTGGTTTTGGTGGGATCACCTCTGGCTTCCCCGAAATCTAACCTGGGCCGATCTGCAGGACAGGGAGGGCTATGAGTATGCAAAGGTTTCCCACTTATATATCACAGTCCTGTATGCCGCTCTGCTTATGATGGCTCGACGCGTCTTTGAAAGGTAAAGTCGTTCACTTGGCTGCGTCTTGTAGCGTCTGTGTGACAGGAATGCTGAAGGGAATATGGAAATTCAATGGATGATGTCATCAAGGCGGTCCCTCGAATGAGGATGACTTGCTTCCACCTGAGTTCACAGATGTTTCAATGAAGGACCCGATATTCCATTCCTGAACTCCAATTGAGGGGGTGGAAGATGCCTGTGCGTGGATTTTTTAACGTGTGGTGGCCGTTGCACACCAGCCACCACATGGGCTTGACAGAGCTAGGGCTTGACAGAGCTAGGTCTTGGTCCAGTGACAAGGTTTAACCAGGAAGACTGTAGACCTGCTCTGCTGCACTGACCTAGTGTGTACACATATCGCAGTCTGGGCTGGCCCGTGCTGCCCCTGGGCCCGAGGCTCTTCTGGGCCCCGAACCCTCATTCGCCGCAGCTCCACCACGATGCTCGAGCCCACTCCAGAGACTTCAGCACATAATCCAAGCCGACACTCCCGCTGCCAGTACTGAGGGAGCGCCGCATTGTCAGAGGGGCAGTACTGAGGGAGCGCCGCACTGTTGGAGGGACATACTGAGGGAGCGCCGTACTGTTGGAGGGGCAGTACTGAGGGAGCGCCGCACTGTCGGAGGGGCAGTACTGAAGGAGCGCCACACTCTCAGAGCGGCAGTACTGAGGGAGTGCCGCACTGTCGGAGGGACAGTACAGAGGGAGCGGCGCACTGTCGGAGGGGCAGTACTGAGGGAGTGCCGCACTGTCGGAGGGACAGTACTGAGGTAGCGCCGCACTGTCGGAGGAGCAGTATTGAGGGAGCGCCGCACTGTCGGAGGAGCAGTACTGAAGGAGCACCGCACTTTCGGAGGGACAGTACTGAGGGAGCGCTGCACTGTTGGAGGAGCAGTATTGAGGCAGCGCCGCACTGTCAAAGGGGCAGTACTGATGGAATGCCGCACTATGGAAGGGGCAGTACCAAGGGAGCGCCGCGCTGTCGGAGTGGCAGTACTGAGGGAGTGCCGCACTGTTGGAGGGGCAGTATTGAGGGAGCGCCGCACTGTCGGAGAGGTAGTTCTGAGGAAGCACCGCACTGTCAGAGGGGCAGTACCGAGGGAGCGCGCACTGTCAGAGGGGCAGTACTGAGGAAGCACCGCACTGTCGGAGGGGCAGTACTGAGGGAGTGCCGCACTGTGGGAGGGGCAGTACTGAGGGAGCACCGCACTGTGGGAGGGGCAGTACTGAGGGAGTGCCGCACTGCCCCTCCGACAGTGTGGCGCTCCCTCAGTGGATGATGTAAACAGACTGACTGAGGTGCCGCCCAAACAACAACAACAACTTGTATTTATATAGCGCCTTAAATGTCGTGAAATGTCCCAAAGCGCTTCACAGGAGTGTTATGCAATAAAAACTTGACACCAAACTGCATAAGTAGAAATTCGCGCAGGTATCAAAAGCTTGGTCAAAGAGGTAGGTTTTAAGGGGTGGCTTGAAGGAGGAAAGAGAGGCTGAGAGGTTTAGGCAGGGACCACCCAAAGCAGTAATGTAACCAATCTCTGCCTATTCCTACATAGAGCAGTCAGGGTGGTCCTCCCCTTGGGGGATGCGTGTAACAGGAGTGATGGAGCCCCTTCTATTTTGATCAGCAAATAGAAACATAGAAAATAGGTGCAGGAGTAGGACATTCGGCCCTTCGAGCCTGCACCACCATTCAATACGATCATGGCTGATCATTCCCTCAGTACTTTCCTGCTTTCTCTCCATACCCCTTGATCCCTTTAGCCGTAAGGGCCATAGCCAACTCCCTCTTGAATAGATCCAATGAACTGGCATCAACAACTCTCTGCGGTAGAGAATTCCACAGGTTAACAACTCTCTGAGTGAAGAGGTTTCTCCTCACCTCAGTCCTAAATGGCCTACCCCTTATCCTAAGACTGTGTCCCCTGGTTCTGGACTTCCCCATCATCGGGAACATTCTTCCCGCATCTAACCTGTCCAGTCCCATCAGAATCTTATAAGTTTCTATGAGATCCCCTCTCATCCTTCTAAACTCCAGTATATAAAGGCCCAGTTGATCCAGTCTCTCCTCATATGTCAGTCCCGCCAGTCCGGGAATCAGTCTGGTGAACCTTCGCTGCACGCCCTCAATAGCAAGAACATCCTTCCTCAGATTAGGAGACCAAAACTGAACACAATATTCCAGGTGAGGCCTCACCAGGGCCCTGCCCTGTGCAATAAGACCTCCCTGCTCCTATACTCAAATCCCCTAGCTATGAAGGCCAACATACCATTTGCCTTCTTCACTGCCTGCTGTACCTGCATGCCAACTTTCAATGACTGATGAACCATGGCACCCAGGTCTCGTTGCACCTCCCCCTTTCCTAATCTGCCACCATTCAGATAATATTCTGCCTTCGTGTTTTTGTCCCCAAAGTGGATAACTTTAAATTTATCCACATTCTACTGCATCTGCCATGCATTTGCCCACTCACCTAATCTGTCCAAGTCACCCTGCAGCCTCTAAGCATCCTCCTCACAGCTCACACCGCCACCCAGTTTAGTGTCATCTGCAAACTTGGAAATTTTACACTCAATTCCTTCATCTAAATCATTCATGTATATTGTAAAGAGCTGGGGTCCCAGCACTGAGCCCTGCGGCACCCCACTAGTCACTGCCTATCATTCTGAAAAAAACCCGTTTATCCCGATTCTCTGCTTCCTGTCTGCCAACCAGTTCTCTATCCATGTCAGTACATTACTCCCAATACCATGTGCTTTGATTTTGCACACCAATCTCTTGTGTGGGTCCTTGTCAAAAGCCTTTTGAAAGTCCAAATACACCACATCCACTGGTTCTCCCTTGTCTACTCTACTAGTTACATCCTCAAAAAATTCCAGAAGATTTGTCAAGCATGATTTCCCTTTCATAAATCCATGCTGACTTGGACCGATCCTGTCACTGCTTTCCAAATGCGCTGCTATTTCATCTTTAATAATTGATTCCAACATTTTCCTCACTAATGATGTCAGGCTAACCGATCTATTTTTCTCTCTCCCTCCTTTTTTAAACAGTGGTGTTACATTAGCTACCCTCCAGTCCATAGGAACTGATCCTGAGTCGATAGACTGTTGGAAAATGATCACCAATGCATCCACTATTTCTATGGCCACTTCCTTAAGTACTCTGGGATGCAGACTATCAGGCCCCGGGGATTTATCGGGCTTCAATTCCATCAATTTCCCTAACCCAATTTCCCGCTTTATAAGGATATCCTTCAGTTCCTCCTTCTCACTAGACCCTCGATCCCCTAGTATTTCCGGAAGGTTATTTGTGTCTTCCTTTGTGAAAACAGAACCAAAGTGTTTGTTTAACTTGTCCGCCATTTCTTTGTTCCCCATTATAAATTCACCTGAATCTGACTGCAAGGGACCTACGTTTGTTTTCACTAATCTTTTTCTCTTTACATATCTATAGAAGCTTTTGCAGTCAGTTTTTATGTTCCCTGCAAGCTTCCTCTCATACTCTATTTTCCCCCTCCTAATTTAACCCTTTGTCCTCCTCTGCTGTATTACAAAATTCTCCCATTCCTCAGGTTTGCTGATTTTTCTGGCCAATTTATATGCCTCTTCCTTGGATTTAACACTATCCTTAATTTCCCCTGTTAGCCACAGTTGAGCCACTTTCCCTGTTTTATTTTTACTCCAGACAGGGATGTACAATTGTTGAAGTTCATCCATGTGATCTTTAAATGTTTCCCATTGCCTATCCACCGTCAAACCTTTAAGTATCACTTGCCAGTCTATTCTAGCCAATTTACGTCTCATACCATCGAAGTTACCTTTCCTTAAGTTCAGGACCCTTGTCTCTGAATTAACTGTGTCACTCTCCATCTTAATAAAGAATTCTACCATATTATGGTCACTCTTCCCCAAGGGGCCTCGCACAACAAGATTGTTAATTAGTCCTTTCTCATTACACATCACCCAGTCTAGGATGGCCAGCCCTCTAGTTGGTTCCTCGACATATTGGTCTAGAAAATCATCCCTAATACACTCCAGGAAATCCACCTCCACCGCATTGTTACCAGTTTGGTTAGCCCAGTCAATATGTAGATTAAAGTCACCCATGATAACTGCTGTACCTTTATTACACGCATCCCTAATTTCTTGTTTGATGCTGTCCCCATCCTCATTACTACTGTTTGGTGGTCTGTACACAACTCCCACTAGCGTTTTCTGCCCTTTGGTATTCCATAGCTCCACCCATACAGATTCCACATCATCCAAGCTAATGTCCTTCTTTACTATTGCATTAATTTCCTCTTTAGCCAGCAACGCCACCCCACCTCCTTTTCCTCTCTGTCCATCCTTCCTGGATGTTGAGTTCGCAGCCTTGGTCACCCTGGAGCCATGTCTCCGTGATGCCAATTACATCATACCCGTTAACTGCGATCTGCGCAGTTAATTCGTCCACCTTATTCCAAATACTCCTCGCATTGAGGCACAGAGCCTTCAGGCTTGTCTTTTTAACATGTCATAGAAACATAGAAAATAGGTGCAGAACTAGGCCATTCGGCCCTTCGAGCCTGCACCATCATTCAATATGATCATGGCTGATCATGCAACTTCAGTTCCCCATTCCTGCTTTCTCTCCATACCCCTTGATCTCTTTAACCGTAAGGGTCACATCTAACTCCCTTTTGAATTTATCTAATGAACTGGCCTCAACAACTCTCTGCGATAGAGAATTCCACAAGTTCACAATTCTCTGAGTGAAGAAGTTGCTCCTCATCTCGATTCTAAATGGCTTACCCCTTATCCTTAGACTGTGACCCTTGGTTCTGGACTTCCCCAACTTCGGGAACGTTCTTCCTGCATCTACCCTGTCCAATCCCGTCAGAATTTTATATGTTTCTATGAGATACCCTCTCATTCTTCTAAACTCCAGTGAATATAAGCCTAGTCGATCCAGTCTTTCTTCATATGTCAGTCCTGCCATCCCGGGAATCAGTCTGGTGAACCTTCGCTGCATTCCCTCAATAGCAAGAATGTCCTTCCTCAGATTAGGATATCAAAACTGTACACAATATTCAAGGTGTGGGCTCACCAAGGCACTGTACAACTACAGTAAAACCTCCCTGCTCCTATACTCAAATCCTCTCGCTATGAAGGCCAACATGCCATTTGCCGCCTTCACCGCCTGCTATACCTGCCTGCCAACTTTCAATGACTGATGTACCATGACACCCAGGTCTCGTTGCACCTCCCCTTTTCCTAATCTATCACCATTCAGATAATCTGCCTTCCTGTTTTTGCTATCGAAGTGGATAACCTCACATTTATCCACATTATACTGCATCTGCCATGCATTTGCCCACTCACCTAATCTGTCCAAGTCATTCTGCAGCCTCTTAGCATCCTCCTCATGGCTCACACCACCACCCAGCTTCTGCTATTTCTGTAAGTCAATCAAGTCTGAAACCTGGTATTACCTGGACTCAATAAATATAATACTCAAAGCTATTAAAGTCACACTAAAGGTGGCAATTCTGTAACTGCTGTGGGCCCATATCAGATAATGAACTCATATTGAGCAGTCTTAGATATTTATTTTAACAACAACAACTTGTATTTATATAGTGCCATTAACGCAGTGAAACGTCCCAAGGCGCTTCACAGGAGTATTATGCGATAAAAGTTTGACACTGAGTCGCAAAAGTAGAAATTATCCCAGGTGACCTAAACCTTGGTCAAAGAGGGAGGTTTTAAGGAGCGTCTTGAATGAGGACAGAGAGGTAGAGAGGCGGAGAGGTTTAGGGAGGGAATTCCAGAGCTTGGGGCCCAGGTAGCTGAAGGCACAGCCACCAATGGTGGAGCGATTATAATCAGGGATGCTCAAGAGGACAGAATTAGAGGAGCGCAGACATCTTGGGGGGTTGTGGGGCTGGAGGAGATTACAGAGATAGGGAGGGGCGAGGGCATAGAGGGATGAGAATTTTGAAATCGAGGCGTTGCTTAATCGGGAGCCAATGTAGGTCAGCAAGCACAGGGATGATGAGTGAGCGGGACTTGGTGTGAGTTAGGACATGGGCAGCCGAGTTTTGGATCACCTCTAATTTAGTGAAAAACAAAGTGAAATTTATCACAAACTTCCTGCTTTGGGTATCTTTCTTTCGATTAATGCATCTCCATGGCATTGCTCTGTGATGCCAACGTTTTGCCATGAAATACAATACATACAGCCGGTATTGTGCTGCGTGTCAGCACATCTCCTGTCAGTGTAGAGTTTGCGTGCGGAGGGGGAGCAGTCAGCCGGGAATGGAACAGAGGGTGAGGGAGTGGAGCGACAGAGGCTCAACCAACAGACAACAAATACCATCCGAGTGAGGGTGCAAGCGGGATCGCTTCACTGGAGCAAACCCTGGAATCAGTGGGTTCAATATAATGAACTGGTGCTCTCTGCATTGGGGCAGGTGGGCGGGGGGGGGGGCGGATTGCAGAATCGGCTGGAGGCAGTTGCACTTACTGTACAACAGCCAGCGATTAGCTTTATGGCTAATTTGTAGTTTAGTTCAAGACCTTCAATAAAACGCTCCACACACCTTAATCCCCCAATGATCAGGCTTTACCTTAATATGTAGATTCCACAATAATACAACTCATATACTAAATTAGTGCAAATATTCAAAGGAATACTTATCGTAATATTCATAAAATATTATAGTTATATAGTAAGATCGGAATCTAACACGCTGTGGCTGTGGTCAAAAACTAATAGACTTAATAATGCCCAAGTCTGGGAGGCACTATGAGACGTTCTACCCAGGCTAGAGAATCAAATCAACATAACAAAACAAAACACATTCTCTGGTCATTATCAGAATGCTGTGTGTGGGAGCTTGCTGTGCGCAAATTGGCTTCTGCGTTTCCCACATTACAACAATGACTACACTTCAAAAGTACTTCATTGGCTGTAAAGCGCTTTAAGACGTCCGGTGGTCGTGAAAGGCGCTATATAAATCCAAGTCTGCTTTCTTTCTTCCGGCCGGGTTGCTCTCGAACCGAATCTATAAACCGCTCCCACATATAAAGCCCATAAAGTACAGCCCATGTGACCTTGGTTACATCTATCAATCAAAGCATTAAGCTAAAGGACATTCATCAAAAACATTCCATCTGCTGGCTGTTTAAGTTTCATCAATTCACCTCTCTGTGTCTCATTGGGGTTAATGGCAAACTGACAGTCACAACCGTTATTTCTTTAATACTCTTATGAATGACTCCATGAGATCTAGTATTGTACTTGAGCTGTTGTGACCTTAGTCCCATTTATTGTAACTCCAGAATGAGGCACAAGCATGGTGGGCAGCCTTTTATACTGGGCCCTGCACACCTATGCAGGTGACCCTCAGGTCTCCCACCGCAGTGCCCTCTGGTGGCACACCTTATGTGACTATACAGTTAGTATACATGGCCTACATACATGATATCACTTCCCCCCAAGTCTTTAATGCAAATTGACTCGTACATTGACGGTGACCTGGGCTTTCCTCGTCCTGGTTGACCGTAGGAGGATTAGGAGGATCGCTTCTAGCTTGGGTGGGTTGGCAGTGAGATTTGTTGCCAGTGGAAGTCCCGGTGGTTTCTGGTTGTGAGTCCATGCCTACTCCATTCTCCCCACCCCCCCCACACACAGAGATCATGTAATGGCCCGTTACATGCAAGTTGTATTCAAGTTCATCACATGGGTTTTATATTTACAGCTTGGTACATTTGTTGGGTGGATTATAGTTGCGTTTCTTTTTGTGTGGTACATTTACATGATCAGTACAGTATATCAGTACAGGTACACAAGGACAGTCTCGTTCCAGCACGGCCGGATGAGATCCGGGTCGTCTGGTGGCAGTGCAGCGCCCCATGCTAGTGGGTCTGTGGGTGAGGTGAGGTCATTTTGCTCGAGTTGCCGGAACTCGGGGCTCTCGCCGTTACTCCTAGTGTCGGGCAGGCCCAAAGACAACTGATGTGTCTGTGACCTCCCTGTCCTTTTCGTTTGCACAGTGTCGCTGCTGCTCCTTGGGAAGCAGTCTGAGCGAGTGAGCATTTTGTCTAAGTGACGGTGGGGCTGCCTCGTCTTGTCTAACAGTTCACAGAGGACTGCTGACTCACTTTCCTTGAGGGCACCGTTGTGAGCACTCTCTAGCTTGAGATCCTGGCTGGTCCAGGTTCCATTCGGAGGAGACATTGCGGGTGACCCTTCGCTCTTGGGCATTGCCATGAAGGCGAGTGGGTTTGTGGGCTGCGCCTTTTCCACCCGGGTGGTGGGCGACGATAGCCAACTGCGAGCATAGGGCGCAGTTTACTGTTTCTGGCCCGTGGTGGTTCATGCCATCGGGTGCCTGCAATGTTAAACCGATCTGAGGCAGGGTATCGCTATCGGTGCCTCTGCTCTCTGGGGATCGTTTACTCTGCGGCTTATCTACTTCTGTCAGCTGTGGGGACACTTTATGATACATCGTTCTGGTCATTGGGTAGCCCGCTGGACCTGTATACGACAGTTAGGTGTTCGCCCGCTACATTGGTTGATTGCAATTTGCACCCAACATTGCTCAACAACATTTTGCTCGTTACAGCTGGACCTATACATTGGTTACCAATTTCAAGCAGTTCATTCAAAAATGGTGGGTTGCTGGCTTCCTTTAAAATGGCCTTACTACTTTTACCCCAATCGTCTTCCTTGCGTGGAACCATTAGCGCTGCACCTTGTGGTTTGGATGCCATCTTTTCCCTGTCCATGATGTCGACTGGCACGATCTTCTTTCCCAGGGATTCTTGCCACTGAAGCTGGGAAGGTGCCCTCGGATCCAATCTTCCTCCCCAGGAGTCCTGCCACTAAACTGGGAAGCTGCGTTCGGGTTGTCTCAGCCGGATCATCGCCACGCGTCGTGATGAGCGGTCTGTGTTTCGGGGGCTGCGCGGATCTGCTCTCCGGTGCCTGGTCCAACTGAAGGTGGGGGCTTGCTCCGCCTCTGAGCATGGGGGATGTCAATTGCTGGAGGGATGAAGTCTTCCCAGTTCCAATGAATCTTCCCCATCCATCTTCTTCCAAGTAGCATTGATCCATCACCTGAAACAATCCACAATGGTAACTTGTGCACCACGCCATCATGGGATACGCTTACAGCTGCACTACCAACAACTGATATCAGTTTCTTGGTGTAGGTGCGCAGCTTTGCCTGAACCGGGACCAGCTTGGGTCATTCAGCTTGATCGTTCCATAGCCTCTCAAAGGCTTCCTGGCTCATTACTGACTGACTCTCCCCCGTGTCCACTTCCATGAAGACTGGAACACCATTTATCTCGACTTCCTTATCACTGGAGGACAATCTGTGGTGTAGGTATATAGTCCATACACTTCGTCCTGGGACTGAGCTGCCTCTCTGGCCATCTCCCCGTAATCCGCACTGGATTCACAGCCATCTGCTGACTCCTCTTCCACGTGGTGAGTTTCAGCTCTTTTGCACATTCGCTGGAGGTGGCCCTTTGTGCTGCAGCCTTTGCACACATAGTCTCTGAACCGACTGATGAGCCCTGTGATTACCTCTGCAACGCCAGCATGGTGATACTTGACTTACGTTTGCACCCCTCGGCGGACTCTGAGTTAAAGGACTCGGGGGGGCCTGTACGCTCTGCCCTGGGCAGATTCACGTTCAACAGTTCTGCCTGTGAAAGGCGCCATTCTATTTACAGTACTTGCCAGGTTTGAGTCCTACGAGTGAGTCATCATCTGCTTGGAGCTACAGCTTGAGGTCATGAACGCTTGGCTGATGCTGATGGCCTTCTGCAGAGTGACGGTGGTTTCAGCAGACAGTAGCCTGTGAAGAAGGGCCTCATGACCGATGCCAATTAAGAAGACGTTCCGCAATGCATCGACGAAGGATGTGCCAAATTCACACGGTCCTGCCAGCCTCCTGAAGTCGGCAGCGTACTTCACGATTTCCTGGCCTTCGGGGCGGCGGTGTGTATAAAATAGATGCCTGGCCGTGAGGATGCTCTCCTTCGGTTTGAGTTGGTCCCGAATTAGCACTTTCAGCTCCTCGTATGACTTGGTCATTGTTTTCTCTGGTGCAAGCAAGTCCCTGACGAGGTCGTAGACCACGGGCCCACAACTGGTCAACAGGATAGCTCTGCGCTTATTTGTCAGCGTGGCCGGATCATCACCTACCAGGTCGTTTGCTGCAAAATATTGGTCGAGCCGCTCTGTAAAGGCTTTCCAATCTTCACCCTCTGAGAACTTTACTAATGCACCAATGTTAGTTATATTTGCGTGAAAGTTCGTAATCTCATCGCCAGTTGTTATGTCTTTAATACTCTTATGAATGACTCCACAAAGTCATTTGAGATGTTGTGACCTTAGTCCCATTTATTGTAACTCCAGAGTGAGGCACAAGCATGGTGGGCAGCCTTTTATACTGGGCCCTGCACACCTATGCAGGTGACCCTCAGGTCTCCAACCGCAGTGCCCTCTGGTGGCACACCTTATGTGACTATACAGTTAGTATACATGGTCTACATACATGACAACAACAATTCCACAGTTTGTTTGCTCTGGGGCAACCGATAGTGTTCCTCAGTGCTGCTCCGTTTCCCCACACACACGCTTACAATCCGACAGTCCTGCGCGCACAAAGTTTATTTCTCTTAAAAGGGATTATTGGTGCCAGCTCTCTGAGGTGACCACAAGTCAATAGTTCAGCAGACACAGCTTGTCAACACAAAGTCCACCAACACCAAACATAGATATATATAAATCAAAGCGAGATTCTAAACTTAGTGCACTTTTATGACAACTTTTTCATATTAGAGCTGATCGTCTAACACAGCAAACGATGATTCTCAAACTGGATGCACAGACCCGCCCTCCCATCACAGGGGCTCCCCGCTGGAAGGGCAATTGCTGCAAAATGTTCCGTATTTATTCACCACCCCACCCTCTTAAATCTCTTCTGGTTCTGATGGACTCACAGCCCAGCTGTTTGCAATGTCACTGTGCTGAGCTGCGGGGAGATGTGTGCGGGCAGCCCAGAGTCATTCCATGTTCCTTGCCTGTGGGAGGTGCCTGACACAGCGGGAGCTTCCTCCTCATGTGGGGACTCAGTCATCTGCTGGCACCGTGTGTTGGGCTACGAGAAGGGTTCAGTGCATGCATGACTCATTTCTCATGGCTGTCACTGACAGTTGTGCTTCAAGGAAAATACATTTCCAACATTTCGGCTAAAACACAGACTGATTTCATCTTCCTGACTTTCCCCCAGGTCACATGTTGGTTTAATGTTCCGACTGCTGTTTAACATCAAGTGATGAAACCATTTGCTACTTTTAAAAAAGCAAGTCCTTGCATTTATATAGCACCTTCACAGCCAATGAAATACTGCTGTGATGTTAATGTGGCAGCCAATATTGTGCACAGTATGATCCCGCAAACAGCAATAAGATAAAGAACCGAGTGATCTGGCCAAAGAGAGAAATTCAGTGCCATTCATTGTACAATAAAGGACAGCTACAATGGATTAGAGTTACCGCTCACCTCGTGGAATATTTCCCATTTATTTGTTTTTTGACGCCATTCAGTACTTTTGTACTTTGAGTTCTTTCAAGAAACTTTGTCGCACCGTGTCTGCAGTGTGTCCCATCTACAAGACGCACTGCAGCAACTCGCCAAGGCTTCTCGACAGCATCTCCCAAACCCGCGACCTCTACCACCGGCGCACCGTGGCTGCAGTGTGTCCCATCTACAAGACGCACTGCAGCAACTCGCCAAGGCTTCTTCGGCAGCACCTCCCAAACCCACGACCTCTACCACCTAGAAGGACAAGGGCAGCAGGCGCAGGGGAACACCATCACCTCCACGTTCCCCTCCAAGTCACACACCATCCTAAGATGGACATATAGCGCTGTCCCTTCACAATCCTGGAACTCCCTCCCTAACAGCACTGTGGGAGCACCTTCACCACACGGACTGCAGCTCAAGGCAGCTCACTGCCACCTGCTCAAGGGCAACTAGGGATGGGCAATAAATGCCGGCCTTGCCAGCAACACTCACATCCCAAGAATGAATGAAAATAAATTATTTTAATTAATTACTCCTGCCTTAATTCAATGCACGGAGGGCAAATGGCATGGTAACATTGTGAACTTTCAGTCAGATCAGGCACATTACAACCAACACTCAGCTATAGAGCAAACACATCTGCTGGAATGATGCTAAGCATTTGTTAGCTAACCAATTAACCAGTATAAATGAATACACTCGATCAATCCAGCTGTGAATGTACTATGTTATACAAGAATAGAAGCAGAAAGCAAATTATGCAGAGCCCACTCAGAGAACAAACCATCCAGTGACCACACTAAACTTTGATATAAATAATATTCTGACATAAGCGTTCCTTTTTTTATTACATGGCGAGTCCTGACTCTCCTCAAAGGCTTCAGCCAGACTCCCTGATTTTAAACAAGACAGTTTAATAAATACCTTCACAAAGAGTGACCGTGCAGGGCTTTAAAAGCTGCCAAATATACATTTGAACAAATCCCACACAATGTTTGTATCTGAATGAATGGCTTGCGCCTATTGCTTCCGACACCCGTTACAAGTGCATGATAAATGGACTAATTTCACACATGCCTTCCCGTGCACTTTGCCAATCTTTCAGTGGGATGACTGCATTGTTTACAGACAGCTAGTAAACATACCTAGTAACAGCTAGAATCGGAAGTCCCTTACTTCACTTTACGTCAAACCCTCCCTCATGAATAACAAAAATAATAAACTGCGGAACCCTGTGAGCTAAACACATTGGATAGGAGCAATCTTCAGTTCAGCATTGAACATGGAAGAACAGTCCATTAGCTCAGGTATCACACCTCATCCTACTCTTGTAATAAGACCATCAGGTGACATTTAACGTCGAGGTGTGAAGTGATGCATTTTGGGAGGAAGAACAAGGAGAGACAATACAAACTAAATGATGTAATATTAATGGGGGGGAGTGGGGGCATGAACAGAGAGACCTGAGCATGTGTGTCTCCCACAAGTTCACCACCTAGTGGTCATTGTTCTCACAGTGTACAACTTAGGTCAGATTATACATGGGTTACAATGCTGGTTGAATACATGACAATCATCATCAAACCTTTGTCATTGGCAGGACACGTTGAGAAGGCTGTTAAAAATACATATGGGACCCTTGGATTTATGCATAGAGGCATAGTGTACAAAAGCAAGGAAATTATGCTAAACTTTTATAAATCACTGGTTAGACCTTAGCGTATTGTGCCCAATTCTAGGCACCACAATTTAGAAAGAATGTCAAGGCCTTGGAGAGACTGCAGAGGAGAATAACTCGAATGATTCCAGAGATGCGGGACTTCAGTTATGTGGAGAGACTGGAGAAGTTGGGATTGCTCTCCTCAGAGTTGAGATGGTTCGGGGAAATTTAATGGAGGTGTTCAAAATTATGAAGGGTTTTGATCGAGTAAATAAGGAGAAACTGTTTCCACTGGCAGAAGGTTCGGTAAACAGAGGACACAGATTTAAGGTCTGCACTGCCTGAAAGGGTGGTGAAAGCAGATTCAATAGTAACTTTCAAAAGGAAATTGGATAAATACTTCAAATGGAAAATATTTACAGGACTATGGGGAAAGAGCGGTGAAGTGGGACTAATTGGACAGCTCTTTCACAGTGCAACGCAGACACAATAGGCCTCCTGATCTGTGACTTCAGTAGAAAATATGAGCCACTTTGGTCATAGCTCACAGTTTAATATAATACACGTTTACATTCACAGGTTGATAGCTACACCTCTTGCCAAATTCATGGGGGTTAAGGACCAAGTGCGGTTGAAGGTCACACACAATGCTGTTTTAGAAAACTTTTTTGTCTCCATTTCAAAGCATCCGACCCGGGTAAGTTTTAATTTGATTTCAAAATTGCTGTAAAAATATAAATTATGGTTTTATGCAAAAAGATTAAACAGAGTCTCGTAAGCAGTTATTGTGAGTGCACTTGGATCCATTAATAGGGACGATGAATCTGGTTCATTTATTATTTCTGATCACGAACTCATGTGCCCGTGTGAGTCACAGGTTTCACTGACACAGTTTGGGGTGGGGGGGATTGGAAGTACATGGGTGGAAGGTGGGGTGTGTGTATGAATTGTGGGAGCATGTTGAGGCTGTGAAGAGTTTGTGGATCTGCATTTGGGAAGGTTTGAGGGAGACTGGTCGAACATACTGAGAGGGCGGCAATGTAGGAGGTTTTTTAATGCTTAAAAAAATGAGGGGCCGAATTTCCCGAGATAATGCCGCCCGTTACTGCCAGCGATGGACGGCAAAGGCCTACTGTTGGCGGAGAGCGGCGTCCACGCCTCCGTGCAATTTGAGTTGGTCTTTGGTGGAGGCGGGAAGAGGTAACGTTGCTCCCTCAACGCCACCCGCGCGGTGACATCATCCAGCGTGCAACGCCCCCTGGGTGCCGCTATCGCGATATTGCGTTTCTGTAGCAGCCTTACCGGCAGGCGTCCGTACAGCCGGCAACCCGCAGGGGACATCGCGGTGCCCAGAGATCAAACTAAAGTTTTTTTCTTTATTTATTTCAACATTTATTTACCAGTTGTACCAGTGGTGAAGTCCGTGTGGGTCAGAGAGGTTTGAGTTGTCTTTTATTCCCGTTTTTCCAGCTCACGTGCCGGCAGCCTCCCATTGGGAAATTCAGTCGGCCCCTGAGCTCCCCAGCGAGGGCGCCGAGGGGGAATGTGCAATGCCACTTTTAGCGCTGCTCTCTCATCTTTGGGTATAAAAACTGAATTTGGTCGTTGGAACCTACGCCTAACGCCCGGCGCTAAAATCAGCCCTGAGGCGGTGACACCGCCTCAAACACGGCCATAACCAATTTTGAACCCTCAGTTTTAGTTTAATGTGCAGAATTCTGTAATTCGCCAGGTACAGCATATCCTGTCATTATATCATAAAAAGACACACAGAAAGATCCAGTAGTCCAACTAGCCTGTCCCATACAATTGTAATGCCTTGTGCATCTCAATACAGAGACACCCCACCCACCCAGAGCCATGTCATCTACTGGGTGATAGAAACCCAGGCCAATTAAATGTGGGGGGGGAGGGGGGAAATCTGAGAAACCTGTCTCTGATCCCATTAGGTGATGGAAACCAGTCTAGGAAACCACTCTGGCCCTGATTAATGTTAAACAGGAACTAGCTGTTGTCGCAGGTGATCTCCGCCCAGCCAGAAGGAGATCTAGCTCGAAGTAATTCAGCAATCACCGCGCAAGTCGACAGCCCGTTCCAGAGGTTCACTATTCTCTGGGAGAAGAAACACCTCCCAAAATCCAACCTACCTAACCCAGCCAGTTCAGATGAAACAATTTGTCTACACAAACACGATCCAAGCCCTTCATCATTTTATAAACCTCGATGAAATCATTGGCAAGTCTACACTTGTCCAATGTGTAGAGTCCCAGGTCTTTAAGCCTACATGGGTAACTAGGATGCTGCAAACTAGGAGAAAGAGAAAAATGTTTCCCACACTACAATAGTGACTACACTTCAAAAGTACTTAATACAAAAGCAAAATACTGCGGACGCTGGAATCTGGAATAAAAACAGAGAATGCGGGAAATCTCAGCGGGTCAGGCATCGTCTGTGGAGAGAAAAATAAAGCTAACGTTTCAGGTCGACGAGCTTTCGTCAGAACTGCCAAATGTTCGGAAAGAACACATTGTAAACACTGAAAGGGGGAGGGGAAGAAAGAACAAAAGGGAAGGTCTGCGATAGGGTGGAAGACAGGAGAGATTAGAGAGACCAAAGGGATGATGGGCCAAAATGAAATGGTAATGGCAGGAGTTGGAAAAAGGTTAATCTGGATAGGGTGTGAATGGCGGAGTAATGACCAGCTGCCATTATAGACAAAGAGAAAAAAAGAAAAAAAACATAAGATGGGGAAGGGGGAGGGCAGGGAAAGGGAGCCAAAGATGGCCAGAGTTGAGTCCAGAAGACTGTAAAGTGCCTAAACGAAAGATGAGGTGCTGTTCCTTGAGCTTCATTGGAACAGTGTAGGAGACCGAGGACTGAGAGGTTAGAGTGGAAGTGGTGGAGAATTACAGTGACAGGCGACTGGAAGCTCAGGGTCACACTTGCGGACTGAATGGAGGTGCTCCGCAAAGTGGTCACCCAATCTGCGCTTGGTCTCCCCAATGTAGAGGACACCACATCGTGAGCAGCGAATACAGTATACTAATTTCAAAGAAGTACAAGTAAATCGCTGTTTCACCTGGAAGGAGTGTTTGGGGCCCTGGACAGTGGGAAGGGAGGAGGTAAAAGGGCAGGTGTTGAAATCATTGTGGGTGGAGATTAGAGATAGTAAGGGGAAAAAGTCACTGGTGGGCGTAGTTTATAGGTCCCCAAATAATAACTTCACAGTGGGGCGGACAATAATCAAGGGAATAATTGAGGCATGCGAAAAAAGAACGGCAGTAATCATGGGGGATTTTAACCTACATATCGATTGGTCAAATCAAATCGCACGGGGTAGCCTGGAGGAGGAATTCATAGAATGCATACGGGATTGTTTCTTAGAACAGTATGTTACAGAACCTACAAGGGAGCAAGCTATCTTCGATCTGGTCCTGTGTAATGAGACAGGAATAATAAACGATCTCCGAGTAAAAGATCCTCTCGGAATGCGTGATCACAGTATGGTTGAAGTTGTAATTTGTAATTGATGGAATCAATTATTAAGGATGTCATAGCAGCGCATTTGGAAAGAGGTGACATGATAGGTCCAAGTCAGCATGGATTTGTGAAAGGGAAATCATGCTTGACAAATCTTCTGGAATTTTTTGAGGATGTTTCCAGTAGAGTGGACAAGGGAGAACCAGTTGATGTGGTATATTTGGACTTTCAGAAGGCTTTCGACAAGGTCCCACACAAGAGATTAATGTGCAAAGTTAAAGCACATGGGATTGGGGGTAGTGTGCTGACATGGATTGAGAACTGGTTGTCAGACAGGAAGCAAAGAGTAGGAGTAAATGGGGACTTTTCAGAATGGCAGGCAGTGACTAGTGGGGTACCGCAAGGTTCTGTGCTGGGGCCCCAGCTGTTTACACTGTACATTAATGATTTAGACGAGGGGATTAAATGTAGTATCTCCAAATTTGCGGATGACACTAAGTTGGGTGGCAGTGTGAGCTGCAAGGAGGATGCTATGAGGCTGCAGAGCGAATTGGATAGGTTAGGTGAGTGGGCAAATGCGTGGCAGATGAAGTATAATGTGGATAAATGTGAGGTTATCCACTTTGGTGGTAAAAACAGAGAGACAGACTATTATCTGAATGGTGACAGATTAGGAAAAGGGGAGGTGCAACGAGACCTGGGTGTCATGGTACATCAGTCATTGAAGGTTGGCATGCAGGTACAGCAGGTGGTTAAGAAAGCAAATGGCATGTTGGCCTTCATAGCGAGGGGATTTGAGTACAGGGGCAGGGAGGTGTTGCTACAGTTGTACAGGGCCTTGGTGAGGCCACACCTGGAGTATTGTGTACAGTTTTGGTCTCCTAACCTGAGGAAGGACATTCTTGCTATTGAGGGGGTGCAGCGAAGGTTCACCAGACTGGTTCCCGGGATGGCGGGACTGACCTATCAAGAAAGACTGGATCAACTGGGCTTGTATTCACTGAAGTTCAGAAGAATGAGAGGGGACCTCATAGAAATGTTTAAAATTCTGATGGGTTTAGACAGGTTAGATCCAGGAAGAATGTTCCCAATGTTGGGGAAGTCCAGAACCAGGGGTCACAGTCTAAGGATAAGGGGTAAGCCATTTAGGACCGAGATGAGAAGAAACTTCTTCACCCAGAGAGTGGTGAACCTGTGGAAGTCTCTACCACAGAAAGTTGTTGAGGCCAATTCACTAAATATATTCAAAAAGGAGTTAGATGAAATCCTTACTACTAGGGGGATCAAGGGGTATGGCGAGAAAGCAAGAATGGGGTACTGAAGTTGCATGTTCAGCCATGAACTCATTGAATGGCGGTGCAGGCTAGATGGGCCGAATGGCCTACTCCTGCACCTATTTTCTATGTTTCTATGTTTCTGTGTAATACAGATTGAGGGTGAGGAAGTAGTGTCTCAAACGAGCGTACTATGCTTAAACAAAAGGGACTACAGTGGGATGAGGGCAGATTTAGCTAAAGTAGACTGGGAACACAGACTAAACGGTGGCACAATTGAGGAACAGTGGAGGACTTTTAAGGAGCTCTTTCATCGTGCTCAACAAAAATATATTCCAGTGAAAAAGAAGGGCGGTAAGAGAAGGGATAACCAGCCGTGGATAACCAAGGAAATAAAGGAGAGTACCAAATTAAAAACCAATGCCTATAAGGTGGCTAAGGTTAGTGGGAAACGAGAAGATTGGGAAAATTTTAAACGACAGCAAAGAATGACTAAGAAAGCAATAAAGAAAGGAAACTTGCGCAAAACATAAAAACAGATAGTAAAAGCTTTTACCGATATATAAAACGGAAGAGAGTGACTAAAGTAAATGTTGGTCCCTTAGAAGATGAGAAGGGGAATTTAATAATGGGAAATGTGGAAATGGCTGAGACCTTAAACAATTATTTTGCTTCAGTCTTCACAGTGGAAGACACAAAAACCATGCCAAAAATTGCTGGTCACAGGAATGTGGGAAGGGAGGACCTTGAGACAATCACTATCACTAGGGAGATAGTGCTGGACAGGCTAATGGGACTCAAGGTAGACAAGTCCCCTGGTTCTGATGAAATGCATCCCAGGGTATTAAAAGAGATAGCAGATGCATTCGTTATAATCTACCAAAGTTCTTGGACTCTGGGGAGGTACCAGCGGATTGGAAAGCAGCTAATGTAATGCTTCTGTTTAAAAAAGGGGGCAAACAAAAGGCAGGTAACTATCGTCCTGTTAGTTTAACATCTGTAGTGGGGAAAATGCTTGAAGCTATCATTAAGGAAGAAATAGCGGGACATCTAGATAGGAATAGTGCAATCAAGCAGACGCAACATGGATTCATGAAGGGGGAAATCATGTTTAACTAATTTACTGGAATTCTTTGAGGATATAACGAGCATGGTGGATAGAGGTATTTAGATTTCCAAAAGGCATTCGATAAGGTGCCACACAAAAGGTTACTGCAGAAGATAAAAGTACGCGGAGTCAGAGGAAATGTATTAGCATGGATCGAGAATTGGCTGGCTAACAGAAAGCAGAGAGTTGGGATAAATGGGTCCTTTTCGGGTTGGAAATCGGTGATTAGTGGTGTGCCACAGGGATCGGTGCTAGGACCACAACTGTTTACAATATACATAGATGACCTGGAAGAGGGGACAGAGTGTAGTGTAACAAAATTTGCAGACGACACAAAGATTAATGGGAAAGTGGGTTGTGTGGAGGACACAGAGAGGCTGCAAAGAGATTTAGATGGGTTAAGCAAATGGGCTAAGGTTTGGCAGATGGAATACAATGTCTGAAAATGTGAGGTCATCCACCTTGGAAAAAAAAAACAGTAAAAGGGAATATTATTTGAATGGGGAGAAATTACAACATGCTGCGGTGCAGAGGGACCTGGGGGTCCTTGTGCATGAAACTCTTTTTGGTCCTTGTGCATGAATCCCAAAAAAAGTTAGTTTGCAGGTGCAGCAGGTAATCAGAAGGCGAATGGAATGTTGGCCTTCATTGCGAGAGGGATGGAGTACAAAAGCAGGGAGGTCCTGCTGCAACTGTACAGGGTATTGGTGAGGCCGCACCTGGAGTACTGCATGCAGTTTTGGTCACCTTACTTAAGGAAGGATATACTAGCCTTGGAGGGGGTACAGAGACGATTCACTAGGCTGATTCCGGAGATGAGGGGGTTACGTTATGATGATAGATTGAGTAGACTGGATCTTTACTTGTTGGAGTTCAGAAGGATGAGGGGTGATCTTATAGAAACATTTAAAATAATGAAAGTGATAGACAAGATAGAGGCAGAGAGGTTGTTTCCACTGGTCGGGGTCCTAGAACTAGGGGGCACAGCCTCAAAATACGGGGAGCCAATTTAAATCCGAGTTGAGAAGGAATTTCTTCTCCCAGAGGGTTGCGAATCTGTGGAGTTGAGGCTAGCTCATTGAATGTATTCAAATCACAGCTAGGTAGATTTTTAACCAATAAGGGAATTAAGGGTTACGGGGAGCGGGCGGGTAAGTGGAGCTGAGTCCACGGCCAGATCAGCCATGATCTTGTTGAATGGCGGAGCAGGCTCGAGGGGCTAGATGGCCTATTCCTAATTCTTGTGTTCTTATGTTCTTATGTGTTGCATGTCCTGCGCTTGCACGGGAAGGTGCTGTAGGAAGGGGAGGTGTTGCTGGGGGTGACTGCGGAATGGACCAGGGTGTCGCGGAGGGAGCGGTCCCTTCGGAATGATGAGAGGGGAGGGGAAGATGTGATTGGTGGTGGGATTATGCTGGAGGTGGCGGATGATACGTTGAACGTGGGGTGAAAGGTGAGGATAAGGGGAACCGTGTCGTGGTTCTGAGGGGGAGGGGAAGGGGTGAGAGCAGAGATGCGGGAGATAGAACAGACATGGTCGAGGGCCATGTTAACCACGGCGGAGGGGAATCCTCAGTTGAGGAAAGAGGAAGATATGTCAGAGGCACTAGTGTGAAAGATGGCATCGTCAGAGCAGATGCGACAAAGACAGAAAAACTGGGAGAATGGAATAGAGTCCTTACCGGATGCGGGATGGGAGGAAGTGTCGTCCAGGTAACTGTGGGAGTCAGTGGGCTTATAGTGGATACTGGTCGATAGCCTATCCCCAGAAATGGAGACGGAGAAGCGAAGAGTCGGAGATGGACCATGTGAAGGTGAGGGAAGGGTGGAAATTGGAAGCAAAGTGAATAAAATTTTCCAGTTCAGGGCACGAGCAGGAAACGGCACCGATACAGTCATCAATGTACCGGAAAAAGAGGAGAGGGAGGGGACTCAAGTGGGACTGGAACAAAGAATGTTTCACATATCCCATGAAAAGGCAGGTACAGCTAGGACCCATGCAGGTTCCCATAGCAACACCTTTAATTTGGAGGAAGTGAGTGGAGTTAAATGTGTTGTTCAATGTGAGAACAAGTTCAGCCAGGAGGAGGAGGGTGGTGGGGGATGGGGACTGGTTGGGCCTCTGCTCGAGGAAGAAGCAGAGCGCCCTCAGGCCATCCTGGCCCTCCCCAATCTGTCAAAGTGAAATAATCCATCAATAGGCTCACAATCCAGCCCTTTCATCATTTAATAGTCTGCATTGCTCTAGAGTAAATAGATCCAGCATGTTAAGCCTATCTGAGTAGCTAAGGTTCTTTTATCTGAACCTATTCCAAGGCCATTATATCGCTCACTATGTGAGGGAGCAAATTGGGTGCAATACTGCAGATGTGGGCTAACCAATGAACTATGTAATGACAGAATGTTCCTTTTGATTTGTACTGAATGGTTGTATTAATACAACCCAATCCCCTGTTTGCTTTGGCTTTGACTTTTCCGGATTGGTCGTGAACCTTAAGTGATCTGTGTGCAATAACACCAAGATGTTAAAATAAAAATGCAATTCTTTTGTTGCACGAAAGTATCATTCCCTGTAAACTATAAGTATATTCTGTGTTGATCCTACCGACATGCATGACACGGCATTTATCGAAGTTCAATGCCATTTTCCGATGTTTGACCCATTCCCCCAGTGCATCTAAATATTTTTGCAGACATTTGTACTCCACTGCTGTCTTAACCCCTGCGCAAATGTTTGTGTCACCTGCAAACTGACCTAGCATACTCCCAACACCACTGTCTCGGCCAGTCACAAAAGCAGCAAGCAGTACTGGGCCTGTTACTGTTACAATCAGAAATCATTCCTTTGTCTTGAAACACAGCGTAAAGAGATGTGCCAGGCCTCAACTCGCCACTCCCAAATCATTCAGGTATCAGAATGGCACTCCTGCCTGCTTCGAGTGGGAGCTCCAAGACAGATTGTCTTTAGCTGAGCTCTGTCATCAGACTGAGCATCTGTAGCTGGGAATATTTAGTGCCCGGTTATGCCGAAGCTGAAGCCAGCTTTCTGTCAAGGCTACACTTCCGTGCTCCTCCATTCTAATTCAGGCCTTTAGTTCCTGCACTTTGCACATTTGAATATAAACACTGCAGACTCGACACATTCCTGCTGCTCAGACGCAGTTTCCTTGCTAATTTTGTTACATTTCACTCTCCGTCTCCTTATACCTCTTTCCTGTCTGTCTATCCCAAGACCGGCAGGAAGTGGGAATTGGTGTCCCACAGGGACCCGTGCTGTTCACCATCCGCAGAAATGATTTGGACTCGGGAATTGCAGAGATAGAAACATAGAAACATAGAAAATAGGTGCAGGAGTAGGCCATTTGGCCCTTCGAGCCTGCACCACCATTCAATATGATCATGACTGATCATGTAACTTCAGTACCCCATTCCTGCTTTCTCTCCATACCCCTTGATCCCTTTAGCCGTAAGGGCCACTTCTAACTCCCTTTTGAATATATCTAACGAACTGGCCTCAACAACTTTCTGTGGTCGAGAATTCACAATTCTCTGACTGAAGAAGTTTCTCCTCATCTCGGTCCTAAATGGCTTACCCCTTATCCTTAGACTGTGACCCCTGGTTCTGGACTTCCCCAACATCGGGAACATTCTTCCTGCATCTAACCTGTCCAATCCCGTCAGAATTTTATATGTTTCTATGAGATCCCCTCATTCTTCCAAATTCCAGTGACTATAAGCCTAGTCGATCCAGTCTTTCTTCATATGTCAGTCCTGCCATCCCGGGAATCAGTCTGGTGAACCTTCGCTGCACTCCCTCAATAGCAAGAACGTCCTTCCTCAGATTAGGATGGTGTTGAAATTTGCGATACCAAATTGGGAATTATCGCTAATAATGTGGAGATTGTACCAAAACACAGGATGACATAGCCAGGATTGCAGAGTGGGCGGATAAATGACAAATGAAATTCAATATAGTTAAGTGTGAGGTGGTTCATTTTGGTAGGAGGAATAAGGAAGCCTGAAAGGTAAGAAACTAAATGGGGCAGAGGAGCAAAGAGATGTGGAATACAGATACATAAATCGCTAAAAGTAAAAACAGAAATTGCTAAAAGTAAAAACAGAAGTTGATATGGCCATAAAAAGGTGAAAACAAAGTGTTGGGATTCATTTCTCGAGGAACAAAATACAAAAGCAGGAAGGTAATGTAAAATTTCTATCAAACCTTGGTTAAACCACACGGAGCGCTGTGTGCAGTTCTGGGCCTCATACTGCAGAAAGGATATTGAAACACTGGAGAAGCTCCAGAAAAGATTTCCAAGGACATTACCAGAACTGAGAGGATGCAACTACCAGGAAAGACTGAGTAGGGAGGGACTCTTTTCTCTGGAAAAGGGAAGAGCAATAGGAGACCTGATAGAAGTCTTTAAAATGATGAGGGGGTTCAATAGGGTGGGCGTAGCAAAACTGTTTCTACTTGGGGGTGAGTCTAGAACAAGGGGGCATAAATATAAGATAGT
The DNA here is from genome assembly GCF_044704955.1 of Pristiophorus japonicus. Lineage (NCBI taxonomy): Eukaryota > Metazoa > Chordata > Chondrichthyes > Pristiophoridae > Pristiophorus > Pristiophorus japonicus. The sequence goes on from NC_091993.1 coordinate 49,564,568, forward strand.
CACACTCATCAAATAAAGAATTTAGGAAAAATGTGGTGAGAATGTGGAACTAAGTGCCACACGGAGTGGTTGAAGCATTGACACACTTAAGGGGAGGTTAAAGCATACATGAGGGAGAAGGGATATAGAGGGTGTTGGGGGCAGATGGGAAGAAATCATTGGAGAGGTTCAGAAATGGCCATAAAAACTGAGAAACAGTATCGCACAGTACTTACAGCACAAAAACAGGCCATTCGGCCCAACAGGTCCGTGCTGTTGTTTATGCTCCACACCAGCCTCCTCCCACCCCTCTCATCTCACTCTATCAGCACACACTTCTATTCCTTTCTCCCTGATGTGTTTATCCAGCCTCCCCTTAAATACATCGATACTATTCGCCTCAACCACTCCCTGTGGCAGCGAGTTCCACATTCTCACCACTCTCTGGGTAAAGACGTTTCTCCTGAATTCCCGATCGGATTCTTCTCCTTACTGAGCTGTTCAAACTAACCTCTTTATTGAACTCAGCACATAGCAGCAATGAGACAGAATGTCCTCTACACACGGAAACTGGCTCCGCCCCACTAAATGCTTCAATCAAGCATCCTCCTGCTCTAGCCCCCGTGTCCCTCACCCCTGGACATGTGAGTGAAGTGTAAAGTGGGCAGAGTATGGGTGTTATGAATGTCTACCCACTGTTTGGATCAGGTTTGTCCAATTTGTACCTGTAAATTGAAGCAAATATAAGCTGAGTATCTGCCTGTTGTTTCTCATTAGTTTAAATATTGACTGACAATATATCATATAATTTATCCAATACCAGAAACTCTTGCTCCCAAGACAGTTTCTAAGATTGATACCTGCATTATGTCTGGTGTGATTGCTCTGGTTTTATCCGTGACTCACTAAATGGTGAAGCCAACAGTCGATCTGGGAGTGCAGTGGTTGGGAGCAGCCTGCATCCCATACTGAAAGTGAATGTGCTGTGCAAGAGGAGAGATAGATGGGGAAATATCACCTCTCGGGTGGGGGAAGTACCAGTGACTGGGATCACTTGACACTGGGGGCTCTTTGACGTGGTTCGTTTGATTTATTATTCCGTGTGGACTTGCCTTGTTTCATCAGCGCAGGAGAACTAAATCCAAAGCACCTCAGAGATGGCCAGCTAGTTTTAAATCATGTTCACTGGTGTTTGCTCAGTCCCTGGTTTCTATGTGCATTGAGCTATTTTCAATAACTATTTCATTCATTGAATCTCTGTTCCTTTGTTTGTGCACTACAATATCTGCACTAAACAGTAGGGGGTCGAAATTGCCTCCCGCCTGAAATGGGGCGCACGCACCCATTTCAATGGTTTTTACCCCAGCTGTGGTTGAGGTCGCCTCTTGAGCGAAATTCGGCTCTTTGTTGTTTTTTTATTCGGATTCGGAAGTCGCTCTTAACGGGGGCGATGAGTACACGAGGGGCAGATACAGGGTGGTGAGTACACGAGGGGCGGATACGGGGCGGTGAGTACACGAGAGGGGCAGATACGGGGCGGTGAGTACACGAGGGGCGGATACGGGGCGGTGAGTACACGAGAGGGGCAGATACGGGGTGGTGAGGACACGAGGGGCGGATACGGGGCGGTGAGTACATGAGAGGGGCAGATACGGGGTGGTGAGGACACGAGGGGCGGATACGGGGCGGTGAGTACACGAGAGGGGCAGATACGGTGCGGTGAGTACACGAGAGGGGCAGACACGGGGCGGTGGGTACACGAGAGGGGCGGATACAGGGCGGTGAGTACACAAGAGGGGCGGATACGGGGCAGTGAGTACACGAGGGGCGGATACAGGGCGGTGAGTACATACGGGGTGGTGCGGAGTGACCATCACGATGATGTCATCATGGTGCCGCGTCACCATGGCGCTCCCCTTCACATAAAGGGGAGAGCCTCCGCGATTTTAAAACTTCGTCCCACTGGGCCACCAGGGAGGGTTTTGGCCGGGCCAGCGACTTGGCACCCAAGGGGGTGCCAGGCTGCCTGTTGGCGGCCCGGCCTAACCCGGGGGTATAATTGTCGAGCCAACATGGCCATCGGCCGACAGAAAAAATCATGGTGACAGCAACAGTGTGCCCTCCCCTTTAAGGGAAGCCCCCCACCCCCCCCCCCCACTGTTGCAGAAGGCCACAGCCCCACTGGACCACCGGGAAAAAAACAGGTTTTGGCACCGCCGGACGGGCCGGATATTCCGAGGGGAATGTTGCCGCCGGGGGGGGGGGGGCGGTGCGCACGGTGATGACGTGCTTACCGCGGATCGGCAGCAGGGGAACAAGGGTGGAGGATCGATGCACAGCCGGGGAACCTCTGGAGGGCAAGTGGGCGAGCAGCGGCCTTTCCACTCTGCAGCAGAGAGGGGCAATTTTGGCCCCCAGGAGTTTATTGTTCATAACACGGTTGCTTAGCAAGCTCCCACAAACAAATGTAAGAATCTGTTTTTTATTATTGGGGGATAAATATATTGGCTAAGGCACCAGGAATAACTCCCCTGCTCTTCGACGAGATAGTGCCATGGGATCTTTTACGTCCACTGGAGAGAGCAGATGGGACCTCGGTTTAACATCTCATCTAAAAGACAGCATCTCCGACAGTGCAGCACTCCACTGGAGTGCCAGCCTAGATTTATGTGCTCAAGTCCCTGGAGTGGGACTTGAACCCACAACTTTCTGCCTAGGGGCAAGTGTGCTGCCCCCTGAGCCACAGCTGGTACTGTGTCCCAATTACTGCTCTCGCACATTAGATGATGGTTTCAATGAACTAGCCACCAGATCCCTCTTCCCGCATTACATCCTATAAAATATGCTCTGATATTCCTACTGCTTATCCCTATTTCCCAATCCCAACACTCACCATTTACTAAACAACATTTGCCATGTTTCAGCCCAAATTTCCAAAATTTGCAAAATGCATTGCTTTGTATGAATATGATTTAGAACTATATATCAAGGGGGAAAGATTATAATGTGGCATTGAATTAATGCTGAAGGTGATTTTAATGTGAAGTATTTTTCTGTACTATTTGCAGTCACAGGTAGAAGGCCTGTCACAGAGGTCTAGCTGGGCAGTACGACCGATCGAGCGATGGTTCCGCAGGAGACGCAATCAGGATAGGCCGAGTTTGATGAAGAAATTCCGAGAAGCTTGGTAGGTTTGAAATGTAGTTGACGCAGGTCCTTGTTGTGAATTATCAGCTATTTTGTTTCATTCTCGGGGATCATCTTTGATCCTACTTTTGATTGGTTTGGAGATTTAAATTGCTACTCACTGTATTAATGTGAGCCGTGGAGACTCCCTGCAAAATATGGATGAGCATGTGCGACGATTGAGAATGTTTGGTTACACTGCAGTAAGCAGACTCACTTCCTGTAAACCTTTGACTATGCTTGATTATTACAGACAAAAAAGAATCGTGTGTGTGTGTGCTTGTGTTCTCGATAATTGGCCATAATGTTGCTTGTTCCAGAATGGAAAAGTGTAATTTACTAATACTGAGCCTTTGTGCCTATTGGATTTAACAAACAACAGAAAATGGGCAAATAACGATATATCTGTAATACACATATGTATAGTCAAAGCGAATAACTCTGCAAAGACTTTTTAGTTTTCTGTGACATTCTTCCGCTTTGTGCATCCCCCCAACTCCACCAACCCCTCTCAATTTTCAATTGCACGACAGGAAAAGATCCAGACCAACACTGAATGTGCATTTGACTTAAGTATAAATAAAAACACAGAGCTTGGAAAATCACTGGGATCCAGTGAGTGGGATCCATTGGTACCAGCCCACAGTGCGATATGTGTGTGCACTAGGTCAGTGCAGCAGAGCAGGTCTCCAGTCGTCCTGGTTAACCCTTGCCACTGGATAAAGGCCTAGTTCTGTCAAGCCCGTGAGGTGGCTGGTGTGCAACGGTCAGCACACGTTAAAAAAATCCACGCACAGGCATCTTCCACCCCTTCAATTGGAGTTCAGGACTGGAACATCGGGTCCTTCATTGAAATATCTGTGAACTCGTGTGGAAGCAAGTCATCCTCGTTCGAGGGATCGCCTATGATGATGATGAATTGGGGATACAATGCAACTGAGGGATAAAATAATCCAGGAGTCTAACAAATAATGAAACACTAGCATGTGTGGGCTCTTTTATTTGAAACTAAAGCCCATGTTATAATATCACTGAGCAAAAAGCTCACACATGTCAGGGGTGTCTGTACTTTTGCAGCGTGGATGGGATCCACATGGTCCAACATCGAGTGGGCCACACCTTACTGAAAATTCAAATTGCTCCACTCTTAAATTCCATGCCCGCTATAAACTAAAACCTAAGCACGCTCCCCTCATACAAAGGGTGTACCACACAGACCATTGCAGCCAGGACTGACCCAACACTGCCTGCCCCGCCCCCGCCCGCTGTCATCTCCTCCCCTCCTCTGATTTGATGCTATGTTATTCCTGATGTGCCCACCTGGGTGGAAGAGGTCTCCGACCTTTTCAAACTCCCCATGGCCACAAGAGTCCTTCTCAATTGGATCTATAAAGTCAAGAAGCAGTCTTGTCGAATCCTGAGGCCCGTGAGCTTTGAACCACTCAGCCAAGTTGGCCTCGTACAAAAGCTCTCGATGATACTAAAATTGTAAAGGAGACAAGGCACCCACAGGCTGGGTGGGAGGATACCAAGGGCCAGTTGCGTTCTGTGTGTTGGCAATATACTGATAACATTTAAGGAGAAGCACAAACCGGTGCCTGAGCAAATCAGGGTCATGGCCAGCAAAAATTTGGGACAAGTGATCAGAATTAGGTAAGAAAGAATAACTTTCATTTATATAGCGCCTTTCACCACCTCAAGACATCCCAAAGCACTTTACAGCCAATGAAGTACTTTTGGAGTGTAGTCACTGTTGTAATGTAGGAAACACGGCAGATAAAATGCGCATAGCAAGCTCCCACAAACAACAATGTGATCATGACCTGATAATCTGTTTTAGTGATGTTGATGAGGGATAAATATTGGCCAGGATAGTGGGGAGAACTTCCATGCTCTCCTTCAAATAATGCCGTGGATCTTTTGGCGAGTGCTGGTCGATCAAGCAACACCCGAATTCTCGGTCTGCACTCCCAGTGTCAAGGCTCCGTGCTAGGAGTGTGAGTTTGTAAAATTATCTCTTCCACCGTCCCTGTGCTGCAAAAGACCCATTTCCTCTTGTTTTGTCAATCACTGAACTTTTTCTTATCTCTAAATCACCATCATCACTACAACAACAGATTATCTGGTCATTATCACATTGCTACTTATGGGAGCTTGCTGTGCACACATTGGCTGCCGCGTTCTTGCAGTGCCACAGTGTGCTTGGCATGTCTGCCTGCTCTGGTCATATCCCTGTGCTGATCAGCAGCTCACGGTTTTAGTCCGTTAAAGCTGATGGGCAGGACCACAGGCTGGTGGGTACGGTGGCAGCACACTGGCCTGTACCCCTGGGCACTGTTACTGGCAACGCTACTCCACAAAGATTCTCACTGCATCAGGAGAAAAGGAATCATCCTGTCTTACATTTAACTTCAATTTCAATGTGGTAATGCAGCTTTATCTGTAAATCAAATTGCACAGATCAGAATATTCCAAGTATCAGATTGCCTTTCACTCCAGTGCCAGTTCCCAACACGAGTGCTGCTGATGTCAATGACGCATCAGTTTGAACATTGCAAACATTGAAATCAACTCCAGAACATTTCAGCACAGACCAACAGACTGAAATCTGCCTGTTAACTGAATCCTTCACACACCTCTGCTAACATTGGCCACAGTGGGGATTCCACCAGCTCTGCTGCAAGAGAGTCACTCCCCCCCCCCCCCCCCAGAGCATGTCCACAGCTTGCCACCGCCACCGCCACCGCCCCTCCAGACTGCCTGGGGATGAAGCGATAACGAATCGACAGCAGCTTTTAAGCCCATTTGGTTTTCTTTTCAATCAACTTTGATGGAAAGATAATCATGCAGTTGTAAAATGGGCTACCCATTCGCAATCGCAGGTTTTCCGTGACCAGCAAAGACCAGTTTCAGTCCCCCACCCCCTCCCCCAAATGCGGGAATTCTCCGTGTAATTCCTGCAGGATTAAGTTGCTGAATTGACAAACTCTCGGGCAATCTATGACACTTCAGTGCTTTGGGTGAGAGAAATAGGGAGTAGTGATTTTGTCAACAGGAGGTTTATTGGCTCGTATCACATAAACTAAAGCAGTTCAGAGAAGGTTCACGAGCCTCATTCCAGGGATCAAAGGGTTGTCTTATTAGGATAGGTTGAGCTGTGGAGGCTGGGTCATTGAATATATTTAAAGTGGAGATAGACAGATTCTTGAACTATAGGGGAGTCAAGGGTTATGGGGAACAGGCAGGAAAGTGGAATCATAGAATCACAGAAATTTACAACACGGAAGGAGGCCATTCCGGCCCATCGTGTCCACGCCGGCCGACAAGAGCTAACCAGCCTAATCCCACTTTCCAGCTCTAGGTCCATAACATTGTAGGTTACGGCACTTCAAGTATACATCCAAGTACTTTTTAAATGTGGTGAGGGTTTCTGCCTCTACCACCCTTTCAGGCAGTGAGTTCCAGACCCCCACCACCCTCTGGGTGAAGATATTTCCCCTCAAATCCCCTCTAAATCGCCGACCAATTACTTTAAATCTATGCCCCCTGGTTGTTGACCCATCTGCTAAGGGAAATAGGTCCTTCCTATCCACTTTATCTATGCCCCTCATAATTTTATACACCTCAATAAGGTCTCCCCTCAACCTCCTCTGTCCCAAAGAAAACTCAAAGCAGTGGTACTTCAGCGCTTTGGGTGAGAGAAGCAGGGAGCAGTGGTTTTATCAAAAGGAGGTTTATTGGCAGTTTAGAGAACTGGGTTGATCCTTGAAATGAAAGGATTATCTTATGAGGAAAGGTTGAGCAGTTTGGGCCTACACTCATTGGAGTTTAGAAGATCTTGGAGTTGAGGCCAAGACCAGATCAGCCATGATCTTATTAAATGGCGGAATCCTGGGCCTTATTAGCCTGTGCCAATGCAGGCTTGCACCTTGCCACAGGGAAGAGGGATGTGGGCAAGAAGGTGGTACCTAGATACCTTCCTGGAGAAGGACTTTTGCACAGACCTGGGAGGTTGTGTCTCTGGGTCAGTGGGTAGACAGATAACCATGAACAGGAATAATTGGGGAAGGAAAATGAATCATAGAACCACAGGTGTTTACTCAACAAGGAGGTAGCCACTCGGCCCATCAGGTTCGTGCTGGATTTTTGCTTGAGCAATCCAAACTAATCCTATAACCCCTCCCTCTCTCTATTGCCCTGTGTCCTCTTCCACTTCAAATATCTACCCAAATTTCCCATAAAGTATACAATAATCTCTGCCTCAGCCCGCCGTGTGACAAGACAATCCATGCTCCAACCACGTTCTGTGTAGAAACATTTCTCCCAGCCTCTCTCCTCACTCTTAGTGACACTGTTGCTATGGAGCCGGGTGAAACCCTCCTGTCCCTCCCGACCCCTGTCCCTCCCGACCCCTGTCCCTCCCGATCCCTGACCCTCCCGATCCCTGACCTCCCGATCCCTGACCTCCCGATCCCTGACCCTCCCGATCCTTGACCTCCCGCCTCCCGACCCCTGTCCCTCCCGACCCCTGTCCCTCCCGACCCCTGACCCGCCCGATCCCTGACCCTCCCGACCCCCGTCCCTCCCGACCCCTGACCCTCCCGACCCCTGTCCCTCCCAACCCCTGTCCCTCCTGACACCCGTCCCTCCTGACCCCCGTCCCTCGCGAACCCCGTCTCTCGCGACCCCTGTCTCTCCCGACCCCTGACCCTCCCGACCCCTGTCCCTCTCGACCCCTGTCCCTCCCGACACCCGTCCCTCCCGACACCCGTCCCTCTCGACCCCCGTCTCTCGCGAACCCTGTCTCTCCCGACCCATAGTACAAAATCAAAATACTGCGGATGTTGGAAATCTGAAATGAAAAAAGAAAATTCTAGAAATACTCAGCGGGTCAGGCAGCATCTGTGGAGAGAGAAATTTCTGTTTCCTGACTCCTGTGCTTCCTGACTCCACAATAACGTAACTCAAAAAGAAATGAGCTTTACGATGGAGGCCACACATGCTCCGCCCAGAGTAAACTGGATTAGGCAGCGGGGTCCGAAACCAGGTGTTAGGCCCCTGATTTGCATATTTAAGGGCTAACGACTGTTTTTGGCAGGTGCTCTGGGCACTCGGAAGCCGCTGGTTGCCGCTGTACCTCTGGGGAGATCGTGGCGAGAGAGTACACCTACCGATGGTTCCCCCATCTCTGACTGTTCACCCACACCAGGGCGTGACAAGCAACAATTTCTACCCGATACTTTGAGGCACCCTCTTGTCACCTTTTAGGAATCTATTTATTTTATACTCTATACATCTGGTATTGAAGATTTCCCACTGCTGATCGAAGAACATAAGAACATAAGAATTAGGAACAGGAGTAGACCATCTAGCCCCTCGAGCCTGCTCCGCCATTCAACAAGATCATGGCTGATCTGGCCATGGAATCAGCTCCACTTACCCGTCCGCTCCCCGTAACCCTTAATTCCCTTATTGGTTAAAAATCTATCTATCTGTGATTTGAATACATTCAATGAGCTAGCCTCAACTGCTTCCTTGGGCTGAGAATTTCACAGATTCACAACCCTCTGGGAGAAGAAATTCCTTCTCAACTCGGTTTTAAATTGGCTCCCCCGTATTTTGAAGCTGTGTCCCCTAGTTCTAGTCTCCCCGACCAGTGGAAACAACCTCTCTGCCTCTATCTTGTCTATCCCTTTCATTATTTTAAATGTTTCTATAAGCTCACCCCTCATCCTTCTGAACTCCAACGAGTAAAGACCAGTCTACTCAATCTATCATCATAAGGTAACCCCCTCATCTCCGGTATCAGCCTAATGAATCGTCTCTGTACCCCCTCCAAAGCTAGTATATCCTTCCTTAAGTAAGGTGAACAAAACTGCACGCAGTACTCCAGGTGCGGCCTCACCAATACCCTGTACAGTTGCAGCAGGACCTCCCTGCTTTTGTACTCCATCCCTCTCGCAATGAAGGCCAACATTCCATTCGCCTTCCTGATTACCTGCTGCACCTGCAAACTAACTTTTTGGGATCTTGCACAAAGACCCCAGGTCCCTCTGCACCGCAGCATGTTGTAATTTCTCCCCATTCAAATAATATTCCCTCTTACTGTTTTTTTCCCCAAGGTGGATGACCTCACATTTTCCGACATTGTATTCCATCTGCCAAACCTTAGCCCATTTGCTTAACCTATCTAAATCTCTTTGCAGCCTCTCTGTGTCCTCTACACAACCCGCTTTCCCCACTAATCTTTGTGTCATCTGCAAATTTTGTTCCACTACACTCTGTCCCCTCTTCCAGGTCATCTATGTATATTGTAAACAGTTGTGGTCCCAGCACCGATCCCTGTGGCACACCACTAACCACCGATTTCCAACCCGAAAAGGACCCATTTATCCCGACTCTCTGCTTTCTGTTAGCCAGCCAATTCTCTATCCATGCTAATACATTTCCTCTGACTCCGCGTACCTTTATCTTCTGCAATAACCTTTTATGTGGCACCTTATCGAATGCCTTTTGGAAATCTAAATACACCACATCCATCGGCACACCTCTATCTACCATGCTCGTTATATCCTCAAAGCTTGATTGCACTATTCCTATCTAGATGTCCGGCTATTTCTTTCTTAATGATAGTTTCAAGCATTTTCCCCACTACAGATGCTAAACTAACCAGCCTAAACTAACCTGCCTTTTGTCTGCCCCCTTTTTTAAACACAAGCATTACATTAGCTGCTTTCCAATCCGCTGGTACCTCCCCAGAGTCCAGAGAATTTTGGTAGATGATAACGAATGCATCTGCTATAACTTCTGCCATCTGTTTTAATACCCTGGGATGCATTTCATCAGGACCGGGGGCTTGTCTACCTTGAGTCCCATTAGCCTGTCCAGCACTACTCCCCCTAGTGATAGTGATTGTCTCAAGGTCCTCCCTTCCCACATTCCTGTGACCAGCAATTTTTGGCATGGTTTTTGTATCTTCCACTGTGAAGACCGAAGCAAAATAATTGTTTAAGGTCTCAGCCATTTCCACATTTCCCATTATTAAATCCCCCTTCTCATCTTCTAAGGGACCAACATTTACTTTAGTCACTCTTTTCCGTTTTATGGCCCCAAGTTTCCACACGCGGCAAAACAGGCGCCCCTCCAAGCTGGGCGCCCGTTTTTCGCGCCGAAAACGGCGCCTGAAAAATAACGCGCTATTCTCGAGCGCTTTGCAACTCGATGTCAGCTTGGCGCGGCGCCCAGGGGGCGGAGCCTACCACTCGCGCCGATTTTGTAAGTAGGAGGGGGCGGGTACCATTTAAATTAGTTTTTTTCGTGCCGGCAACCCTGCGCGTGCGCGTTGGAGCGTTCACGCACGTGCAGTGTGAAGGAAACATTGGCACTCGGCCATTTTTGTAGTTCTTTGTAGCTGTTCAATTTTTAAAATTTTTTAATAAAACCACATTGCCCTTCCATGATCAGCACTGAGGCTTCTTGCAGCAGTGAGAAGGCTGCAGGAAGCCTCAGAAGTTGAGGCAGCCGTTTCCCGACGGGCCCGACCGATGGCAGGGGGGCCTCCTCCCCCTGCCGTCGGGAATGTCTGCCTCAACTTCTGAGGCTTCCTGCAGCCTTCTCACTGCCTCCCCCCCGCTGCCGTCGGTCGGGCCCTCACTGCCTCCTCCCCCCCCCCCTGCCGTCGTGAACGGCTGCCTCCTCCCTGCCTCCCCCCCCCCCGCTGCCGTCAGTCGGGCCCTCACTGCCTCCTCCCCCCGCTGCCAGTTTGGAATACGTTTTCACTGTGGAAACTTTCAAATCAGGCGTCAGTGGCCGGACACGCCCCCTTTTGAAAAAAAAATTCTGTTCAAAAGTGAAACTGTTCTACATGACTGGAACTGCAGAAAACTTAAATGTGGAGAATTGCGATTTCTAAGATACTCCGTTGCTCCCAGTTGCTCCTAAAAATCAGGAGCAAATCATGTGGAAACTTGGGGTCTATATATCTGTAAAAGTTTTCACTATCTGTTTTTATGTTTTGCGCAAGTTTACCTTCGTAATCTATCTTTCCTTTCTTTATTGCTTTCTTAGTAATTCTTTGCTGTTGTTTAAAATTTTCCCAATCTTCTAGTTTCCCACTAACCTTGGCCACCTTATAGGCATTGGTTTTTAATTTGATACTCTCCTTTATTTCCTTGGTTATCCACGGCTGGTTATCCCTTCTCTTATCGCCCTTCTTTTTCACTGGAATATATTTTTGTTGAGCACTATGAAAGAGCTCCTTAAAAGTCCTCCACTGTTCCTCAATTGTGCCACCGTTTAGCCCGTGTTTCCAATCTACTTTAGCCAACTCTGCCCTCATCCCACTGTAGTCCCCTTTGTTTAAGCATAGTACGCTCGTTTGAGACACTGCTTCCTCACCCTTAATCTGTATTACAAATTGAACCATACTGTGATCACTCATTCCGAGAGGATCTTTTACTCGGAGATCGTTTATTATTCCTGTCTCATTACACAGGACCAGATCTAAGATAACTTGCTCCCTTGTAGGTTCTGTAACATACTGTTCTAGGAAACAATCCCGTATGCATTCTATGAATTCCTCCTCCAGGCTACCCCGTGCGATTAGATTTGACCAATCGATATGTAGGTTAAAATCCCCCATGATTACTGCCGTTCCTTTTTCACATGCCTCCATTATTCCCTTGATTATTGCCCGCCCCACCGTGAAGTTATTATTTGGGGACCTATAAACTACGCCCACCAGTGACTTTTTCCCCTTACTAGCTCTAATCTCCACCCACAATGATTCAACATTTTGTTCATTAGAGCCAATATCATCTCTCACAACTGCCCTGATATCATCCTTTATTAACAGAGCTACCCCACCTCCTTTCCCTTCTTTCTATCTTTCCGAGTTGTCAGATACCCCTGTATGTTTAATTCCCAGTCTTGGCCACCCTGCAACCATGTTTCAGTAATGGCCACCAAATCATACCCATTTGCAATGATTTGTGCCGTCAACTCATTTACTTTATTTTGAATGCTGCATGCGTTTAGGTAGAGTGTTTTAATCTAGTTTTTAAACCATGATTTTTAGTTTTGACCCCTCCTGCAGCCCCTTTATATTCAGTGGCCCTTTTTGTTTTTTGCCTTGGGTTTCTCTGCCCTCCACTTTTCTTCATTTCCTTTCTGTCTTTTGCTTTTGTCTCCTTTTTGTTTCCCTCTGTCTCCCTGCATTGGTTCCCATCCCCCTGCCATATTAGTTTAACTCCTCCCCAACAGCACTAGCAAACACTCCCCCTAGGACATTGGTTCCGTCCTGCCCAGGTGCAGACCGTCCGGTTTATGCTGGTCCCACCTCCCCCAGAACCGGTTCCAATGCCCCAGGAATTTGAATCCCTCCCTGCTGCACCACTGCTCAAGCCACACATTCATCTGAGCTATCCTGCGATTCCTACTCTGACTAGCACGTGGCACTGGTAGCAATCCCGAGATTACTACTTTTGAGGTCCTACGTTTTAATTTAGCTCCTTAAATTCGTCTCGTAGGACCTCATCCCTTTTTTTTTACTTATATCGTTGGTACAAATGTGCACCACGACAACTGGCTGTTCACCCTCCCTTTTCAGAATGTCCTGCACCCGTTCCGAGACATCCTTGACCCTTGCACCAGGGAGGCAACATATCATTCTGGAGTCTCGGTTGCGGCCGCAGAAACGCCTATCTATTCCCCTTACAATTGAATCCCCTATCACTATCGCTCTCCCACTCTTTTTCCCGCCCTCCTGTGCAGCAGAGCCAGCCACGGTGCCATGAACTTGGCTGCTGCTACCCTCCCCTGATGAGTCATCCCCCTCAACAGTACTCAAAACGGTGTATCTGTTTTGCAGGGGGATGACCGCAGGGGACCCCTGCACTACCTTCCTTGCACTGCTCTTCCTGCTGGTCTTCCATTCCCTAGCTGGCTGTGGACCCTTCACCTGCGGTAAGACCAACTCGCTACACGTGCTACTCACGTCATTCTCAGCATCGTGGATGCTCCAGAGTGAATCCACCCTCAGCTCCAATTCCGCAACGCGGACCGTCAGGAGCTGGAGGCGGATACACTTCCCGCACACATAGTCGTCTGTCCCTGAGTTCCCACATGGTACAGGAGGAGCATATCACGTGACCGAGCTCTCCTGCCATGACTTAACCCTTAGATACACTTAAATTGGCAACAATAATGCTAAAAGTTTACTCACTGTTGTAGAAGACAAAAAAGAAAAACTACTCACCAATCCAGCCAATCACTTACCCCCTTGGCTGTGATATCACCTTTCTGTTTCTTTCTACTTCTTTTTTGCCTTCTCCCTGTAGCTGCACAAGCCACGCCTCACCAACGGACTCACGTTGCTCCCGACTCAGTGATGCACCTCCCGACCTTGCGGCCTTTTATAGGCCTCACCAGCGGACTCACGTTGCTCCCGACTCAGCGACGCACCTCCCGATCTCGCGGCCTTTTATAGGCCTCACCAACGGACTCACGTTGCTCCCGACTCAGCGACGCACCTCCCGACCTCGCGGCCTTTGTGCCCTGTGTCCTCGTCGCCCTGTGTGCTCATTCTCCTGCTCACTTAGTTTGCTCTGCATTCCTTTCATCTCCACGACCTTTATCTTTGACTCCTCTTGTTATTACATTAAACCTAACTATGTTTTGTTATTTCCCAATTGTTCTCCGACTCTCACATTTGTCCCAATTCCATTGCCAGCATGGAATCAAGCAACGCCTCTCTCCTTCATCATCATCATCAGAGGCAGTCCCTCGTATCGAGGATGACTTGCTTCCACGCCAAAAAGGGATGAGTTCACAGGTGTTTCAATAAAGGACCTAATATTCCAGGTCCTGAACTACATGTTGAAATGTGGAAGATGCTTGTGCGTGGATTTTTTTTAACGTGTGGTGACCGTTATTCCACTGGGAATAGGCGTAGCTCGGAAGCACTCCTGCATATTCAGTAAAGTGTTCCCCACATTGACCTCATTCATTATCTTTATCCAATCTATCCTGGGATAGTTAATATCATAACAACATAAGAATTAGCAGCAGAAGTCGGCCATTCGGCTCTTCGAGCTTGCTCGACTTTCCCTTCATCCAAGTCATTAATATAGATTGTAAATAGTTGAGGCCCCAGCACCGATCCCTGTGGCACCCCATAAGTCACTGTTTGACAACCGGAAAATGACCCATTTTTCTCGACTCTCTGTTTTCTGTTAGTTAGCCAATCCTCTATCCATGCTAATATATTACCCCCAACCCCATGAGCTCTTGTGCAGTGTCCGTGTCGTTTTGAAGAGAAATCACTCAAGGAAAGAACTGTTTGTTTTCCAGCTGGCGATGTACATTTTATCTCCTGGCGTTTATTGGTGGCATGGCTGTCCTCATCGATGTAAGTAATCTCAGCGCTCGCCATCACACGCAGTAAACACGTGCAAGCGGCTTCATTTCATTGAGGGTTAGCCTTGTTTAATTTTGATACATTAGGGGCAATGTTCGGGACAAGTCCCCTGGACCTGCGGGCCTGCATCCGAGGGTCTTAAAAGAAATTGCTGCAGAGATAGTGGATGCATTGGTTGTAATCTACCAAAATTCCCTGGATTCTGGGGAGGTCCCAGCGGATTGGAAAACCGCAAATGTAAAAGGAGGCAGACAAAAAGCAGGAAACCATAGACCAGTTAGCCTAAAATCTGTCGTTGGGAAAATGCTGGAGTCCATTATTAAGGAAGAAATAGCAGGTCATTTGGAAAAGCATGATGCAGTCAAGCAGAGTCAACATGGTTTTATGAAAGGGAAATCATGTTTGACGAATTTGCTGGAGTTCTTTGAGGATGTAACGAGCAGGGTGAATATGGGGAACCAGTGGATGTGGTGTATTTGGATTTCCCGAAGGCATTCGATAGGTGCCGCATTATCAAGATAAGAGTTCACGGGGTTGGGGGTAATATATTAGCATGGATAGAGGATTGGCTAACTAACAGAAAACAGAAAGTCGGGATAAATGGATAATTTTCCGGTTAGTAAACAGTAACTAGTGGGGTTGCACAGGGATCAGTGCTGGGGCCTCAACTATTTACAATCTATATTAATGACTTGGATGAAGGGACCGAGTGTAATGTAGCCAAGTTTGTGACAAAGGGGGTGGGAAAGCAAATTGTGAGGAGGACACAAAAAATCTGCAAAGGGATACAGACCGGCTAAGTGAGTGGGCAAAAATTTGGCAGATGGAGTATAATGTAGGAAAATGTGAGGTTATCCACTTTGGCAGAAAAAATAAAAAAGCAAATTATAATTTAAATGGAGAAAAATTGCAAAGTGCTGCAATACAGAGGGACCTGGGGGTCCTTGTGCCTGAAACACAAAAAGTTAGTATGCAGGTACAGCAAGTGATCAGGAAGGCAAATGGAATGTTGGCCTTTATTGCAAAGAGGATAGAGTATAAAAGCAGAGAAGTCCTGCTACAACTGTACAGGGTATTGATGAGGCCACACCTGGAGTACTGCGTACAGTTTTGGTCTCCGTATTTAAGGAAGGATATACTTTCATTGGCGGCTGTTCAGAGAAGGTTCACTAGGCTGATTCCGGAGATGAGGGGGTTGACTTATAGAAACATAGAAAATAGGTGCAGGAGCAGGCCATTCAGCCCTTCTAGCCTGCACCGCCATTCAATGAGTTCATGGCTGAACATGAAACTTCAGTACCCGCTTCCTGCTTTCTCGCCATATCCCTTGATCCCCCTAGTAGTAAGGACTTCATCTAACTCCCTTTTGAATATATTTAGTGAATTGGCCCCAACCACTTTCTGTGGCAGAGAATTCCACAGGTTCACCACTCTCTGGGTGAAGAAGTCTCTCCTCATCTCGGTCCTAAATGGCTTACCCCTTATCCTTAGACTGTGACCCCTGGTTCTGGACTTCCCCAACATTGGGAACATTCTTCCTGCATCTAACCTGTCTAAACCCATCAGAATTTTAAACGTTTCTATGAGATCCCCTCTCATTGTTCTGAACTCCAGTGAATACAAACCCAGTTGATCCAGTCTTTCTTGATAGGTCAGTCCCACCATCCCGGGAATCAGTCTGGTGAATCTTCGCTGCACTCCCTCAACAGCAAGAATGTCCTTCCTCAAGTTAGGAGACCAAAATTGTACACAATACTCCAGGTGTGGCCTCACCAAGGCCCTGTACAACTGTAGCAACACCTCCCTGCCCCTGTACTCAAATCCCCTCGCTATGAAGGCCAACATGCCATTTGCTTTCTTAACCGCCTGCTGTACCTGCATGCCAACCTTCAATGACTGATGTACCATGACACCCAGGTCTCGTTGCACCTTCCCTTTTCCTAATCTGTCACCATTCAGATAATAGTCTGTCTCTCTGTTTTTACCACCAAAGTGGATAACCTCACATTTATCCACATTATACTTCATCTGCCATGCATTTGCCCACTCACCTAACCTATCCAAGTTACTCTGCAGCCTCATAGCATCCTTCTCGCAGCTCACACTGCCACCCAACTTAGTGTCATCCGCAAATTTGGAGATACTACATTTAATCCCCTCGTCTAAATCATTAATGTACAATGTAAACAGCTGGGGCCCCAGCACAGAACCTTGCGGTACCCCACTAGTCACTGCCTGCCATTCTGAAAAGTACCCATTTACTCCTACTCTTTGCTTCCTGTCTGACAACCAGTTCTCAATCCACGTCAGCACACTACCCCCAATCCCATGTGCTTTAACTTTGCACATTAATCTCTTGTGTGGGACCTTGTCGAAAGCCTTCTGAAAGTCCAAATATACCACATCAACTGGTTCTCCTTTGTCCACTTTACTGGAAACATCCTCAAAAAATTCCAGAAGATTTGTCAAGCATGATTTCCCCTTCACAAATCCATGCTGACCTATCATGTCACCATTTTCCAAATGCGCTGCTATGACATCCTTAATAATTGATTCCATCACTTTACCCACTACTGAGGTCAGGCTGACTGGTCTATAATTCCCTGTTTTCTCTCTCCCTCCTTTTTTAAAAAGTGGGGTTACATTGGCTACCCTCCACTCGATAAGAACTGATCCAGAGTCAATGGAATGTTGGAAAATGACTGTCAATACATCTGCTATTTCCAAGGCCACCTCCTTAAGTACTCTGGGATGCAGTCCATCAGGCCCTGGGGATTTATCGGCCTTCAATCCCATCAATTTCCCCAACACAATTTCCCGACTAATAAAGATTTCCCTCAGTTCCTCCTCCCTACTAGACCCTCTGACCCCTTTTATATCCGGAAGGTTGTTTGTGTCTTCCTTAGTGAATACTGAACCAAAGTACTTGTTCAATTGGTCTGCCATTTCTTTGTTCCCCGTTATGACTTCCCCTGATTCTGACTGCAGGGGACCTACGTTTGTCTTTACTAACCTTTTTCTCTTGACATACCTATAGAAACTTTTGCAATCCGCCTTAATGTTCCCTGCAAGCTTCTTCTCGTACTCCATTTTCCCTGCCCTAATCAAACCTTTGTCCTCCTCTGCTGAGTTCTAAATTTCTCCCAGTCCCCAGGTTCGCTGCTATTTCTGGCCAATTTGTATGCCACTTCCTTGGCTTTAATACTATCCCTGATTTCCCTAGATAGCCATGGTTGAGCCACCTTCCCTTTTTTATTTTTACGCCAGACAGGAATGTACAATTGTTGTAATTCATACATGCGGTCTCTAAATGTCTGCCATTGCCCATCCACAGTCAACCCCTTAAGTATCATTCGCCAATCTATCCTAGCCAATTCACGTCTCATACCTTCAAAGTTACCCTTCTTTAAGTTCTGGACCATGGTCTCTGAATTAACTGTATCATTCTCCATCCTAATACAGAATTCCACCATATTATGGTCACTCGCACAATGAGATTGCTAATTAGTCCTCTCTCATTACACAACACCCAGTCTAAGATGGCCTCCCCCCTAGTTGGTTCCTCGACATATTGGTCTAGAAAACCATCCCTTATGCACTCCTCCACCGTATTGCTTCCAGTTTGGCTAGCCCAATCTATGTGCATATTAAAGTCACCCATTATAACTGCTGCACCTTTATTGCATGCACCCCTAATTTCCTGTTTGATGCCCTCCCCAACATCACTACTACTGTTTGGAGGTCTGTACCAATTTGCCCTTTGGTGTTCTGCAGCTCTACCCATATAGATTCCACATCATCCAAGCTAATGTCTTTCCTAACTATTGCATTAATCTCCTCTTTAACCAGCAATGCTACCCCACCTCCTTTTCCTTTTATTCTATCCTTCCTGAATGTTGAATACCCCTGGATGTTGAGTTCCCAGCCCTGATCATCCTGGAGCCACGTCTCCGTAATCCCAATCACATCATATTTGTTAACATCTATTTGCACAGTTAATTCATCCACCTTATTGCGGATACTTCTTGCATTAAGACACAAAACCTTCAGGCTTGTTTTTTTAACACCCTTTGTCCTTTTAGAATTATGCCGCATAGTGGCCCTTCCTGTTCCCCGCCCTGGGCCTCTCCGCCCCCCACCCCCCCCCCCCGCCATCTCCCCTCCGTCTCCTGCCTCTGCCTCCCTTTTATCTCCCTCTGTCTCCCTGCATTGGTTCCCATCCCCCTGCCATATTAGTTTAACTCCTCCCCAACAGCACTAGCAAACACTCCCCCTAGGACATTGGTTCCAGTCCTGCCCAGGTGCAGACCGTCCGGTTTGTACTGGTCCCACCTCCCCCAGAACCGGTTCTAATGCCCCAGGAATTTGAATCCCTCCCTGCTGCACCACTGCTCAAGCCACGTATTCATCTGCGCTATCCTGCGATTCCTACTCTGACTAGCACGTGGCATTGGTAGCAATCCCGAGATTACTACTTTTGAGGTCCTACTTTTTAATTTAGCTCCTAGCTCCTTAAATTCGTTTCGTAGGACCTCATCCCTTTTTTTACCTATGTCGTTGGTACCAATGTGCACCACGACAACTGGCTGTTCTCCCTCCCATTTCAGAATGTCCTGCACCCGCTCCGAGACATCCTTGACCCTTGCACCAGGGAGGCAACATACCATCCTGGAGTCTCGGTTGCGGCCGCAGAAACGCCTATCTATTCCCATCACAATTGAATCCCCTATCACTATCGCGCTCCCACTCTTTTTCTTGCCCTCCTGTGCAGCAGCGCCAGCCATGGTGCCATGAACTTGGCTGCTGCTGCCCTCCCCCGATGAGTCATCCCCCCCAACAGTACTCAAAACGGTGTATCTGTTTTGCAGGGGGATGACCACAGGGGACCCCTGCACTACCTTCCTTGCACTGCTCTTCCTGCTGGTCTTCCATTCCCTATCTGGCTGTGGACCCTTCTCCTGCGGTAAGACCAACTCACTACACGTGATACTCACGTCATTCTGAGCATCGTGGATGCTCCAGAGTGAATCCACCCTCAGCTCCAACTCCGCAACGCGGACCGTCAGGAGCTCGAGGCGGACACACTTCTCACACACGTAGTCGTCAGGGACACCGGAAGTGTCCCTGAGTTCCCACATGGCACAGGAGGAGCATATCACGTGACCGATCTCTCCTGCCATGCCTTAACCCTTAGATACCCTTAAATTGGTAATAACAATGTTACAGTTCACTTACTGATATAAAAAACAAAAGAAAAACTACTCACCAATCACCAGCCAATCACTTACCCCATTGGCTGTGACGTCACCTTTTGATTCCTTTCTACTTCTATTTTGCTTTCTCTCCCGCTGTAGCTGCACAAGTACGCCTTTTAAAGGCCGCTCCCCTCTCATCAACTACCGCTGGTACTCGAGCTCCCGCTGGGCCTTTTAAAGGCCGCTCCAACGCTGCTCCCACCTCTCGCCAACTGCCGCTGGTACTCGAGCTCCCGCTGGGCCTTTTAAAGGCCGCTCCGACGCTGCTCCCACCTCTCGCCAACTGCCGCTGGTACTCGAGCTCCCGCTGGGCCTTTTAAAGGCCGCTCCGATGCTGCTCCCACCTCTCGCCAACTCATGAAGATAGGTTGAGTAGATTGGGCCTATACACATTGGAGTTCAGACGAATGAGAGGTGATCTTATTGAAACATATAAGATAATGAGGGGGCTTGACAAGGTGGATACAGAGAGGATGTTTCCACTCATAGGGGAAACTAAAACTAGGGGGCGTAGTCTCAGAATAAGGGGCCGCCCTTTTAACACTGAGATGAGGAGGAATTTCTTCTCTCTAATGGTTGTCAATCTATGGAATTCTCTGCCCCAGAGAGCTGTGGAGGCTGGATCATTGAATATATTTAAGGTGGAGATAGACAGATTTTTGAGCGATAAGGGAGTAAAGGGTTATGGGGAGTGGGCGGGGAAGTGGAGTTAAGTCCATGATCAGATCAGTCATGATCTTATTGAATGGCGGAGCAGGCTCGAGGGGCCAAATGGCCGACTCCTGCTCCTATTTTTTATGTTCTAATGTTAACTCTCTCCACCCGGCGGAAACTGCATGGAAAGGGAGTTAGAATCCAAGCGGCCCCTTTCCCACGCGATTCCCGCCACGCGGCCATTGTAACACCGCTGTTTGCATGGGTGGCTGGGCATTTGCCTGACTCTGGCAGGAGTTCCTAAATATACGCAAATTGGGGTCCTAGATAGGACCAATACTATTTTAACTGCCCACTGAGCCAGGCATCCGCCACGGATGCCCCATTCAGGCGTGAATTTGATGATGCAGCCTCCTTCAACAGCTGCCAAACTCAGAAATTCGGGGCACAGCCCATGATTTTCCAACCTTAAATCTCTGATGGTAAAATACCCAAGGCCCCCAGTTACTCCCAGGGTCTCACCACATTACTGAGGCTGTGTTGGTACTAGCCCAAAACTCCCAGCAGCAAAGACACTTATTGACAGTCACTGATTAAACCACACACTAACCATGCATCCGTGTATAGGACACCAAATCTTTGGCTCGCGTTTGGGAAACAAGTTGTGGTTCAATGTCGCAGCCGGTTCGTACCGTACTGTTGCTGTCCGAAGACTGCCTGCACTATGTGTGGGTTACAGGAGGCAATATCCCGAGCAGACTGGGCTCCTGCTGCCTGTTTATTACATGCTGCCACCTTGCACTTTATTGTACATGGCCTGTGGGCTCTGCAGCACTGAACACGTTAAAATCCTTATCATCACCATTATAGGTGGGTCGGAGCGCACCATATTCCCAGACTTGGACTTTGTGCCACTGCTGCCTTACGATGGCAACAACAAATTGCATTTGTATAGCGCCTTTAACATGGAACAATGTCCCAAGCACTTCACAGAGGTGTCATCAAAAAAACCTGAGCACTAACCAAAAAAAGGAATTATTAGGAGGTTTGACCAAAGGTTGGACAGAGGTGGTTTTTCTAGGAGGAGAGGCAGGCGGAGGGGTTTAGAGAGGGAGTTCTGGATCACAGGGCCTTGGTGGCTAAAGGCAGGGCTGCCAGTGGTGGAGCGAAGAGGACGGATGGAGACTGTACAGGCATAATGATAGCTATGCTGCCATATCCTTGAGCTGAGAACGACTAATTTTCCTGGTTTGGATTGGGTTCCTCCCGGGTGCTGGAACTGGCTGAACAGGATTGGGAAAGGACGGCCCACAATCAGGGGGCACACTGGGTCAAGTCCCACCGCACTCAACATCGTGGGCAAGAAGTTCGATTGTGAAGTGCCCATTTTACAGGATCCAAAATGGTGGCCGGCGGACACGCACTCCTTCCGCCATGTTGGATCGGGCTGCTCAGTAAGCGTCCGAGTGTGCAGAAAGCATTTAAAAGCCTCATTATAATATTTAAATAAGACTGGCTATTAGCCCCTTTGTGAGGTGGGGTTCCTTCTCTGGCTTGGTATCAATTTCTGTCAGATTTAGCTCCTGTGAAGCACTTTGGACCGTTTCCTACATTAAAGGCACAATATAAATGCAAGTTGTTGTATAAATTGTTTAACAAAGCCCAGTTTATTTTGGTCCAAATTGGTGTAGATCCCTGTACCATTCAGTCTTGGCCAGTCTCTACCCCTACAGTCTGTGTTGGACACTCACTCAGTGCACACACTCTCATACGCTGCACAAATTGGTTGCCGCATTATCCTTCAGCGACTGTACTTAAAACGGATTCAGTGGCTGTGAAGCTATGTGGGACGTCCCAAGGAAGTGAAAGGCATTATAGAAATACAAATTATTTCTTTCTATGACATTTCTATTGTAAAGAAGAGGTTGGGATTGTATGTTTTATTTCAGTGCTCACTGTAATCACTTTCTGCAGTCTATTGAAGTTTTCAGTTCATGACCCCCATTTCTTATTGTGTTGCAGAAACCGTGGTTTTATGACACAGGGGAGGTGTGGGTGGGATACCCGAAACAGGTGAGTCTACTCTAAGTGTGTCGTTCCCATCCACTTTCACACCCTCGTATCGGTGTCACTGCAAACCTCATCCTATCAGCTTCGCTCCTGCGGGATAAATCAATACTCAGCACTGAGCCGCTTTGGGATCAATTTGTACAAATAACTATTCACACCAATGGTAATTAAGCAAGAGTGATGGGTGGTGATGGCAGGAATGTGTATCTACAGTATGTTCATACTCCATCAGAGAATATTATTTTGTCTGTTATGTAGTTTGGCTCCTATCTCCTGAAGCCCCAGGCTCCTGACGGACCCAAGCCCACCACCAGCTCGCTCTCCAACACGGCACTCAGGCAGCCCTGCTTCACCTGCAACCCCAGACATTGCCCAGAAACTCAACCAGCTCCGAGTCTCACGACCAGCCGGAGGTGCACTGCCCACCATATTGATGGAGGCAGCAAAACAGCATCCAGAGCCCGTGCCTGAAACCTTTTGCATAGTACTTGGGTATGCACTGGAAGTAGAAACATAGAAACATAGAAAATAGGTGCAGGAGTAGGCCATTCGGCCCTACGAGCCTGCACCGCCATTCAATGAGTTCATGGCTGAACATGCAACTTCAGTACCCCATTCCTGCTTTCTCGCCATACCCCTCGATCCCCCTTGTAGTAAGGACTACATCTAATTCCTTTTTGAATATATTTAGTGAATTGGCCTCAACAACTTTCTGTGGTAGAGAATTCCACAGGTTCACCACTCTCTGGGTGAAGAAGTTTCTCCTCATCTCAGTCCTAAATGGCTTACCCCTTATCCTTCGACTGTGACCCCTGGTTCTGGACTTCCCCAACATTGGGAACATTCTTCCTGCATCTAACCTGTCTAAACCCATCAGAATTTTAAACGTTTCTATGAGATCCCCTCTCATTGTTCTGAACTCCAGTGAATACAAGCCCAGTTGACTCCAACCTACAGAGCTACAGACCAAGGGCTGGAAAGTCATCATATCCCATCATAGGCAGTCCCTCGGAATCAAGAAGGACTTGCCTCCATTCCCAAATTGAGTTCTTTGATGGCTGAACAGTCCGATACAAGAGCTACAGACCCTGTTACAGGTGGGACAGATATTCGTCGGGGGAAGGAGTCGGTAGGGCTGGTTTGCTGCACGCTCCTTCCACTGCCCGCGCTTGGCCTCTTCATGCTCCTTGCGTCGAGCCTCAAAGAGCTCAACGACCTTCCAGATGCACTTTCTCCACCTCAGGCAGTCTGCGGCCAGGGTCTCCCAGGTGTCAGTGGTGATGTCGCACTTTACCAGGGAGGCTTTGAGGGTGTCCTTATAATGTTTCCGCTGTCCTCCTTTGGCTGATTTGCCATGAAGGCGCTCCGCATAAAGCATTTGCTTAGGGAGTCTCGTGTCTGGCATGCGTACTATGTGGCCTGCCCAGTGAAGCTGATCGAGTGTGGTCAGTGCTTCAATACTGGGGATGTTAGCCCTGGTCGAGGACACTGATGTTGGTGCGCCTGTCCTCCCAGGGGATTTGCTGGAAAGTGGGATTAGGTTGGATAGTTCTTGGTCGGCCAGAGTGGACACGATGGGCCGAAATGGCCTCCTTCTGTGCTGTAAATTTCTATTTCAATGCAAAGAAGGGGCTTGATGCCTGTTTGAGACTTCGTCTGCAATATTGGTTTGCCCTAAGGCACCAGTGCTGGTCATGTTCAGGAAAACCAGGCCCACATGCGGCGTAACAGCCAGTTCTTAAACCCAGCATGCCACCACCAACAAGGTAAGTGTTTAAAATGTTCTTACCTGAGTATAAGGAGGGGCAATGCTCCTCCCAACCCCCCATTAAAATCACGCAGGCCGCTGATGGTCACTGCTCACCTCCCCCGCCCCATCCTGTCCGATCGCGACCTCTAACCCCCACCCCACCTGCTCGCCGCTACCTCCTCCCTCCCGGTAGTTATAGGGTAGCCTCTGCCCTTCCCAATTGCTGCCAACTGCTACCCTCCCTCCCGACTCGATTTCCCGCACCCCCCCCCCTCCATTTCAGAACTGAGGGCCGCTGGCGTCACAGTGGCACACTCTTCGAGACCCCTTCACCAGCGAGGTGTCTGCAGTTGCCCAGTAGATGTCACAGCTCGCTGTTTCAATGATAATGGGGCCAGAGGCTCAATATCGCGTGTGCCTCAGGCCAGTACTTCAGGTGTAGGAATCAGTCGCCACATTCCTGTGGTTTGGGGCACAGTCTAGACCATTGAAGCTACTCTCCAACATTCTAGTGACCCTCTGTGTGGAGAAAGATGTTCCTCATTCCCTCTTTCATTCTGCCAGTGATAATCCTCAACCTGCGGCCTTGTTACTGATTCACCAAACGGTGGAAAATATCTCGCACCCTTTATTGCCTCAAAATCTTTCATGAGTTTGAAAATCTCTATTTGTTCCCACAGTTTAAAAAAACATGTTTTTTGAGCTTTTCTTCATAACTACAATCTCTTATTCCAGACCTTGTTCTATCAATTTTCGCTGTACCATTTCCCCACCTCAAAGATCCTTCCTTTCCCCAGTACTGAGGGAGCGCTGCACTGTTGGAGGGGCAGTACCGAGGGAGCGCTGCACTTTTGGAGGGGCAGTACTGAGGGAGCGCCGCACTGTCAGAGGGGCAGTACAGAGGGAGCGCTGCACTGTCGGAGGGGCAGTGCTGAGGGAGCGCTGCATTGTCGGAGGGGCAGTACTGAGGGAGCAATGCACTGTCGGAGGGCAGTACTGAGGGAGAGTGCACTGTCGGAGGGGCAGTACTGAGAGAGCGCCGCACTGTTAGATGGGCAGTGCTGAGGGAGTGCTGCACTGTCCGAGAGGCAGTACTGAGGGAGCAATGCACTGTCGGAGGGCAGTACTGAGGGAGAGTGCACTGTCGGAGGGGCAGTACTGAGGGAGCGCCGCACTGTTAGAGGGGCAGTGCTGAGGGAGTGCTGCACTGTCCGAGAGGCAGTACTGAGGGAGCGCAGCACTGTCTGAGGTGCCGTCTTTCGGATGTGACGATAAACTGAGGCCCCGTCTGCTCTCTCAGGTGGATGTAAAAGATCCCACGCCATTATTTTGAAGAAGAGCAGGGGAGTCCTGTCCTGTGCCAATTCCATAATCCTTTGTGCAAGGTCACAACATGACCCCTCTCTCTCCCTCTGTGCCTGGGTTACTCGATTGGATGGATGCTGGTGCTGAGTGACTGTTAACAGGACCAATGATTTGAGTGGCTTAGTCACCTCGTCCAAAACATCTCCCCTCCCTCCCCCATTCTTTCCCTTCCCCCCTCACCCCTCCCTTCCGTTCTGTCCCCTTTCCCCCTCTCCTTCCTCCCCACCCTTCTTGGTTAAAGGGAGTGGGGTGTGGGCCTGGGCAACCCTCCTCCAATGAGTGAAATAAAGTCAGGGTTTCAGGCGACAGGGATGCACCTGAAGTGGTACATGCTTCCGCCCACCCATGTTACGGTGGTGCCCGCCCACTGACCTGCAGGGTGAATGCCCGAGGACACCGTCGGGTACAATCCCACCGTCGATGCTCAGCTCGTCACATTCACAGCTTCAGGCCCAGGGCGGCAATCCTCCGATTGGCACAATGGTCGGAGTGCTTTACGTATGTGGTGTCAAAGCCTTGGGGAATGGGGGGCAACGAGCTCAGCATGAAGTAGCTCAAGTCTGACTCTGTCCTCACCACTGTAGTACTGACACACCACCTCCTCCCAACTGTAACCTGAAGCCAGCTTCTCCATACTCTTTACAGTACTCTGGTCTGCCCAGAGAATGACACAGGTTGTAATGTGAACAACACCAGCTCCTCTCTCCTTCACTGTAAGTATCGCAGGAGTACTTCACCCCTCGGTGCTTTGCCATTGAGCTAATGGTCCGTTTTATTTAACAGTGACGGTGTGATAGTAACAATAACAGTGTGATAATAACAGTAACAGTGTGAGAGAAACATAGAAAATAGGTGCAGGAGTAGGCCATTTGGCCCTTCGAGCCTGCACCACCATTCAATAAAATCATGGCTGATCATTCACCTCAGTACCCCTTTCCTGCTTTCTCTCCATACCCCTTGATCCCTTTAGCCGTAAGGGCCATATCTAACTCCCTCTTGAATATATCTAATGAACTGGCATCAACAACTCTGCGATAGAGAATTCCACAGGTTAACAACTCTCCGAGTGAAGAAGTTTCTCCTCATCTTGGTCCTAAATGGCTTACCCCTTATCCTTAGACTGTGACCCTTGGCTCTCGACTTCCCCAACATCGGGAATATTCTTCCTGCATCTAACCTGTCCAGTCCTGTCAGAATTTTACATGTTTCTATGAGATCCCCTCTCATCCTTCTAAACTCCAGTGAATACAGGCCCAGTCGATCCAATCTCTCCTCATATGTCAATCCTGCCATCCCGGGAATCAGTCTGGTGAACCTTCGCTGCACTCCCTCAATAGCAAGAACGTCCTTCCTCACATTCAGAGACCAAAACTGAACACGATATTCCAGGTGAGGCCTCTTAAAGGCCCTGTACAATTGCAATAAGACCTCCCTGCTCCTATACTCAAATCCCTTTGCTATGAAGGCCAACATGCCACTTGCCTTCTTTACCGCCTGCTGCACCTGCTTGCCAACCTTCAATGACTGATGTACCATGACACCCAGGTCTCGTTGCACCTCCCCTTTTCCTAAATTGCCGCCATTCAGATAATATTCTGACTTCATGTTTTTGCCCCAAAGTGGATAACCTCACATTTATCCATATTATACTGCATCAGCCATGCATTTGCCCATTCACCTAACCTGTCCAAGTCACCCTGCAGCCCCTTAGCATCCTCCTCACAGCTCACATCACCACCCAGTTTAGTGTCATCTGCAAACTTGGAGATATTACACTCAATTCCTTCATCTAAATCATTGATGTATATTGTAAATAGCTGGGGTCCCAGCACTGAGCCCTGCGGCACTCCATTAGTCACTGCCTGCCATTCTGAAAAGGATCCATTTATCCCGACTCTCTGCTTCCTGTGTGCCAACAAGTTCTCTATCCACGTCAATACATTACCCCCAATACCATGTGCTTTAATTTTGCACACCAATCTCTTGTGTGGGACCTTGTCAAAAGCGTTGCAGATCATGATCCTTACCAACGGATCCATTACAGACCCAATCCATGTCCGGACTGGGGTCAAACAAGGCTGTGTCATCGCTCCAACCCTCTTTCTCAATCTTCCTCGCCGCCATGCTCCACCTCACAGTCAACAAGCTCCCCGCTGGAGTGGAACTAAACTACAGAACCAGTGGGAAGCTGTTTAACCTACGCCGCCCAAGATCACCCCAACCTCTGTCGTCGAGCTACAGTACGTGGACGACGCCTGCGTCTGCTCACAATCTGAGGCGGAACTCCAGGATATAGTCGACGTATTTACTGAGGCATATGAAAGCACGGGCCTTACGCTAAACATCCGTAAGACAAAGGTCCTCCACCAGCCTGTCACCGCCGCACAGCACTGTCCCCCCAGTCATCATGATCCACGGCGCGGCCCTCGACAACGTGGACCATTTCCCATACCTCGGGAGCCTCTTATCAACAAAAGCAGACATTGATGAGGAGATTCAACCTCCAGTGCGCCAGTGCAGCCTTCGGCCACCTGAGAAAAAGAGTGTTCAAAGCCCAGGCCCTCAAATCTACCACCAAGCTCATGTGATAGTGACAGTGACAGTGAAATAGTGACAGTGTGATAGTGATAGTGACAGTGACAGTGAAATAGTGACAGTGACAGCGACAGTGAAATAGTGACAGTGTGATAGTGACAATGACAGTGTGATAGTGACAGTGAAATAGTGACAATGACAGTGAAATAGTGACAGTGACAGAGTGATAGTGAAATAGTGACAGTGACAGTGTGATAGTGACAGTGACAGTGAAACAGTGACAGTGTGATAGTGACAGTGACAGTGAAATAGTGACAGTGTGACAGTGACAGTGAGACAGTGGCAGTGTGATAGTGACATTGTGAGTGTGAGAGTGACAGTGTGAGTGTGACAGTGTGACAGTGAGACAGTGACAGTGTGTCAGTGACAGTGTGTCAGTGACAGTGTGACAGTGACAGTGTGTCAGTGACAGTGTGACAGTGAGACAGTGACAGTGTGACAGTGACAGTGACAGTGTGATAGTGACAGTGACGGTGAAATAGTGACAGTGTGACAGTGACAGTGAGACAGTGACAGTGTGATAGTGACAGTGACAGTGTGATAGTGACAGTGAGACAGTGACAGTGTGACAGTGACAGTGACTGTGTGATAGTGACAGTGTGATAGTGACAGTGACAGTGTGACAGTGACAGTGTGATAGTATCAGTGTGAGTGTGACAGTGACAGTGTGACAGTGACAGTGTGATAGTGACTGAGACAGTGACAGTGTGACAGTGATAGTGACAGTGAGATAGTGACAGTGTGAGTGTGACAGTGACAGTGTGATAGTGACAGTGACAGTGAGACAGTGACAGCGTGATAGTGACAGTGTGAGTGTGACAGTGACTGTGTGATAGTGACAATGTGATAGTGACAGTGTGACAGTGACAGTGTGAGTGTGACAGTGACTGTGTGATAGTGACAGTGTGAGTGTGACAGTGAGACAGTGTGATAGTGACAGTGAAACAGTGACAGTGTGAGTGTGACAGTGACAGTGAGACAGTGACAGCATAATAGTGACAGTGTGACAGTGACAGTGTGATAGTGACAGTGACTGTGTGACAGTGACTGTGTGACAGTGACTGAGTGATAGTGACAGTGTCAGAGTGACAGTGTGACAGTATCAGTGTGAGTGTGACAGTGACAGTGTGACAGTGTGAGTGTGACAGTGGCAGTGTGATAGTGACAGTGTGACAGTGACAGTGACAGTGTGATAGTGACAGCGTGACAGTGACTGTGTGACAGTGACTGTGTGATAGTGACAGTGTGAATGTGACAGTGTGATAGTGACAGTGACAGTGTGACAGTGACAGTGTGATAGTATCAGTGTGATAGTGACAGTGTGACAGTGACAGTGTGACAGTGACAGTGTGACAGTGACAGTGTGATAGTGACTGTGACAGTGTGACAGTGACAGTGTGATAGTGACAGTGTGACAGTGACAGTGTGATAGTGACTGTGACAGTGTGGCAGTGAGACAGTGACAGTGACAGTGACAGTGTGATAGTGACAGTGACAGTGTGATAGTGACTGTGACAGTGTGGCAGTGAGACAGTGACAGTGAGACAGTGGCAGTTTGACAGTGGCAGTTTGACAGTGACAGTGTGACAGTGACAGTGTGACGGTGACAGTGAGATAGTGACTGTGACAGAGTGACAGTGAGACAGTGACAGTGACAGTGTGATAGTGACAGTGTGACAGTGATGTGTGACAGTGACAGTGTGATAGTGACAGTGACAGTGTGACAGTGAAGTGTGACAGTAACAGTGTGATAGTGACAGTGACAGTGTGATAGTGACAGTGACAGTGTGACAGTGCCAGTGTGATAGTGACAGTGGCAGTGTGATAGTGACAGTGAGACAGTGACAGAGTGACAGTGTGATAGTGACAGTGAAATAGTGACAGTGTGGCAGTGACAGTGCGATAGTGACAGTGAAATAGTGACAGTTACAGTGTGATAGTGACAGTGACAGTGAAATAGTGACAGTGACAGTGACAGTGTGATAGCGACAGTGACAGTATGATAGTGACAGACAGTGAAATAGTGACAGTGATAGTGAAATAGTCAGTGACAGTGACAGTGTGATAGTGACAGTGAGACAGTGACAGTGTGACAGTGACAGTGTGATAGTGACAGTGACTGTGACAGTGAAATAGTGACAGTGTGGCAGTGACAGTGCGATAGTGACAGTGACAGTGAAATAGTGACAGTTACAGTGTGATAGTGACAGTGACAGTGAAATAGTGACAGTGACAGTGTGATAGCGACAGTGACAGTGTGATAGTGACAGACAGTGAAATAGTGACAGTGATAGTGAAATAGTGAGTGACAGTGTGATAGCGACAGTGACAGTGTGATAGTGACAGACAGTGAAATAGTGACAGTGATAGTGACAGTGTGACAGTGAAATAGTGACAGTGTGATAGTGACAGTGACAGTGTGATAGTGACAGTGTGATAGTGACAATGAAAGTGAAATAGTGACAGTGACCGTGTGATAGTGACAGTGAAAGTGAGACAGTGACAGTGTGATAGCGACAGTGTGAGTGTGAGAGTGACAGTGTGAGAGTGACAGTGTGAGAGTGACAGTGAGACAGTGACAGTGAGACAGTGACAGTGTGACAGTGATAGTGTGACAGTGACAGTGTGATAGTGACAGTGACAGTGGCAGTGTGATAGTGACAGTGAAATAGTGACAATGACAGTGAGATAGTGACAGTGACAGTGTGATAGTGACAGTGAAAGTGAGACACTGACAGTGTGATAGTGACTGTGACAGTATGATAGTGACAGACAGTGAAATAGTGACAGTGATAGTGAAATAGTGAGTGACAGTGACAGTGACAGTGTGATAGCGACAGTGACAGTGTGACAGTGATAGTGTGACAGTGACAGTGTGAAAGTGACAGTGGCAGTGTGATAGTGACAGTGACAGTGTGATAGTGACAGTGACAGTGACAGTGTGATAGCGACAGTGACAGTATGATAGTGACAGACAGTGAAATAGTGACAGTGATAGTGAAATAGTGAGTGACAGTGTGATAGTGACAATGACAGTGAAATAGTGACAGTGTGACAGTGACAGTGTGATAGCGACAGTGGCAGTGTGCTAGTGACAGGCAGTGAAATAGTGACAGTGATAGTGACAGTGACAGTGAAATAGTGACAGTGAGTCTGTGACAGTGACAGTGTGACAGTGACAGTGTGACAGTGTGATAGTGACAGTGAAAGTGTGACAGTGACAGTGTGACAGTGACAGTGTGACAGTGACAGTGACAGTGTGATAGTGACAGTGACAGTGTGATAGTGACAGTGTGACAGTGACAGTGAGACAGTGACAGTGAGATAGCGACAATGTGATAGTGACAGTGACAGTGAGACAGTGACAGTGTGATAGTGACAGTGTGACAGTGACAGTGTGATAGTGACAGTGACAGTGTGACAGTGACAGTGTGAGTGTGACAGTGAGACAGTGACAGTGTGATAGTGACAGTGACAGTGTGATAGTGACAGTGTGAGTGTGACAGTGAGACAGTGACAGTGTGAGTGTGACAGTGTGATAGTGACAGTGTGAGTGTGACAGTGAGACAGTGACAGTGTGAGTGTGACAGTGTGATAGTGACAGTGACAGTGTGACAGTGACTGTGTGACAGTGACAGTGTGACAGTGACAGTGTGACAGTGACAGTGTGAGTGTGACAGTGTGATAGTGACAGTGTGAGTGTGATAGTGACTGTGACAGAGTGACAGTGAGACAGTGACAGTGAGACAGTGACAGTGTGACAGTGACTGTGATAGTGACAGTGTCAGTGTGACAGTGACTGTGGCAGTGTGATAGTGACAGTGGCAGTGTGATAGTGACATTGACAGTGACAGTGTGATAGTGACAGTGACAGTGTGACAGTGAAGTGTGACAGTAACAGTGTGATAGTGACAGTGACAGTGTGATAGTGACAGTGACAGTGTGACAGTGACAGTGTGATAGTGACAGTGACTGTGAAATAGTGACAGTTACATTGTGATAGTGACAGACAGTGAAATAGTGACAGTGATAGTGAAATAGTGAGTGACAGTGTGATAGTGACAGTGACAGTGAAATAATGACAGTGTGACAGTGACAGTGTGATAGCGACAGTGACAGTGTGATAGTGACAGACAGTGAAATAGTGACAGTGATAGTGACAGTGTGACAATGACAGTGAAATAGTGACAGTGTGATAGTGACAGTGAAAGTGAAATGGTGACAGTGTGATAGTGACAGTGACAGTGTGACAGTGACAATGACAGTGAAATAGTGACAGTGACCGTGTGATAGTGAGACAGTGACAGTGTGACAGTGACAGTGTGATAGTGACAGTGTGATAGTGACAATGACAGTGAAATAGTGACAGTGACCGTGTGATAGTGACAGTGAAAGTGAGACAGTGACAGTGTGATAGCGACAGTGTGAGTGTGAGAGTGACAGTGTGACAGTGATAGTGTGACAGTGACAGTGTGATAGTGACAGTGGCAGTGTGATAGTGACAGTGACTGTGTGATAGTGACAGTGACAGTGAAATAGTGACAATGACAGTGAGATAGTGACAGTGACAGTGTGATAGTGACAGTGAAAGTGAGACACTGGCAGTGTGACAGTGACAGTGTGATAGTGACAGTGACAGTGGCAGTGTGATAGTGACAGTGACAGTGTGACAGTGACAGTGACAGTGAAATAGTGACAGTGACAGTGAAATAGTGATAGTGACAGTGAAAGTGAGACACTGACAGTGTGATAGTGACAGTGTGAGTGTGAAAGTGACAGTGTGACAGTGACAGTGTGATAGTGACAGTGATAGTGTGATAGTGACAGTGTGACAGTGACAGTGAGACAGTGACAGTGAGATAGCGACAGTGACAGTGTGATAGTGACATTGTGACAGTGACAGTGAGACAGTGACAGTGAGACAGTGACAGTGTGACAGTGACAGTGACAGTGTGATAGTGACACTGTGACAGTGACAGTGTGACAGTGACAGTGTGACAGTGACAGTGTGATAGTGACAGTGACAGTGTGATAGTGACTGTGACAGTGTGGCAGTGAGACTGTGACAGTGGCAGTTTGACAGTGACAGTGTGACAGTGACAGTGTGATAGTGACAGTGTGAGTGTGACAGTGACAGTGTGACAGTGACAGTGAGACAGTGACTGTGGCAGTGTGATAGTGACAGTGGCATGTGATTGTGACATTGACAGTGACAGTGTGATAGTGACAGTGTGACAGTCAAGTGTGACAGTAACAGTGTGATAGTGACAGTGACAGTGTGATAGTGACAGTGACAGTGTGACAGTGCCAGTGTGATAGTGACAGTGCCAGTGTGATAGTGACAGTGACAGTGTGATAGTGACAGTGAGACAGTGACAGTGTGATAGTGACAGTGACTGTGACAGTGAAATAGTGACAGTGTGGCAGTGACAGTGCGATAGTGACAGTGACAGTGAAATAGTGACAGTTACAGTGTGATAGTGAAATAGTGACAGTGACAGTGACAGTGTGATAGCGACAGTGACAGTGTGATAGTGATAGTGAAATAGTGAGTGACAGTGACAGTGAAATAGTGACAGTGTGACAGTGACAGTGTGTTAGCGACAGTGACAGTGTGATAGTGACAGACAGTGAAATAGTGACAGTGATAGTGACAGTGTGATAGTGACAGTGAAATTTTTGATAGTGACAGTGACAGTGAAATGGTGACAGTGTGATAGTGACAGTGACAGTGTGATAGTGACAGTGTGATAGTGACAATGACAGTGAAATAGTGACAGTGACCGTGTGATAGTGACAGTGTGACAGTGACAGTGTGATAGTGACAGTGTGAGTGTGACAGTGTGACAGTAACAGTGTGATAGTGACAGTGACAGTGCGACAGTGAGACAGTAACAGTGTGATAGTGACAGTGTGAGTGTGATAGTGACAGTGTGACAGTGACAGTGAGACAGTGACAGTGTGATAGTGACAGTGTGAGTGTGACAGTGTGATAGTGAGTGTGACAGTGTGCCAGTGTGACAGTGACAGTGTGACTGTGACAGTGTGACTGTGACAGTTTGACAGTGACAGTGTGATGGTGACAGTGAGACAGTGACAGTGTGATAGTGACAGTGTGATAGTGACAGTGGCAGTGTGATAGTGACATTGACAGTGACAGTGTGACAGTAACAGTGTGATAGTGACAGTGACAGTGTGATAGTGGCAGTGACAGTGTGACAGTGCCAGTGTGATAGTGACAGTGTGAGTGTGACAGTGACAGTGTGATAGTGAGTGTGACAGTGAGACAGTAACAGTGTGATAGTGACAGTGACAGTGTGACAGTGAGACAGTGACAGTGTGACAGTGACTGTGACAGTGTGATAGTGACTGTGACAGTGTGACAGTGACAGTGTGATAGTGACAGTGTGACAGTGACAGTGTGATAGTGACTGTGACAGTGTGGCAGTGAGACAGTGACAGTGACAGTGACAGTGACAGTGTGATAGTGACAGTGACAGTGTGATAGTGACTGTGACAGTGTGGCAGTGAGACAGTGACAGTGAGACAGTGGCAGTTTGACAGTGGCAGTTTGACAGTGACAGTGTGACAGTGACAGTGTGACAGTGACAGTGAGATAGTGACTGTGACAGAGTGACAGTGAGACAGTGACAGTGACAGTGTGATAGTGACAGTGTGACAGTGATGTGTGACAGTGACAGTGTGATAGTGACAGTGACAGTGTGACAGTGAAGTGTGACAGTAACAGTGTGATAGTGACAGTGACAGTGTGATAGTGACAGTGACAGTGTGACAGTGCCAGTGTGATAGTGACAGTGGCAGTGTGATAGTGACAGTGAGACAGTGACAGAGTGACAGTGTGATAGTGACAGTGAAATAGTGACAGTGTGGCAGTGACAGTGCGATAGTGACAGTGAAATAGTGACAGTTACAGTGTGATAGTGACAGTGACAGTGAAATAGTGACAGTGACAGTGACAGTGTGATAGCGACAGTGACAGTATGATAGTGACAGACAGTGAAATAGTGACAGTGATAGTGAAATAGTCAGTGACAGTGTGATAGTGACAGTGTGATAGTGACAGTGAGACAGTGACAGTGTGACAGTGACAGTGTGATAGTGACAGTGACTGTGACAGTGAAATAGTGACAGTGTGGCAGTGACAGTGCGATAGTGACAGTGACAGTGAAATAGTGACAGTTACAGTGTGATAGTGACAGTGACAGTGAAATAGTGACAGTGACAGTGTGATAGCGACAGTGACAGTGTGATAGTGACAGACAGTGAAATAGTGACAGTGATAGTGAAATAGTGAGTGACAGTGTGATAGTGACAGTGACAGTGTGATAGCGACAATGACAGTGTGATAGTGACAATGAAAGTGAAATAGTGACAGTGACCGTGTGATAGTGATAGTGAAAGTGAGACAGTGACAGTGTGATAGCGACAGTGTGAGTGTGAGAGTGACAGTGTGAGAGTGACAGTGTGAGAGTGACAGTGAGACAGTGACAGTGAGACAGTGACAGTGTGACAGTGATAGTGTGACAGTGACAGTGTGATAGTGACAGTGACAGTGGCAGTGTGATAGTGACAGTGAAATAGTGACAATGACAGTGAGATAGTGACAGTGACAGTGTGATAGTGACAGTGAAAGTGAGACACTGACAGTGTGATAGTGACTGTGACAGTGTGACAGTGACAGTGTGACAGTGACAGTGACAGTGGCAGTGTGATAGTGACAGTGACAGTGACAGTGACAGTGACAGTGAAATAGTGACAATGACAGTGAAATAGTGATAGTGACAGTGAAAGTGAGACACTGACAGTGTGATAGTGACAGTGTGAGTATGAAAGTGACAGTGTGACAGTGACAGTGTGATAGTGACAGTGACAGTGTGATAGTGACAGTGTGACAGTGACAGTGAGATAGTGACATTGTGACAGTGACAGTGAGACAGTGACAGTGTGACAGTGACAGTGTGACAGTGACAGTGTGATAGTGACACTGTGACAGTGACAGTGTGACAGTGACAGTGTGATAGTGACAGTGACAGTGTGATAGTGACAGTGTGATAGTGACAGTGTGAGTGTGACAGTGAGACAGTGACAGTGTGATAGTGACTGTGGCAGTGAGACAGTGACAGTGTGACAGTGGCAGTGTGACAGTGACAGTGTGACAGTGACAGTGTGACAGTGACAGTGTGATAGTGACAGTGTGACAGTGACAGTGAGACAGTGACTGTGGCAGTGTGATAGTGACAGTGTGACAGTGGCAGTGTGATAGTGACATTGACAGTGACAGTGTGATAGTGACAGTGACAGTGTGACAGTGAAGTGTGACAGTAACAGTGTGATAGTGACAGTGACAGTGTGACAGTGCCAGTGTGATAGTGACAGTGACAGTGTGACAGTGACAGTGACAGTGTGACAGTGACAGTGTGATAGTGACAGTGACTGTGACAGTGAAATAGTGACAGTGTGATAGCGACAGTGACAGTGTGATAGTGACAGACAGTGAAATAGTGACAGTGATAGTGAAATAGTGAGTGACAGTGTGACAGTGACAGTGAAATAGTGACAGTGTGACAGTGACAGTGTGTTAGCGACAGTGACAGTATGATAGTGACAGACAGTGAAATAGTGACAGTGAAATAGTGACAGTGTGATAGTGACAGTGACAGTGAAATGGTGACAGTGTGATAGTGACAGTGACAGTGTGATAGTGACAGTGTGATAGTGACAATGACAGTGAAATAGTGACAGTGACCGTGTGATAGTGACAGTGTGAGTGTGACAGTGTGACAGTAACAGTGTGATAGTGACAGTGACAGTGTGACAGTTAGACAGTAACAGTGTGATAGTGAGTGTGACAGTGAGACAGTAACAGTGTGATAGTGACAGTGACAGTGAGACAGTGACAGTGTGACAGTGACAGTGACAGTGACTGTGATAGTGACAGTTTGACAGTGTGACAGTGTGATAGTGACAGTTTGACAGTGATAGTGTGATGGTGACAGTGACTGTGACAGTGTGACAGTGACAGTGTGACAGTGGCAACGTGGAATCTCTTTGTCCTGTGCAGCTTTGGTTGGGATCCTGTGACTGACAAGCAAACAGGTATGTAAACAGAAAATTGCTGGAAATCTCAGCAGGTCAGGCAGCATCTGTGGAGAGAAACAGAGTTAATGTTTCGGGTCGATGACCCTCCGTCAGAACTGGCAAAAATTTGAAATGTAACAGATTGTTAAGGGGCAGTGAAAGGGGGAGGTGAGGAAAGAACAAAAGGGAAGGTCTGTGATCGGGGGGAAGGCAGGCGAGATTAGAGAGACAAAAGGGATGTTGGGCCGAATTGAGATGATAATGGCACAAGTTAGGAAACAAAGGATGAGTCTAGCTAGGGGGTGAATGGCAGAATAATTACTAGCTGCCATGAGAGACAGAGATAAAAAGAAGGGGTGTGGGACCTTGCTTCCAGCCTCCAGCTGTGCCTCTGACCATGCGCTGTGACAGCACGCTCTCTGATTATCCTTTGTGTTCCCTACAACTTGTCAGCATGTTCCCATGGCAGGGTGGGGAGTTAAACCTGTGCAAGGAATGGCATCCCGAATAATGCAGCACCTAGGTCAGCACCCTGCCTGCCCAATGACACCTTTCACCTTGTAGCTGTGTGACAGAGAAGCAGTTGAATTACATTTACTACAATATAGCTTGCTGATAAATTATTGAAACGTGGGGTGAGTGATGCTGGGGTTATGTTACCCTCACTCTCTGGGCAGGAATCGCACGGGGTCGGGTGGAACAACGTTTTTACACCCCATCCAATATTACTGCCCACTGACATCAGTGGAGAGTAGGATGGGGCGGGCGTGGAACCCGTGTTACCCCAGAGCCTGTCAATCCCCCATGTGGCTCCGGTTCACATTGTCCCCATCATTCTGCTGCGAGAATACAATAAATGCTCTTTGTATTCTGAGGACTTCTCCGAGAGCAGTGGGCCCAACAGTCACTGCACCGCCGGCACTGATTCACAGGGACCTGGGGGAGATTGTAAACTTGCTGCCCTGGACCAAACCTGGCGATGGGAATTGTCCGCCCAGTACAGAAATCAATACAATGGAAAATCGGGAGGTTTCTGTAAGATGCGGCTGATCACAGCATAAGTTTTACAAGCGGTGATTCTTACTGACCCCCGACCTCACTGCCCACCTGTGTAACACTGGAGATCCGGAGTAACGAGACTGGAGAGGACGCTGATGGTGGGAATACTATCAAATGGGCATAAAGGACCAACCGCTGGATATTGATGAAACCAGCATGGCACTATGTTCTAGTGATCACTGCATAGGGGCCACATTCCCTGGGGGCTATATTAACCCATTTCCTTTAAGTGGATTTAAGTATTGTTTGAGTAGAAATAGTGTCCCGTGAGCTGAGGAGTTGGATGTAAATTCATCCATTCGTGATTGGACCCTGATGGGCTAGTAATATTAACACAGCGTAAAGCAGTCTGTGGACGTTACTGTATTGACGAGTGTCTCTCTGTTCTCTCTGCAGACGCTGTTACCATCTCAGTATTGGTACTATATAGCTGAGTTGAGTTTTTATTGGTCGCTATTGTTCAGTATTGCATCGGATGTAAAAAGAAAGGTAAGTGTTGAATCATAACAGTTAGTTTAACAGACCATACAGCAAAGGTTCAGATTCCTGGAGCGATGGTGAGAACGCTGGTGTGGAACATTGCTGCGTTTTACACACCTTCACCCTGCAAATGGACCTTCCCATGGAGCAGTCACAGGAACAGGATGAGCTATTCAGCCCATCCAGCTTGTCCCCCCCATTCAATTTGATCATGGCTGATCTGTATCTTAACTCTGCCCTCCTTGGTTCTGTTACCCTTAAATACTCTTACCTAACAAGAGTCTATCCCTCTCAATTTTGAAATTTTCAATTGACCCCCGGCCTCAGCAGCTTTTTGGGGAGAACGTTCCAGATTCCCACTGCCCTGTGTGTGAAGAAGTGCTTCCTGACATCACCCCTGAACGGTCTAGCTCTAATTTTAAGGTTATGCCCCTTATTCTGGACTCCCCCCAGAGGAAACAGTTTCTCTCTACCCTATCAAATCCTTGAATCATCTCAAACACCTCAAATAGATCCCCCCCTTAATCTTCTATATTCAAGGGACTATAATCCGACACTGTGCAAACCTGTCCCCATAATTTAACAGAATTAACAGAGAAACAGAGTTAACGTTTCAGGTCGATGGCCTTTCGTCGGGACTGGGAGAAGTTAGAAACGTAACAATTTATGAGCAGGTACAGAGGCATGGAAAGGGGTGTGGGGGGGAGCAAAGGGGAAGGTCCTGTGATATCTTTACAGAGACCACTAACAGCACTCTACAAGATGGCTCCCGAGCACAAACTCATCATGTGACTTCCCCGCATGACCTTTAGATCAGCAGTTGCATTGCATCAGTGGTCCACTAGGCGGAGCTCTATAACAGGTCTGTGATAGGGGGGAAGGCAGGAGGGATTAAATGACAAAAGGGATGATTGTGCGAGGGAAAAGCAGGTTGTTAATGGAACAACACCTCAATCGAACTCCCACCCACAGCACAGCATGGGTCAGGACACAGTACACTATCAATGATCCCACCTTCTGTTTCCAGCATGTGGTGTGAGTGTTGTCAGTGTGTCTGCCCCCACTGCCTCCCCTTTGTGACAGTCAGCAATGCTTCCTAGCCCTGTGAGTCCTGACTCTCTCCCTACTGGGAGGAGGAAGTGAGCTGGCTGGCTGCTGGGTGCCAGTCGGTGTCTGTCTCTCGGTTTGAGGTGATCCAGTGTCCTGGCTCAATAATCAGCCCTGCAACCACAGATAACACAGCTACTGACTCTACTCCAGCTGAGCTGTTTGCAATCATCTGGGCCAGGCAACTGGTTGATGCAGATGTGGCTTGGCCCTGAGTGACACCTCCAATGACCCCTATCATCCCCTGGCTGCTGGGAGCTCCTTCACCATAGCCAGAGACCGGTGTTGGGGCAGCAGTGACCTCTGCAGCAATGATTAACTCCAGGAGGACTCAGGGCCTGTACCTGGTGGTGTTGCTCACAGTTTGCTCAAGGCTGTGAATTGTTGAAGTGCTCAGTGTGCACGGGTGGCCCTCTGCTGGATATCGTAGCACAGTCAGACTACAATTACAATCAAACGACTCAACAACCAGATGCAGGGGCCGGTTCTGTTGCTCTCTCACAGGGCCAACAGGACCCTGAGCATCGCTCGCATGGTGAGCGAGCAGTGGGGTCTATGTTGATGTTCAGTGGGCCGCTAATTCCGGCAGAGGAGAGGCCCCGATGATTCAGGGGCCTGGGCCTGTTAAACATGCCAGGAGCGCTGTGGGACACCAAGCGCTGTCCCGGGACAGCTCGCCCGCTCGAGGCCTGAACATCGGGCATGATAAGCTCACATCATCGACACTTACAGCACAGGAGGCTGTTCGTCCCGCAGTGCCTGTGCCGGCTCTGTGATAGACCCGTCATGCTCAGTCCCGCACCCCACTTTGTGTCGGTAACCCTGTCAGTCCCACATCCCTCAGCACCCGTCCCACTCCCGTTTAAAGTTATTTATGGAATCAGCTTCCAGCACCTTCTCAGGCCGAGCGTTCCCGATCCCGATAACGCTCTGAGTGAGAACATTTCTCAGGCTGAGCGTTCCCGATCCCGATAACTGAGTGAGAACATTTCTCCATCCCCCCTCGGGACCTTTAGCCGATGATTTTGAACCGATGCCCTCTGGTTACTGACCCACTCCCAGAGGGAATAGTTTCTCTCTATTCGACCAAAACTCATCATCTTGAAAACCTCGATTAGGTCGGCCCTTTACTTACTTTGTTCCGAGGAGAACAGTCCAACCTCTCCTCATAACTGAGGTCCCTCATCCCGGGTAACATCCGGGTAAACCCTCTCTGTACCCTCTCTAAGGCCTTTACATCTTTCCTGAGGTGTGGGGCCCAGTATGGTCCACAATACGCCAGCTGAGGGCTAGCCAGTGATTTATAAAGCTCCAGCATCATCTCTGAGCCTTTATATTCTGTGCCTCTATTTATAAACCCAGGTAACCCGTGTACTACTTAACCATCAACTTGCCCTCCCACCTTTAAGGGTTTGTGTATATGGACACCAAGGTCTCTCTGCTCATCTATACTTTCAAAATCGTGCCATTTATAGTAGTACACTGTATTCCATATTAGTCCTCCCAAAGTGCATCACTTTACATGTAAAGTTAAGTTGTTGGGAAGGGGAGGGTCTCTATTGCAGAGGTCCCAGGGGCGCCGGGAGTGGGGGTGGTGGTTGCGAAAGCAGAGGCCCCGCGGTGAGGGAGGTGTTGCAATCACGGAGGTCTCAGGGTTGGGGGGGAGGGGGTGTTGCGATTGCGGAGGGTGCGTGTCATGTATTCAACCAGCATTGTAACCCATGTATAAACTGACCTAAGTTGTACACCGTGAGAACACTGACCACTAGGTGGGAGACACTCCTAACCTGGACCTTCAGGTATAAAAGGGGAAGCTCCACCCACCTTCATCTCTTGAGTGCTAAGGAATAAAGGACAGGTCACAGACTGACCTTCTCTCAAGCATGGGCCTCGTGTGCATTTATACTGTGTAGTAAGGACGTATCAATGGCGACAAGAAACGGATTTAAACCACGCGACCATGGCCACTAGCAGAACAGACGAGAGGTACTGTGTTAAGGAATGGTTGGGACAGAGATTCAACATTGTTAAAGCAGCACACAGTTCTCCAGGCAGACAAGGGCAGTCAGGCATGCCCCAACATGTAGTCGAACCCAGAGGGGGAGTTCGACAGAGACAATGGCAAGCTGAACAGCGATTCACGCCATTGCAAGGGACAATGCGGCCAGTAATGGGGCCATCAACACCTGTTAATGATGCACTCAAGGACAATAACAGGGGCAGTCAGGGACGATCGACTGGCAAGGGACCTTTTGTTTCAAACCGCAACTCATGCTGGAGGCGTGGAGGCATACTTTCAGCCGGAGTTTGCAGAGATGAGCAAAATACCTGCAGAAATTGCAGAAATGGACACTGGGGAAATCGCTGGAAGCTGAAGTTCAGCGAGTTCATGTGGAGCACGTATACAGTTCATACACCAGGACGCCACCAATAATGATGAAAGTGCTCCTCAATGGCATCCCAGTATCAATGGAGTTAGACACGGGTGCCAGCCAGTCCCTGATGGGTATCAAACAGTTCGAAAAGTTGTGGGCATCCAAGGCCAGGAGGCCAAAATTATCGCCGATTGACGCACATCTACGGACTTACACAAAGCAGATCATTCCGGTGCTCGGCAGCGCCACGGTAGTCGTGACCCACAAAGATTCGGAGAACAGGTTGCCACTCTGGATTGTCCCAGGGGATGGTCCCGCACTACTGGGGAGGAGTTGGCTTGCTGTCATGAACTGGAAATGGGGCGATGTCAATGCAATTTCCTCTGTGGAGCGAGTATCATGCTCACAGGTCCTGGACAAATTTGACTCATTATTTCAACCCGGCATTGGCACTTTCATTGGGGCCAAGGTAGTGATTCACATAAACCCAGACGTCAGGCCAGTACACCACAAGGCCTTGGCGGTGCCGTACGTGATGCGGGAAAAGATAGAAGGCGAATTGGACCGCCTGCTGAGGGAAGGCATCATCTCGCCAGTCGAATTCAGTGACTGGGCGAGCCCGATTGTGCCGGTGCTCAAGGCGGATGGGTCGGTCAGGATATGTGGCGATTACAAGGTCACCATCAATCGGGTGTCACTCCAAGACCAGTACCTGCTACCGAGAGCGGAGGACCTCTTTGCGACGCTATCCGGTGGCAAACTTTTTTCAAAATTGGACCTGACCTCAGCTTACATGACCCAGGAGCTGGCGAGTGAGTCGAAGAAGCTGACCACCATCACAACACACAAGGGGTTGTTTGAGTACAACAGATGTCCGTTCGGATTCGCTCGGCCGCCGCGATCTTCCAACGAAATATGGAAAGCCTCCTCAAGTCGATTCCAGGGACGGTGGTTTTTCAGGACGACATCCTAATTGCGGGTTACGATGCTGAAGAACACCTCCACAGGAGGAGGTGCTACGCAGACTGGACCGGGTCGGTCTGCGACTGAAAAAGGCGAAGTGCGTCTTCCTAGCTCCAGAGGTAGAATTCCTGGGGATGAGAGTAGCAGCAGACGGGATCAGCCCTACTGCACCCAAGACGGAAGCGATCCAGAGAGCACCCAGACCCCGTAACACGACGGAGCTGCGTTCGTTCCTGGGGCTCCTGAACTATTTTGGTAACTTTCTTCCCAAATTGAGCACGCTGCTAGAGCCGCTACACGTGCTCCTACGCAAAGGTCGCGAATGGGTCTGGGGGGACAGCCAGGAAAGGGCTTTTAATAGAGCGCGCAATTTGTTATGTTCCAACAATCTGTTAACGCTATATGACCCATGTAAGAAACTTGTGTTAATGTGCGATGCGTCGTCCTATGGTGTCGGGTGTGTGTTGCAGCATGTCAATGCCAAGGGTCAGTTACAGCCGGTAGCTTATGCCTCCAGGAGTCTGTCCCACGCAGAAAGGGGCTACGGGATGGTAGAAAAGGAGGAGCTCGCATGTGTAGATGCGGTAAAGAAAATGCACCAGTACCTGTTTGGCAGGAAATTTGAGCTGGAGACAGATCACAAACCCCTAACGTCCCTTTTGGCCGACAACAAGGCCATAAATGCAAACGCATCGGCCCGCATACAGAGGTGGGCACTCATGTTAGCTGCCTATGACTACACAATTCGGCACAGACCGGGCACCGAAAACTGCGCCGATGCACTCAGCAGGCTCCCACTAGCCACCACTGAGGGGGCTACCGAGCATGGTGCTGAGATGGTCATGGCTGTTGAAGCTTTCAGAAGCGAAGGCTCACCCGTGGCAGCCTGTCAGATTAAAGTCTGGACAAATAGATACCCGCTATTGTCTCTAGTCAAGAAATGTGTCCTGAATGGGGACTGGGCAGCCACGTACAGGGCATACCCTGAGAAATTTAAACCATTTCACAGGTGCAAGGATGAACTCTCGATTCAGGCCGATTGCCTACTGTGGGGAAACCGCGTAGTCATGCCCCAGATGGGCAGAGAGGTGTTCATCAGAGAACTCCACAATGGGCACCCGGGCATTGTCACGATGAAGGCAATTGCCATGTCACACGTTTGGTGGCCAGGAATAGACGCAGATCTGGAACTTTGTGTTCGCAGGTGCAACATGTGTGCCCAGCTGGGCCATGCGCCCAGGGAAGCCCCCCTTAGCCCCTGGCCATGGCCCGCCAAGCCTTGGTCACGCATCCATGTGGACTACGCAGGTCCTTTCATGGGGAAAAAGTTTTTGGTTGTAGTAGACGCCTACTCCAAATGGATCAAGTGTGACATTTTAAATTCAAGCACATCCTCTGCCACGGTAGAAAGTCTAGGGGCAATGTTCGCCGCCCACGGTCTACCGGACATCTTGGTCAGCGACAATGGCCCGTGCTTCACAAGCACTGAATTCCAGGACTTCATGGCAGGCAATGGAATTAACCATGTTAGAACGGCACCATTCAAGCCGGCCTCAAACGGCCAGGCAGAACGAGCAGTGCAGATAATCAAACAGGGGATGCTCAGATTCCAAGGGGGT
The DNA here is from genome assembly GCF_044704955.1 of Pristiophorus japonicus. Taxonomy (NCBI): domain Eukaryota; kingdom Metazoa; phylum Chordata; class Chondrichthyes; family Pristiophoridae; genus Pristiophorus; species Pristiophorus japonicus. The sequence continues at coordinate 49,609,540 of NC_091993.1, forward strand.
TCCCTACAAACCCGCTTATCACGCCTCCTGTTGGCCTATAGATCCCAACCACACTCGCTCACAGGGGTTCCACCCGCAGAGCTACTAATGAAAAGGACGCTCAAAACCCGATTATCCCTTATACACCCCACCATGAAAGAAATTGTCGAGAGCAGGCGCCAGTCACAATATCACTACCATGACAGGAATGCGAGGGCGCGATGTATTGATGTAAATGATCCTGTTTTTGTCCTCAACTACGCTGCAGGGCCCAAATGGCTCGCAGGCACTGTGGTTGCCAAAGAGGGAAATAGGATTCTGGTAGTTAAACTTACCAATGGACAAATCTGCCGCAAACATGTGGATCAAACAAAAAGGAGGCTCAGCAACCCCATAGAAGAAGCAGAGGAAGAACACGATATCGAGTTCACTCCACCACAGGTGACCGAACACCAGAACCAAAGGGAGGAGAGCCCAGTCACTGTGGGCAGTCCGGATAGGCCTGAGGCACTGCAAACAGCAGACACTCAGGCCAGCGCCCAACAATCGGAGCCCCAACTCAGGCGCTCTACAAGGGAGCGTAAACCACCAGAGAGACTCAACCTGTGATCCCAATAAGACTTTGGGGGGGAGGTGATGTCATGTATTCAACCAGCATTGTAACCCATGTATAAACTGACCTAAGTTGTACACCGTGAGAACACTGACCACTAGGTGGGAGACACTCCTAACCTGGACCTTCAGGTATAAAAGAGGAAGCTCCACCCACCTTCATCACTTGAGTGCTAAGGAATAAAGGACAGGTCACAGACTGACCTTCTCTCAAGCATGGGCCTCGTGTGCATTTATACTGTGTAGTAAGGACGTATCAGTGTGGGTCCCAGGGGAGAGGCTCACAAACATGGGGGTCCCATAGGAGGGGGCTTTGCAATCGGGGAGGGAGTGGGTCCCGGGGTTGCAGCGGCCCAGATTATTTTTGTGGATCACTCCAGCTTCCCCGGGACTCACTAATAATGGCCTCCTTCTGTGCCGTAAATGTCTATGGCCTCGCTTCCATTGTTGGTGGAACTGCTCGGAGCTAGCACGGCGCAGGCATCAGCCAGATCGGACCTCAAATGGCAATCGGGATCCGAGTTACGGCAGAGGCCTGCGATCTTCATCCTGAAGGGGGGCCTATCGCCTGAAACAGGCGGCACTTTGGACACTCAGTGTAGGCCCCTTTCAAAATGGCGGCAGTCACCTTGTGCACTCTGAGGCTGTTATTGTCCCATTAACACCGGGCGGAGAGAGAGAGAGAGAGAGAGAGAGAGTCGACCTCACAGCACGGGGCTGAGCATCACGTGCCTGGGGCTATCTGCGCTCCTTGCCTTGCATCACTGCAAAAACTGAGAGATCAAAGGTGTAGATCAGAAACACAGTGGGGAAGTTTGGAGCAAAAACACACGCTCCGATCTCCAGCACTGCAGTTGGGGAACTTTGGGTTCTAGAATACTAGAATCGAAACAAAGCCTCTATACTCTGCTGTGTGTGGGTGTGAACAGTCCAGATTTAACAATTAATCCTGATTACTCTCGTGTTTAACGGGACTAGGCTGTGATGTTCTTGGCACAGTCAGACCAAATAACTGTTACTTATAACTAATTGATTAGGATTTTCAAGAGCAAATAATTCATCACTTAGCAACCATCGTCCTGCTGAGCTTCTCGTGGTGTGCTAACTATATCCGTGTGGGAACCCTCGTGATGGCCGTACACGACTCATCCGATATCCTGCTGGAAGTAGGTGAATTTATGGCGATATTAATACCACAGTCGGTTGGGCAGCTTGCAATTCCTCCTCAGATACAGGATCAGACACTCAGGCTGATTGTAACCTAGGCCCGACTGCCTGCCTCTCTACCGCGGTTACATCCGAGCCAGGGTGTCCCTGGAGATGGAGCACGCGGTGTCCACCGGTACGCTCACAGCCTTCCGCGAGAGGTGGGCGCCGGAGGGAGTGGCGTGCATCATCACCCCCGGCAACCAAATTTTAATTTGATTTAAGGTTTCGTTGAAGTTTAAATTGTTAATTTGTGGGTTCTAATGCCCTTGCCAAAGGGGGGCATTTGATTTATGTTTCTATAAAATAGTTCTAACCTCGGTCACCCGGCAGATAACCCAGGGGCTGCTCTTGGCCGCCTGCCCGTTTTATACCAGCTTGGTTTTACTTACCAGTGAATTCAATGGAAAAGAAAGCCGCCCGGTGTAAAATAGGCCCCCGGTTCGCTATCGGCTGCTCCACACTCCCAGTCAAAACGTTCAGCCCCCACGGCCCCAATATTGGTGGGGAGGCAATTCTGCGTTGGATAAATCCAGAGAAGGGGTTTCCTCAGGTCCGGCCGCAGATAACGACACAACCCGATCACCATCGTTTCAATCCGTTTCCCGATGGCCCAGCCAGACTGAGAAGCTGATTGGCTGTTGGGTGGGTAGGCCTTTGGCACGAGGCCACAGCAAGGGGAGGAAGGGATCAAGGAACAGGGGGGCATCGATTGGGGGCGGAGCAGAGCAATTAGGGGCCGGGGGGGGGACGGGGGCATCAATGGGGGAGGGTCACAGAGATCAGGGGAAGGAGGGGGCCATTGATTTTGCAGGGGGGGAGGGGGCGGAAAGATTGGGGTCAAAGGGACATCGATGAGGGGAGGGTCAGAGAGATCTGAGGTTGGGGCAGAAGATCGTGGGGGGCTGGGAGGACATGAGGATGGGCTGGGAGGACATCGGGAATGCATTGGATCATGTGGGTGGGGACACGGTCCTGGGAAGTGAAGCAGGTTAACTCTCTGGACCGGGGGAAGAACTCCTGCACCCGCCCCCCCGGCCCACTAGTGGGCTGTCCCTTTTGCCGGTAGGTGAGAGAGCTAAAAAGTGTTCCCTCACACTCTCCCTGTCAATATCGGGGTCAACCTTTCATCACAACAGGTAGAATGTAGGGGTTAGCGGGGTGAGGGGGGGGGGTTAGCGGGGTGGGGGGAGGGTTCGTGGGGGGGGCGGGATTAGCAGGTGGGGGGGTTAGTGGGGGGGGGGGATTAGCAGGGTGCGGGTGGGGGGGTTAGCGGGGAGTACAGTTTAACTATAGTTTTTAAGATTTCTGCTGATTTCAGATTAGAAGCCATCGGAATCAATCAGATTTTCAACGTGATAAATTTCTCTTCATTATTTTTTTATCCTGTGCTTATTGAAACATGAAACTCTAGCCATTTGATTTTGTTTTGTTATAAAAGATTGACATTGAATCCTTGCTCCCTCTGACAGTCCGCGAAGATGTTTAACTACGCTGGGTGGAAATCCGTCTGTAACTCCATCTTCATCGTGTTCGCTTTGGTTTTTATAATCACCAGACTCGTCATCTTCCCTTTCTGGTGAGTATAGTCTACAAAATACATCCTTCGTTGCCGCGCCAGTAAGGAGTTGGTTTTGAGGAGCTGAAAATTACCATCTGCTGTTCCTTTGTTCACGAATGCATTCCATCGAGTTCACAGAAAGAGGCCTTACAGCCCAACAGGCCGATACTCCATACGAGCCTCCTCCCATCCCACTTAATCTCACAGCCTAATACAAATTCACTTTAAATTATAGTCTGATAAATCAAATAGATTTAGCATTATAAAGAGGGGATATTATACCGTGTAACTCACAGTGTATTATAAGGAAGGGGGGCATTGTACCGTGTAACACACAGTGTATTATAGGGAAGGGGGGCATTGTACCATGTAACACACAGTGTATTATAAGGAGGGGGCTCTCGGGGTTAGGTGCGGGGGGGTGGGTCGGAGGTGAGGGAGACCCAAGACTTCCTTGTGAGGCCTGGATGAGCAGTCCTACTCTTTGTGGCTCACAGGAAACTTAAAATTACATTTTGAAACTTAGCAGCTGGGCCCCTTCTGGCCCAGGATGGCCCTCCCGACAGGCCTGGCCTGGGGGAGAAGCTGCCATGGCCCCTCCCCAGCTCAGGCCTCCGACTCTCAGCGGGCCCAATCTGCATTTTAAAAACAGGAGCCCGCTTCCTTCCTGCTGGCATCCTGCTCGCCTGCTCAATTGAGCGGGTTAATATGGGGCCACGGCGGTCAGGAAGCCAGGACAGAGGGGGAAGTGACTGCCCCCATTTTAACGGCCCCCTCACCCAGCTTCTGCCAGAAATCCGGAGACACACATCTCCAGACAGACAGATAATCAGAGGCAGGGAACACCGACTGGGCCGGGGATGCAGAGGCCTTGCTAACCTGACTGGCAGGGCCTCATTTCAATAATCTGCTGCAGGCTCCCACACACCGGGGTAATGGTCACCGGGGTAATGGTCACCGGGATAATGGTCACCAGGGTAATGGTCACCAGGATAAACGGGATAATGGTCACCAGGGTATGGTCACCAGGATAAACGGGATAATAGTCACCGGGGTAATGGTCACCAGGGTAATGGTCACCGAGATAATGGTCACCAGGGTAATGGTCACCAGGATAAATGGGATAATGATCACCGGGGTAATGGTCACCGGGATAATCGTCACCTGGGTAATGGTCACCGGGATAATGGTCACCAGGGTAATGGTCACCGGGGTAATGGTCACCGGGATAATGGTCACCGGGGTAATGGTCACTGGGGTAATGGTCACCAGGGTAATGGTCACCGGGTAAACGGGATAATGGTCACCAGGGTAATGGTCACAGGGATAATGGTCATTTTCACTTCTGTTTCTGAATGTGCCCCTTGTTTTATATCGAGGGTAACTTTTCTCTACAACTTTTTAAAAAGGATGGGCCAAAACTATTTGGAATATGACCATTTTCCAGATGTGGTGCCCAGGCGTTGAGTATCCAGCAGTGATTACAATTCTTTGTTTCAGTGACCTCTGAACTTATCTGGGGACTGATGGGATTGTTTGGAAACCTTTCACATTGTAATATTGACCTATTCTTATCGTTGACAGGATCATCCACTGTACCTGGGTCTATCCAGTATATCACTACCGTCCATTCTTTGGCTACTATTTCTTCAATGTCATGCTGGTTGTCCTTCAGCTGCTCCACCTTTTCTGGGCGTACCTCATCCTACAAATGGTCGCAAAGTTCCTCTCCAGCAAAGTAAGTTGCTTCCTGTCACCCGGGACCCGTGCAGTGTGACAGGTACTGGAGTTGCCTCCACTTCACCTGTAAACACAACACACACACACATGGACAGGCATCGAGGCTTCGCAATTTGCACACAGATATTGGGTTTATATCAATGGTTTTAAAAAGTCTGCTCAACTCTACCTTCTGTAGTTGCGCTAGTTCACTCTGCTCCTGAGCAAGACCTGAAGTAGGGCTATGCCAATCTGGCAGTAGAGCTGGCAATATTGCTCAGGCTGGCAGTCCCCATCACTGGCACTGTGCACTGAGAGAAGGCTAACCATCTGGGGCTCAGTGGGTTTTCAAACTTTAATAGGGAGGAAGACCTCGCAATCTCTTTAGGATGTTCCAACAGGTTTTGCAAATAGTTCATTCATTTTTCAAAGGGCAGCAAATGAAAGCAATCGGTATTTGGTGGAGTTAGTTCAGCGAGGGATGTTAGTCAAGATGGCTTCAAATCGTGTTCTGAAATCTTTGATGTCAATCTGAACAGATAGGGCCCTGGTTTGAAACTTCACCTGAAGGTTAACACTTCTGACAGTGCAGCGCTCCCTCAGTACTGCCCACCCGACACTGCAGCGCTTCCTCAGTACTGCCCCTTCGAAAGTGCGGCGCTCCCTCAGTACTGCCCCTCCGACAGTGCAGCGCTCCCTCAGTACTGCCCCTCCAACAGTGCAGCGCTCCCTCAGTACTGCCCCTTCGACAGTGCGGCGCTCCCTCAGTACTGTCCCTCCGACAGTGCAGTGCTCCCTCAGTACTGCCCCTTCGACAGTGCAGCGCTCCCTCAGTACTGCCCCTCCGACAGTATGCCGCTCCCTCAGTACTGCCCCTTCGAAAGTGCGCCGCTCCCTCAGTACTGCCCCTCCAACAGTGCGGCGCTCCCTCAGTAATGCCCCTCTGGCAGTGCAGCGCTCCCTCAGTAATGCCCCTCCGACAGTGCGGTACTCCCTCAGTACTGCCGTTCCGACAGTGCAGCACTCCCTCATACTGCACTGGAGTGTCAGCCTAGATTTTGTGCTCAAGTCCCTTAGTGGGACTTGAACCCATGACCTTCTGACTCAGAGATGAGATTGCTACCAACACAAAGCTTGTGGTCACCTCATAGTGCCACAGCCACACGCAGAGTGGCACTCCTACTGGGCAGTAATGATGATGTGTTCAGAATCAATTGATTCACCTACTTGTGTCCTGTGTAAGTGATGTCAGTGAGTTTTATCAGTGTTGGTGCTGTCCCCTAGTGCTGGTGCTTTATATGAACCGTCTAAATCCGAGTTTGCTCTGTGTGGATGTCCTGCAGATGGAGTACATTTTCTGGTTGGCCATAGGATGTTCGGGGGAGCTAGCTCAGATTTAAGTGACCCTCGGCTTCCTTGTGCTGATGCATCACACAGCTCCGTGAATGACTCGGCTCTGCCTGCCCCGATGGTGGCTGGCTTCTCCTGCGTACATGTGGAGCGCTGGATGTGGTATTGGCCAGAGCAACAGTACCTTCCTTTGCGCTTACTTCAGTCACACACCCGTTGCTGGGCACTGATCTACATGAGGGCAGCAATGCTGCCCGCCAAACCCTGTCTGAAGGTTCTCTGAGTACTGTTGTCTGTTGTAGACTGGGGTCCAAGGGAGCTCTCACAACAGAGCATTCACCAGCTAATCTGATTGGCTTTAAGACCTGTGCCATTCGGGGCACTGCTGCAGAGATTCCTGGAATTTTTCCATGTTCCAAGCTGGACTCAGTGCAGACAATTGTTCATCTATGTTTTCAGACCTGATAATAGTGATGTAGCGAGGAGCTGTATAAATACAGAGATCAGGGAAGCAAGAAGCAAGAACAGTACGGTTATAATGGGAAAAGCTCAAGTAATAAGGGAAATGAATTTTTAGAATGTATTCTGGACAGTTTTAAGAACATAAGAAATAGAAGCAGGAGTAGACCATTTGGCCCCTCGAGCCTGCTCTACCATTCAATAAGATCATGGCTGATCTGATCTTGGCCTCAACTTCCCTTCCCTGTCCGATCCCCATAACCCTTGACTCCTCTGCAGTTCAAAAATCTGTCTATCTCCACCTTGAATATATTCAAAGACCCAGCCTCTGGGGCAGAGAATTCCAAAGATTCACGACCCTCTGAGAGAAGAAATTCCTCCTCATCTCTGTCTTAAATGGGTGACCTCTTATTCTGAAACTATGCCTCCTAGTTCTAGATTCCCCCATGAGGAGAAACATCCTCTCTGCATCTACCCTGTCAAGCCCCCTCAGAATCTTGTATGTTTCAATAAGGTCATCTCTCATTCTTCGAAATTCCAATGAGTATGAATTTCTAAAACAACATGTTTTAGAACTGACAAGGAAAGAAGTCATACTGGATTTAGTGATGTGTAATGAACCAGAATTAGTTAATAATCTGACAGTATGGGAGGGAGCAACTTGTGAATGGTGACCATAATATGATTGAATTTAATATAAGGTTTGAGAGGGAGAAGGGAAAGAGTCACAAACCAAGCTTTTAAATTTAACTAAGGGACGAAAAATGAATTGACCAAATTAAACTGGGCTGAGCCATTGATGCGTAAACCCACAGATAAATAGTCAAAGTATTTGCTACGATATAAAACCAGTACATACCCAACAGGCAAAGGCTCCACTTGTAGTTAAGCAAACATGGTCAACAAACAAGGTAAGTGACGTATCAAGCTAAAAGGAAAGGCATGCACAAATGCAAGGAAATGCGGAAATCTACCAGACGGAGAGCTATAAAAAAACAATGGGTACAACGAAAGTAATGAGGTGAAAAAAGGGAATATTATAAAAAAAGGGCAAGGGATATCAGAGCGACCCAAAATATTTTTTATAAATATATTGAGAGAAAGAGAGTTGTAAGGGAAATGTGGGCCCCAAAGAGAGATTAGGTGATAGGATAATGAGTAATAAGGAAATGGAAGACTTGGTAATCAACACTTTGTATCTGTTTTTGCAATAAAGGAGGAGGTCAAAATACCAGTGGTGCAAGGGAAACTCAAATAAGGGAAGGAATTTATTCAATTTAATAAAAGTAAAAAAAATGGTAATGGAGAAAATAATGGGACTGAAGGTAGTCAAATCTCCTCGACCTGATTGTTCCAACCCGAGGGAATTAAAAGAAACAGGTGCAGATTGTTGGTCATCATTTCTAAAGCTCTCTAGATTTGGCAATTGGTATATCAAATATCACTCCATTGTTTAAGAATGAGGGGGAGAGCAACCATGTAACTACGACCTGTCAGTTTAACATCAGTTGTGGGGAAGTTACTAGAATCTGTCAGAGACAGAATGACTGAGCACAGGTTGTGAAGGCCGATGAATGTAGCTTAAGTGTTTGAGCAGGTCACTGACATGGTGGATGGGGACGTGTCTGTGGATGTTGTCTATATGGACTTTCAGAAGGCATTTGATAAGGTTCCGCACAAGAGATTATTGGCAAAAATGAGAGTGCATGGTATTAGACGTAACCTTGTGACATGAGTTGGAAATTAGTTGTGAAGTAGGAGATAGAGATTGGTGATGAAGGGAACATTCTCTGATTGGCAGGTAGTGACAAGTGGTATCCCCCAGGAATCTGTACTGGGGCTTGAGCTTTTCAACATGTAGATCAGTGACTTTGATGAAGGAACAGAGAGTTATATATCCAAGTTTGCAGATGACATTCTGTTTGGAGGCACAGGAAGTTGTGTATATGGGAGCAGGAAGTTGTGTATATTGGAGCAGAAACTTTTTCACTCAGAGAATTGTGAACCTGTGGAATTCTCTACCATAGAAAGTTGTTGAGTCCAATTCATTGGATATATTCAAAAGGGAGTTAGATGTAGCCCTTACGTCTAAAGGGATCAGGGGGCATGGAGAGAAAGCAGGAGTGGGGTACTGAAGTTGCATGATCAGCCATAATCATATTGAATGGTGGTACAGACTCGAAGGGCCGAATGGCCTACTCCTGCACCTATTTTTTATGTTTATATGTGGGAGCAGGAAGTTGTGTATACGGGAGCAGGAAGTTGTGTATGACCAGTGGCACTGAGTTACTCCTCAATATTCTGCATTATATAATAATACACCGTGTGTTACAGGGTATATCACCTTGTATGTGTGTTACAGGGTGTATCACCCTATATTACATGATAATACCATGTGTGTTACAGGGTTAACATCCCTGCTATAAAATGTTTATGCCTTGACTAAACACACAAGCTCCACTAGCATCTAATACGGTTGTGTTGCATGTTGTAAACAGCATCTTCTCTGACTCACCAGAAGCAATACCACGGGGCATCTACCAGTGTGTAATGTAACACGCAGTGTGCTCATTGGTATAGAGCTGCTCTTGGTAAACCAGCCCTGGTTCACCATGACCACAACCCATGGAAAGTCTGCTAGTGAGCATTCAGCAGGGAATCAAAACCTCTTTGAATTTGGCATCTGCAACAACTTGAGAACTGAGTTGAGCTGCAGCAGAATTTAATGTTTCACTTTCTCCACATTTGCTTGTTGAATGGTGGAACATGTAATTACACCCCCAATGTATTTAGATCCTGGGATGCCACACACCATGGTGGGTGAAAGATTATTGAATTGCTCTATATTCTCCAGTGAGGGTTAACCAGATTCAAAGAAAGAACTTACATTTAAATAGCGCCTTTCTGGACCTCAGGACATCCCAAAGTGCTTTACAGCCAGTGAAGTATTTTTTGAAGTGTAGTCACTATTGTAATATAGGAAAATAACCAAAAACCTTTTGATGTGACTGTGGTCGATGCAAACTATAAGGAATTGGACAGTGCAGTGGGTGGAACTGTTCCTCTATATTTTATTTCCATGATCGAAAGAGATACATAATACCATTCTCCTGAGAAAGCCCATTCTATTAAGATGTGGCTTATGTAAAATCCAGTCATTATTATACAAGCCTATAATAATAAATTAAAATTCTGCACAGGCTGTGCTTTTTCTGACAGTGATGAGTTGTTCCAATGGTTTAGATGGGTGCTGTCTCTTCCAGCTGTGTGAGTCCCTTTCATCACTGTTATCAAATCTTTAATGACACTGGTTAGATTTATATTCTACTCCAAAGTGATTCCATTCACGAGTGCGGGTCCATTATTAATGGCACTTTGCGTTCTGTAAAACTCCATTGTAATGTATTTGCTTCATGGGGTCTTTGCTTAAGAATTCAGAGCAACACATTGCTATTAAGAGCTAGTTGGTTTATTGACAAAGGTTTAACAATCACACTACACATTACCATTTCATCCACCAGGCTCACAACTGCATGCCTCATCGTGGATGACCTAGACCCATCTGGCTGGGGTTTTATTGAGTCTTGTGAACATCACATGACTGGCTAAGCCACTCACAATGCAACAGATCTACCAATCTGTGAGCATTCTCATCGGGGCATACATTACACCCATAACTGTAAATTCCTCAAACGGTTTCACACTCATCACTGTCCAGGAAACTGAGGAAAAGCAACTAGAAGGTTTGATTGCTGTGATCAATATTTGGCTAAATTCACCAATCCCCAATTCCAACAGGGAGCACGGGTAAGAGAATTGTCACTACATTGCTGTATCCCTATCTCTTACCCATTCCCCCTTCACATTTACACCCTGCTTGGAGCACAGGATTGGTGAATTTGCCCTAGACAGTGCTTTCTAACTATGGGAATAGCAGGCCCCCACTCGCCACAGCTAACGAATGATGTAACTCTCACCTTGACTTCCTGTATCTCAATGACCGTGTCCTCACTGCTGGACCAAGATATCTGCCAGGAAGAAAAAACACGTATCGGTTCAGTGACTGACAGTGTAGATAAAGAGGAAGTAAATGGAAAGGGCTTCATTACAGGAAAAGACTGGGGTAGAGGCTCCTGTTCCTGAGTTTGGCATATTGATGAGGAGGCCAGCCCTGTAAGGGGTGTTCCCCTGGTTTTCCTGTTTTCACTGTGCCAAAATGATCCAATTAGGGTACAGTAGTGTAGTGGGTATGTTATTGGACCAGTAATACAGAGAATGTGAGTTCAAATCTCACCGTAGCAGATTAAGTATTTGAATTCAGTTTAAAAAAATCTAGAAATAAAAAGCTGGTACCAGGAAATGTGACCATGATGATGTCAGATTTTCAATAAAACCCAACTGGTTCACTAATGTCCCTTAGAGACAGAAATCTTCCGCCCTTACCCTGTCTGGCCGATATGTGACTCCAGTCCCACTGCAATGTGGTTGACTCTTAACTGCCCTCTGAAATGGCCCAGCAAGACACTCCGTTGTATCAGGGCAACTAGGGTTGGGACATTAAATGCCGGCCTTGCCAGCGACACCCATACCCCAAGAATGAATTAAACAAAATGTGTAAACCTGCCATCTTTGTTCATTTCAAATACTAAGCATGAATCGTACAGGCTGAAAGATCAATAGAATATCACAAACCAATAGCTGGTATCATTAAATCTAGTCAAAGCTGGGAGAATTTTAATTATCTCGCAATGTTTACTGCCAGATAGCTCCAGCCTTTAAATCTAGTTTGTGTTTTATTTCCTGCTCTCCTTCTTGTGGAGGTGCTAATTGTATCTGGGGCACAGTTCCATGGACACAGGCTGGCTTCTGCTTCCTCACCCAATTCACTATTCTTTAGCACAAGCAAAATACTCCAGATGCTAGAAATCTGATACACAAACAGAAAATGTTGGAAATACTCAGCAGGTCAGGCAGCATCTGTGGAAAGAGAAAGAGAGTTAACGTTTCAGGTCAATGGCCTTTCATTAGAATGGAAGATGTTTGAGATTAACAGCTTTTAAAAAAGAAAGAAAGACTTGCATTTATATAGCACCTTTCACATCTTCAGGATGTTCCAAAGCTCTTTACAGCTAATGAAGTACTTTTGAAGTGGCAAGACGTTCGGTAACCAGAGGACACAGATATACGACAATTGGCAAAAGAAAGCAGCGAGCTGTTATGACCTGGAACACGCTGCCTGAAAAGGCGGTGGAAGCAAGTTCAATAATAACTTTCAAAAGGGAATTGGATAAATACGTGAAGGGGAAAAATCTATGATTCACTGGGAGCCATTATCCCCACTGTAGCGCTGGTAGATTAGGTAGTCTCCAAAGTGGCTAAGATGGGGTGATGAGCTGCAACGCTGGGTTAGTCTACCTTTAGTGCAAAGCGCCATCTTGGTAAAGGAGTTTAAGCGTACTCTAGGAACGGCTGCCCCGAGGATGATTAAGTCTCTGATTACCAATTAAATTGGCTCCTAACACTCAGTAAAGAGGTTGCACACCATTGTTGCTGGCTAGTGCCACCTGATGAGGAGTGTGAGTGCAAGTTAAAACCACGCTCAGCTTTCGCTGTTCGCTCGCTGCTGGAGATCAACTGGCTCCACAGTGTATGAAGAGAACGTTTGAAACACTTTGTCAAGACTTCACCACCACTCTGAAAGTGAGTGCTATGCTACTGTATCTTATTGACACCTTATCGGAGGTACCAGGAGAGAAAGAAAAACTTGCATTTATATAGCGCCATTCACGACCAAAGTCTCAAAGTGCTTTGCAGCCAATGAAGTACTTTTGGAGTTTAGTTACTGTTGTAATGTGGGAACTGCGGCAGTCAATTTGCCCACAGCAAGCTCCCACAAACAGCAATGTGATAATGATCAGATAATCTGGTTTAGATTGAGGAAGAAATGTTGGCCAGGACAGCAGGAGAACCTCCCTGCTCTTCTTTGAATAAAGAATTACGCCCATCTGAGCGGGCAGTTTGATTTCTCATCTGAACGATGGCACCTCTGACCATGCAGCGGTCTATCAGTATTGCACTGAAGTGCCAGCCTAGATTTTGTGCTCAAGTTTGGATTGCGACTTAAACCCATGAATAAGTGACTTAGAGGCGAGTCTACCAGCACTGAGTCAAGGCTGACACCACATGTGCTGGTTACATTTGATGCAGCAGAGCTGGTCTCCAGTCGTCTTGGTTAATCCTTGCCTCTGGACCAAGACCTAGCTCTGTCAAGCCCGTGTGGTGGCTGGTGTGCAACGGCCACCACACATTAATAAAATTGACGCACAGGCATCTTCCACCCTTTAACATGTAGTTCAGGACCAGGAATATCAGGTCCTTCATTGAAACACCTGTGAACCCTTTTTGGTGTGGAAGCAAGTCATCCTCAATACAAGAGACCACCTAAGAAGACATTTGATTGTATAGGAATGGAACACCATGATGGTATGCCCACAATGGATGAAAGATATTGGGGAAGTGCAGCATGGTTGGTCATATCAAACACAACAGAGAGGTTGAGGAGTGATAATGCACCAAGGATAGAATTTGTGACTTTGGTCAAGGCAGTCATGGTGCTGTGTACAGGAAGGATAGGATTCAAACTAGGAGTCTTGGGGGAGATTGCATGGAAGGAAAGGTGGTTGCCAATGGGGAGGTACTTGGAGCGGATGCATAGGTCAAGGGTGAGCTTTTGTGGAGGGCGTAATGGCAGTTTTGAAAGGGAGGAGGGCCATACTTAAGTGAAAGGAGCTAATAACAATGTCAGCTGGCATGGGATCGGGGGTTGTTGAGGGATTGAAGGAGCATGAGGTGGGTCTCATGGAGCGATGAGTTTAGAGAGGGTGGGGGGAGAGATGGAAGAGAAACTATAGAATGATGGGGAACAGAGCTAGAGTGGGAGACCAGCGAGAGGTCAGGAGCAGGGAGAGAGGATAGTGAGGTATCACCAGAGGCTGCTGCTTGGAAATCTATGAGCTTTTCACACATGTTATTGGGGGGTGAGAGTAGAGAGGAAATGGGGTTTATGAGATAGTTGGTTATAAAGAAAAGAAGCCGTGGGTTGTATTTGCTCTCTAGAGTCTTCCTAAAGTAATAGGAGGATTTAGTCGAGGCACTTGACATGGTAATCATCGCCTACACCAATTGACCAGGCTAAGTCTCTGACTTAAGGAAGTGAAGATGGGGACTATAGCAGGGTGACTAATGGTGAGGGATTTGGTGGGAGCAAGAACATTGTAAGGTTAGAGTTTAATAGGACAACAGTGCCAGAGGTTGTGATGGGTAGAGGGATGGGAGAGGGAGTTCGTGAGAGAATTAGTTGGGGTTGGGGTTGGAGGGGGAAGAGTTTTTCCACAGGGGATTTGTTAGGGTAGTTGGGTTGGGAGAAAGAAGGAAGGAGGAGGCAAGGCAGAGAGCAGAGAGGCCACAAGAGATCCCAAGGTAGTTATGAATTTCTTAGTTCAACTGACCAGGAAGACAATCACGTCAGTTGTTTCTTAAATGATGTCAAGGGGACAGTGAGGTTGCGTGTGAATAGATGGGGCATTTATATGAAGGTGAGATTAAGCAGCGATAGAAAAGCACAGGGTTGGAGGAGAAGGGGCTGGCTGTTTAGCTATGGGTTGGAGAGGATGTGCAGTGTCCAGTGCAGAAGCTATGGAGGAGAGGAGGGCTGAGATCTCAACCAGCAAACTGGCCCAGGAGTGTGTTACATGTCAAGGGTTTTAAGTGAGGTGTGAGAGGGATGGAAGAGACTGAGCTGATCAAAGGAAGAGAAGGTTCTGGAAGTGTGACCCACCTGGTGTGTGAAGTGATCTGGATGAGGTACAACCACACAGCCTTTGTGTGGAGCCGTTCCATCTTCTGTCCGGCTCATTTGAGCAGCAATGCTTGTGTTTTTTTCAAAGCCACATTAAGCCGCACGCTTTTAAAATATAAAATGATACGTACAAACAGTCCTCAATGAAGCGGAAAGTATGTAATGAGCCTGTACTGTGACCTTTCACATCAATAAAGGTATTAATGTGAGGGGAGGTTAGTCTGCAGTACAAATCCTCCATCGAGCTTCATTTAACTAAAGGATCAGTTGAGCTACTTTGGGGCATTTGGAGCGCTCGCTCTGACATAATCGCACTAACGAGGAGCATGGACAGGCCTACACCTCACGTATCAGGGGTGATGATGTGCGTGTCGACACGGGTGTATGTCGGGCACCAGCTCCCCACGTTGGGTGCTGAACTTTGCGGCTGGCTATGTGACAACACCCACAGGGAGAACCATCACGGCGAGACCCGCTACACCGATGGCACCCGTACGGTAGGCAGCATCTGTGATTGGACCTCACACCTGGAGCTGACCCCAAAATAAAATAAACAAATTGTTCCACATTGTTCCATGCAATGAATTCCTGCAAGGTTACAGCTGCATTTTGCTCAAACTTCAGCCTACAGATGACACGCCGGCCCTGACCTCTGACCTCTAACCCCATGGCAGTCAGGCCCCAGAGCCCCAGACAACTTAGTCTTATTCGAGTTTTGTGGGACATTTTAACCCCCCACACTGGGAAGGAGAGGGTCAGGGGAGGTTAAAAATGTAAAATCATACAATGCGTCCTCCACCCATTCATGTCAGCAGGCTGTGAGACCAGTTTATATCGTGCTCTCAGGGGCTGTGACACCCCCTTATCACATTTAAATCAAGCTCCCACAGTGCAGTTGGCAGCCTGATTTAAATCTAACGATTGAGTTCCGTGTTTCCCAGGCCCCAGAAACCCGGCACTGAATCTAGAGCACTGCGTACGGCCAGGAGGATCTGAAGTGCTTTCCCAGCCCCTCCAGCAACTCTTCTGCCACAATCGGCCGGCCCCCAAACCCATGACCCCCACCGTTCTGCCCCGTGGACTCTCCTGATCCCTCCTCCCTCCCAACAGCTGGTTCAATGCCCCCCCATCTCCCCCCCCCATCCAATCCCTGGTCTTTCCCAATTCCGGTGACCATCTCCAGGGGTCCACGACTGTGGCCTTCTCCCGCTGGCTTTCTCGCCCGGCAGCCGATCAGTCCATCAATCAGGACAGGCTGTGGACGGGAAACAAAGCAAAAAAATGAAAGAGGTCCTTCCGTTAAATTTGGTAGGATCTTTGCATTCCTGGGTTTTACCCCCCACCCCCTCCCCAATACCGCGCACCCCAGCTCCCTCCCTGTAAATAATGGGGCCAATACTCCCCACTGCTCGAATGTTGTGGTCCTCGCGGTTTGGCAAAGGCGGATCTTGGTGCTGCCTCATGGGTGGATACATCCGAGATCAGAACACCAGGATCTGTCGGTATGAGCGACTTGAGACAGACACAGCATGATAGGAACTTGACTTAAAACTTTATACATGGTCCCAAGGACCCCGGAGAAACTGATTGGACACCCAATCTGACACGGTTCTGTGACCAGGATAGACTGTGTCAGCTTGTATTATCACCAGTCCTGTTGTGAGTATAACAGCAGGAAAGTCATGCTACAGCTATACAGGATATTGGTGAGGCCACACCTGGAATACTGCGTACAGTTTTAGTTTCCATATTCACAAAAGGATATACTTTCTTTGGAGGCAGTTCAGAGAAGGTTCACTAGATTGATTTCAGAGATGAGAGGGTTGACTTATGAGGAAAGGTTGAGTAGGTTGGGCCTCTACTCATTGGAATTCAGAAGAATGAGAGGTGATTTTATCGAAACGTAAAAGATTATGAGGGGACTTGACAGGGTGGATGCAGAGAGGATGTTTCCACTGATGGGGGAGACTAGAACTAGAGGGCATAATCTTAGAATAAGGGGCCGCCCATTTAAAACAGATGAGGAGAAATTTCTTCTCTGAGGGTTGTACATCTGTGGAATTTGCTGCCTCAGAGAGCTGTGGAAGCTGGGACATTGAATAAATTTAAGACAGAAATAGACAGTTTCTTAACGATAAGGGACAAGGGGTTATGGAGAGCGGGCTGGGAAGTGGATCTGAGTCCATGATCGGATCAGCCATGATGGTATTAAATGGCGGAGCAGGCTCGAGGGGCCGTATGGCCTACTCCTGCTCCTATTTCTTATGTTCTTAAAACTAGCAGCAAGTTTGTCTGTTGGAAAACCTTCCACTTTGGACAAGATGTTTCAAATCACCCTCCGTTACTTGTAGCATGGTTTATTTATAGGCTCACTGAAGATTAAAACAGCAGGAATTTTAATGACAGACGTTGTATGCTGGCAATCTCTGCTTTGAATCAGCTGCTGTAGATCTCCCAGAATGGTTTTAAAGCACTGCAGTTTTTAAAGAGCTGTTTACCCAGTTGAGTAAATATAGAGGGAGGAAAGTCTTGTTCTAAATTTAATGTAGTCTGGGTGTGGTTCTTCTGGTTTCTTCATAATCTGCTGATCTGCAGAAAACAGACCATATGGAATTACAAACATCCCTTAATCTCTGGGAGAGACTAACCTTCCCCAGTGCTCTCTCCAGTCTCTCCATTCCGTTTGAGCTGCAGAGGAAGGGGACAAATGAGAGCAGGGTTGATGGGGGTGACGGAGAGGCTTGATGGGGGTGTGAGAGGCATGATGGGGGTGACGGAGAGGTGTGATGGGGTGATGGAGAGGTGTGATGGGGGTGTGAGAGGTGTAATTGGGGTGATGGAGAGGCTGGAAGGGAGTGTGAGAGACAGAAAACAAGTGCGCAGTTATTTTTATTTTCTTCACTCTCGGGATGTGGGCGTCACTGGCATGGCCGGCGATTATTGCCCATCCCTAGTTGCCCTCGAGAAAATGATGGTGGGTCTTCTTCAACTGAGTGTCTCGCTGGGCCATTTCAGAGGGCAGATAAGGTCAACCACATTGCTGTGGGTCTGGAGTCACATATTGGCCAGACCGGGTAAGGGCAGCAGATTACCGTCCCCCAAGAACATTGGTGAACATTGGGTTTTTAACCACATGGTCACTTTTACTGATCCCAGGTTTTTAGTTCTGGATTTTTATTTTTTAAACTGCCATGGTGGGATTTAGACATGTTCTCCTGGTTCCTCATCCAGTGACATATTCACTGAGGTACCCAGAGTGCACTGGGGAGCTGGCATATACTACAGGCAGTGAGTGCATGAGGAGCTGGTATATACTACAGGTGGTGAGGGCAGGGGGAGCTGGCATATACTACATGCAGTGAGGGCAGAGGGAGCTGGCATATATTACAGGCGGTGAAGGCAAGGGGAGCTGGCATATACTACATGCAGTGAGGGCAGAGGGAGCTGGCATATACTACAGGCAGTGAGTGCACGAGGTGCTGGCATATACTACAGGTGGTGAGTACACGAGGTGCTGGCATATACTACAGGCAGTGAGTGCACGAGGTGCTGGCATATACTACAGGCAGTGTGGGGCAAACTGCACGGGTGCAGCTTGGTCAAATGTGAGTGAGAAACGGGAAAGTAAAATTGTGCAGGGTGTAAAGACAGGCAGTCGATTTAATCCCCCCACTTTCCCACCAGACGGCTGAGGTTAAAATGATCCCGAATTGTCAAAAATTCCTGGTGAGATGCTGAAATGTTTCCCTCGCACCCACAAAGAAAGAATAAAAAAGAACTTGCATTTATATAGCACCTTATCAGATCCCCAGGATGTCCCAAAGTGATTCACATCCAATGGACTAGTCAGACGCCCCTCCCTCTGGACCGTGTCCCCTTTATATACCCGCTGTGTCTCAATATCTGGGCTCTGCTAAACTCGAGCCTGCCTCGTGTCTGTGTTTGCAGTTTAAAGGCCCCGTCACACGCCCCATGCTCCCCAGGGCCACCCACCACTCACTGTATCTCAGCTGTCATGTGGCACACACCTAAATGGCTTACCCCTTATCCTTAGACTGTGACCCCTGGCTCTGGACTTCCCCAACATCGGAAACATTCTTCCTGCATCTAACCTGTCCCATCCCGTCAGAATTTTATATGTTTCTATGAGATACCCTCTCATTCTTCTAAATTCCAGTGAACATAAGCCTAGCCGATCCAGTCTTTCTTCATATGTCACTCCTGCCATCCTGGAGTCAGTCTGGTGAACCTTCGCTGCACTCCCTCAATAGCAAGCACGTCCTTCCTCAGATTAGGAGACCAAAACTGCACACGATACTCAAGGTGTGGTCTCACCAAGGCCCTGTACAACTGCAGTAAGAACTCCCTGATCCTATACTCAAAACCTCTAGCTATGAAGACTAACATGCCATTTGCTTTCTTTACTGCCTGCTGTACCTGCATGCCTACTTTCAATTACTGATGTACCATAGCACCCAGGTCACGTTGCACCTCTCCTTTTACTAATCTGTCACCATTCAGATAATAATATGCCTTTCTGTTTTTGCCACCAAAGTGAATAACCTCACATTTATCCACATTATACTGCATCTGCCATGCATTTGTCCACTCACCTAACCTGTCCAAGTCACCCTGCAGCCTCTTAGCTTCCTCCTCACAACTCACACCGCCACCCAGCTTCGTGTCATCTGCAAACTTGGAGATATTACATTCAATTCCTTTGTCGAAATCATTAATATATATTGTAAATATCTGGGGTCCCAGCATTGAACCTTGTGGCACCCCACTAATCACTGCCTGCCATTCTGAAAAGGACCCGTTTATTCCCATGTTCGGCCAGTTCAGAAATATCTGAATCTGTCACTGTTGTAAACGGATATTTTTCAGGGTTTTATTCTACAGCAGAAGTGATGAGATGTCAGGTGTGCCTGTAACTTAAGCTGCAAACCCTTGTCCCACTGCACTTTCAGTGTAACTGCCTGTTTTAACCTGTCAGTCAATACTCAGGCCCATTTGCTGTTCGCATTTTTGACGCCGTTGCTCACATTCTTCAGTCAGCATGTGATAGGGTCGCCAACTCTGGACGTATCCCTGGAGGTTTCATCACATGACCTCCTGCCTCCGACCGCCCCGCCTCCACACACCTGCCACTGGCCACCCAACACATCCAACCTCATGCACTCCGCCTCCCCATGGCCAATTGGAACGCAGTCTCTTCATTACCCGATTGGATGATTCTTGACTGTCAATCAAATAAGCTTTTCTCTATATTTTTATAAATGATAAACAACATTTTTCAAAGGAAATGAAACAAACATTAAAACATGTTGAATGCCCCAACAATTTATTTCCCAGCAATGTTCTGGAGATGAATCCTTGATTCCCGGAGACTCCAGGGCGACCCTGGCCTGGATCCTAGCTCTCCTCAGGCCCTTTACCTCTTGTACAATTGAGATGCGAGTCTTAACTTGGAGAGAAGTGTGGCGATTCTACAGTCTAACACGGTTAACGCAGACTGTTTAACTTATAAAGGACACGGAGGATTCTGGAATAAGCAGCGGCTGTGCAGCAACAGGGACAGGATGCGTGTGGTGATGGGCCGATACAAGGCTGGGAGCTTGAGGGCACATAAACTGTGCAAATGAAAAAGGAAGGAAGAAATCTCTGACAGACAGAGAGACGGAGAGTTAGAGGATAGAGAATGAGGGAAGAGAGACAGACAGTGAGGATGAGCAAGAGAGGGAATGAGAGAGAGAGAGAGTAAATAGATCTAGCAGAGAGAAGCCTTATCGTGGACAAGTGTTGGGCTAGGCGGTGTATCTGTGCTTTGTAACAAAGCTCTTGGGAATGATTGTTGGAGGCTTTGGCTTTGTTTCGGCATTCCTTCTGATGTAATAATGTACCGATGCCCCTCAGCATTATGATGATGATATTTGGGCTCTTCTGGCTGGTGCGTGAAGATCTGTGATGTTTCGCTAAAGAACTTGCCCACCTGTCCATTTTTTGATGGGACTTCCTCGAAATTTCTAAAATGCAAATTAGATACCAATATTTTTTTCACAATCTCATAAGAACATAAGAAATAGGAGCATGAGTAGGCCATACAGCCCCTCGAGCCTGCTCTGCCATTTAACACGATTGTGGCTGATCCGATCATGGACTCAGGTCCACTTCCCTGCCAGCTCTCCATAACCCCTTATTCCCTTATCATTTAAGATACTGTCTAATATGTCCTCACTATACAGTACAAATGCACACAAGGCCATACTTGAGAGAAGGTCACTCTGTGACCAGTAACCTTTATTAGCCAGCACTAAAGTGAAGAAGGTGGGTGGAGCTTCCCATTTTATACCTGAAAGTCCAGGTTAGGACTGTCTCCCACAAGTTCACCACCTAGTGGTCAGTGTTCTCACAGTGTACAACTTAGGTCAGTTTATACATGGGTTACAATGACAGTTGAATACATGACATCACCTCCCCCCCAAAGTCTTATTGGGATCACAGGTTAAGTCTCTCTGGTGGTTTGCGCTCCCTTGTAGAGCACCTGAGTTGGGGTTCCGGTTGTTGGGCGCTGCCTGAGTGTCTGCTGTTTGTGGTGCCTCAGGCCTGTCCGGACTGCCCACAGTGACTGGGCTCTCCTCCACTTGGTTCCGGTGTTCGGTACCTGTGGTGAAGTGAACTCTACATCGTGTTCTTCTCTGCTTCTATGGGGTTGTTGAACCACCTTTTTGTTTGATCTACGTGTTTGCGGCAGATTTGTCCATTGGTAAGTTTAACTACCAGAATCCTATTCCCCTCTTTAGCAATCACAGTGCCTGCGAGCTATTTGGGCCCTGCAGCGTAGTTGAGGACAAAGACAGGGTCATTGACATCAATACATCGCGCCCTCGCATTCCCGTCATTTTAGTCACATTGTGACCGGCGCCTGCTCTCAACAATTTCTTTCATAGTAGGTGTACAAGGGATAACTTGGTTTTGAGCATCCTTTTTATTAGCAGCTCTGCGGGTGGAACCCCTGTGAGCGAGTGTGGCCGGGATCTATAGGCCAACAGGAGGCGTGATAAGCGGCTTTGTAGGGAACCGCCTTGGATTCTGAGCATCCCTTGTTTGATTATCTGCACTGCTCGTTCCACCTGGCCATTTGAGGCTGGCTTGAACGGTGCCGTTCTGACATGGTTGATACCATTTCCCACCATGAAGTCCTGGAATTTAATGCTTGTAAAGCACAGGCCATTGTCGCTGACCAAGATGTCCGGTAGACCATGGGCGGCGAACATTGCCCGTAGATTGTCTACCGTGGCAGAGGATGTGCTTGAAGTGAGAATGTCACACTCGATCCATTTGGAGTAGGCGTCTACTACAACCAAAAACATTATTCCCATGAAAGGACCTGCGTAGTCCACATGGATGCATGACCATGGCTTAGCGGGCCAGGGCCAGGGGTTAAGGGGGGCTTCCCTGGGTGCATTGCCCAGCTGGGCACATGTGTTGTACCTGCGAACACAAAGTTCCAGGTCTGCATCTATCCCTGGCCACCAAACGTGTGACCTGGCAATTGCCTTCATCATGACAATGCCCGGGTGCTCATTGTGGAGTTCTCTGATGAACACCTCTCTGCCCATCTGGGGCATGACTACTCGGTTTCCCCATAGTAGGCAATCGGCCTGAATCGAGAGTTCATCCTTGCGCCTGTGAAATGGTTTAAATTCCTCAGGGCATGCCCCGTACGTGGCTGCCCAGTCCCCATTCAGGACACATTTCTTGACTAAAAACAGTAGCGGGAGTCTATTTGTCCAGACTTTGATCTGACGGGCTGTCATGGGTGAGCCTTCACTTTCGAAAGCTTCAACAGCCATGACCATCTCAGCAGCATGCTCGGGTGCCCCCTCGGTGGTGGCTAGTGGGAGCCTGCTGAGTGCATCGGCGCAGTTTTCAGTGCCCGGTCTGTGCCGAATTGTATAGTCATAGGCAGCTAACATGAGTGCCCACCTCTGTATGCGGGCTGACGCATTTGCATTTATGGCCTTGTTGTCAGCCAAAAGGGATGTTAGGGGTTTGTGATCTGTCTCCAGCTCAAATTTCCTGCCAAACAGGTACTGGTGCATTTTTTTTACTGCATATACACATGCAAGCGCTTCCTTTTCTACCATCCCGTAGCCCTTTCTGCCTGGGACAGACTTCTAGAGGCATAAGCTACCGGCTGTAACTGACCCTTGGCATTAACATGCTGCAACACACACCCGACCCCATAAGACGACGCATCGCACGTTAAAACAAGTTTCTTACATGGGTCATATAGCGTTAACAGTTTGTTGGAGCATAACAAATTGCGTGCTCTATCAAAAGCCCTTTCCTGGCTGTCCCCCCAGACCCAATTGTGACCTTTGCGTAGGAGCACGTGTAGCGGCTCTAACAGCGCGCTCAATTTGGGAAGAAAGTTACCAAAATAGTTCAGGAGCCCGAGGAACGAACGCAGCTCCATCGTGTTACGGGGGTCTGGGTGCTCTCTGGATCGCTTCCGTTTTGGACGCAGTAGGTCTGATCCCGTCTGCTGCTACCTCATCCTCAGGAATTCTACCTCTGGAGCTAGGAAGACGCACTTTGCCTTTTTCAGTCGCAGACATACCCGGTCCAGTTTGCGCAACCTCCTCCAGGTTGTGGAGGTGTTCTTCAGCATCGCAACCTGTGATGAGGATATCGTCTTGAAAAACCACCGTCCTGGGAATTGACCTGAGGAGGCTTTCCATGTTTTGTTGAAAGATCGTGACGACCGAGCGAATCCCGAATGGACATCTGTTGCACTCAAACAACCCCTTGTGTGTCGTGATGGTGGTCAGCTTCTTCGACTCACTCGCCAGCTCCTGGGTCATGTAAGCTGAGATCAGGTCCAATTTTGTTAAAAGTTTGCCACCGGATAGCGTCACAAAGAGGTCCTCCGCTCTCAGTAGTGGGTACTGGTCTTGGAGTGACACCTGATTGATGGTGGCCTTGTAATCACCACATATCCTGACCGACCCATCCGCCTTGAGCACCGGCACAATCGGGCTCACCCAGTCACTGAATTCGACTGGCGAGATGATGCCTTCCCTCAGCAGGCGGTCCAATTCGCCTTCGATCTTTTCCCATATCACGTACGGCACCGCTCTGGCCTTGTGGTGTATTGGCCTGGCGTCCGGGTTTATGTGAATCACTACCTTGGTCCCCATGAAAGTGCCAATGCCAGGTTGAAATAGTGAGTCAAATTTGTCCAGGACCTATGAGCATGATATTCGCTCCACAGAAGAAATTGCATTGATATCGCCCCATTTCCAGTTCATGACAGCAAGCCAACTCCTCCCCAGCAGTGCGGGACTGTCCCCCGGGACAATCCAGAGTGGCAACCTGTTCTCCGAATCTTTGTGGGTGATGACTACCGTGGCGCTGCCTAGCACCGGAATGATTTCCTTTGTATAAGTCCGTAGCTGTGCGTCAATCGGCACTAATTTTGGCCTCCTGGCCTTGGACACCCACAACTTGTCAAACTGTTATTGATACTCATCAGGGACTGGCTGGCCCCCGTGTCTAGCTCCATTGATACTGGGATGCCATTGAGGAGCACTTTCATCATTATCGGTGGCGTCCTTGTGTATGAACTGTATATGTGCTCCACATGAACTCGCTGAACTTCAGCTTCCAGCGATTTCCCCCAGTGTCCATTTGGCCTCGTAGGGCTTACATCGGGCCCGTCCTCCTCGTACATCTTCCTGCACTTATGCGCCAAGTGACCGCTGACGTTGCAGTTTCTGCAGGTATATTGCTGATACCTGCAAGCTCTGACTGTGTGTTTGTCTCCACACCTCCAACATGAGCCATTGTTGGAAATAAAAGGTCGATTGCCCCTGTCTGCCGAGAGAACTGTGTGCCGCGTTAACAATGTTGACTCCCTGTCCATTTGCTGCCTTTAAACCAAGATTTTTGTCAAACATCATTCTGGTCTCTTCCTCCCCTGAGATAATTGTCTGGGCCATCAAAGCCGCCGTTTCCAGGGTCAAGTCTTTGGTCTCAATCAGTTTCCTGAAAACCCCAGCGTGCCCAATGCCATCAATAAAAAAGTCTCGCAGCATCTCCGCTCTGCATGCATCTGGGAACTTACATAGGCTCGCCAGTCGCTGGAGGTCTGCCACAAAGTCTGGAACGCTTTGCCCTTCTCGCCGCCGGTGCGTGTAAAACCGGTGTTTCGCCATGTGCGTGCTGCTCGCCGGTTTAAAGTGTTCCCCGATCAACTTACTGAGCGCTTCAAAAATCTTGTCCGCCGGCTTCTCTGGCACTAGAAGGTCCTTCATCAGGGAGTACGTCCTGGATCCACAAACCGTCAGGAGATGAGCCCTGCGTTTGTCGGCCGAATCCTGTCCCAGCCACTCCTGAAATGAAACTAGTGATGAAACTTTGCTGTCGTCTCTCAATAAAATCGTCCCAATCATCACCAACACAGTAGCTCTCGTCTGAGGTGCTAGTGGCCATGCTCGCGTGGTTTCAATCCCAGTTTCTCGTTGCCAATAATATCTCCTTACTGTACAGTACAAATGCACACGAGGCCCCTACTTGAGAGAAGGTCACTCTGTGACCAGTAACCTTTATTAGCCAGCACTGAAGTGAAGAAGGTGGGTGGAGCTTCCCCTTTTATACCTGAAAGTCCAGGTTAGGAGTGTCTCCCACAAGTTCACCACCTAGTGGTCAGTGTTCTCACGGTGTACAACTCAGATCAGTTTATACATGGGTTACAATGACAGTTGAATACATGACACTGTCTATTTCTGTCTTAAATTTATTCAATGTCCCAGCTTCCACAGCTCTCTGAGACAGCGAATTCCATAGATTTACAACCCTCTGAGAGAAGAAATTTCTCCTCATCTCAGTTTTAAATGGGTGGTCCCTTATTCTAAGATTATGCCCTCTAGTTCTAGTCTCCCCCATCAGTGGAAACATCCTCTCAGCATCCACCTTGTCAAGCCCCCTCATAATCTTATACGTTTCGATAAGATCACCTCTCATTCTTCTGAATTCCAATGAGTAGAGACCCAACCTACACAACCTATCCTCATAAATCAACCTCTGGAATCAACCTAGTGAACCTTCTCTGAACTGCCTCCAAATGAAAGTATATCCTTTCGTAAATATGGAAACCAAAACTGCACACAGTACTCCAGGTGTGGCCTCACCAATACCCTGTATAACTGTAGCAAGACCTCCCTGCTTTTACACTCCATCCCCTTTGTAATAATCTTCCACTTCCTTCTTCCTGCCGGGGATGTAGGGATTGATTATTAAATCTTGCAACTGGTTTTCTTCAGCAGCAAAATAAATCTCAGAAAACAAGCCCAAACCCATGGGCCAGCCCGCCTTTGCCAGGTTTGGCTCTGGTCAAAGCTGGAGGTCACACTCTCCCAACAGCTCTCCTGTGGGACTGAAGCCTGTAGTCCCTCTGACACAGCCCTGTGTCCCTGGCTCAAGGTGCTTTTGTTTTTGTTTCCCCAGTTGTTCATACCTCCCCTCTCCTCTCCTGAAGGTACTGATTTCTCGCTGGGGCACAAGTACCTCGGCCAAGGCACCGCGTGTGCGTGTCAGAGGGTTATTTGACATTACAAGGTTTTAACATTGCAATGGAGTTTAAACCTGGCGCTCCTCCATAGAATCATGCAAATTTACAGCATGGAATGAGGTCATTCAGCCTATCGTGTCCACCCCGGCTCTTGGCTATCCAGCATAATCCCGCTTTCCAGCTCTCGGTCTGTAGCCCTGCAGGTTACAAAGCTTCAGGTGCACATCCAAGTACATTTCAAATGTGGTGAAGGTTTCTGCCTCTACCACCCTTTCAGGCAGTGGGTTCCAGACCCCCACCGCCCTCTGGGTGAAGAAATTTCCCCTCAAATCTCCTCTAAACCTCCTACCAATTATTTTAAATCGATTGACCCCTCTGCTAAAGGGAATAGGTCCTTCTTATCCACTCTATCTAGGCCCCTCATAATTTTATACATCTCAATAAGGTCCCCCCTCAGCCTCCCCTGTTGCAAATAAAACAACCGCAGCCTATCCAATCTTTCCTCATAGCTAAAATTCTCCAGTCCAGGCATCATCCTGGTAAATCTCCTCTGTACCCTCTCTCATGCAATCACATCTTTCCTGTAATATGGTGACCAGAACTGCACGCAGTACTCCAGCTGTGGCCTAACCAGTGTTTTATACAGTTCAAGCATAACCTCCCTGCTCTTATATTCTATGCCTCGGCTAATAAAGGCAAGTTTCCCGTATGCCTTCTTAACCACCTTATCCACCTGGCCTGCTACCTTCAGGGATCTGTGGACCTGCACTCCAAGGTCCCTCTGTTCCTCCACACTTCTCAGTGTCCTACTATTTAATGTGTATTCCCTTTCTTTGTTAGCCCTCCCCAAATGCATTACTTCACACTTCTCTGGATTAAATTCCATTTGCCACTGTTCTGCCCACCCGACCAGTTGATTGATATCTTCCTGCAGTCCGCAGCTTTCTTCTTCATTATTAACCACATAACCGATTTTAGTATCACCTGGAAACTTCTTAATCATACCCACTTTTTCAAGTCTAGATCATTGATGTATACCACAAAAAGCAAGGGACCCAGTACTGAGCCCTGCAGAACCCCACTGGAAACAGCCTTCCAGTCACAAAACTATCCATCAACCATTACCCTTTGCTTCCTGCCTCTGAGCCAATTTTGGATCCAATTTGCCACTTTGCCCTGGATCCCATGGGCTTTTACCTTCGTGACCAGTCTGCATGTGGGACCTTATCAAAAGCTTTGCTAAAATCCATATACACTACATCATACACACTGCCCTCATCGACCCTCCTGGTTATCTCCTCGAAAGATTCAATCAAGTTAGTCAGACACACTTTCCCTTAACAAATCCATGCTGACTGTCCTTGATTAATATGTGTCTTTCTAAATGAAGATTTATCCTGTCTCTCAGAATTTTTTCCAACAATGTTCCCACCACCGAGGTTAGGCTGACTGGCCTGTAATTACTCGGTCTCTCCCTTTCTCAACAATGGTACAATGTTAGCAGCTGTTCACACATGAAAGAAAGAATTAACTTTCATTCCTATAGCGCCTTTCACATCCTCAGGATGTCCCAAAGCACTTTACAGTCAACGAAGTACATTTTGAAATGTAGGGAAACACAGCAGCCAATTTGAGAACAGCAAGATCCCACAAACAGTAATGACCAGCACATTTTTTGGCAAGCTCACATTCCCCACTGCGCTGCGCTGATGTATCCAACTCCATTTCCTGCTTAAGTCTCCGTAGTGGGGTTTAAACTCATGACCTTCTGACTCAGAGGCGAGAGTGCTACCACTGAGCCCTGGCTGACACCGACATACTTTCCAGCTGTGGGTAGCTATGGTCACGCGACAGCAATTAGATGAGGATTTATCTTTTGGCTGATTTTTCCCAAAGGCATTGCGGCAGACTGCAGCATGCTTTAATTGCCGTTGTCAGCGGCGATCAGTTAAATCAGCACAGACTGGGGATCGAACCTGGGCCTTCCAGTCCTGTGTGTCTACACACGGCAGGTCAGGTGGTGGGTTTAACCACAAGGTGGTGCTCAGAGACCAGTGCTTGGTCCAAATATTCCTTATCGAAATGTTGCACCATAAACCCAAGGAGGCCGGACTGTTCACCATCACCTTGGTTTATTGAGTCCGACTCCATTTACTTACATCCTTCGGATGGTCATTTTACCAGTCAATCCATTCAATGGACCGCAGCTTTATAATAGAAACTCTTCAGTCATAATCCTGTTGGTTTTGAGGTAAATCGTGGTTGAATGAAGGAGGCCGGATTGATATAGGAACCCATTAGCCGTGTTATAAGTAATTGCTGGACACAAGAATGCGATGGATGGGCACTGGAGACATCCCAGCTCTTTCAGTAAGCTACATTTAGATTTTGAGCAGCAGAGAATGGCCTACCATTATGATCTGTGGCATGTTAACTCTGGCACCCTCCTGATGTGAGGGCCAGAGGGGCAATGATGTCACATGCCTTTCTGAAATAAGTTCCTGATGTAGAAGCAAATTGCCACTTCAAAAAGTCATCGGTGCCAAATTCTTTCTATCACTGTGCCAGATGCATCGCTGAATGGCTCAGAAAATGTCAGGTGGGGTCAGAGCAGGAGACAGGAAGTTCCTACTCTGGGAGTCCCACTGCCCTGGCACCTGGAGAGCTGCCATAGGCAGGAGGCTGGATGCCCAGTGAGATGAGGTGTACAGCAGAAGGGCAGTGGTGATTCCACTGGGGGCTGGAGAGGGGGGGATGAAGCTGTCTGGACCCCCAAGGAGGAAAGGGGTGCTCTCCCACTGACTTGCAAACTCCAGTGGGGTCAGAGCAATGCTGACACAACTGCCTAGGACACCGATTGTTTATGCAACAGGCGTGCTGCACAGGTCTGGGACTGTACAGGCACTGAGCTCCACACAATCACACTGATCACGTTGTGTCGTCTAACCTCGTCCTCAAACTGAGTGAAATAAACATTTACACAATCACTATGACCCATTTACACAATCACTATGACCCCTTTACACAATCACTATAACCCATTTACACAATCACTTTAATCCATATTTACACAATCACTATAACCCATTTACACAATCACTACAACCCATTTACACAATCACTAGAACCCACATTTACACAATCACTACAACCCATTTACACAATCACTGTATCCCATTTACACAATCACTGTAACCCATTTACACAATCACGATAACACATTTGCACAATCATTATAACCCATTTACACAATCACTATAACCCACATTTACACAATCACCATAACCCATTTACACAATCACTATAACCCATTTACACAATAACTATAACCCACATTTACCCAATCGCTATAACCCATTTACACAATCACTATAACTCACATTTACACAATAATTACAACCCACATTTACACAATTACTATAACGCGCATTTACACAATCACTATATCCCATTTACACAATCACTATAACTCACATTTACACAATCACTGTAACCCATTTACACAACCACTATAACTCATTTACACAATCACTATAACCCACATTTACACAATCATTGTAACCTATTTACACAATCGCTATAACCCATTTACACAATCGCTATAACCCATTTACTATAACCCACATTTACTTTTGGATGTCCTGAGGTTGCGACAGGTTCTATATAAATGCAAGTATAAACAAAGATTTGAAAGTCTTCTGCAATAAGATAAAACACCAGGTAATGTCCTAGGGGGAGTGTTTGCTAGTGCTGTTGGGGAAGAGTTAAACTAATATGGCAGCGGGATGGGAACCAATACAGGGAGACAGAGGGAAACAAAAAGGAGACAAAAGCAAAAGACAGAAAGGAGATGAGTAAAAGTGGAGGGCAGAGAAACCCAAGGCAAAAAACAAACAGGGCCACTGAATATAAAGGGGCTGCAGGAGGGGTCAAAACTAAAAATCATGGTTTAAAAACTAGGATTAAAACACTCTACCTAAACGCACGCAGCATTCGAAATAAAGTAAATGAGTTGACGGCACAAATCATTACAAATGGGTATGATTTGGTAGCCATTACAGAAACATGGTTGCAGGGTGGCCAAGACTGGGAATTAAACATACAGGGGTATCTGACGATTCGGAAAGATAGACAAGAAGGGAAAGGAGGTGGGGTAGCTCTGTTAATAAAGGATGATATCAGGGCAGTTGTGAGAGACGATATTGGCTCGAATGAACAAAATATTGAATCATTGAGGGTGGAGATTAGAGATAGTAAGGGGAAAAAGTCACTAGTAGGCATAGTTTATAGGCCCCCAAATAATAACTTCACGGTGGGGCGGGCAATAATCAAGGGAATAATGGAGGCATGTGAAAAAAGAACGGCAGTAGTCATGGGGGATTTTAACCTACATATCGATTGGTCAACTCAAATCGCACGGGGTAGCTTGGAGGAGGAATTCATAGAATGCATACGGGATTGTTTCTTAGAACAGTATGTTACAGAACCTACAAGGGAGCAAGCTATCTTAGATCTGGTCCTGTGCAATGAGACAGGAAAAATAAACGATCTCCTAGTAAAAGATCCTCTCGGAATGAGTGATCACAGTATGGTTGAATTTGTAATACAGATTGAGGGTGAGGAAGTTGTGTCAGAAACGAGCGTACTATGCTTAAACAAAGGGGACTACAGTGGGATGAGGGCAGAGTTGGCTAAAGTAGACTGGAAACACAGACTAAACGGTGGCACAATTGAGGAACAGTGGAGGACATTTAAGGAGCTCTTTCATCGTGCGCAACAAAAATATATTCCAGTGAAAAAGAAGGGCGGTAAGAGAAGGGATAACCAGCCGTGGATAACCAAGGAAATAAAGGAGAGTATCAAATCAAAAACCAATGCATATAAGGTGGCCTAAGCTAGTGGGAAACTAGAAGATTGGGAAAATTTTAAACAACAGCAAAGAATGACTAAAAAAGCAATAAAGAAAGGAAAGATAGATTACGAAGGTAAATTTGCGCAAAGCATAAAAACAGATAGTAAAAGTTTTTACAGATATATAAAACGGAAAAGAGTGACTAAAGTAAATGTTGGTCCCTTAGAAGATGAGAAGGGGGATTTAATAATGGGAAATGTGGAAATGGCCGAGACCATAAACAATTATTTTGCTTCGGTCTTCATAGTGGAAGACACAAAAACCATGCCAAAAATTGCTGGTCACAGGAATGTGGGAAGGGCGGACCTTGAGACAATCACTATCACTAGCGGGGTAGTGCTGGACAGGCTAATGGGACTGAAGGTAGACAAGTCCCCTGGTCCTGATGAAATGCATCCCAGGGTATTAAAAGAGATGACGAAAGTTATAGCAGATGCATTCGTTATAATCTACCAAAATTCTCTGGACTCTGGGGAGGTACCAGCAGATTGGAAAGCAGCTAATGTAACACCTCTGTTTAAAAAAGGGGTCAGACAAAAGGCAGGTAACTATAGGCCGGTTAGTTTAACATCTGTAGTGGGGAAAATGCTTGAAACTATCATTAAGGAAGAAATAGCGGGACATCTAAATAGGAATAGTGCAATCAAGCAGACGCAGCATGGATTCATGAAGGGGAAATCATGTTTAACTAATTTACTGGAATTCTTTGAGGATATAACGAGCATGGTGGATAGAGGATGGATGTGGTGTATTTAGATTTCCAAAAGGCATTCGATAAGGTGCCATACAAAAGGTTACTGCAGAAGATAGAGGTATGCGGAGTCAGAGGAAATGTATTAGCATGGATAGAGAATTGGCTGGCGAACAGAAAGCAGAGAGTCAGGATAAATGGGTCCTTTTCGGGTTGGAAATCGGTGGTTAGTGGTGTGCCACAGGGATCGGTGCTGGGACCACAACTGTTTACAATATACATAGATGACCTGGAAGAGGGGACAGAGTGTAGTGTAATAAAATTTGCAGATGACAGAAAGATTAGTGGGAAAGCGGGTTGTGTAAGGGACACAGAGAGGCTGCAAAGAGATTTGGATAGGTTAAGCGAATGGGCTAAGCTTTGGCAGATGGAATACAATGTCGGAAAGTGTGAGGTCATCCACCTTGGGGAAAAAAAACAGTAAAAGGGAATATTATTTGAATGGGGAGAAATTACAACATGCTGCAGTGCAGAGGGACCTGGGGGTCCTTGTGCATGATCCCAAAAAGTTAGTTTGCAGGTGCAGCAGGTAATCAGGAAGGCGAATGGAATGTTGGCCTTCATTGCGAGAGGGATGGAGTACAAAAGCAGGGAGGTCCTGCTGCAACTGTATAGGGTATTGGTGAGGCCGCACCTGGAGTACTGCGTGCAGTTTTGGTCACCTTACTTAAGGAAGGATATACTGGCTTTGGAGGGGGTACAGAGACGATTCACTAGGCTGATTCCGGAGCTGACGGGGTTACCTTATGATGATAGATTGAGGAGACTGGGTCTTTATTCGTTGGAGTTCAGAAGGATGAGGGGTGATCTTATAGAAACATTTAAAATAATGAAAGGGATGGACAAGATAGAGGCAGAGAGGTTGTTTCCACTGGTAGGGGAGACCAGAACTAGGGGGCACAGCCTCAAAATACGGGGGAGCCAATTTAAAACCGAGTTGAGAAGTAATTTCTTCTCCCAGAGGGTTGTGAATCTGTGGAATTCTCTGCCCAAGGAAGCAGTTGAGGCTAGCTCATTGAATGTATTCAAGTCACAGATAGATAGATTTTTAACCAATAAGGGAATTAAGGGTTACGGGGAGCGGGCGGGTAAGTGGAGCTGAGTCCACGGCCAGATCAGCCATGATCTTGTTGAATGGTGGAACAGACTCGAAGGGCTAGATGGCCTACTCCTGTTCCTAATTCTTATGTTCTTATGTTCTTATGTAATTTGTTGTAGGTATTGGTTGAGGGATAAATATTGGCCAGGACACCGGGGAGAAATCCCCCGCTCTTCTTCGAATAGTGCAGTGGGATCTTTTACATCCACCTGAGAAAGTAGACGGGGCCTCGGTTTAACGGCTCATCCAAAAGACGGCACCTCCGACAGTGCAGTGCTCCCTCAGCACTGCGCTGAAGTGTCAGCCTAGATTATGTCTCTCTCTCTCTTTCCTTCCTTATTACTTTGACAGCTCTTTGTATTATGAGCTATGTCGGTACGCATGAAATAATTTCCATTGTTCAAGACTAAAGCTAAAATCAACTATTTATAACGCATCACAGAAACAAACCTTACAATCTCCAGCTGCTAAGGGATGATATGTTGAGCAGTAACACTCCCAGCTTATTTTAGGAAATCAATGACAAATATTAATTCCGTCGTCTTTGACGTCTTTCAATTCTTGAGCCTTTGGTGGCTGAAAGAAGGACTAGCTCGAGAAATTAGTGCTTGAGCTGGAAAGTTAGAATGTGAGCAGCTCAGGGAGCACACCAAGGGTTAACGTCAGGCCTTTTGTACAGAGAATCTGACCGTTGAAAACTGATGGATTAAAATGGAACGGTGCAGATTAACAGTGGTTTAATTGGTATTAACAGAGAACCCACCTCTGTACAAACATTAGCGTAAAAAAACAATGCTTTAAACACGGCAAATGGAAGCAGCTGATTCCTGTCACCAGGAACTCATGCATTCATAAAAATGAGTGGGATCAGTTTTTGCCGATCAAGTAACAAAGAAGGAATTTCTGTTGCTTCAGTATATCGGAACGAGCGGGCGTAGGTCACACAATCTGACTTCCTTTAATATTTCCTGGACGTTGGCCCCGATGTTCCTTTATTGTAATTATGCGCTGTTTGCATTGATGGATTAAGTTAATTAAGGAATTTCATTCATAAAAAGAGAATCCATGCAGTGGGAATTTGAACCTTTCTGTTCTTTATTGTCGCTTTTGATCTGATCAGTTCCGGACCTGCCTTTTGCAATCTTTTGCTCTAATCCACTTTCATACTTTTATTATAAAAATATAAAGCTATTAAAAAGTTAAGTCAAAAGAAAAATTCCCAAACTGCTTAAGGAGACTTGTGTTACAATGGCCATGCTGTTGTCAGCATCCCAGGCTCTCTCCCAACTCCAAGTTGTTGCTGGCTTTGCTTCCAAGCTCAATGATGAAGTGTTCAGCAAACAGATAAATCTGGAGCGGTATTAATACTGGGCATCAGAATAATAAGTGCAGGTAAGGTAAGAATGGTCGGCCATTTGGCTCGCCTTCCGTAGAAGCTTAAAGTCGCAGCACAGCATCGAGCTGCCTCTTGAAGTCTCCAGCGTTTTTGCCTCTAGTCCCCTAGCCTGGATCCATGCCATGTAGTGATCCCTCTCTGTGTGAACTTCCCGATACCAGTTCTGAACTCCCTTGCCCTGGCGTTACTCAGGATCAAGCTTTTCCATTCCACAAAGTGGGGCTAATTTTCATTGACAGGGAACCAACTCAAGGGAAAAGCCTACTTGACCTTGGCCTCACCTCAACCCGTCGTAGATGCATCTGTCTATGACATAATTGGTAGCAGTGACCACCGCACAGTCCTTATTGAGAGGAAGTCCTGTCTTCACACTGAGGACACTCTCCATCGTGTTGTGTGGCACTACCACCGTGCTAAATGGGATAGCTTCAGAACAGATCTAGTAACTCAAAACCGGGCCTCCATGAGGCACTGTGAGCCATCAGCAGAATTGTATTCCACCACAATCTGTAACCTCGTGGCCCGGCATATACCTCACTCTACATTACCATCAAGCCAGGGTACCAACCCTGGTTCAATGAGGAGTGCAGAAGAGCATGTCAGGAGCAACACCAGGCATATCTAAAAATGAGGTGCCAACCTGGGGAAGCTGCAACACAGGATATGCATGCATGCTAATCAGACAAAGCAGCATGCTATAGACAAGGTTAAGCAATCCCACAATCATCGGATCAGATCAAAGCTCTGCAGTCCTGCCACATCCAGTCGTGAATGGTGATGGACAATTAAACAACTAACGTGAGGAGGAGGCTCCATGAATATCCCCATCCTCAATGATGGCGGGGCCCAGCACGTGAGTGTAAAAGACAAGGCTGAAGCGGGTGCAACCATATTGAGCCAGAAGTGCCGAGTGGATGATCCATATCGGCCTCCTCCTGAGGTCCCCACCATCACAGAAGCCAGTCTTCAGCCAACTCGATTCATTCCAAGTGCTATCAAGAAACGACTGAGCGCACTGGATACAGCAAAGGCTATGGGTCCTGACAACAGCTCGGCTATCTTGCTGAAGACTTGTGCTCCAGAACTAGTCACGCCTCGAGCCAAGCTGTTCCAGTACAGCTACAACACTGGCATCTACCTGACAATGTGGAAAACTGCCCAGATATGACTCACCAATAACCTGCTCACTGATGCCCAGTTTGGGTTCTCCCAGGACCACTCGGCTCCAGGCTTCATTACAGCCTTGGTCCAAACATGGACAAAAGAGCTGAATTCCAGAGGTGAGGTGAGGGTGACTGCCCTTGACATCAAGATAGCATTTAACCCGAGTGTGGCATCAAGGAGCCCGAGTAAAACTGAGTAAAACGGAACCAGAGGAAAACTCTCCACTGGCTGGAGTCATACCTAGCACAAAGGAAGATGGTTGTGGTAGTTCGAGGTCAATCCCAGTTCCAGGGCAGTGTCCTAGGTCCAACAATCTTCAGCTATTTCATCAATGACTTCCCTCCATCATAAGGTCAAAAGTGGGGATGTTCGCTGATAACTGCACAGTATTCAGTTCCATTTACAACTTCTTAGATGATGAAGCAGTCCATGCCCTAATACAGCAAGACCTGGACGACATTCAGGCTTGGGCTGATAAGTGGCCAGTAACATTCGCGCCACACAAGTGCCAGGCAATGACCATCTCCAACACGCGAGTGTTTAACCACCGTCCTTTGACATTCAACAGCATTACCATCACTGAATCCCCCACCATCAACATCCTGGGGGTCACCATTGACCAGGAACTTAACTGGACCAGCCACATAAATACTGTGGCAATAAGAGCGGGTCAGAAGCTGGGTATTCTGCGGCGAGTGTCTAACCTCCTGACTCCACAAAGACTTTCCACTATCTACAAGGCACAAGTTGGAGTGTGATGGAATACTCTCCACTTGCCTGGATGAGTGCAGCTCCAACAACTCTCAAGAAGCTTGACACCATCCAGAACAAAGCAGTTTGCATGTTTGGCATCCTATCCACCACCTTCAACATTCACTCCCTCCACCACCGGCGCACCGTGGCTGCAGTGTGTATCATCTACAAGATGCACTGCAGCAACTCGCCAAGGCTTCTTCAGCAGCACCTCCAAAACACACGACCTCTACCATCTAGAAGGCCAAGGGCAGCAGGCGCATGAGTACACCATCACTTGCAAGTTCCCCTCCAAGCCACACACCATCCTGACTTGGAAATATATTGTCGTTCCTTCATCGTCATTGGGCCAAAATCCTGGAACTCCCTCCCTAACAGCACTGAGGGAGCACTTTCACCACATGGACTGCAGAATTCAATTCGGGATGGGCAATAAATGCTGGCCTTACCAGCGACACCCACATCCCATGAACGAATAAAAAATAAATTCTGGTGGAGCGTTTTTTATGACAATCACAGGCAGGTTCTACAACAAGTGGTGAGGCAATTGGTCAGATTACCACCTGGGCATTGATGTGAGAATTCGCCCCAGTATCTTAAACCTCTCGAAGGTCCCCTCTTATTCGCCTCTTTTCAAGG
The DNA here is from genome assembly GCF_044704955.1 of Pristiophorus japonicus. NCBI lineage: Eukaryota > Metazoa > Chordata > Chondrichthyes > Pristiophoridae > Pristiophorus > Pristiophorus japonicus. The sequence continues at coordinate 49,646,576 of NC_091993.1, forward strand.
CTGAATGGCCCACATTTTTCAAAACTTCCCTCATAACTCAGTGGGAGGAACTTTCAGACCCAGTGAGGGCTTTGAGTCACCGGTGTGACAAGTAGTACAGGGGGAGGAAGGCTGAATAATGGGCAGACCCTCGCTGCAGTTGGAGGTTCCACCCAGTCCCTCTGACAGTGGGCATCACCATGTACCCCTTCTCTGCACTACTTCCAGGGTTTGGTGATTTACCATTTGATTTTTCATTCTCGGAATGTGGGCGTCGCTGGCAAGGCCGGAATTTATTGCCCATGAGAAGGTGGCAGTCATCCGCCTTGTTGAACTGTCGCAGTCCGTGTGGTGAAGGAACTCCCACAGTGCTCCCAAGGGAGGGAGTTCCAGGATTTTGGCCCAGCAACGATGAAGGAACGGCCGATATATGTGCCTTTGTGACCAGCATGAAATCTGTGAGGGAGGAAGAGTAACTGTAAATGGTGGAACTGACAATGAAGACACTTGAAAGGTCAAAATTCATGGGAACCCTCCCCCCCCCCAGTGTTTGGGCTCATTGGAAAGGAAATTTAATTTGAGACTATCTACCGAAAGGTTTGAAATCCTAAGGTGCTTATGGAAGAAACTACGAACGTTAATCGAATTTTGGACTTTTAAAAGACAAATTCAAATCTGTGGGCGGGCCTAAGGAACTAAAGAAGCCCACTTGATTATTGGAACTGTCTGGGTATTGGGACTAAGGTAAATTGTCTGGAGGAATGGATATTCAAAAACCCTTCTCCACAAGAGACATTAACATTACAACAATAACTCAGAGATGGCCAGCCATCAAACTAAACTGAGAAAAGCCATTTTCAACATGAATAAGAACAAAGGGCCCACTACAGCCTGTATGCGAAAAACCAAGCACAAAAGGACATTGCGATTACCAAGCTAATATTTACATCAGGAAATAGATTTAGAAATGCAACCCACCCAAGACATATTAACTTTTAACGAACCCGTCAAAATATTACAAAGAAAAGTCAAGCCCGCCAAATTTAAACTAAGATTCCTGGACTGATTTGGCACGAAGATTAGGACAGCTCAAACCGTATTACTGGCCCCTGTTAGGTTGCTCCTACCTCAGGAGACACTGTGTGCCATACAACCGAGGGTATGCCATACTACGCCTAGTATCATACTAAGCTTATGTCATCAGAAGGGAGAGAAACCAATGCGACAGTTGTAAACTAACTTCTCCAGCCTCGAAGTCCTGAAGGAAGGAAGAACATCACCATTGCGGCAGTAACTGACCACAGCCAATGTGGTACCAACGAAAAACCACCACGATCGACCAAACTCAAAACAAAACTCCAACAGAAAGAAACCAAAGAATCAAAAGTTTCCACTCTACAATCTAAGGCCTGACTACCAACAGGTGAAAACATTACCTAAAGAGACTTTGAACCTATTTCTAATGAAGGAAACCGGATACTTACCCCGTAGATCCAAAACGCGCCTTACCGCATCAGCGGACTCAACCCAACTGAAGATTGCGTAGTAAGAAGTCTTCTCCGACGTTCGGGGTACAGCAAGCAGAACCTACAGAATTCAACGAAGCCCGAAATCGTGAACTACCGCTAACTGACCAGAAAGGATTGGTAAGCATAGTCCCTGTCTACCCTGGAGTCTAACCTAGCTAGAATTCGGTATTGGGAGGTGGGAGGTGTAATTTTTACTGTAACCCCCTTTGAATGTGTAGTGTATTGTTCTTTATTAGGGTGATTATAAGTTTGACCTTGTATTTTCTTGTCTGTAATAAAATCAAAGTTCTTTTGCATCAAATCAGTTGTCCTTTGCACTTTATCACCCCACCCCCTCCAAATAAACCCAGAGTCTAGAACCCAAGGGAGTGGGAGCGATTCAAACCGCTCAAGTAGGTCAGAGGTGAACCTGACCCCCGGGACCACCCCTTACAACTTTCAGATGATATATTCCAGCAAGGAAGATATAGCTAAAGGCCTAAGATAGTAAAGCTGGAATGAGTAAAATACAATCAAAATAAAGTTCCTGGTAAGGATAAATCAAACTTTTCAACAATCAACCTTCCACACATTGCTAAATGTTCGCAAACTTATGGTGTGCTTGTCAAGGGTGTAAATGGAGCCACGTATAAAGATAACTAATACAGTTTGAAAAAACCCACAAATTATTTGAAATCTGAACCTTGTTTATTGGAAAACCTATAATAATCTGTGATGCACACTGACTCATTGTTTAACTCATTCTTGAAGAATAGACAACAACAACTTGCATTTATATAGCTCCTTTAACATAGAAAAACATCGCAAGGTGCTTCACGGGAGCCTTAACAAACAAAATTTGACACGAGCCACATCAGGCGATATTGCACTAACGTACTTTGATGAACTGTTCAATGGGGCGGAGTGTGGGAGCATGTTACAGAAGAGGTTTGGAGGTTACATGAACACATCAGTTGCTCGTAATAGAAATTTTACAGCCACAAAATCAAAATGAACTAGAATCTCTACCATGAACAAACCTTTCCAAACGATTCTTTAGTTTTGCCAGGCATGACTGTGAGTGAAGGTGGGTGCGATGTGTTGGGTTAGGACACAGCTGGGATGTAGGAGACAGCACTGGAGAGAGAGCAGTGATTCCCTGTGTGGGAGGGGATGTATCACAGGCCTGGCAGAACCCCTCATCCACGACTGGGAACTTCAAATCCCATGTGCCAATGTGCAGTCCCTGTGTCACACAGTATGAGTGAACACGGAGCTAGAGACATACAGGAGATGCTGGATGAGTAACAGAGCTCTCCCACAGCCCATGAGCATTGTCAACTCTGGTTTGACGTATTAATTGGAGGTTTCATCACATGACCTCCTGCCTCCAACCGTCCTGCCCCCCCCCCAAAGCACCCGCCATTGGTCGACCAACGCGTCAATCCCCACAGTGTACCAATTGGGAAACGATCTGATCCTTCATTACCCAATTGGATGGTTCTTGACTCTCAGTCAAACAGCTTTTCTTCTCCGAATAATTTCATAACTAAAAGGTGAACATTTTCAGAGTGCGGCGATGAGGTTTTCTCCCGGGGTCGCCAGTGGCAGTGCCCAGGGGATTAACCTTCAGTTCCTGGAGGCTCCAGGTCGATCCTGGAGGGTTGACGACCCTATGTTGGCCCACAGGACACGACCAAGTGGTAGAGTCGCCAACGCTGGCTGGCTGAATGTATTCCTGGAGGTTTCCAAACATGACCTTCTCCCTCCAAATGCCCCACCTCTACACTCTCCCCATTGGTCACCCAACATGGCCTTCCTCATGGCGTCCCACCTTCCCAGGCCCAATCGGAAAGCGAGCTGACACTCCATTATCCGATTGGATGATTCTTGACTATCAGTCAAACAGCCTTTTCTTTTCCATCACCGACATTTTTATAAAAGCATTGAAAGGAAGTTATTTTTGAATGCCCCTGTGATGTTTCTCCAGGATAGCTCTCACCAGTGCCCAGGGCATTAATCTTCAATTCCTGGAGACCCAGGCCCACCCTGGAGGGAATGGTGTGACCACAGAAACAGCCAGTGGACCAAGGAATGTATCCCACACAAGGTCCCACACAAGAGATTGATGTGCAAAGTTCGAGCACATGGGATTGGGGGTAGTGTACTGACATGGATTGAGAACTGGTTGTCAGACAGGAAGCAAAGAGTAGGAGTAAATGGGGACTTTTCAGAATGGCAGGCAGTGACTAGTGGGGTACCGCAAGGTTCTGTGCTGGGGCCCCAGCTGTTTACACTGTACATTAATGATTTAGATGAGGGGATTAAATGTAGTATCTCCAAATTTGCGGATGACACTAAGTTGGGTGGCAGTGTGAGCTGAGAGGAGGATGCTGTGAGGCTGCAGAGCGACTTGGATAGGTTAGGTGAGTGGGCAAATGCATGGCAGATGAAGTATAATGTGGATAAATGTGAGGTTATCCACTTTGGTGGTAAAAACAGAGAGACAGATTAGGAAAAGGGGAGGTGCAAAGAGACCTGGGTGTCATGGTACATCAGTCATTGAAGGTTGGCATGCAGGTGCAGCAGGCGGTTAAGAAAGCAAATGGCATGTTGGCCTTCATAGCAAGGGGATTTGAGTACAGGGGCAGGGAGGTGTTGCTACAGTTGTACAGGGCATTGGTGAGGCCACACCTGGAGTATTGTGTACAGTTTTGGTCTCCTAACCTGAGGAAGGACATTCTTGCTATTGAGGGAGTGCAGCGAAGGTTCACCAGACTGATTCCCGGGATGGCGGGACTGACCTATCAAGAAAGACTGGATCAACTGGGCTTGTATTCACTGGAGTTCAGAAGAATGAGAGGGGACCTCATAGAAACGTTTAAAATTCTGATGGGGTTAGACAGGTTAGATGCAGGAAGAATGTTCCCAATGTTGGGGAAGTCCAGAACCAGAGGTCACAGTCTAAGGATAAGGGGTAAGCCATTTAGGACCGAGATGCGGAGGAACTTCTTCACCCAGAGAGTGGTGAACCTGTGGAATTCTCTACCACAGAAAGTTGTTGAGGCCAATTCACTAAATATATTCAAAAAGGAGTTAGATGAGGTCCTTACTACTAGGGGGATCAAGGGGTATGGCGAGAAAGCAGGAATGGGGTACTGAAGTTGAATGTTCAGCCATGAACTCATTGAATGGCGGTGCAGGCTAGAAGGGCCGAATGGCCTACTCCTGCACCTATTTTCTATGTTTCTATGTTTCTATCTGCTCTCATCTTCAAGCACTTCCAGCTTGTTGCTGGTGACGGTTGCTGCTGCAACTATTTTGTGTAAATCACGTGCCCCCTGATTAAAGGGGGCACTAAAACCAACAATTAAACCAATTAACTTTTAGCCAGAAACATAAATCAAATTAAAATTTGGTTGCCGGGGATGATGATGCACTCCAGTCCCTCCGGCGCCCACCTCTCGCGGAAGGCCGCGAGCGTACCGGTGGACACCGCATGCTCTATCTCCAGGGACACCCTGACTTGGATGTAACCGCGGAGGAGAGGCAGGCAGTCGGGTTGAACGACCCCCTCGCCCGCCCGCTGCCTGGACCGGCTGATGGCCACCTTGGCCGTGCCCAGGAGCAGTCCTACGAGGAGGCCTTCCGACCTGCCCGCTCCCCTCCGTACAGGGTGCCCAAAGATCAAGAGTGTGGGACTGAAGTGCAACCAGAATTTGAGGAGCAGCCCTTTCAAATAATGGAAGAGGGGCTGCAACTTCGCACAAACAACATAAATATGGAGCACGGACTCCTCTAGACCGCAGAAATTGCAGGCGGCCTGGGAGCCGTAGCTGCTGCAAGATCTGAATAATGTATCTGAACCCACGAGGTGTGAAGTAAATTAACTAGGCTGATTAAAGCTAGTAGGGACAGCCCACTTTCATCCCTTGAATCTGTGCTGGAGTCCAGCCTGGGACCTCGGGGTATTTGAACTCACTAGTAAGGCACCTGGAAGGAATTAAGATCCAGACCAGATCCTTTTTATCGAGGCTGCCTGTGGAGGGTTTAGTGCTGCAAATTACAACTTCTGTGTGTAAATAATGTAGATCATAGCGAGCTTGGAGCTGCCTCAGTAACGCAGGAGTTGAATCTCAGCTATCTCATTTCGCCAAGTACACAGGGCTCCTGGTGAGGCTTGCATTGTGACCTTGGGGAGTTTCAGGATCCGATATGATTGGATTTTATTGCAGGTATATTGCAAATGATCCATTAAACAGAGCATTCCTTGTGTTTCAGCTGGATGGCGACGATCGGAGTGACCAGGAGGAGTGTGACCGCAGTGATGATGAAGATGAGGGTATGAAGAATGGTGCTGGTACCAAAAGCAACCTGTCAATGATCAGTCGTCACCGTTACCGGGACTGAGCAGGGCGACAGTCAGGAACCGCGGGGAGCTGGGAGTGTGCCTGTAGAACAAGTATTGCCCAGGAGCTTGTATTGATGATCAATAAGTTATATTGGGCCTGAACTAAAGAGAGTGTCGGATTCAATCAGCCACATTTGGTGCAACTCTTCCTCTTGGGACTTTGCGGAAGTTAGACAAGAGACTGCACTGAGAGGCAAATCTGCGAGTGTTCACCCTCCCAGCCTGCGGAGCGAAGCAGGCCAAACATTATCAGCCTGATTCCCCCAACACACGCTGCTGGTGGGGTACATACAACGGCAAACCAGAGGCCAGGCGCTCCACTGGCTCAACACCTTTGTCAAATCGGCCCTTATGTTCAATTTGTTTTTATTGTAAATCTGCGGCACTAACATTGCGCGGATCTGTGTGTCGAGGTACCTTGCAGTATTGCTGAGTAATCCATTTGCAAAATACTCAGTCAGGCACTCGGAGACCACAGCCAACAAACTCGCTTACAATTAACCAACCAATAAAAGTCGAGTTTGCCAATATTTTTTAAACAGTCCCTGGCCTATTTTTGTTGTCCTAAATGATGACTTGTAGCATCATCATGGTGCTGCTAACCATTGTTCCTGCGGTTCTGTGACTTGACCCTCCAGCTTACCCCACACAACCGGTGACTTTCCGTCCGGTCATTTTAAACTCACAATCGACCTTGTCTTGCGATATTTGGAATGACATTTCAAACAAAATCATCCTGTGCCAAATTCTAATCTTTGAGTCAGAGGGACAACTACAAGTGTAAAAATTCATAATACACCCAAACACTTGAGGTAGCATTTCTGATTTAAGAAATAACTTGCATTTCTATAGCGTCTTTCACGACCTCAGGACGTCCCAAAGTGTTTCACAGACAATGAAGTACTTTTAGAGTGTAGTTACTTTTGTAATGTAGGAAACACGACAGCAGATTTGCGCACAGCAAACTCCCACAAACAGCAACGTGATAATGACCAGATCATCTGTTTTGATGGTGTCGGTTGAGGGATAAATATTGTCCAAATATTAATTTGAATCATCATCCCATGAAAGGAAGTCCAGGGATGCAGAATCAAGGGGCATGGAATGGGGAGGCCTGCCACCAAATCCCTGGCCCTAGAACTGGCCACTGAGATTTGCCCCACTCCCGTCCATCGCTCACTCCAACACGTGTAAACAAGTGCTGTCGAATCCAGCTGCTTTTCCTCTGCTCCCACCACTGGCAGACGGGAAGACGAAAAGGCTGGAGGGGGTGGGGATTGTCAGGGTCGGGGGCCGGGTTCAGTCTGGCCGTCGAGCCAATTCTCCCCCGTCCCCAGGTATTTCCTTAGTGTTGAGGGCGCTCCATGACCTGACCGACTATCTTTAATGAGAAACAAGAGCTCTCCTCCGCTCGTCAGCCAGTGCATCAATCAAAGGCTCTGATTATCACTCCCACCCGCACTGAGGATCTAAAGTCCTGTCCAGCCTGCTGTGCATTTGCTGCTTATCTAGAACTCCTACCCAAACACGGGACAGCAAAATACTGTGATTCACACAGTGGTTCAATATCCAGCTCCGATTGCAATAAACTTAATCCATTCACAAAACCAGTGTAATATGTAACAAGGAAACAAATACAGATCAAATGGCAACAAAGTAGAAACCCTGACCTCCTATCCTCATATAAACTCATTTCCATTTTGTTTTACGATATCAGAAATCCAGTAATGAGATGTACAACTTACCCTCACTATTCACCATTAGTTAGACCACCGGTGGTCTGTTAGACTGGGCCCTGTAATATTACCCTTCCTTACATGTTACCCTGCTCTAGTATTAACTGCCAATGGTCACGACTTGTGTTTAATTTTATTCAGGATTCTTTTCCAGTGCTGGTGGATGTGATGTGAATGGCGACCTATTGACGGATTATAACAACAACTTGTGTTTGTATATGTCTGGTATCCGGTGCTCAACACCAACGTGAAATAATCCCCTCACATTGTATTCCTTCGAGCTGCCCTGGCACATTCACCGACTTCTTCCGTTGGCCTAGAAGGTGGAATGGGTCCAGGCCGAGTCACTCCACATCTGCTCCATGTGCTGCCCTGCATCAGCCAACAGGACCCCCCAGCAACCACATTTTAATTTGATTTGTTTAACGTCCAAAGTTTAATTTGTGTAATGTGTTGGTTTTAGTGCCCCTTTAATAAGGGGGCACTTGTATTAATGTTTCAACTTAAAATAGTTGTAGAGCTGTTGCGCCTCGGGTTCTGTCGCAGTGTGGTTATGTTTCTGGACTAGTAATCGTCTAGTAAGAGGTCTAATGGACTAATACTCCAAAGTCAAGAGTTCAAATCTTACCACGGCGGTTGTGGATTCGGTTCACGGGCTCCCAGGCCGCCTGCAATTTCTGTGGTCTGGAGCAGTCCGTGTTCCATGTTTTTATGGAATGTGTGAGGTTGCAGCCCCTCTTCCATTATTTGAAGGGGCTGCTCCTCAAATTCTGGCTGCACTTCAGTCCCACACTCCTGATCTTTGGGCACCCTGTGTGGAGGGGAGCAAGCAGGTCGGAGGGCCTCCTCGTAGGACTGCTCCTGGGCACGGCCAAGGGGGCCATCAGCCGGTCCAGGCAGCGGGCGATCGAGGGGGTCGTTTAGCCCGACTGCCTGCCTCTCTTCCGCGGTTATATCCGAGTCAGGGTGTCCCTGGAGATGGAGCAGGCGGTGTCCACCAGTACGCTCGCGGCCTTCCGCGAGAGGTGAGCACTGGAGGGACTGGAGTGCATGATCACCCCCGGCAACCAAATTTTAATTTGATCCTTTACTGTCTAAAGTTTAATTTGTTGAAATTTGTCAGGTTTAGTGCCCCTTTAATAACGATCGGTGTGGAGCGAGCAGAATGGCTCCTCTGTAAACCCCCAGAGCCAGAGAATCCCACGCCGACCATTCTTATTGTTGTTCGAACCCGGGACATCCGATTCGGTGAAATGATTTAAGAAGGAATAATCCAGAGTGGTTGGCAGTCTGTCTGCTGTGAGTTCTGTCCAAATGCTGCTTCACATTGATTCCAGATAAAAAATCGTTCTGGAACACCTTCCCCCTGATTGCCCGAGGATCCCACACATTTGACCGGGGAGGTCTCTGTATCCTCACTGCTCAGTGTTAAGGAGCTGCATCGGATTGAGTCTAGGCCCAGAGGTATTGTTGCTCCGACTCGGAGCTGAATTACTGCTAACAGCAGCTCTGCTGCTGGCCTCCAACTCAGAACCTGCAATATTAAAACATTAACAACAATGTGATAACAAACACTGACAGAGCAAGGCATCAAAATATTTATTTAAAGTTTCTTTTGGGAGCCACAATTGAATAGTAATAATGAGCTGTGTGGTTATTATAATTGGGGGGCTGGAATTTGATTGGAGGCAGTGTCCTTCAGCTAAGCTGCCCATCACTTACAACCCCCAGAGCCAGCACCAACGTCTGACTTCCCAGCCTTTCCCAAGTAGCGTGGGTTTTGAGGGCCTGAGTTGTCGAGGTATAGGTGACATTGTGAGCCAGTGAATTCAATAGTTGAATGATGGCCACTTTAACTGGTTGCGATCTGAGCCTTGTCCGTCGCTCACTGAGTTAGAAGCTCACAAAGCTGACAGCTGGACAAGGGGTGATGATCTGACCATAGATCGAGTACCTCCCTTTGGCCCAGTTTCCGACATGTCCTGTCGGTGAGTGAAGTGTGTGTGGACCCTTTCTGTGCCGGTATCCTTGTATCCCCTGTTGGTGCATCACCACATCCCTTTTCAATAAAGTAACCTCACCAGGAAACACAAATTTCTAATATTTTTATATTTTACTGAATAAGTGCAGTTTTACTCATTTGCTTCTCGTACTGTTAATGTTCAGTTAAACGTGAGCTCCTATGCAATAGAACAATCGAGAATGGATTCTACTTTTGGGAATGTGAACATTAAAATGATGGTAATTATAAATCCTGATTACAATAAAACATTTATTATCTGATTATTATTGTGGTATTTATCGTATTCAGTTACTGTAGTGGTTATGTTACTGGACATGAGACATGAGTTCAAATCCTTCCACGGCAGCTGGGGAATTTAAATTCAATTCATTAAATAAATAAATCTGTAATAAAAAGGGCTCAATTTTCCTGGGTCATTTGCGCCATTTTTTCTGTCGTAATTATTTAATTCAAAGTTTCTCCCTGGAATCTGCACCGATGTAACTAGTTTAGTTACGATTTTTCGATGTTAGTTTTTTTTTACGCCAGTTTTCAGCATTTTTCGCAGTTTGACCAAAATTTTTTATCCTAGGTCGGCGTATCTGACCACTCCCAAAAGACCTTCTGGTGAGTTAACAGAAAACAGTGCACATTGAGAAATCGGCTGAAAGACGCCATTGTTTGTCATCCAAGTTTGTGGAGGGAGTCTCTAACACTTGAAATGTCCGTAATAACGTTCAACTTTTTTTTACCTTTCAACGGAGTACATGGAAGTTTCTTGGATTTACTCACACGCCACCACCGAACGTCTTCAAGCAGGGCTGGAGGGTCGTAGCGTCGGCCATCAGAATCGGCCCCGTGCCCAGACACGGGCTCGGCTGGAAAACAAGCCCGGGGGGGTGGCGGAGGGGGAGAGAGAAGTGCCGATCGGAAGGCTTCTGCACTAGGCACAAGACTGCAATGAGATTGGGGGAGGGGGGAGAGGGAGGAGAAGTTACAAGTCCTGGGTGTGGTCCATCCATACAGACCTTGGGGAAAGAGAACAAAGAACTGTCCTGCCTGCCTTCCTGCCGTTTTGAGCTTCTTGCAAAGGTAAAATTTAACTATGAGGGTGTGATATCTTCACAGAACGCAGCACACACAGCTCCTAACATGGCAGACAGCTCTCGGAAGCCTCCGGAATCTGCCTGGTTCTGTTTAATTATTAACTCTGCAGTTGCAGTACACAATACGTCCACATCCACAGTGTGGAGCTACAAACATTACAAGCTTCCAGACATTACACTTCTCCCTCCTTAATGAAGAAGTTATTATAACAAACATCATATATAACTTTCATGTTTATACATAAGACAGGATATAAACTTTTTTATCATATTTACAAATTTAACTTTACCACTTGTTTTCTGTTTCAAAGAGGATACCTTCGCTCTCAAACAGAACCTTCCAAACCTGATGTCGATTTCACACTCATTCGAGGCTCATCCTGATGAACGGTTTCCTTCACGGAATTTCCTTGATTTTCATTTGAACTCACTCTAACTTCAGGCTCTTTGTTTTCCTGACTTGGACTCAGACTTTCATTCTGATTCTCTCCTGGATTTGTTTCCAGTACATTGGATTTAGGATTTGCTACTGGTGTATCAAAACTATCTGATGAGTCAGAAAAAATTGAATCATTCCCACCTTCAACTCCTTCCATGTCTGTTGGTAAAATATGATCAATATGAACAAACCTAACCTGTCCATTATCAAACATCTTTACCAAATATGTGCGAGGACCACATATCTTCACCACTCTTCCTGGTAACCACTTTAACCATTTATGGTGATGGTTCTTCACTCTCACCTTCTGGTTTAATTTCACACTTCTCTCTTTTACTCCACCTCTATCATGATTCTCTTTCTGTCTTAATTGTGTCTCTTCTACGGACTGTGCCAAATTTGGTTTTAACAACGAGAATCTGGTTCGTGGCTGTCGTTTGAGAAACAACTCTGCTGGTGTTCTACCAGTAGTTGCATGAGGAGTATTTCGATATGTAATCAAAAAATTAGCCAATTTGTGATCCAATGGCAACTGTCGTTTCCTTGGATTTGGATCTAACATTTGTTTTATGAGGGCGCGTTTTACAATTTGTACAGTGCGCTCTGCTGCACCATTCGAAGCAGGATGGTATGGTGGAACCTTGGTATGTTTCACACCATTTTTGCTTGTGAATTGTGCAAATTCTTTTGAACAAAATTGTGGTCCATTATCCGAAACAATCTCTTCAGGGAGGTCAAATGACGAAAATAATCTTCGCAAAATGTCCAATGTTTTACTTGTTGTTATTTTCCACATTGGAAACACCTCAACCCACTTCAAATGGCTATCAATCACAATGAACATTTGTTGTCCTTCTAGCTCAGCAAAATCAATATGTAGCCTTTGCCACACCCTGGCAGTTCATCAATGTATGAAAATTAAAACACTTCTTCCCTATCGGGTGTAACTTGTGATGGGGAAGGCAATCTAGACATTGCATCAGCATTACTGTGATCAGCTGATCATCTGTATTCAATATCATATGTATATGCTGACAAAATCAAAGCCCATCTCTGCATTCGGACTGCAGCTAAGGTTGGAACTGGGGACTTTGGATGGAGGATTGCTGTTAGGGGCTTATGGTCCGTAATGATGGTAAACTTATGACCATACAAGTATTTGTGAAACTTCTTGACCCCAAAAATTAATGCCAAAGCTTCTTTTTCAATTTGCGCATAATTACTCTCACTGGCACTGAGAGTGCATGAAGCAAAAGCAATTGGTCTCTCCTCCCCACTATGTGATACATGAGAGATCACTGCCCCAACTCCATACGGAGAGGCATCACTTACTAGCTTAATCTCCTTAGATATGTCATAGTGAACTAACATGGTGCTCTCTACCAATTTGCTTTTACAATCCTTGAATGCTGTATCGCATTCTTTTGACCACCTCCAATTGACCTGTTTTTTCAAAAGTTCATTCAGTGGATGTAATACTGTAGGCAAATTTGGTCGGTACTTCCCATAATAGTTCAAAAGATCCAAGAATGAACAAAATTCAGTGACATTCCTGGGAGTGGGTGCATTTCTAATTGCATCCAATTTTTCCCTGGTTAGATGTAAACCATCTTTATCTACTCTGTACCCTAAGTACTCCACTGAGTTTTTAAATAACTCACACTCATACTCTGTGCTTCTCTAGCTGTTTGAGGACTTCAGTCAAAATTTTATGAATTTGCCTATCTGGTGCTGAAATTAGTATGTCATCCAAATAACATACTACCCCTTCAATACCTTGAAAAATCTGGTTCATCACCCCTTGGAATATGACAGGGGCGGAAGACACTTCAAACGATAGCCTATTAAATTGATATAGGTCTAGATGAGTATTTATAGTCAAACGTGACTTGGACTCCTCATCTAGTTCAAGCTGTAAGTAGGCATTTGTAAGATCCAGTTTTGAGAAGATCTGACCACCTGTCAGTGTTGTGAACAAATCTTCTATATTCGGCAATGTATTGGGGACATTACCCTCTGGTTCATGGTTATTTTATAATCACCACACAATCTTACCTTACCATCAGACTTAGGTACAACAACAATGGGTGTAGCCCAATTACATCGATCTATCTTACAAATAATGTTCTCAGTCTCTAGTCTTTTGACTTCTTGCTCAACTTTTTCCTTGAATGCATATGGTACGGAACGTGGCTTGTAGTAAACTGATCTAGCGTCCTTCTGTACCCTGACACTTGCCTTGAAACCTTGGATCGGACTACCCGTTTCGCAGAACACCTTCGGATACTTCTTAATAACCTCATCCGTTGATGAAAATCTTGCTTCCACACAGAAAATCTTACTCCAATCCAGCTTCAGTGAGCTCAACCAATTTCTTCCTAGTAAGGCAGACTTGTCTCCTTTCACTACTATTAGAGGCAAGTTCTGAAATTGATCTTTATATTTCACCGGTACGGTGATACGACCTACCACAGGAATTTTCTCTCCCGAGCTCTATCTTGGATTTCTCCAGTTGGAAATCACGCAATTTGTCGAGGTACAGCGACTCCAGTATTACACTCACGGATGCACCAGTGTCAATTTCCATTGGTATCTTGAATGCCGCAACATCTATGTGGATTTTGATGCTTTCCGAATCGCTGTCTGTTAACCTCATGCTCCTGATGACGTGTAACTCTAACATCTCCTCGCCCTGTTGTTGTTCTTCCATGCTATGTAGTCTCTTGGGATTTCTACTCATAGCTTTGAACGCTGGACTCATAGCTTTGGAAGCTGGTTTACCCTTCAGTCGGCATGCCTTCGCAAGATGCCCAGTCTTCCTGCAGAAGAAACACTTTGTCTTCATGTATAGACAACTTTGAGCAATGTGTTGGCCCAGGCACCTATAGTACGACTTCGGCGCTCTGTTAGAATTTCCAGTTTCTGAGACTTTGGGCCCCCACCATCTTTTACTTTGAACCTGCAGGTGATTTACCTAGGTTGACTGATGACCGTAATCATTATTTAATTCTCGGGAATATTGTTCGGCCATGCCCATCGACCTCGTCTGACAAGAAATCTCAAAAGTCAAGTCATCCGTCGTCAATAACTTTCTTCTGATCACATCATTTTTCACCCCACAAACAAAACGATCCCGTAATGCTCGGTTTTGAAAGTTTCCAAAATTACAGTGCATCGATAGCTTTTTTAATGCTATGATATAATCATTGATACTTTCATCAGCCTTTTGATTCCAAATCCTGAAACGATAGCTTTCAGCAATTTCTAATGGTTTGGAGTTATAGTGCTGCTCCAGCTTCATTAAAATCTCTTTAAGCATTGTGTCCTTTGGCTCGTCAGGCACAAGCAGATTTACAAGGGTTTCGTACAATGCCGGACCCGCCTCCGATAAGAAGATTGCTTTCTTATGTTTCAACACAGCCCGGTTCTGGACTGCATTGTCTGGAACTTCGATTATGTTATTTGCAGTGAAATACATTTCTAGCCGATCCACATGCACTTTAAAACATTCCCGGTCGTGTCTATATTCCCCCAAATGTCCGATTACACCTGCCATTTTAATCTCTAGCCGTTCACACCATGTGCTGTATTTTACCTCGGATTTTGTAGCTTTTTTCCAAAGACAGAAACTTCCAAAGTCTCTCTGTCGGCTGGCTGAATCCTTCCCCAACAAAATTTAAGCTTTAAATCATCCGAAAAATCCCATCTCATCGCCAAATGTGATACCTTCACAGAGCACAGTACACACAGCTCCTAACATGGCAGGCAGCTCTTTTGGAAGCCTCCGGAATCTGCCTGTTTCTGTTTAACTATTAACTCTGCAGTTGCAGTACATAATACGTCCACATCCACAGTGTGGAGCTACAAACATTACAAGCTTCCAGACATTACAGGGGGCAATACTGACAATGACCTTGTGCGAGTCTTCTGCATGATGGAGACAATTCGATGTCATCACGTGAGGAATATCAGAGCCGCTAGGGTGCTGGGCAGGAGGCCTTACCCACCTTGGGTATATCGAGACAGGCTTTCGTACCTGCACCTGAGTAATGCAGGCTGTGTCAGTAGGTTGTGTTTCCACAAAGAAGTTGTAACTGAGATCTGTGTGTTGGTCAAAGCAGACCTGCAATCTAGAAGCATCAGGAAGACTGTTTTGTCAGTTGAAGTGAAGGTTACAGTTGCAATTTCATGCTATGCCTCAGGATCGTTTCAAGCTACAACTGGGGATGTGTGCGCCATCTCTCAACATGCAACACATGTCTGCATTCATCAGGTGACGGAGGAATGACAACATAAAGTTCTCCATGATTGTCCTAGCAATCTATGACAGGGCTGTGGGCTTCTCCAGGATTGCTGGCTTCCCAAAGGTACAGGGCTGCATTGATTGTACCCACATCGCCTTGCGAGCACCTTTGAAGGATGCCGAGATGTACACGAACAGAAAAGATTTCCACTCCGTGAATGTGCAGCTCATCTGTGACGAAAGGCATCATATCATGTCAGTCGATGCAAGATACCCTGGGAGCACCCATGATGCGTTCATCCTACGCGAGAGCATTATATCTGCCGTGTTTCAGCAGCAGTCAGAAGGGCAGAGCTGGCTACTGGGAGACAAAGGGTATGCCCTCACCACCTGGCTCATGACGCCCCTACGCGTAACCTGGACGGAAGCTGACCGAGAATACAACATGTCGCACATTGCAATGTGCAGCATCATAGAGAGGACCATTGGCATCTTGAAACAGCGTTTCCGATGCCTGGACCTTTCCGGAGGCTACTTGCTGTACTCCCCTGAGATTGTCGGTCAGTTCGCCGTTGTGTGCTGCATGCTGCATAACTTAGCCATCATAAGGCAGCAGCAGCTGGTAGGAGAAGACCCACCTGAGGTGAGAGTGGCTGATGATGAGGAGGATGTAGATGACAAGGAGGAGGAGGAGGAGGACGAGGAAACCATGCAAGTGCCTGAACCCGGAGCACGACGGCGGAGGAGGGCGGGCCAGTGTGCCCCTTTAACTATTGCTCAAGCCTTGCGCCAGCAGCTCATCCGTGAATGCTTTGCTGCCTGAAGGATCAGCGACAACTCTACCACATGGACATGGTTACTGTTTGGAGCTGTTCCGTAATGTGTTGTGTTAATGGAACAAATTATGGAAATGATTCGTGTTTACTTCAAAAGTTGTATTAATAATGTAACAAATAATGGAAATGATTCAGATTTAATGTAAAATATATTTTATTCAAAAGTTTAACAAACAGTTCTTTGTACTTAATTTAACTATAATAAAATTATTCTTGTATCAAACATTAAAGTTTTCAGTTACGATCACTTACAAACACTAAGATCACTTAAAAACTTTAAGATCACTTACTAATGCTTCTATAGATACGTGAAGAGAAAAAGATTAGTGAAGACAAACGTAGGTCCCTTGCAGTTGGATTCAGGTGAAATTATAATGGGGAACAAAGAAATGGCAGACCAATTGAACAAATACTTTGGTTCTGTCTTCACAAAGGAAGACACAAATAACCTTCTGGAAGTACTAGGGGACCGAAGCTCTGGTGAGAAGGAGGAATCGAAGGATATCCTTATTAGGCGGGAAATTGTGTTGGGGAAATTGATGGGATTGAAGGCCGATAAATCCCTCGGGCCTGATAGTCTGCATCCCAGAGTACTTAAGGAAGTGGATGCATTGCTGATCAGTTTCCAACAGTCTATCGACTCTGGATCAGTTCCTGTGGACTGGAGGGTAGCTAATGCAACAACACTTTTTAAAAAGGGAGGGAGAGAGAAAGCCGGTAATTTTGGACTGATTATCCTGACATCAGTAGTGGGGAAAATGTTGGAATCAATTATTAAGGATGAAATAGCAGCGCATTTGGAAAGCAGCGACAGAATCGGTCCAAGTCAGCATGGATTTATGAAGGGGAAATCATACTTGAGAAATCTTCTGGAATTTTTTGAGGATGTAACTAGCAGAGTGGACATGGGAGAACCAGTGGATGTGGTGTATTTGGACTTTCAAAAGGCTTTTGACAAGGTCCCACACAAGAGATTGATGTGCAAAATCAAAGCACATGGTATTGGGGGTTACTGATGTGGATAGAGAACTGGTTGGCAGACAGGAAGCAGAGAGTCGGGATAAACGGGTCCTTTTCAGAATGGCAGGCAGTGACGAGTGGAGTGCCGCAGGGCTCAGTGCTGGGACCCCAGCTCTTTACAATATACATTAATGATTTGGTTGAAGGAATTGAGTGTAATATCTCCAAGTTTGCAGATGACACTAAACTGGGTGGCGGTGTGAGCTGTGAACTAGGAGGCTGCAGGGTGACTTGGACAGGTTAGATGAGTGGGCAAATGCATGGCAGATGCAGTATAATGTGGATAAATGTGAGGTTATCCACTTTGCGGGCAAAAACGCGAAGACAGAATATTATCTGAATGGCGGCAGATCAGGAAAAGGGGAGGTGCAACGAGCCCTGGGTGTCATGGTTCATCAGTCATTGAAAGTTGGCATGCAGGTACAGCAGGTGGTGAAGAAGGCAAATGGTATGTTGGCCTTCATTGCTAGGTGATTTGAGTATAGGAGCAGGGAGGTCTTACTGCAGTTGTACAGGGCCTTGGTGAGGCCTCAGCTGGAGTATTGTGTTGAGTTTTGGTCTCCTAATCTGAAGAAGGACGTTCTTGCTATTGAGGGAGTGCAGCGAAGGTTCACCAGACTGATTCCTGGGATGGCAGGACTGACATATGAGGAGAGACTGGATCAACTGGGCCTTTATACATTGGAGTTTAGAAGGATGAGGGGGGGATCTCATCGAAACATATAAGATTCTGATGGGACGAGACAGGTTATATGTGGGTAGAATGTTGGGGAAGTCCAGAACCAGGGGACACTGTCTTAGGATAAGGGGTAGGCCATTTAGGACTGAGATGAGGAGAAACTTCTTCACTCAGAGAGTTGTAAACCTGTGGAATTCCCTGCCGCATTCCCTGTTGATGCCAGTTCATTGGATATATTCAAGAGGGAGTTAGATATGGCACTTACGGCTAAAGGGATCAAGGGGTATGGAGAGAAAGCAGGAAAGGGGTATTGAGGGAATGATCAGCCATGATCTTATTAAATGGTGGTGCAGGCTCGAAGGGCCGAATGGCCTACTCCTGCACTTATTTTCTATGTTTCTATGTAACTTTTAAACTTGTAAATTTACATAACTTACAAAAATCTTTTAATTTGAGAACAACCGTTACAACAGTAACAATAATAACAACAACAACAACAGCAACAAAGGCTGCACCCATCTCTCCTCCATCTTATTCTAAGACCGCCCGTTGCGCTTGTTCTTGGTGACTCCACCAGATGGTGGCGCAGCATTTCTAGGGTTGGTACCAAGCTTATTCTTTCTAAGATCTCGGGTAATGCGCACCTGTTGGGGATGGGGGGCGGGGGCACGCGGCAATGGGAAGGGCCCAGGAGGCAATGTGGAGAGCCTGGCTTGGGGCTCTTCAGAGGCTGGTGTGGGGGTTGGAGTGGGAGTGGCAGTTGATTCTGTCAATGGGCGCGGGGTCTGGGCGTGTTCCCTTATTGCAGCAACTAACTTCAACATGCCGTCCCTCATGCGCCCTGACAGTGTCTCAACGACCTGCAACATTCCCTCCCTCATGTTGAGCAAAAGTGTCTGAATTACCTGTGACATTCCCTCCCTCATGGTCACTGGCATGGTTTCAGCTGACTGGGATATTCCCTCACTCATGGTCTCAGACATCATTCCCATTTCTCGTGAGATTGCTGTTATTTCTCCTGACTGTCCCACTACCTTATCACCCACCCCACTGATGGTGTCCAGGAGTGATCGGGTAAGGTCAATGCTCTCCGCACTCATTGTCATCATGTGAACCACAACGGTCGAGCTCTCCTTCCACTCCTCCCCACGGGTGTGGCTCCACTGGGACCAGCAGCCTCGGACGGTAGGGCCCTGGGTGTGCCTTGTTGCAACCCGCTGGGACCCGCAGCCTCGGACGTTTGGAAACCATGGAATGTCCCACAAACCACTAGTCACAGAAGGGGCTGGCATCTCAATGGGCGGCACCTGCACCTCCACCAAATAAAACAGTGGGGGCTTCATCCAACTCCATTCCCTCCCTCTCCACCTCCCCTTCACCCCCATGCTCTTGGTCTGGAAGGTGGGATTGGAAGATGTTCTCTTCAGATTCATCCTCGTTTGAATCTTCTTTTGCATTGTCAGGGTTGGCCTCAAGTTCTGCAAAATATAACAGAACAGACAAATGGTTAGCAGCAGAGGAGGGGGCCGGGTGGGTGGCATGAGTAGGCTCACACAGCACAGGCAGCAGGCTCATTTGAAGGACCACGATGAATGATAGCACATTGCATCAACCGAAACGTAGCTGACGGAGACAGCCTCAGGAACCGAAGCATGGCTAGCCCGCGCAGTACTTAACATTTAGCAAAGCCAGACTGTGAAATTTGCAGGACTTACCCTCTCCCTCGAGTGTGGGCCCAGTTTGTGCAGTGGTGGTTGCTTTTCTCCAGGCAGGACCCATCAAAGCAATGACTCTCTCTTCCAAGGGTGTCAGTGGGTGCAGATTTACCGGGCCTCCTCTTGTTCGAGTTCTTTCCCTTTTATTATGTACCACCTTCCTCTGCAAAGATAAAAATGCAACTTCTTCGAGAGGGTGTCTTTCTGCTGGGTGGGACATATACAGCTGGTCACATTTACAATTGCAATTCCATTGAATAAATGAAAATATTACATACACTAACTACTTGGCCAAGGTCCTGCCACTTCTTTTTGCACTGGCCTCCAGACCTCGGGGTGGTCACCATTGCACAGTAATCTTCTGCAAGTTGGTTCCAGCGTTTCCTCATTTCTTTGGGTGGAACATTTATGTGACCTCTGCTGGTGTCCAGCTCCTGCCATCTGTTCTCAATCACAGTAACTAGTGCCTCCACTTCTCCCTGCGAGAAATTCTTGGTCCTTGCACCCCGTTGCATCTTGTATTGCTGCAGATCTGATTTTTCCAATGCTCTCACACAGCACTCCTCACACAACTGGTTCTTTATAAATGGCCGATTGCCAACTCGGAGCTATACTGTGCAAGCGCGTCCATTGATACGATGTCAAAAATGCTATTTTTGTTTCCGGCACATGCGCAGAAGGTGTGGCATCGATTTTCCGGCACAGACAGCAGGCTCCACCCCCCGAGGCGACTGGACACGCTGCGCGGCGCCAAATGTGAATTATACATCGGGGAAACTTTGGCAAATTATTTCTCGTGCATTTCTGGCCTAGAAAAACGAGTGTAACTCTTGGCAATACGCCAGAAAACGTGCTTGGGGAAAATGTATCAGTAATGGTGAACATGAAACTACCGGATTGAAGTAAAAACCAATCTCATTCGTTAATGTCCTTTAGGGACAGAAATCTGCCACCCTTACCCGGTCTGGCCTTTATATGACTGCAGACCCACAGCAATGTGGTTGGCTCTTCATTACCCTCTGAAATGGCCCAGTGAGACACTCAGTTGTATCAAAACAGCTACATAAAACTGGACGGACTATCGGCATAGACCGAGGCATTTGATTCGGACACAACAACGGTACACCCAGCCCAGTCGACCCTGCTAAGTCCTGTTCACCAACTTGTGTCAAAATTGGGAGAGCTGTCCCACAGACTAGTCAAGCAACAGCCTGACATAGTCATACTCTCAGAATCATACCTTTCAGTCAACGTCCCAGACTCCTTTATCACCATCCCTGGATATGTCCTGTCCTATCAGCAGGATAGTCTCACCCGAGGTGGCGGCTCAGTGGTATACAGTCAGTAAGGAATGGCCCTGGGAGTCCTCAACGTTGACTCTGAATCCCATGAAGTCTCATGGCTTCAGGTCAAGTATGGGCAAGGAAATTTCCTGCTGATTACCACCTACTGCCCTCCCTCAGCTGATGAATCAGTGCTCCTCCATGTTGAACACCATTTGGAAGAAGCACTGAGGGTAGCAAGGGCACAGAATGTACTCTGGGTGGGGGACTTCAATGTCCATCACCAAGAGTGGCTCGGTAGCACCACTACTGACCGAGCTGGCCGAGTCCTGAAGGACATAGCTGTCAGACTGGGCCTGCAGCAGGTGGAGAGAAACAACACAAGGGAAAAACCTATTTGACCTCGTCCTCACCAATCTACCTGTCGAGGATGCATCTGTCCATGACAGCATTGGTAGCAGTGATCACCGCACAGTCATTGTGGAGACGAAGTCCAGTGTTCACACTGAGGACACCCTCCATCATATTGTGTGGCACTACCACCATGTTAAATGGGATAGTTTCGGAACAGATCTTGCAGCTCAAAACTGGGCATCCATGAGGCATTGTGGGCCAGCAGCAGCAGAATTGTATTCCACCACAATCTGTAACCTCATGGCCTGGCATATCCCTCACTCTACCATTACTATCAAGTCAGGGAACCAACCCTGGTTCAATGAGGAGTGTGGAAGAACATGCCAGGAGCAGCACCAGGTGTACCTAAAAATGAAGTGCCAACCTGGGGAAGCTGCAACACAAGACTACATGCATGCTAAACAGTGGAAACAGCATGGTATAGACAGAGCTAAGCGATCCCACAATCAACGGATCAGATCAAAGCTCTGCAGTCCTGCCACATCCAGTCGTAAATGGTGGTGGACAATTAAACAACTAATGAGAGGAAATAGATCCATGAATATCCCCATCCTCAATGAGGGCGGAGCCCAGCACGTGAGTGCAAAAGACAAGGCTGAAGCGATTGGAACCATCTTCAGCCAGAAGTGCCAAGTGGATGATCCATTATCGGCCTCCTCCTGAGGTCCCCACTATCACAGAATCCAATCTTCAGCCAATTCGATTCACTCCACGTGATATCAGGAAGCGGCTGAGTGCACTAGATACAACAAAGGCTATGGGCCCCGACAACATCCCGGCTGTTGTGCTGAAGACGTGCTCCAGAACTAGCCGCGCCTCCAGCCAAGCTGTTCCAGTACAGCTACAACACTGGCATCTACCCGACAATGTGGTAAACTGCCAGGTATGTCCTGTCCACAAAAAGCAGAGGCGCGGCTAGTTCTGGAGCGCAAGTCTTCAACACAACAGCCGGGATGTTGTCGGGGCCCATAGCCTTTGTTGTATCCAGTGCGCTCAGCCGCTTCCTGATATCACGTGGAGTGAATCGAATTGGCTGAAGATTGGATTCTGTGATAGTGGGGACCTCAGGAGGAGGCCGATAATGGACCATCCACTTGGCACTTCTGGCTGAAGATGGTTCCAATCGCTTCAGCCTTGTCTTTTGCACTCACGTGCTGGGCTCCGCCCTCTGAGGATGGGGATATTCATGGATCCCATTTCTTCCCATTAGTTGTTTAATTGTCCACCACCATTCACGACTGGATGTGGCAGGACTGCAGAGCTTTGATCTGATCCGTTGATTGTGGGATCGCTTAGCTCTGTCGATAACAGGCTACTTCCACTGTTTAGCATGCATGTAGTCCTGTGTTGCATCTTCCCCAGGTTGGCACTTCATTTTTAGGTACACCTGGTGCTGCTCCTGGCATGTTCTTCCACACTCCTCATTGAACCAGGGTTGGTTCCCTGACTTGATAGTAATCCAATCCGGCCAATTACCGCCCCATCAGTCTACTCTCAATCATCAGCAAAGTGACGGAAGGCATCATCAACAGTGCTATCAAGCGGCACTTACTCACCAATAACCTGCTCACCGAGTAATCGTGGCAGCCCGAGCCTGCATGTTGTCCAGGTCTTGCTGCATGCGGGCATGGACTGCTCCGTTATCTGAGGAGTTGTGAATGGAACTGAACACTGTGCAATCATCAGCGAACATCCCCACTTCTGGCCTTATGATGGAGGGAAGGTCATTGATGAAGCAGCTGAAGATGGTTGGGCCGAGGACACTGTCCTGAGGAACTCCTGCAGTGATGTCCTGGGTCTGTGATGATTGACCTCCAACAACCACAACCATCTTCCTTTGTGCTGGGTATGACTCCAGCCAGTGGGGAGTTTTCCCCCTGATTCCCATTGACTTCAGTTTTACTCGGGCTCCTTGATGCCACACTCGGTCTAATGTTACCTTGATGTCAAGGGCAGTCACTCTCACCTCACCTCTGGAATTCAGCTCTGTGTCCATGTTTGGACCAGGGCTGTAATGCGGTCTGGGGCCAAGTGGTCCTGGGAGAACCCAAACTTCTTCAGCTGCTTCATCGATGACCGTTCCCCCATCATAAGATCAGAAGTGGAGATGTTCGCTGATTGCACAGTGTTCAGTTCCATTCACACCTCCTCAGATAATGGAACAGTTTGTGCAGCAAGACCTGGACAACATGCAGGCTTGGGCTGCCACGATGAGCAGGTTATTGATGAGTAAGAGCTCTGTTAACGACACCATCCATCACTTGGCTGAAGATTGACCTGATGATTGACCCTTTGTTCAAACATGAACAACATTGAGGCTTGGGTTGATAAGTGGCAGATAACTTTCACATCACAATTTGAGGGCTGATTTTTTTTGTGGATGCTGGAATTCTGAAATGAAACAGAAAGTGCTGGAAACACCTGAAACAATAACCTTTTACCTCAACCCGACACGCTGCCTGACCTGCTCAGGGTTTGCAGCATTTTCTGTTTCAGATTTCTGAATGTGCCCGGTAAGTGAGGATCCTTGCACACCGAGCGCTCGGTACAAAGACTGCGCCCACAGCCCTCCGATACACATGGCTGGCAGGACAGGCAGAATATCCCCTCCCACACAGCCCGCGTACACACTGCACAACAATATCCCATTTATTCAAAAAAAACAGCAACAATTGGCACCAATTGCTCATGAATATGAGTGTGTGCGTGAGTATGTGTGTGAGAGTACGTGTGTGTGTGTGTGTGTGTGTGAGAGTGTCTGTTTGTATATGTGTGTGAGTGTGTGTATGAGTTTGTGTGTGCAAGTGTGTGTGTGTGTGAGAGTGTTTGTTTGTATATGTGTGTGTGAGTGTGTGTATGAGTTTGTGTGTGCAAGTGTGTGTGTGTGTGTGTGTGTGTGGGAGTGTTTGTTTGTATATGTGTGTGTGAGTGTGTGTATGAGTTTGTGTGTGCAAGTGTGTGTGCGAGTGAGTGTGTAAGTGTGTGTGAGTATATGCGTGTGAGAGTAAGTGTGTGTGTGTGTGTGTGTGTGTCTATGAGTGTGTGTGTGTATGTGTGTGTGAGCATGCCTGAGAGTGTGTGCATGAGCGTGTGTATAAGATTTTGTGTGTGAGTGTGAGTGAGTGTGTGTGAGTATGTGTGTGTGAGCGTGCCTGTGAGAGAGTGTGTGCGTAAGCGTGTGTGTCAGATTGTGTGAGTGAGATTGTGTTTGTGAGTGTGTGAGTGGGGTGCCGCAGGGATCGGTGCTGGGTCCTCAACTATTTACAATCTATATTAATGACTTGGATGAAGGGACCGAGTGTAATGTAGCCAAGTTTGCTGATAATACAAAGGTGGGTGGGAAAGCAAATTGTGAGAAGGACACAAATAATCTGCAAAGGGATATAGACAGGCTAAGTGAGTGGGGAAACATTTGGCAGATGGAGTATAATGTGGGAAAATTTGAGGTTATTCACTGTAATGTCCTTACACACTACTATAAATTCACAGGAGGCACATTCTGCAGACAAGGTCACTCCATGACCTGAACCTTTATTCACAGGACCAAGAAGTGATGACCCTGCGTGGGACCTCCCTTTATATACCTGGATGACCAGGTGAGGAGTGTCTCCCACAAGTTCACCCCCTGTGGTCAAGGTGTGCATTTCTTAGGTGTATACAGTATGCAGTGTTGTTATGAAGGTTACAGTTACATGAAGGTTACATACATGACATCACCTCCCTCCCCCCCAGCAACGTCTTATGGGGTCAAAGATTAAGTCTTTCAGGCGGTCGATGCTCTCTCGTGGAACGCCGCAGTTGGGGCTCTGATTGTTGAGCCTTGACATGCGTCTCTGTCACCTGTGGTGATTCCGGCCTGTCCGGGCTGGCCGCAGGGATTGTGCCTACTGCTGAATGTTCTTGTTGCTCGTTCACTGGCGGTGGTGAGGGCAACATCTCATGATCTTCCTCAGGTTCCTAAGTGTCCATGCTGAATCTTTTTTTTTACTTGGTCCAGATGCTTGCAGCATATCTGTCCATTGTTGAGTCTGACCACTATGACCCTATTCCCCTCTTTGCCAATTACAGTACCCTCGAGCCACTTGGGCCCCAAAGCGTGATTAAGAACAAATACAGGGTCATCGATTTCTATCCATCTCCCCTTTGAGTTACGGTCATGGCACTCATTTTGGGACTGGCGCTTGCCCTCAACAATGTCTGACAGGACTGGATGAATGAGGGACAGCCGAGTTTTTAGTGTACGTTTCATGAGTAGTTCCGCGGGCGGGACTCCCGTGAGCGAATGCGGTCGGGACCTATAGGCCAGCAGGAGGCGCGATAGGCAGCATTGAAGGGAGGGTCCTTGAATCCGGAACATGCCTTGTTTTATGATTTGGACCGCACGTTCTGCCTGGCCATTGGAAGCCGGCTTGAACGGCGCCGTCCTGACATGTTTGATGGCATTACCCGACATGAACTCCCAGAATTCATAGCTAGTGAAACACGGGTCGATGTCGCTAACCAGGATGTCCTGCAAGCCGTGGGTCACATAGACCGCACACAGACTCTCCACAGTGGTAGATGTCGTGCAGGAATTCAATATGATGCACTCGATCCATTTCGAGTACGCATCAACAACAATGAGGAACATTTTTCCCATGAACGGGCCCATGTAGTCTACGTGAATACGTGACCATGGCCTGGTGGGCCAGGGCCATGGGCTGAGTGGGGCCTCCCTGGGGGCATTGCCCAGCTGGGCACACGTCGTGTACCTGCGAACACAGTGTTCCAGGTCTGAGTCAATTCCTGGCCACCATACATGTGACCGGGCAATAGCCTTCATTAGCACGATGCCTGGGTGCTCGCTGTGGAGTTCCCTGATGAATGCTTCGAGCATGCTCCGCCATTCAATAAGATCATGGCTGATCATCGACCTCAAGTCCTCTTTCCCACCCAATCTCCATAACCCTTGATTCCCCTCGAGTCCAAAAACCTATCAATCTCAGCCTTGAATATTGTCAAAGACTCAGCATCAGCATCCCTCTGGGGCGGAGAGTTCCGGGGATTCACAATCCTCTGGGTGAAGAAATTCCTCCTCATCCCAGTCTTGGATGGCCGACCCCTTATCCTGAGACTATGTCCCCTTAGTTCTAGACACTCCAGCCAGCATCGACCCTGACAATCCCCTTTCGGTGAGATCGCTTCTCATTCTTCAAGGCTCCAAGGTGTAGGACCATTCTGCGCAATCTTTCATCGTGGGACGGCTCTCTCATCCCAGGAATTAATCTAGTGAACCTTTGTTGCACTGCCTCCAAGGCAAGTATATCCTTCCTTAAATAAAGAGACCAAAACTGTGCACAGTACTCCAGGTGTGGTCTCACCAACGCCCTGTACAATTGTAGCAAGACTTCCTTACTCTTATACTCCAACCCCCTTGCAATAAAGGACAACAGGCCATTTGCCTTCCTTATTGCTTGCTGTACCTGCATGCTAGCTTTCTGTGTTTCTTGCACAAGGACACCCAAATCTCTCTGAACATCAACATTTAAAAGTTTCTCACCATTTAAAAAATATTCTGTTTTGCTGTTCTTCCTACCAAAGTGAATAAGCTCACATTTCCCCACATTATACTCCATCTGCCACCTGACTGCCCACTCACTTAATCTATATCCCTTTGCAGACTTTTTGTGTTCACCTCACAGCTTACTGTCCCAACTAGCTTTGTATCGTCAGCAAACTTGGGTACATTGTACTCGGTCCCTTCATCTTTGTCATGTTCACAGATTGTAAATAGCTGAGGCCCCAGCACTGATCTTTGTGGCACCCCACTAGTTACAGCCTGCCAACCTGAAAAAGATCCATTTATTCCTACTCTATGTATTCTGTCCGTTAGCTCGTCCTCCATCCATGCTACTATATTATCCACAACCCCCCTGGCTTAAAAGAGGGGAGAATTGGATGATTAATATTCTTGGGTACAAGGTATTCAGGAAAGATTAGGAAGGAAAAAAAGACAGAGGTGTAACAGTTTGATTAAGGAAAAAAATTACAGTGTTAGAAAGAGAGAATAACCTTGAGGGGCCAATGATAGAATTTATTTGGTTGGACTTAAGAAATAATAAAAGAGCTATTCTGCTACAGGTGTATTTTATAGGCCACTAAATAATGGGAATGAGATAGAGAAGCAGATTTGCAAGGAAATTAATGAGAGTAGTGATAATGGGAGACTTTAACTACAAATATTGAATTTGGCAGTGATTATGTTAAGGGCAGAGAAGGGGAGGAATTTCTGAAGTGTGTTCAGGAGAATTTTTCAGTTTTATCAGTATATTTCCTGCCCCATGAGGAAGGAGGCATTGCTGGATTTACTACTGGGGAATGAAGTGGAGATGGTCACAGTCGGGGAGCACCTCGGGAATAGTGATCACAGTATCGTAAGGTTTAGATTAGTTATGGAGAAGAGCAAAGAGCAATCTAGAGTAAAAATACTTCACTGGAGGAGGATTAATTGAGGAGGGATCTGACCTGGGTAAATTGGACTCATAGACTGGTTGGCAGAAATGTAATGGAGCAATAGGCAGCCTTTAAAGAGGAGATGGTTCGAGGACAGTCAAGGTGCATTCCCAGAAGGAGGAAAGGGAGGGCAACCCAAGTCAGAGCTCCCTGGATGACAAAAGAGTTAGAGAGTAGGATGAAGCAGAAAAAGGGGATGTATGACAGATGTCAGCTTGATAACACACGGGAGAATCAGGCTGAATATAAAAAGTACAGAGGAGAAGTGACAAAGGAAATACGAGAGGCAAATAGACAGTATGAGAATAGATTGGTGACTGACCTAAAAGGGTTTTCTATAGGCATATTAACAGTAAAAGGATTGTCAGAGGAGCGGTGGGCTAATTAGGGACCAAAATGGAGAACTATTGATGAAGGCAGAAGGCTTGGTGGAGGCAGAGGTACGAAATGAGTAATTTGCATCCATGTTTACCAAGGAAGAGGACTTTGCCAAGGCTCCGGTAAACAAGGAGGTTGTTGGGATACTGAATAGGATCAAAATAGATAGAGGAGGTATTAGAAAGGCTGGCAAGACGTAAAGTGGATGCATCCTAGGATGCTGAGGGAAGTAAGGGTAGAAATTGCAGAGATGCTGGCAACAATCTTTCGATCCTTCTTAGATACAGGCGTGGTGTGTGTGGTTGGTGCTTCGGTGCTGGAGATGTTGGCCTGATTGAGAACACTGACGTTGGTGTGTCTATCCTCCCAGGGGATTTGCAGGATCTTGCGGAGTTCTCGATCAGGCCAACGTCCCCAGCATCGAAGCACTGACCACATTCAACCAGCTGTGTTGGGCGGGCCACGTTGTCCGCATGCCCGACACGAGATTCCCAAAGCAGGCACTCTACTCGGAACTCCTACACGACTGGTGATCCCCGGGTGGGCAGGGGAGATGTTTCAAGGACACCCTCAAATCCTCCTTGGTGGGGTGCGGCATCCCCGCCGACACCTGGGAGTCCCTGGCCAAGGACCGCCCTGGGTGGGGGAAGGGCATCCGGGAGGGCACTGAGCACCTCGAGTCTCGTCGCTGAGAGCGTGCGGAGGACGGGCGCGGGCAGCGGAGGGAGCGTGTGACAGGCCGGTCCCGCCTGCCCTTTCCTTCGGCGACTGTTTGTTCCACCTGCGGCAGAGGCTGTGGTTCCCGTGTTGGACTTGTGCAGTCACCTGAGAACTCACTTTTAGAGTGGAAGCAAGTCTTCCTCGATTTCGAGAGACTGCCTATGATGATGATATTCAAAAAGGAGTTTGATGAAGTCCTTACTACTAGGGCGATCAAGAGGTATGGCGAGAAAGCAGGAATGGGGTACTGAAGTTGCATGTTCAGCCATGAACTCATTGAATGGCGGTGCAGGCTAGAAGGGCCGAATGGCCTACTCCTGCACCTATTTTCTATGTTTCTATGTTTCTATGTTTCTATGCTTCCCTTTCCTTCTGGGGCATGACTACTTGGCTGCCCCATAGTCGGCAGTCGGCTTGGATGGAGAGCTCATCCATCCGTCTGTGAAACGGTCTGACCTCCTCATGGCATGCCCCTTCTGCGGGTGCCCAATCCCCCGTCAGGACACATTTCTTAATCAAGAATAGGAGGGAATCTCTGTTGGTCCAGATTTTGATCTGGCGGGCTGTGACGGGGGAGCCTGCGCTGTCAAAGGCTTCAACGGCCATGACCATCTCAGCGCTTTGCTCCGCTGCCCCCTCAGTGGAAGCTGCTGAGTGCGTCAGCACAATTTTCGGTACCTGGCCGGTGCCGTATGGTGTAGTCATACGCAGCCAGCGTGAGAGCCCATCGCTGTATGCAAGCTGATGCATTGGCATTGTGGTCCGTTTCTAACTCGAACCTTCTGCCAAAAAAGTACTGGTGCATCTTTTTCACCCCGTCGACACATGCGAGTGCTTCCTTTTCAACCATCCCATATCCCCGTTCTGCTTGGGAGAGCGACCTGGAGGCATAAGCCACAGGTTGGAGTTGGCCCTCATCATTACTCTGCTGCAACACATACCCAACCCCATAGGATGATGCATCACATGTCAAAACCAATTTCTTACAGGGGTTGTACAGAGTCAACAACTTATTAGAACAAAGCAGGTTCCGTGCCTGATTGAAAGCCTGTTCCTGACAGTGCACCCAAAACCAATCGCAACCCTTATGCAGGAGCACATGTAGCGGCTCCAACAATGTGCTTAAGTTCGGCAGAAAGTTCCCGAAATAGTTCAAGAATCCCAGAAATGAACGCAACTCCGATGTGTTGCCGGGCCTGGGCGCATGACGAATCGCCTCAGTTTTGGATTCGGTAGGCCGGATACCATCTGCGGCAACCCTCCTGCCCAAAAACTCGACCTCTGGGGCCAAAAACACACACTTGGACTTCTTTAGTTGCAGGCCTACCCAGTCCAGTCGGCGTAGCACCTCCTCCAGGTTGTGGAGGTGTTCCTCGGTGTATCGACTCGTGATAAAGATGTCGTCCTGAAATACGATTGTTCCAGAGATGGATTTGAGCAGGCTTTCCATGTTCCTTTGAAAGATAGCGGCCGCTGATCGAATGCTAAACGGACACCTGTTGTAGACAAACAGCCCCTTGTGCGTGGTGATGGCGGTCAGTAGCTTGGATTCTTCGGCCAGTTCCTGGGTCCTGTAGGCTGAAGTGAGGTCCAACTTGGTGAACAGCTTGCCGCCTGCCAGTGTGGCAAAAAGATCCTCCGCTCTCGGAAGCGGGTATTGGTCTTGTAGTGATGCTCGGTTGATAGTGGCCTTGTAGTCACCACAGATCCTGACTGAGCCATCCGTTTTTAGAACAGGGACGATGGGGCTTGCCCAGTCGCTGAATTCAACGGGCGAAATTATGCCCTCTCTGAGCAACCTGTCCAACTCACTCTCAATTTTCTCACGCATCACATACGGCACAGCTCTGGCTTTGTGGTGCACTGGTCTGGCATCCGGGGTGATGCGTATCACTACTTTGGTACCTTTGAAAGTACCGACACTAGGTTGAAATAGTGATTCAAATTTCTGAAGGACCTGTGAGCATGAACTTCGCTCCACAGATGAAATGGCGTGCACATCCCCCCATTTTCAGTTCATCTCGGCTAGCCAGCTCCTCCCCAAAAGCGCGGGACTATTTCCCGGGATAATCCAGAGTGGCAGCCAGTTCTCTGATCCATTATGTGTGACCACCAACATTGCACTGCCTAGCACTGAGATGATCTCTTTGGTGTATGTCCGTAATTGCGTGTCAATGCGTTCTAGTTTGGATCTGCTAGCTCTGAGTGGCCATAGTTTCTCGAATTGTTGGACACTCATAAGTGACTGTTACATAGAAAAAAATAGATGCAGGAATAGGCCATTCAGCCCTTCGAGCCTGCACCACCATTCAATAAGATCATGGCTGATCATTCCTTCAGTACCCCTTTCCTGTTTTCTCTCCATACCCCTTGATCTCCTTAACCGTAAGGGCCATATCTAACTCCCTCTTGAATATATCCAATGAACTGGCATCAACAACTCTCTGCGGCAGGAATTCCACAGGTCAACAACTCTCTGAGTGAAGAAGTTTCTCCTCGTCTCAGTCCTAAATGGCCTACCCCTTATCTTAAGACTATGTCCTCTGGTTCTGGACTTCCCCAACAACGAGAACATTCTTCCCGCATCTAACCTGTCCAGTCCCTTCAGAATCTTATATGTTTCTATGAGATCCCGTCTCATCCTTCTAAACGCCAGTGAATAAAGGCCCAGTTGATCCCAGTCTCTCCTCATATGACAGCCCAGCCATCCCTGGAATTAATCTGGTGAACCTTCGCTGCACTCTCTCAATAGCAAGAACATTCTTCCTCAGACCAGGAGACCAAAACTGAACACAATATTCCAGGTAAGGCTTCACTAAGGCCCTGTACAACTGCAGTAAGACCTCCCTGCTCCTATATTCAGCTCCATGCGTACCAGGACGATGTTTAATCGGACTTTCATCATCATAGGTGGCGTTTTGGTATATGAGCTGTGGATGTTTGCCACATGAACCCGCTGAACTTCAGCATCCATTGCTTTGTCCCAAGCATCAACCTGCCTTACAGGCCCCTCTTCTGGTTCATCTGCCTCATAAATTAGCCTCGCTGCGGGCTTCCTGCACATTCTGGCTAAATGTCCACTGAAGTTACAATTTCTACAGATAAATTGTTGAAACATGCAGGTTTTTGCAGCATGTCTGCCCTGCACCTCCTGCATGAGCTGAGATTGTTGTGAACAAAAGAGCTGTTACCAGGCATTCCTCTCTGATTGTCTCTTTGATTACTCTTGAGCACTCTGTTAGTGGGTGTCAATGGCCCCATCCCGGGACGCATTGTCGACCGTGATGGCGTAAATGTCCGTTCAACCTGCTATTGTCTCTGTTGAGGACCCACTCTAGAGTCTGTTGCTGCCTAGGTGGTGTCGAATTGCCCTTGCCTGCCTGTGGGGTTCTGAGTTGTGTTTACAATGTTAACTCCCTGATCCATCGCCACGTTGGAAGCAGAGTTGCGCACGTATATTATCTTGGTTTCCTCCTCCCCCGCCATGAAGATCTAAACCATCAATGCCGCCGCTTCCAAGGTCAAGTCCTTGGTCTCAATTAGCTTTCAGAAAATCCTGGCATGACCAATGCCCTCAATAAAGAAATCCCTTAACATCTCCCCCTGCAGGCGTCTGTGAACTTGGCCAAGTGGCGAAGGTCCGCAACGAAGTCCGGTATGCTCTGCCCTTCCCGACGTCGGTGCGTATAGAATCGGTGTCGGGTCATGTGTATACTGCTCACCGGTTTGAGGTGCTCACCGATCAGTTTGCTGAGCTCTTCAAAGGTTTTGTCTGCCAGCTTTTCAGATGCAAGCAGGTCTTTCATCAGCGCGTACGTCTTAGGTCCACAGCTGGTCAGTAGATGCGCCCTTCACTTGTCAGCCGCTGCATCTCCCAGCCAGTCCTTCGTGACAAAGCTCTGCTGGAACCTCTCAACGAAATCGTCCCAGTCCTCACCAACACAGTACCGTTCCTCTGTGCTACCGGTGGCCATTCTCGTGAGTCGGTGATTCCCGTTTCTCGTCGCCAAATGTAATGTCCTTACACATTACTATAAATTCACATGAGGCACATTCTGCAGACAAGGTCACTCTGTGACCTAAACCTTTATTCACAGGACCAAGAAGTGATGACCCTGCGTGGGACCTCCCTTTATATACCTGGATGACCAGGTGAGGAGTGTCTTCCACAAGTTCACCCCCTGTGGTCAAGGTGTGCATTTCTTAGGTGTATACAGTATGCAGTGTTGTTATGAAGGTTACAGTTATATGAAGGTTACATACATGACATTCACTTTGGCAGAAATAATAGAAAAGCAAATTATAATTTAAATGGAGAAAAATTGCAAAGTGCTGCAGTACAGAGGGAGCTGGGGGTCCTTGTGCATGAAACACAAAAAGTTAGTATGCAGGTACAGCAAGTGATCAGGAAGGCCAATGGAATGTTGGCCTTTATTGCAAGGGGGCTAGAGTATAGAAACATAGAAACATAGAAACATAGAAAATAGGTGCAGGAGCAGGCCATTCAGCCCTTCTAGCCTGCACCGCCATTCAACGAGTTCATGGCTGAACATGAAACTTCAGTACCCACTTCCTGCTTTCACGCCATACCCCTTGATCCCCCGAGTAGTAAGGACTTCATCTAACTCCCTTTTGAATATATTTAGTGAATATATTTAGTATAAAAGCAGAGAAGTCCTGCTACAACTGTACAGGGTATTGGTGAGGCCACACTTGGAGTACTGCGTACAGTTTTGGTCTCCATATTTAAGGAAGGATATACTTGCATTGGCGGCTGTTCAGAGAAGGTTCACTAGGTTGAGTCCAGGAGATGAGGGGATTGATTTATGAAGATAGATTGAGTAGGTTGGGCCTATACACATTGGAGTTCAGAAGAATGAGAGATGATCTTATTGAAACATATAAGATAATGTGGGGGCTCGACAAGGTGGATGCAGAGAGGATATTTCCACTCATAGGGGAAACTAAAACTAGGGGACGGGGGGCTAGAGTTTCCTCGTTTTTTGCATGCTTAACGCCCACTTTATGCCTATTTTACCACAGAAATGACGTATAATGCCCATATATCGCCCATTTAGCCACAAAATGGAAACTGACGGGCATTTTTTGGAAACTTATCACTGAGCGTTACTTTCCTCATGTACGTAACGCCGGGATTCAATAATACCGCCTGCCCACTTTTTTTTGTCGTAAAGAGCATATTTACCAAAACTAGCGGCCATGAGATCGCCCAGCGTCACTTTCACCACCTCGCACACATATCGTCAACAATGTCGCTCGCCCAAAAAAATGCCCAGAAAAAGTGGAACTAACCGGAACTAATCACAGAGTTATGGACGCCATGTTCTAGATCACATGTCGCGTCCTTTAAAAGGCTGCTGTGCTTCAACCTCGGCGGAGTTCGGATCTACTCTGCAGGTCATTGAAGTTGATGTGAACATCTATAAAAACATCTTGACCATACAGTGACCGATTGGAATTGAAGAGGTGTCTCGCCGGGACATTCATTGTTTGTGACCAATCGGTGGAAAACAGAGAGCTACTGCAATGGGGTCTGTCCTTTCTCACCCTCTCTTGGTGACCAATTACATGCTGCAGACTCGAGATGGCGGAAGGAACGCTCCACTGCATTATGTGCCCAATGTAAGGCGTGCCAGACTGTTGAGGAGGATCAGATGTTACACCCCCCTCAAGTACAGGGAGAAGCAGTCTTACCTCGACTTGCCCGACACCATCTGCCTTCGGAGACTGCGCTTCCACAAAGAGGTTATCACTGAGGTATGCCAGCTGATAAGGGTAGATCTGCAGCCTGCCAGCACCATCAGTACTGCACTGTCTGTCGACGTCAAAGTTAACGCGGCACTGTCAAGCCCGTGTGGTGGCTGGTGTGCAACGGCAACCACACGTTAAAAAAATCTACACACAGGCATCTTCCACTCTTCAGGATATAGTTCGGGATCCGGAATATTAGGTCCTTCATTGAAACACCTGTGAACTCATCCTTTTTTGATGTGGAAGCAAGTCATGCTTGTTTCGAGGGACTGCCTATGATGATGATGAGTGTGAGTGTGTGTGAATGTGAGTGTGAGTGTGTATGTGTGTGAGTGTGGGAGGGAGTGAGTGTGTGTGTGAATATGAGTGTGTGAGTGAGTGAGTGTGTGTGAGTGAGTGAGTGAGTGTGTGTGTGTGTGAGTGAGTGTGTGTGTGTGTGTGTGTGTGTGTGAGTGAGTATGAGTGTGTGAGTGTGAGTGTGTAAATATCCAGTGAGAATGGGATTGAGCGTGGCTGTGAAGACTCCCAGAAATATCGGGTCGACATCAGCGAGACTGGGCTCTCCCGGAGGAGCTCCATGAAATGGGGCCTAAAGCACGGAATGGCAGTGATGAAAGCGTTGTCTCCACACCTGTTACTCACATTACTCCTGGCCGTGGGTGGGAGCGAGCGCGGGGACCATGGGGAATGGGCATTGTCAGCCTGTTTGTGACGTTCTGCTCCGCTTGGAATCGTTTCGGAATTTGTAAACATGTTTGATTGCTACACAGCCTGTTCCGAACATGACTCCCTGAGATTACGGAATGCTTTTAGTTAAATTGGTGTTAATGAGAACAAATTGTGAATTTAAGAGGGAAGGCGGTTTCACACAGAAAGATGAAATTGCAAATTCTGCCAAACATTTATTTACATAAATCAGTTGGAGGTTGATTGATTTTTCAGATAGTGTAAATTATGGAAAATAATGCCGAAATGACGATCACGATTGCTCTTTCATGTGTGCTATTAGCCGTGTCTGACCATTCCTTCAATCGCTGAGTGCCATTACCCTCCTCTCCAGAAGTGGAAAATTCCTGTGGAGTGCATGTTGTTCTTTCAATCAGTGGAACAGGACGCTTCAATGTGCATAGTTCGCCATTTATCCAGAGCCAACAATCACATGGGCCTGACTCACGACTTGTTTTGCTTATACAACATCTTCAACTCCTGTTCTAGTCAATCGATGGAAGTCCAAATCGGCATAAGGCGATATATCGGGGTAGATCTTGGCTTTGTGAGGGAGCATAGAGTGAGTCAGCAGCACGTTTTACATCTCTCCCCATTGTTATTCCCACGGTGACTGGAGAGAACAATTTATGGCAGTAATGGTTGCTGCAGCTCCAAGCAAAGATGGCACTGCCAGCCGACACTTTGCTGTGGTCTTTGAACCCTGCCCCTCTGTATAGAGCTGTTGGTATTAAATGGATCTGTGATCCCTATCGACCATCGAGAGGCTGAGGGGACACCTACCACCAGAGAAAGCACGCAACATGCTACCTCAATTGGCGAGATGCTGCTGGACTTTCAAGGGTTGCTGCATCTTATGAACTGTTTTAGGAACCTGCAAGGACCCTCGGACCAATCCTGGCACTGGAATCTTGCTTTGAACATCCCAATTGCTCGCTTGATTCTTATCCTTGTGTGCTTCGCTGGAGCATTCCTCTGTAGCAATGGTGGTGCCATGAGCCATGGAAGTAGCAGATATCGCTCGTCACCCAGCAGGCATACAGTTCTGCCTAGGATCAATTACATCCCCTCTTGCCATGTTCTGCAGGCCACACCTGTGAATACCTTGAAGGCGTGGTGGAAATAGAACACCCAGTTTCCCTCCACTTCCTGAAGCAATGACTCTATTGACTCATTGTCCTCTGAGGTTCCCTGGTCCTCCCCACTCTCCTTGGCAATGTAATGGTGCAAGGACACTCCAGGGTTAGTTATCAGGCAGTTTTGCAGCTTCCAGAATGTCCCCAGGTCCCCAAAACAGTTCATAAGATGCAGCAGCCCTTTAAAGGCCAGCAGCACACTGCAAATTCCTATTCTTTCATTCCAGCACCCAATCACAGCACAGATCACACCCATGAAACCACAAAAGTATTTCAATTAGTTCCGACAAGGAATCGAGCTGCTTCTGGGGGGAGGTCTTCTCCCATCCTGTCCACGTTTCGACCTCTGCATGGACCTTAGGAGATTCAACCCAATCGTGTTATGGAGGGATTTCGGTAAATCAGAAAAAAATGATTTCCACTGTCTGGTCAGTCGGTAACTGGAGGGAGATCATCACCAAAAGAATGAAGGCAGAGGCTAGGGGAAATCCTTTTACACAAAGGGTTGTCAGGACATGGAATGAATATCAGAAACAGTGCTGCAAGCAAAATTCATAGCAGCTTTTAAAAGGGAAGTTGGTACATACTTGGAAAATAAATTTAAAAGCACATGGGGAAAGAGCAGGGGAATAGATCTTTCAGTGAGCCAGCACACTTGGGACAAATGATCTCCTTCTATGCTGTAAATCCTACGATGCAAACAGCAATAGGTTATTTCCAGGGGTCAGCAGGAACATGCAGGAATTGGAGAAATCATAATAAGAATTGAAACGGGAGTTACACTGAAGGTGGGCAGAAGGTGGAATTCTCTGCCATGGACTGTTGTGGAAACAGTTTATAAATACTTGTAAAAGGGAACGAGGCAGTTGCCTGAACAAGAGCAATAGTAACCGGTATTGGGGAGGGAGCAGGGTACGACTTGCTGACTCATGCTGGAGGAAAACATCAATAGTCTGTTTCTGTGCTGGGAATTTCCTCCTTAACAAGGTTTCTGCCACTATTGCAACAACGTTCTGGCTGCTTCAGCTCCAAGGATACACGCCAGCATCTGACTCTATGGATGGAATTCATTAAAGTGAGCGGCAATATTGGTGAAGGAGATGGGGAAAGGGCAGGTAACTGGGGTTGGCTGGGATAAGCGCTGTTGATGAGCTGGTGTCGGCTGATTGGAATGTCCACAGATTGGGGGCAGCTTGAATCAGGTGGTCGGGCCTTATTGTCAACCTCTGCTCTGCGCTCCCATTGGGCGAGACATCAAGCTGGGAGAGGAGTCTCGGGAAATGTTACCTGGTGTTTTTAAAATGGTTTGAAATTGAAAGTTGAGAGCCCCATTGCAAGGCATACAAAAGAAAGAAAGACTTGCATTTCTATAGCGCCTTTCAAGACCGCAGGACATCCCAAAACTCTTCACAGCCAATGAAGTACTTTTGAAGTGCAGTCACTGTTGTAATATGTGGGAAACGCGGCAGCCAATTTGTGCACAGCAAGCTCCCACAAACAGCAATGTGATAATGATCAGATGAACTGTATTTGTGATGTTGATTGAGGGATAAATATTGGCCCCAGGACACCGGAGATAACTCCCCTGCTCTCCTTTGAAATAGTGCCATGGGATCTTTTACGTCCACCTGAGAGAGCAGGCGGGGCCTCGGTTTAACGTCTCATCTAAAGATGGCACCTCTGACAGTGCAGCGCTCTCTCAGCACTACACTGAGTATCAGCCTGGATTTTTGTGCTCAAGTCCCTGGAGTGGGATTTGAACCCACAACCTCCTGACTCAGAGATACCCACTGAGACACAGCTGGCACTGCGTAGAAATGTAGTTGGATGAAAAAAGACCATCTAATTCACCTTCTGCCATCCGCATGATGCAATGATAATGGAGTTATTGACTAATCATCGCAATCAACCTCCTTTCACAAAGGAGAGGGGTGATGCAGACACTGCTATTGGGGAGGAGGAGTGTGAAACATTAGACTAAATAAACATAGTGAGAGAGGAGGTATTAAGGAGTTTAGCAGCTTTGAAAATGGATAAGACCCCATGCCTGGATGAAATGTATCCCAGGCTGTTAAGAGAAGCAAAAGAGGAAACAGCAGAGGCTTTGACCATAATTTTCCAATCCTCTCTGGCACATGTGCGGTGCCAGAGGACTGGAGGACTGCTAATGTGGTACCTTTGTTTAAGAAGGTAGAAAGGGATAGACCGAGTAATTACAGGATAGGATAAATCTACATTTAGAAAGACACGGATTAATCAAGGGCAGTCAGCACAGATTTGTTAAGGGAAGGTCGTGTCTGACTAACTTGATTGAATTTTTCGAGGAGGTAAGCAGGAGGGTTGATGAGGGCAGTGCGTATGATGTAGTGTATATGAATTCTAGCAAGGCTTTTGATAAGGTCCCACATGGCAGACTTGTCATGAAAGTAAAAGCCCATGGGATCCAGGGCAAAGTGGCAAGTTAGATCCAAAATTGGCTCAAAGACTGGAAGCAAAGGTTAATGGTTGATTGGTGTTTTTGTGACTGGAAGGATGTTTCCAGTGGGGTTCCGCAGGCTCAGTACTGGGTCCCTTGCTTTTTGTGGTATATATCAATGATGTAGACTTGAACATAGGGGGTTTGATTAAGAAGTTTGCAGATGATACTAAAATTGGCTGTATGGTTGATAATGAAGAAGAAAGCTGCAGACTGCAGGAAGATATCAATGAACTGGTCAGGTGGGCAGAAAAGTGGCAAATGGAATTTAATCCGGAGAAGTGTGAGGTAATGCATTTGGGGAGGGCTAACAAGGCAAGGGAATACACATTAACTGGTAGGACACTGAGAAGTGTAGAGGAACAAAGGGACCTTGGAGTGCATGTCCACAGATCCCTGAAGGTAGCAGGCCAGGTAGAAAGGTGGTTAAGAAGGCCTACAGAATGCTTGCCTTTAATAGCAGGGGCATAGAATACAAGAGCAGGTGGGTTACGCTGAAACTGTACAAAACCTGGTTAGGCCACAGCTGGAGTCAGCGTGCAGTTCTGGTCCCGTATTACAGGAAGGATGTGATTGCACTGGAGAGGGTACAGAGGAAATTTATGAGGATGTTGCCGGGAGTGAAGAATCTAAGCTATGAGGACAGATTAGATAGAAGCATAGAAACATAGAAAATAGGTGCAGGAGTAGGCCATTCGGCCCTTCGAGCCTGCATCACCATTCAATGAGATTATGGCTGATCATCACCTCATTATCCCTTTCCTGCTTTCTCTTCATACCCCTTGATCGCTTTAGCATTAAGGGCCATATTTAACTCCCTCTTGAATATATCCAACGAACTGGCATCAACAACTCTCTGCGGCAGAGAATTCCACAGGTTAACAAATCTCGGAGTGAAGAAGTTTCTCCTCATCTCGGTCCTAAATGGCTTACCCCTTAGACTGTGTCCCCTGGTTCTTGACTTTCCCAGCATTGGGAACATTCTTCCTGCATCTAACCTGTCCGGTCCTGTAAGAATTTTATATGTTTCAATGAGATCTCCTCTCATCCTTCTAAACTCCGGTGAATACAGGCCCAGCCGATCCAGTCTCTCCTCATCTGTCAGTCCTGCCATCCCGGGAATCAGTCTGGTGAACCTTCACTGCACTCCCTCAATAGCAAGAACGTCCTTCCTCAGATTAGGAGACCAAAACTGAACACAATATTCCAGGTAAGGCATCACCAAGGCCCTGCACAACTGCAGTAAGACCTCCCTGCTCCTATACTCAAATCCCCTAGTTATGAAGGCCATCAGGCCATTTACCTTCTTCACCGCCTGCTGTACCTGCATGCCAACTTTCAATGACTAATGTACCATGACACCCAGATCTCGTTGCACCTCCCTTTTTCCTAATCTGCCGCCATTCAGATAATATTCTGCCTTTGTGTTTTTGCCACCAAAGTGGATAACCTCACATTTATCCACATTATACTGCATCTGCCATGCATTTGCCCACTCACCCAACCTGTCCAAGTTACCCTGCAGCCTCTTAGCATCCTCCTCACAGCTCACACTGCCACCCAGTTTAGTGTCATCTGTAAACTTGGAGATATTACACTCAATTCCTTCATCTAAATCATTGATGTATATTATAAATAGCTGGGGTTCCAGCACTGAGCCCTGCAGCACCCCACTGGTCACTGCCTGCCATTCTGAAAGGGACCCGTTTATCCTGACTCTCCGCTTCCTGTTTGCCAACCAATTCTCTATCCATGTCAATACATTATCCCCAATACCATGTGCTTTAATTTTGCACACCAATCTCTTGTGTGGGACCTTGTCAAAAGCTTTTTGAAAGTCCAAATACACCACATCCACTGGTTCTCCCTTGTCCACTCTACCAGTTACATCCTCAAAATATTCTAGAAGATTTGTCAAGCATGATTTCCCTTTCATAAATCCATGCTGACTTGGACCGATCCTGTCACTGTTTTCCAAATGCGCTGCTATTTCATCCTTAATAATTGATTCCAACATTTTCCCTACTACTGATGTCAGGCTAACTAGTCTATAATTACCCGTTTTCTCTCTCCCTCCTTTCTTAAAATGTGGTGTTACATTAGCTATCCTCCAATCCATAGGAACTGATCCAGAGTCGATAAACTGCTGGAAAATGATCACAATTTCTAGGGTCACTCTGGGATGCAGACTATCAGGCCCTGGAGATTTATCGGCCTTCAATCCCATCAATTTCCCTAACACAATTTCCTGACTAATAAGGATTTCCTTCAGTTCCTCCTTCTCACTAGACCCTCGGTCCCCTAGTATTTCCAGAAAGTTATTTGTGTCTTC
The DNA here is from genome assembly GCF_044704955.1 of Pristiophorus japonicus. Lineage (NCBI taxonomy): Eukaryota > Metazoa > Chordata > Chondrichthyes > Pristiophoridae > Pristiophorus > Pristiophorus japonicus. Next base: position 49,687,979 of record NC_091993.1, read on the forward strand.
CTTCATGAAAACAGAACCAAAGTATTTGTTCAATAGGCTGGATTTGTTTTCATTAGAACAGAGGAGGCTGAGGGGAGACCTCTTTGAGATGTATAAAATTATGAGGGGCCAAGATATAGTGGACAGAAAGGGCCTATTTCCCTTGGCAGAGGGATCAACAACCAGGGGATATAAATTTAAAGTAATTGGTGGAAGGTTTAGAGGGGATTTGAGGGGAAATTTCTTAACCCAGAGGGTTGTGGGGATCTGGATCTCACTGCCTGCAACCCTCAGGAACCCTCACCACATTTACAAAGTTCTTGGATGTGCACTTGAAGTGCCGTAACCTGCAGGGCTACGGACCTAGATCTGGAAAGTGGGATTAGGCTGGATAGCCTCTTGTTGGCCAGCACGGACACGATGGGCCGAAATGGCCTCCTTCCGTGCTGTAAACTTCAATGATTCTATGGAGTGGGCTACAACAGACCCAACCATGAGTTGAGGAGAATCCCAGTGGTGGGGAGTAACATGTTGTGATAAAATGATGCACTGGTAAGGTACCGAATTCTAAATTCAGAGCAATCATTTCAGTTTTGACTTAATTTATACAAGCATTTTTCAAGATCGACCATTGCAGAAATATCTTGCCAGAATTGTCTATTCCAGTTGGTGGAAAATGTGCACAATCACTGGAACCAGAAATGAGTGTCAGCTGGACAAAATATTAATAGAACCTCTCGCCTTTATTCTGTTCAAAACAAACTTATCCTGGGGAATGCCAGCTGCTGCAAGCCAGTGTTTATTAACCTTCTGCGTGAATCAGGAAAGATGAGTGTCTCTAATCTTGGGAGGTGCACAATAGGAGTGGCACAGTGGAATTTTTATCTTATTAAACTGCCACAATTTATCACATTCATCTAATATTCCTCTGTCGCTATTTTAATGGAGTTGTTAAATAACACAGCCGTTCCTAGGCTTTAATTTTCACTTTGGGTTCAGATGGTGGTTTGAGTGAATCGTTCTTTAACTTGCCTCGACTGAGGAAAGTTCACACATAAATGTGTCATAGAAACATAGAAATTTAGAAACTTTGAAAATAGGTGCAGGAGTAGGCCATTCGGCCCTTCGATCCTGCACCGCCATTCAATAAGATCATGGCTGATCATTCCCTCAGTACCCCTTTCCTGCTTTCTCTCCATACCCCTTTATCCCCTTAGCCGTAAGGGCCATATCTAACTCCCTCTTGAATATATCCAATGAACTGGCATCAACAACTCTCTACAGCAGGGAATTCCATAGGTTAACAACTCTCTGAGTGAAGAAGTTTCTCCTCATCTCAGTCCTAAATGGCCTACCCCTTATCCTAAGACTATGTCCCCCTGGTTCTGGACTTCCCCAACATCGGGAACATTCTTCCCGCATCTAACCTGTCCCATCCCGTCAGAATCTTATACGTTTCTATGAGATCCCCCTCTCATCCTTGTAAACTCCAGTGAATAAAGGCCCAGTTGATCCAGTCTCTCCTCATATGACAGTCCAGCCATCCCTGGAATCAGTCTGGTGAACCTTCGCTGCACTCCCTCAATAGCAAGAACGTCCTTCCTCTGATTAGGAGACTAAAACTGAACACAATATTCCAGGTAAGGCCTCACTAAGGCCCTGTACAACTGAAGTAAGACCTCCCTGCTCCTATACTCAAATTGTCTAGCTATGAAGGCCAACATACCATTTGCCTTCTTCACCGCCTGCTGTACCTGCATTCCCACTTTCAGCGACTGATGAACCATGACACCCAGGTCTCGTTGCACCTCCCCTTTTCCTAATCTGCCGCCATTCAGATAATATTCTGCCTTCATGTTTTTGCCACCAAAGTGGATAACCTCACATTTATCCACATTATACTGCATCTGCCATGCATTTGCCCACTCACCTAACCTGTCCAAGTCACCCTGCAGCCTCTTAGCATCCTCCTCACAGCTCACACCGCCACCCAATTTAATGTCATCCGCAAACTTGGAGATATTACACTCAATTTCTTCATCTAAATCGTTAATGTATATTGTAAAGAGCTGGGGTCCCAGCACTGAGCCCTGCGGCACTCCACTAGTCACTGCCTGCCATTCTGAAAAGGACCCGTTTATCACGACTCTCTGCTTCCTGTCTGCCAACCAGTTCTCTATCCATGTCAGTACATTACCCCCAATACCATGTGCTTTGATTTTGCGCACCGATCTCTTGTGCGTGACCTTGTCAAAAGCCTTTTGAAAGTCCAAATACACCACATCCACTGGCTCTCCCTTGTCCACTCTGCTACTTACATCCCTAAAAAATTCCAGAAGATTCGTCAAGCATGATTTCCCTTTCATAAATCCATGCTGACTTGCTCTGATCCTGTCACTGCTTTCCAAATGCGCTGCTATTTCATCTTTAATAATTGATTCCAACATTTTCCCCACTACTGATGTCAGGCTAACCATTCTATAATTACCCGTTTTCTCTCTCCCTCCTTTTTTAAAAAGTGGTGTTACATTAGCTACCCTCCAGTCCATAGGAACTGAACCAGAGTCGATAGACTGTTGGAAAATGATCACCAATGCATCCACTATTTCTAGGGCCACTTCCTTAAGTACTCTGGGATGCAGACTATCAGGCCCCAGGGATTTATTGGCCTTTAATCCCATCAATTTCCCTAACATAATTTTCCGCCGAATAAGGATATCCTTCAGTTCCTCCTTCTCACTTGACCCACTGTCCCCGAATACATTCGGAAGGTTATTCGTGTCTTCCTTCGTGAAGACAGAACCAAAGTATTTGTTCAATTGGTCTGCCATTTCTTTGTTCCCCATTATAAATTCACCTGAATCTGACTGCAAGGGACCTATGTTTGTCTTCACTAATCTTTTTCTCTTCACATATTTATAGAAACTTTTGCAGTCAGTTTTTATGTTCCCTGCAAGCTTCCTCTCGTACTCTATTTTCACACTCTTTGTTAAACCCTGAGTCTTCCTCTGTTGAATTCTGAATTTCTCCCAGTCCTCAGGTTTGTTGCTTTTTCTAGCCAAATTATATGCCTCTTCCTTGGCTTTAGCACTATCCTTAATTTCTCTTGTTAGCCATAGTTGAGCCACCTTCCCCGTTTTATTTTTACTCCAGACAGGGATGTACAATTGCTGAAGTTAATCCATGTGATCTTTAAATGTTTGCCATTGCTTATCCACTGTCACCCTTTAAGTATCCTTTGCCAGTCTATTCTAGCCAATTCACGCCTCATACCGTCGAAGTTACCTTTCCTTAAGTTCAGGACCCTAGTTTCCGAATTAAATTGTGTCACTCTCCATCTTAATAAAGAATTCTACCATATTATGGTCACTCTTCCCCAAGGGGCCTCGCACAACAAGATTGCTAATTAGTCCCTTCTCATTACACATCACCCAGTCTAGGATGGCCAGCTCTCGAGTCGGTTCCTCGATATATTGGTCTAGAAAACCATCCCTAATACACTCCAGGAAATCCTCCTCCACCGCATTGCTACCAGTTTGGTTAGCCCAATCAATATGTAGATTAAAGTCGCCCATGATTACTGCTGTACCTTTATTGCACACATCCCTTATTTCTTGTTTGATGCTGTCTCCAACCTCACTATCACTGTTTGGTGGTCTGTACACAACTCCCACTAGCGTTTTCTGCCCTTTGGAATTCCGCAGCTCCACCCATACCGATTCCACATCATCCAGGCTAATGTCCTTCCTTACGATTGCATTAATTTCCTCTTTAACCAGCAACGCCACCCCGCCTCCTTTTCCTTTCTGTCTATCCTTCCTAAATGCTGGATACCCCTGGATGTTGAGTTCCCAGCCTTGGTCACCCTGGAGCCATGTCTCCGTGATGCCAATTACATCACACCCGTGAACTGCTATCTGCGCAGTTAATTCGTCCACCTTAATACGAATACTCTTCGCATTGAGGCACAGAGCCTTCAGGCTTGTCTTTTTAACACACTTTGCCCCTTTAAAATTTTGCTGTAATGTGGCCCTTTTTGTTTTTTGCCTTGGGTTTCTCTGCCCTCCACTTTTACTATTCTCGATTTCTATCTTTTGCTTCTGCCTCCATTTTATTTCCCTCTGTCTCCCTGCATCGGTTCCCATCCCCCTGCCATATTAGTTTAACTCCTCCCCAACAGCACTAGCAAACACTCCCCATAGGACATTGGTTACGGTCAGGTGCAGACCGTCCGGTTTGTACTGGTCCCACCTCCCCCAGAACCGGTTCCAATGCCCCAAGAATTTGAATCCCTCCCTTCTGCACCACGTATTCATCTGAGCTATCCTGTAATTCCTACTCTGACTAGCATGTGGCACTGGTAGCAATCCTGAGATTGCTACATTTGAGGTCCTACTTCTTAATTTAACTCCGAGCTCCCTCAATTCGTCTCGTGGGACCTCATCCCATTTTTTACCTATATCGATGGTACCTATTTGCACCACGACAACTGGCTGTTCACCCTCCCTTTTCAGAATGTCCTGCACGCGCTCCGAGACATCCTTGACCCTTGCACCAGGGAGGCAACATACCATCCTGGAGTCTCGGTTGCGGCCACAGAAACGCCTATCCATTCACCTTACAATTGAATCCCCTATCACTATCACTCTCCCACTCTTTTTCCTGCCCTCCTGTGCAACAGAGCCAGCCACGGTGCCATGAACTTGGCTGCTGCTGCTCCCCCCTGATGAGTCATCCCCCTCAATAGTACTAAAAGCGGTGTGTCTGTTTTGCAGGGGGATGACCGCAGGGGATCCCTGCACTACCTTCCTTGCACTGCTCTTCCTGTTGGTCTTCCATTCCCTATCTGGCTGTGGACCCTTTACCTGCGGTAAGACCAACTCAATAAATGTGCTATTCACATCATTCTAAGCATCATGCATAATCCAGATGGAATCCACCCTCAGCTCCAGTTCTGCAATGCGGTCCATCAGGAGCTGGAGGCGGATACATTTCCCGCACACGTAGTCGTCAGGGACACTGGAAGTGTCCCCGACTTCCCACATAGTACAGGAGGAGCATAACACTGTCATTGTGTAGTGGGACGTCAGCTGGAGCCGGTCACACCCACAGCACATTGCTATGTCACAAACCATGGCATTCACGGAGAACAAGTTTAAAGGGAAACGTTTGAGGTGATAAAATAGACTTTAATCTGTGGAAATTTATGGGTCATCACGAGTCTTCACGACTGAAGAGCAATGATTTTCAAATGTTTCTCTTTTGGTAACTCTTATCAATATTGACATACTCCCGGGGATCCCCCCTACATATTGACACACCCCCGGGGACCCCATGTAAATACTGACACACTCCTGGAAACCCCTGTAAATACTGACACACTCCTGGGATGCCCATGTAAATACTGACACACTCCGGCGTACCCCCTGTAAATACTGACACACTCCTGGGGACCCCATGTAAATACTGACTTACTCCCGGGGACCCTCTGTAAATAATGACACACTCCCCGGGTCTCCCTGTAAATTCTGACACACTCCTGGGGACTCCCTGTAAGTACTGACACACTCCCAGGGACCCCCTGTAAATACTGACACACTCCCGGGACCCCATGTAAATACTGACACACACCCGAAGACCCCCTGTAAATACTGACACACTCCCAGGGACCTCTCTGTAAATACTGACACACACCAGGGGATCCCCTGTAAATACTGACACACTCCCGGGGACCCCCTGTAAATACTGACACATGCACGGGGACCCCCTGTAAATTCTGACACACTCCTGGTGACTCCCTGTACATACTGACACACTCCCCGGGACCCCCTGTAAATCCTGACACACTCCCCGGGAGCCCCTGCAAATACTGACACACTCCCCGGGACCCTCTGTAAATACTGACACACTCCTGGGGAACCCCTGTAAATATTGACACACTCCCGGGGAACACCTGTAAATACTGACACACTCCCAGGGACCTCCCTGTAAATACTGACACACTCCCCGGGACCCCCTGTAAATACTGACACACTCCCCGGGACCCCCTGTAAATACTGACACACTCCCGGGGAGCCCCTGCAAATACTGACACACTCCCCGGGACCCTCTGTAAATACTGACACACTCCTGGGGAACCCCTGTAAATATTGACACACTCCCGGGGAACACCTGTAAATACTGACACACTCCCAGGGACCTCCCTGTAAATACTGACACACTCCCCGGGACCCCCTGTAAATACTGACACACTCCCCGGGACCCCCTGTAAATACTGACACACTCCCGGGGACACCCTGTAAATACTGACACACTCCCGGGGACCCCCTGTAAATACTGACACACTCCCGGGGAACCCCTGAATATACTGACACACTCCAGAGGACACCCTGTAAATACTGACACACTCCCGGGGAACCCTGTCAATACTGACACACTCCCAGGGACCCCCTGTAAATACTGACACACTCCCGGGGACCCCCTGCAAATAATGATATACTCCCGGGACCCCCCTATAAATACTGACATTCTCCGGGATCCCCTGTAAATAATGACACACTCCCGGGGACACCCTGTAAATACTGACATACCTCCGGGGATCCCCTGCAAATACTGACACTCTCCCGGGAACCCCCTGTAAATACTGACAAACTTCCGGGGACCCCCTGTAAATACTGACACACTCCCAGGGACAACTTGTAAATACTGACTCACTCCAGGAGACACCCTGTAAATACTGACTCACTCCCGGGGACCCCATGTAAATACTGACACACTACTGGGGGACCTCCTGTTAATACTGACACACTCCCGGGGACCCCCTGCAAATACTGACACACTCCCCGGGACCCCCTGTAAATACTGACACACTCCCCGGGACCCCCTGTAAATACTGACACACTCCCGGGGACCCCCTGTAAATACTGACACACTCCCGGGGAACCCCTGTATATACTGACACACTCCCGAGGACAACCTGTAAATACTGACACACTCCCGGGGACCCCCTGTAAATACTGACACACTTCTGGGGACTCCCTGTAAATACTGATACACTCCCCGGGACCCCTTTAAATACTGACACACTCACCGGGACCTCCTGTAAATACTGACACACTCCCGGAAAGCCCCTGTAAATACTGACACACTCCCGGGGACACCCTGTAAATACTGACACAATCCCAGGGAACCCCTGCATATACTGACACACACCAAGGGACCCCCTGTAAATACTGACTCACTCCCGGGGACCCCCGGTAAATACTGACACACTTCCGGGGACCCCCTGTAAATACAGACACACTTCCGGGGACCCCCTGTAAATACTGATACACGCCCGGGGAGCCCCTGTACATATCGACACACTCCCGGGGACCCCCTGTAAATACTGCAACACTCCCGGGGACCCCTGTAAATACTGACACACGCCCGGGGACATCCCTCTCAATACTGACACACTCCCGGGGACCCCCTGTAAATATTGACACATTCCCCGGGGACGCCCTGTAAATACTGACACACTCCAAGGGACACCCTGTAAATACTGACTCACTTCCGGGGACCCCCGGTAAATACTGCGACACTCCCGGGGACCCCTGTAAATACTGACACACTCCCGGGGACCCCCTGTAAATACTGCAACACTCCCAGGGACCCCTGTAAATAGTGACACACGCCCGGGGACCCCTGTAAATACTGCGACACTCCCGGGGACCCCCTATAAATACTGACACACTCCTGGGGACTCCCTGTAAATACTGACACACCCCTGGGGACCCACTGTAAATACTGACACACTCCCGGGGACGCCCTGTATATACTGACACACTCCCGCGGACCCACTGTAAATACTGAAACACTCCCGGGGACCCCTGTAAATACTGACACATTCCCGGGGACCCACTGTAAAACTGACACACTCCCGGGGACCCCTGTAAATACTGACACACACCCGGGGACCCCCGGTAAATACTGCGACACTCCCAGGGACCCCCTATAAATACTGACACACTCCTGGGGAACCCCTGTATTTACTGACACACACCGGGGGACCCACTGCAAATACTGACACACTCCCGGGGACCAACTATATATACTGACACACCCCTGGGGACCCCCTGTAAATACTGACACACTCCCGGGGACCCACTGTAAATACTGACACACTCCAGGGGAACCCTGTAAATACTGACACACTCCTGGGGGCCCCCTGTAAATACTGACACACTCCCGGGGACCCCCTGTAAATACTGCCATTCTCTGGGATCCCCTGTAAATACTGACACACTCCCAGGGACACCCTGTAAAAAACTGACATACCTCCGGTGACCCCCTGTACATACTGACACACTCCCGGGGACCCGCTGTAAATACTGACACACTCCCGGGGAACCCGTGGAAATACTGACACACTCCCAGGGACCTCCCTGTAAATACTGACACACTCCCCGGGACCCCCTGTAAATAATGACACACTCCCGGGGACCCCCTGTAAATACTGACACACACCCGAGGACCCCCTGTAAATACTGACATACCTCCGGGGACCCCCTGTAAATACTGACACACTCCCAGGGACCCCATGTAAATATTGACACACTCCCGTGGACACCCTGTAAATACTGACACACTCCCAAAGGACACCCTGTAAATACTGACATACCTCCGGAGACCCCCTGTAAATACTGACACAATCCCCGGGACCCCCTGTAAATACTGACACACTCCCGGGGACCCCTTGCAAATAATAATATACTCCCGGTACCCCCCTGTAAATACTGGCATTCTCTGGGATCCTCTGTAAATACTGACACACTCCCCGGGACCCCCTGTAAATACTGACACACTCCTGGGGACTCGCTGTAAATACTGACACACGCCCGGGGACCCACTGTAAATACTGACACACTCCCGGGGACCCCCTAAATATAGTGACACACCCCTGGGGACCCCCTGTAAATACTGACACACTCCCCGGGACCCCCTGTAAATACTGACACACTGCCCAGGACCCCCTATAAATACTGACACTCTCCCCGGGACCCACTGTAAATACTGACTCACTCCCCGGGACCACCTGTAAATACTGACACACTTCCGGGGACCCCCTGTAAATACTGATACACTCCCTGGGAACCCCTGTAAATACTGACACACTCCCCGGGACACCCTGTAAATACTGACACACTCCCAGGGTCCCCCTGTAAATACTGACACACTCCCCGGGACCCCCTGTAAATACTGACACACTCCCCGAGAACCCCTGTAAATACTGACACACTCAAGGGGACCCCCTGTAAATACTGACACACTCCCCGCGACCCCCTGTAAATACTGACACACTCCCGGGGACAGCCTGTAAATACTTTCACACTCCCCGGGTCCCCCTGTAAATGCTGACACACTCCCCGGGACCCCCTGTAAATACTGACACACTCCCAGTGACCCCCTGTAAATACTGACACACTCCCAGTGACCTCCCAGTAAATAGTGACACACTCCCCGGGACACCCTGTAAATCCTGAAACACTCCCCGGATCCCCCTGTAAATACTGACTCACTCCCCGGGACCACCTGTAAATACTGACACACTTCCGGGGACCCCCTGTAAATACTGACACACTCCCTGGGAACCCCTGTAAATACTGACACACTCCCCGGGACACCCTGTAAATACTGACACACTCCCAGGGTCCCCCTGTAAATACTGACACACTCCCCGGGACCCCCTGTAAATACTGACACACTCCCCGAGAACCCCTGTAAATACTGACACACTCCTGGGGACCCCCTGTAAATACTGACACTCTCCCCGGGACCCCCTGTAAATACTGACAGACTCCCGGAGAACCCCTGTATATACTGACACACTCTAGGGGACACCCTGTAAATACTGACACACTCCCAGGGACCCCCTGTAAATACTGACACACTCCCGGGGACCTCCTGCAAAAAATAATATACTCCCGGGACCCCCCTGTAAATACTGACATTCTCTGGGATCCCCTGTAATACTGATACACTCCCGGGGACCCTCTGTAAATACTGACACACTCCCCGGTACCCACCTGTAAATACTGACACATTCCCTGGGACACCCTTTAAATACTGACACACTCCCAGGGTCCCCCTGTAAATACTGACACACTCCCCGGGACCCCCTGTAAATACTGACACACTCCCCGAGAACCCCTGTAAATACTGACACACTGCTGGGGACCCCCTGTAAATACTGACACACTCCCCTGGACCCACTGTAAATACTGACACACTCCCCGGGACACCCTGTAATACTGACACACTCCCCGGGTCCCCCTGTAAATGCTGACACACTCCCCGGGACCCCCTGTAAATACTGACACACTCCCAGTGACCTCCTAGTAAATAGTGACACACTCCCCGGGACACCCTGTAAATCCTGAAACACTCCCTGGATCCCCCTGTAAATACTGACACACTCCCCGGGACCCCCTGTAAATACTGACACACTCCCCGGGACCCCCTGTAAATACTGACACACTCCTGGGGACCCCCTGTAAATAATGACACACTCCCGGGGAACCCTGTAAATACTGACACACTCCCAGGGACCCCCTGTAAATACTGACACACTCCCGGGGACCCCCTGCAAATAATAATATACTTCCGGGACCCCCCTGTAAATACTGGCATTCTCTGGGATCCTCTGTAAATACTGACACACTCCCCGGGACCCCCTGTAAATACTGACACACTCCTGGGGACTCCCTGTAAATACTGACACACGCCCGGGGACCCACTGTAAATACTGACACACTCCCGGGGACCCCCTGTATATAGTGACACACCCCTGGGGACCCCCTGAAAATACTGACACACTCCCGGGGACCCACTGTAAATACTGACACACTCCCGGGGACTCCCTGTAAATACTGACACACTCCCCGGGACCCCCTGTAAATACTGACACACTGCCCAGGACTCCCTATAAATACTGACACTCTCCCCGGGACCCACTGTAAATACTGACTCACTCCCCGGGACCACCTGTAAATACTGACACACTTCCGGGGACCCCCTGTAAATACTGACACACTCCCTGGGAACCCCTGTAAATACTGACACACTCCCCGGGACACCCTGTAAATACTGACACACTCCCAGGGTCCCCCTGCAAATACTGACACACTCCCCGGGACCCCCTGTAAATACTGACACACTCCCCGAGAACCCCTGTATATACTGACACACTCCTGGGGACCCCCTGTAAATACTGACACTCTCCCAGGGACCCCCTGTAAATACTGACACACTCCCGGAGAACCCCTGTATATACTGACACACTCTAGGGGACACCCTGTAAATAATGACACACTCCCGAGGAACCCTGTAAATACTGACACACTCCCAAGGACCCCCTGTAAATACTGACACACTCCCGGGGACCTCCTGCAAAAAATAATATACTCCCGGGACCCCCCTGTAAATACTGACATTCTCTGGGATCCCCTGTAATACTGACACACTCCCGGGGACCCCCTGTAAATACTGACACACTGCCCGGTTCCCATCTGTAAATACTGACACATTCCCTGGGACCTTCTGTAAATACTGACACACTTCCCGGGACCCCCTGTAAATACTGACACACTCCCCGGGACCCACTGTAAATACTGACACACTCCCGGGGACCCGTTGTAAATACTGACACACTCCTGGGGACTCCCTGTAAATACTGACACAATACCGGGGAACACCTGTATATACTGACACACTCCCGGGGACACCCTGTAAATACTGACACACTCCCGGGGACACCCTGTAAATACTGACACACTCCCGGGGACCCCCTGTAAATACTGACACACTCCCGGGGACACCCTGTAAATACTGACACACTCCCGGGGACACTCTGTAAATACTGACACACTCCCAGGGACCCCGGTAAATACTGACACACTCCCGGGGAATACCTGCAAATACTGACACACTCCCAGGGACCTCCCTGTAAATACTGACACACTCCCCGCAACCCCCTGTAAATACTGACACACTCCCGGGGACAGCCTGTAAATACTTTCACAATCCCGAGGAACCCCTGTAAATACTGACACACTCCCAGGGATCTCCCTGTAAATACTGACACACTCCCCTGGACCCACTGTAAATACTGACACACTCCCCGGGACACCCTGTAATACTGACACACTCCCAGTGACCTCCCTGTAAATAGTGACACACTCCCCGGGACACCCTGTAAATCCTGACACACTCCCCGGATCCCCCTGTAAAAACTGACACACTCCCCGGGACCCCCTGTAAATACTGACAAAGTCCCCGGGACCGCCTGTAAATACTGACACACTCCTGGGGACCCCCTGTAAATACTGACACACTCCCGGGGAATCGCTGTATATACTGACACATTCCAGGGGACACCCTGTAAATAATGACACACTCCAGGGGAACCCTGTAAATACTGACACACTCCCAGGGACCCCCTGTAAATACTGACACACTCCCGGGGACCCCCTGTAAATACTGACACACTCCCGGGGACACCCTGTAAATACTGACACACTCCCGGGGACACTCTGTAAATACTGACACAGTCCCGGGGACCCCCGGTAAATACTGACACACTCCCGGGGGACCCCTGCAAATACTGACACACTCCCAGGGACCTCCCTGTAAATACTGACACATACCCCGCAACCCCCTGTATATACTGACACACCCCAGGGGACCCCCTGTAAATACTGACACACTCCCGGGGACACCCGGTAAATACTGACTCACTCCCGGGGACACCCTGTAAATACTGACATACCTCTGGCGACCCCCTGTAAATACTGACACACTCCCGGGGACCCCCTGTAAATACTGACACACTCCCGGGGTTACCCTGTAAATACTGACACATTCCCGGGGACACCCTGTAAATACTGACATACCTCCGGGGACCCCTTGTAAATACTGACAGACTCCCGGATACCCCCTATAAATACTGACACACTCCCGGGGACACCCGGTAAATACTGACTCACTCCCGGACACACCTTGTAAATACTGACATACCTCCGGTGACCCCCTGTAAATACTGACACACGCCCGGGAACCCCAGTATATACTGACACACTCCAGACGACACCCTGTAAATCCTGACACACTCCCAGGGACCCCCTGTAAACACTGACACACTCTCACAGACCCCCTGCAAATAATAATATACTCCCGGGACCCACCTGTAAATACTGACATTCTCTGGGATCCCCTGTATATACTGACACACTCCCGGGGACACCCTGTAAATACTGACACACTCCCGAGGACCCCCTGTAAATACTGACATACCTCCGGGGACCCCCTGTAAATACTGACACACTCCCAGGGACCCCATGTAAATATTGACACACTCCCGTGGACATCCTGTAAATACTGACACACTCCCAAAGGACACCCTGTAAATACTGACATACCTCCGGGGACCCCCTGTAAATACTGACACAATCCCCGGGACCCCCTGTAAATACTGACACACTCCCGGGGACCCCCTGCAAATAATAAAATACTCCAGGGACGCCCCTGTAAATACTGGCAATCTCTGGGATCCTCTGTAAATACTGACACACTCCCCGGGACCCCCTGTAAATACTGACACACTCCTGGGGACTCCCTGTAAATACTGACACACGCCCGGGGACCCACTGTAAATACTGACACACTCCCGGGGACCCCCTAAATATAGTGACACACCCCTGGGGACCCCCTGTAAATACTGACACACTCCCGGGGACCCACTGTAAATACTGACACACTCCCGGGGACCCCCTGTAAATACTGACACACTCCCCGGGACCCCCTGTAAATACTGACACACTGCCCATGACCCCCTATAAATACTGACACTCTCCCCGGGACCCACTGTAAATACTGACTCACTCCCCGGGACCACCTATAAATACTGACACACTTCCGGGGACCCCCTGTAAATACTGATACACTCCCTGGGAACCCCTGTAAATACTGACACACTCCCCGGTAACCCTGTAAATACTGACACACTCCCAGGGTCCCCCTGTAAATACTGACACACTCCCCGGGACCCCCTGTAAATACTGACACACTCCCCGAGAACCCCTGTAAATACTGACACACTCCTGGGGACACCCTGTAAATACTGACACACTCCCCGCGACCCCCTGTAAATACTGACACACTCCCGGGGACAGCCTGTAAATACTTTCACAATCCCGAGGAACACCTGTAAATACTGACACACTTCCAGGGACCTCCCTGTAAATACTGACACACTCCCCTGGACCCACTGTAAATACTGACACACTCCCCGGGACACCCTGTAATACTGACACACTCCCCGGGTCCCCCTGTAAATGCTGACACACTCCCCGGGACCCCCTGTAAATACTGACACACTCCCAGTGACCTCCCAGTAAATAGTGACACACTCCCCGGGACACCCTGTAAATCCTGAAACACTCCCCGGATCCCCCTGTAAATACTGACACACTCCCCGGGACCCCCTGTAAATACTGACACACTCCCTGGGAACCCCTGTAAATGCTGACACACTCCTGGGGACCCCCTGTAAATAATGACACACTCCCGGGGAACCCTGTAAATACTGACACACTCCCAGGGACCCCCTGTAAATACTGACACACTCCCGGGGACCCCCTGCAAATAATAATATACTCCCGGGACCTCCCTGCAAATACTGGCATTCTCTGGGATCCTCTGTAAATACTGACACACTCCCCGGGACCCCCTGTAAATACTGACACACTCCTGGGGACTCCCTGTAAATACTGACACACGCCCGGGGACCCACAGTAAATACTGACACACTCCCGGGGACCCCCTGTATATAGTGACACACCCCTGGGGACCCCCTGTAAATACTGACACACTCCCGGGGACCCACTGTAAATACTGACACACTCCCGGGGACCCCCTGTAAATACTGACACACTCCCCGGGACCCCCTGTAAATACTGACACACTGCCCAGGACCCCCTATAAATACTGACACTCTCCCCGGGACCCACTGTAAATACTGACTCACTCCCCGGGACCACCTGTAAATACTGACACACTTCCGGGGACCCCCTGTAAATACTGACACACTCCCTGGGAACCCCTGTAAATACTGACACACTCCCCGGGACACCCTGTAAATACTGACACACTCCCAGGGTCCCCCTGTAAATACTGACACACTCCCCGGGACCCCCTGTAAATATTGACACACTCCCCGAGAACCCCTGTAAATACTGACACACTCCTGGGGACCCCCTGTAAATACTGACACTCTCCCAGGGACCCCCTGTAAATACTGACACACTCCCGGAGAACCCCTGTATATACTGACACACTCTAGGGGACACCCTGTAAATAATGACACACTCCCGAGGAACCCTGTAAATACTGACACACTCCCAGGGACCCCCTGTAAATACTGACACACTCCCGGGGACCTCCTGAAAAAAATAATATACTCCCGGGACCCCCCTGAAAATACTGACATTCTCTGGGATCCCCTATAATACTGACACACTCCCAGGGACCCTCTGTAAATACTGACACACTCCACGGTACACACCTGTAAATACTGACACATTCCCTGGGACCTTCTGTAAATACTGACACACTTCCCGGGACCCCCTGTAAATACTGACACACTCCCCGGGACCCACTGTAAATACTGACACACTCCCCGGGACACCCTGTAAATACTGACACACTCCCAGGGTCCCCCTGTAAATACTGACACACTCCCCGGGACCCCCTGTAAATACTGACACACTCCCCGAGAACCCCTGTAAATACTGACACACTCCTGGGGACCCCCTGTAAATACTGACACACTCCCCGCGACCCCCTGTAAATACTGACACACTCCCGGGGACAGCCTGTAAATACTTTCACAATCCCGAGGAACACCTGTAAATACTGACACACTTCCAGGGACCTCCCTGTAAATACTGACACACTCCCCTGGACCCACTGTAAATACTGACACACTCCCCGGGACACCCTGTAATACTGACACACTCCCCGGGTCCCCCTGTAAATGCTGACACACTCCCCGGGAACCCCTGTAAATACTGACACACTCCCAGTGACCTCCCAGTAAATAGTGACACACTCCCCGGGACACCCTGTAAATCCTGAAACACTCCCCGGATCCCCCTGTAAATACTGACACACTCCCCGGGACCCCCTGTAAATACTGACACACTCCCCGGGACCCCCTGTAAATACTGACACACTCCTGGGGACCCCCTGTAAATAATGACACACTCCCGGGGAACCCTGTAAATACTGACACACTCCCAGGGACCCCCTGTAAATACTGGCAATCTCTGGGATCCTCTGTAAATACTGACACACTCCCCGGGACCCCCTGTAAATACTGACACACTCCTGGGGACTCCCTGTAAATACTGACACACGCCCGGGGACCCACTGTAAATACTGACACACTCCCGGGGACCCCCTAAATATAGTGACACACCCCTGGGGACCCCCTGTAAATACTGACACACTCCCGGGGACCCACTGTAAATACTGACACACTCCCGGGGACCCCCTGTAAATACTGACACACTCCCCGGGACCCCCTGTAAATACTGACACACTGCCCATGACCCCCTATAAATACTGACACTCTCCCCGGGACCCACTGTAAATACTGACTCACTCCCCGGGACCACCTATAAATACTGACACACTTCCGGGGACCCCCTGTAAATACTGATACACTCCCTGGGAACCCCTGTAAATACTGACACACTCCCCGGTAACCCTGTAAATACTGACACACTCCCAGGGTCCCCCTGTAAATACTGACACACTCCCCGGGACCCCCTGTAAATACTGACACACTCCCCGAGAACCCCTGTAAATACTGACACACTCCTGGGGACACCCTGTAAATACTGACACACTCCCCGCGACCCCCTGTAAATACTGACACACTCCCGGGGACAGCCTGTAAATACTTTCACAATCCCGAGGAACACCTGTAAATACTGACACACTTCCAGGGACCTCCCTGTAAATACTGACACACTCCCCTGGACCCACTGTAAATACTGACACACTCCCCGGGACACCCTGTAATACTGACACACTCCCCGGGTCCCCCTGTAAATGCTGACACACTCCCCGGGACCCCCTGTAAATACTGACACACTCCCAGTGACCTCCCAGTAAATAGTGACACACTCCCCGGGACACCCTGTAAATCCTGAAACACTCCCCGGATCCCCCTGTAAATACTGACACACTCCCCGGGACCCCCTGTAAATACTGACACACTCCCTGGGAACCCCTGTAAATGCTGACACACTCCTGGGGACCCCCTGTAAATAATGACACACTCCCGGGGAACCCTGTAAATACTGACACACTCCCAGGGACCCCCTGTAAATACTGACACACTCCCGGGGACCCCCTGCAAATAATAATATACTCCCGGGACCTCCCTGCAAATACTGGCATTCTCTGGGATCCTCTGTAAATACTGACACACTCCCCGGGACCCCCTGTAAATACTGACACACTCCTGGGGACTCCCTGTAAATACTGACACACGCCCGGGGACCCACAGTAAATACTGACACACTCCCGGGGACCCCCTGTATATAGTGACACACCCCTGGGGACCCCCTGTAAATACTGACACACTCCCGGGGACCCACTGTAAATACTGACACACTCCCGGGGACCCCCTGTAAATACTGACACACTCCCCGGGACCCCCTGTAAATACTGACACACTGCCCAGGACCCCCTATAAATACTGACACTCTCCCCGGGACCCACTGTAAATACTGACTCACTCCCCGGGACCACCTGTAAATACTGACACACTTCCGGGGACCCCCTGTAAATACTGACACACTCCCTGGGAACCCCTGTAAATACTGACACACTCCCCGGGACACCCTGTAAATACTGACACACTCCCAGGGTCCCCCTGTAAATACTGACACACTCCCCGGGACCCCCTGTAAATATTGACACACTCCCCGAGAACCCCTGTAAATACTGACACACTCCTGGGGACCCCCTGTAAATACTGACACTCTCCCAGGGACCCCCTGTAAATACTGACACACTCCCGGAGAACCCCTGTATATACTGACACACTCTAGGGGACACCCTGTAAATAATGACACACTCCCGAGGAACCCTGTAAATACTGACACACTCCCAGGGACCCCCTGTAAATACTGACACACTCCCGGGGACCTCCTGAAAAAAATAATATACTCCCGGGACCCCCCTGAAAATACTGACATTCTCTGGGATCCCCTATAATACTGACACACTCCCAGGGACCCTCTGTAAATACTGACACACTCCACGGTACACACCTGTAAATACTGACACATTCCCTGGGACCTTCTGTAAATACTGACACACTTCCCGGGACCCCCTGTAAATACTGACACACTCCCCGGGACCCACTGTAAATACTGACACACTCCCCGGGACACCCTGTAAATACTGACACACTCCCAGGGTCCCCCTGTAAATACTGACACACTCCCCGGGACCCCCTGTAAATACTGACACACTCCCCGAGAACCCCTGTAAATACTGACACACTCCTGGGGACCCCCTGTAAATACTGACACACTCCCCGCGACCCCCTGTAAATACTGACACACTCCCGGGGACAGCCTGTAAATACTTTCACAATCCCGAGGAACACCTGTAAATACTGACACACTTCCAGGGACCTCCCTGTAAATACTGACACACTCCCCTGGACCCACTGTAAATACTGACACACTCCCCGGGACACCCTGTAATACTGACACACTCCCCGGGTCCCCCTGTAAATGCTGACACACTCCCCGGGAACCCCTGTAAATACTGACACACTCCCAGTGACCTCCCAGTAAATAGTGACACACTCCCCGGGACACCCTGTAAATCCTGAAACACTCCCCGGATCCCCCTGTAAATACTGACACACTCCCCGGGACCCCCTGTAAATACTGACACACTCCCCGGGACCCCCTGTAAATACTGACACACTCCTGGGGACCCCCTGTAAATAATGACACACTCCCGGGGAACCCTGTAAATACTGACACACTCCCAGGGACCCCCTGTAAATACTGACACAGTACCGGGGACCCCCTGCAAATAATAATATACTCCCGGGACCCCCCTGTAAATACTGGCAAACTCTGGGATCCTCTGTAAATACTGACACACTCCCCGGGACCCCCTATAAATACTGACACACTCCTGGGGACTCCCTGTAAATACTGACACACGCCCGGGGACCCACAGTAAATACTGACACACTCCCGGGGACCCCCTGTATATAGTGACACACCCCTGGGGACCCCCTG
This sequence comes from Pristiophorus japonicus, assembly GCF_044704955.1. Lineage (NCBI taxonomy): Eukaryota > Metazoa > Chordata > Chondrichthyes > Pristiophoridae > Pristiophorus > Pristiophorus japonicus. The sequence continues at coordinate 49,707,334 of NC_091993.1, forward strand.
TAAATACTGACACACTCCCGGGGACCCACTGTAAATACTGACACACTCCCGGGGACCCCCTGTAAATACTGACACACTCCCCGGGACCCCCTGTAAATACTGACACACTGCCCAGGACTCCCTATAAATACTGACACTCTCCCCGGGACCCACTGTAAATACTGACTCACTCCCCGGGACCACCTGTAAATACTGACACACTTCCGGGGACCCCCTGTAAATACTGCCACACTCCCTGGGAACCCCTGTAAATACTGACACACTCCCCGGGACACCCTGTAAATACTGACACACTCCCAGGGTCCCCCTGTAAATACTGACACACTCCCCGGGACCCCCTGTAAACACTGACACACTCCACGAGAACCCCTGTAAATACTGACACACTCCTGGGGACCCCCTGTAAATACTGACACTCTCCCAGGGACCCCCTGTAAATACTGACACATTCCCGGAGAACCCCTGTATATACTGACACACTCTAGGGGACACCCTGTAAATAATGACACACTCCCGAGGAACCCTGTAAATACTGACACACTCCCAGGGACCCCCTGTAAATACTGACACACTCCCGGGGACCTCCTGCAAAAAATAATATACTCCCGGGACCCCCCTGTAAATACTGACATTCTCTGGGATCCCCTGTAATAATGACACACTCCCGGGGACCCCCTGTAAATACTGACACACTCCCCGGTACCCACCTGTAAATACTGACACATTCCCTGGGACCTTCTGTAAATACTGACACACTTCCCGGGACCCCCTGTAAATACTGACACACTCCCCGGGACCCACTGTAAATACTGACACACTCCCGGGGACCCGCTGTAAATACTGACACACTCCCGGGGACACCCTGTAAATACTGACACAATACCAGGGAACACCCTGTAAATACTGACACACTCCCAGGGTCCCCCTGTAAATACTGACACACTCCCCGGGACCCCCTGTAAATACTGACACACTCCCGGGGACCCCCGGTAAATACTGACACACTCCCGGGGAACACCTGCAAATACTGACACACTCCCAGGGACCTCCCTGTAAATACTGACACACTCCCCGCAACCCCCTGTAAATACTGACACACTCCCCTGGACCCACTGTAAATACTGACACACTCCCCGGGACACTCTGTAATACTGACACACTCCCCGGGACCCCCTGTAAATACTGACACACTCCCAGTGACCTCCCTGTAAATAGTGACACACTCCCCGGGACATCCTGTAAATCCTGACACACTCCCCGGATCCCCCTGTAAAAACTGACACACTCCCCGGGACCCCCTGTAAATACTGACAAAGTCCCCGGGACCGCCTGTAAATACTGACACACTCCTGGGGACCCCCTGCAAATACTGACACACTCCCGGGGAATCGCTGTATATACTGACACATTCCAGGGGACACCCTGTAAATAATGACACACTCCAGGGGAACCCTGTAAATACTGACACACTCTCAGGGACCCCCTGTAAATACTGACACACTCCCGGGGACCCCCTGTAAATACTGACACACTCCCGGGTCACCCTGCAAATACTGACACACTCCCGGGGACACTCTGTAAATACTGACACAGTCCCGGGGACCCCCGGTAAATACTGACACACTCCCGGGGGACCCCTGCAAATACTGACACACTCCCAGGGACCTCCCTGTAAATACTGACACACACCCCGCAACCCCCTGTATCTACTGACACACCCCAGGGGACCCCCTGTAAATACTGACACACTCCCGGGGACACCCGGTAAATACTGACTCACTCCCGGGGACACCCTGTAAATACTGACATACCTCTGGGGACCCCCTGTAAATACTGACACACTCCCGGGGACCCCCTGTAAATACTGACACACTCCCGGGGTTACCCTGTAAATACTGACACACTCCCGGGGACACCCTGTAAATACTGACATACCTCCGGGGACCCCCTGTAAATACTGACAGACTCCTGGGTACCCCCTGTAAATACTGACACACTCCCGGGGACACCCGGTAAATACTGACTCACTCCCGGACACACCCTGTAAATACTGACAAACCTCCGGTGACCCCCTGTAAATACTGACACACGCCCGGGAACCCCAGTATATACTGACACACTCCAGACGACACCCTGTAAATACTGACACACTCCCAGGGACCCCCTGTAAACACTGACACACTCTCACGGACCCCCTGCAAATAATAATATACTCCCGGGACCCACCTGTAAATACTGACATTCTCTGGGATCCCCTGTATATACTGACACACTCCCGGGGACACCCTGTAAATACTGACATACCTCCGGGGACCCCCTGTAAATACTGACACACTCCCGGGGACCCCCTGAAAATTATGACACACTCCCGGGGACACCCTGTAAATACTAACACACTCCCGAGGACCCACTGTAAATACTGACATACCTCCGAGGACATCCTGTATATACTGACACACTCCCGGGGACACCCTGTAAATACTGACACACTCCCGAGGACCCCCTGTAAATACTGACACACTCCCAAAGGACACCCTGTAAATACTGACATACCTCCGGGGACCCCCTGTAAATACTGACACAATCCCCGGGACCCCCTATAAATAATGACGCACTCCCCGAGAGCCCTTGTAAATACTGACACACTCCCCGGGAGCACTTGTAAATACTGACACACTCCCCGGGACACCCTGTAAATACTGACACACCCCCCGGGTCCCCCTGTAAATACTGACACACCCCTGGGGATCCAATGTAAATACTGACACACTCCCGGGGACCCCCTGTATATAGTGACACACCCCTGGGGACCCCCTGTAAATACTGACACACTCCCGGGGACCCACTGTAAATACTGATAGACCTCCGAGGACCCCCTAAATACTGACATACTCCCGGGGACACCCGGTAAATACTGACACACTCCTGGGGACCTCCTGCAAAAAATAATATGCTCCCGGGACCCCCCTGTAAATACTGACATTCTCTGGGATCCCCTGTAAATACTGACACACTCCCGGGGACCCCCTGTAAATACTGACAGACTCCCCGGGACCCACTGTAAATACTGACACACTCCCGGGGACCCGCTGTAAATACTGACACACTCCCGGGGACCCACTGTAAATACTGACACAATCCCGGGGAACATCTGTATATACTGACACACTCCCCGCGACCCCCTGTAAATACTGACACACTCCCCGGGACACCCTGTAATACTGACATGCTCCCCGGGTCCCCCTGTAAATGCTGACACACTCCCAGGGACCCCCTGTAAATACTGACACAATCCCGGGGACCCCCTGCAAATAATAATATACTCCCGGGACCCCCCGGTAAATACTGACATTCTCTGGGATCCCCTGTAAATACTGACACACTCCCGGGGAACACCTGCAAATACTGACACACTCCCAGGGACCTCCCTGTAAATACTGACACACTCCCCTGGACCCACTGTAAATACTGACACACTCCCCGGGACACCCTGTAATACTGACACGCTCCCCGGGTCCCCCTGTAAATGCTGACACACTCCCAGGGACCCCCTGTAAATACTGACACAATCCCGGGGACCCCCTGCAAATAATAATATACTCCCGGGACCCCCCGGTAAATACTGACATTCTCTGGGATCCCCTGTAAATACTGACACACTCCCGGGGACACCCTGTAAATACTGACACACACCCCGGGACCCCCTGTAAATACTGACACACTCCTGGGGACTCCCTGTAAAGATGAACACACGCCCGGGGACCCCCTGTAAATACTGACGCACTCCCCGGGAGCCCTTATAAATACTGACACACTCCAGGGGACACCTTGTAAAAACCGTCATTCTCTGGGATCCCCTGTATATACTGACACACACCCGGGGCACCCTGTAAATACTGACCTCCCTCCGGGGACCCCCTGTAAATACTGACACACTCCCGGTGACCCCCTGTAAATACTGACAGACTCCCGGGGACACCCTGTAAATACTGACACACTCCCTGGGACACCCTGTAAATACTGACATACCTCTGGGGACCCCCTGTAAATACTGACACACTCCCGGGGACCCCCTGTAAATACTGACACACTCCCAGGGACCCCCTGTAAATACTGACACACTCCCGGGGACACCCTGTAAATACTGACACACTCCCCGGGACCCCCTGTAAATACTGACATACCTGCGAGGACCCTCTTTAAATACTGACACACTCCCGGGGACCCCATGTAAATACTGACACACTCCCCGGGACACCCTGTAAATACTGACACACCCCCCGGGTCCCCCTGTAAATACTGACACACCCCTGGGGATCCAATGTAAATACTGACACACTCCCGGGGACCCCCTGTATATAGTGACACACCCCTGGGGACCCCCTGTAAATACTGACACACTCCCGGGGACCCACTGTAAATACTGACAGACCTCCGAGGACCCCCTAAATACTGACATACTCCCGGGGACACCCGGTAAATACTGACACACTCCCGGGGACCTCCTGCAAAAAATAATATGCTCCCGGGACCCCCCTGTAAATACTGACATTCTCTGGGATCCCCTGTAAATACTGACACACTCCCGGGGACCCCCTGTAAATACTGACACACTCCCCGGGACCCACTGTAAATACTGACACACTCCCGGGGACCCGCTGTAAATACTGACACACTCCCGGGGACCCCCTGTAAATACTGACACAATCCCGGGGAACATCTGTATATACTGACACACTCCCCGCGACCCCCTGTAAATACTGACACACTCCCGGGGACAGCCTGTAAATACTTTCACAATCCCGAGGAACCCCTGTAAATACTGACACACTCACAGGGACCTCCCTGTAAATACTGACACACTCCCCTGGACCCACTGTAAATACTGACACACTCCCCGGGACACCCTGTAATACTGACACGCTCCCCGGGTCCCCCTGTAAATGCTGACACACTCCCAGGGACCCCCTGTAAATACTGACACAATCCCGGGGACCCCCTGCAAATAATAATATACTCCCGGGACCCCCCGGTAAATACTGACATTCTCTGGGATCCCCTGTAAATACTGACACACTCCCGGGGACACCCTGTAAATACTGACATGCCTTCGGGGTCCCGCTGTAAATGCTGACACACTCCCAGGGACCCCCTGTAAATACTGACAAACTCCCGGGGACACCCTGTAAATACTGACACACACCCCGGGACCCCCTGTAAATAGTGACACACTCCTGGGGACTCCCTGTAAAGATGAACACACGCCCGGGGACCCCCTGTAAATACTGACGCACTCCCCGGGAGCCCTTGTAAATACTGACACACTCCAGGGGACACCTTGTAAAAACCGTCATTCTCTGGGATCCCCTGTATATACTGACACACACCCGGGGCACCCTGTAAATACTGACATCCCTCCGGGGACCCCCTGTAAATACTGACACACTCCCGGTGACCCCCTGTAAATACTGACAGACTCCCGGGGACACCCTGTAAATACGGACACACTCCCTGGGACACCCTGTAAATACTGACATACCTCTGGGGACCCCCTGTAAATACTGACACACTCCCGGGGACCCCCTGTAAATACTGACACACTCCCAGGGACCCCCTGTAAATACTGACACACTCCCGGGGACACCCTGTAAATACTGACACACTCCCCGGGACCCCCTGTAAATACTGACATACCTGCGAGGACCCTCTTTAAATACTGACACACTCCCGGGGACCCCATGTAAATACTGACACACTCCCGTGGACACCCTGTAAATACTGACACACTCCCAAAGGACACCCTGTAAATACTGACATACCTCCGCGGACCCCCTGTAAATACTGACACACTCCCCGGGAGCCCTTGTAAATACTGACACACTCCCCGGGAGCCCTTGTAAATACTGACACACTCCCCGGGACACCCTGTAAATACTGACACACCCCCCGGGTCCACCTGTAAATACTGACACACCCCTGGGGACCCACTGTAAATACTGACACACTCCCGGGGACCCCTGTATAGAGTGACACACCCCTGGGGACCCACTGTAAATACTGACACACTCCCGGGGACCCCCTGTATATAGTGACACACCCCTGGGGACCCCCTGTAAATACTGACACACTCCCGGGGACCCACTGTAAATAATGACACACTCCCGGTGACCCCCTGTAATTACTGACACACTCCCCGGGACCCCCTGTAAATACTGACACAGTGCCCAGGACCCCCTACAAATACTGACACACTCCACGGGACCCCCTGTAAATACTGACGCACTCCCCGGGACCCACTGTAAATACTGACTCACTCCCCGGGACCACCTGTAAATACTGACACACTCCCGGGTACCCCCTGTAAATACTGACACACTCCCGGGGAACCACTGTAAATACTGACACACTCCCAGGGACCTCCCTGTAAATACTGACACACTCCCCGGGACACCCTGTAAATACTGACACACTCCCAGGGTCCCCCTGTAAATACTGACACACTCCCCGGGACACCCTGTAAATACTGACACACTCCTGGGGACCCCCTGTAAATACTGACAATCTCCCAGGGACCCCCTGTCAATACTGACACACTCCCGGGACCCCCCTGTAAATACTGACATTCTCTGGGATCCCCTGTAAATACTGACACACTCCCGGGGACCCCCTGTAAATAGTGACACACTCCCCGGGACCCCCTGTAAATACTGACACATTCCCTGGGACCTTCTGTAAATACTGACACACTTCCCGGGACCCCCTGTAAATACTGACACACTCCCCGGGACCCACTCTAAATACTGACACACTCCCGGGGACCCACTGTAAATACTGACAGACCTCCAAGGACCCCCTGTAAATACTGACATACTCCCGGGGACACCCGGTAAATACTGACACACTCCCGGGGACCTCCTGCAAAAAATAATATGCTCCCGGGACCCCCCTGTAAATACTGACATTCTCTGGGATCCCCTGTAAATACTGACACACTCCCGGGGACCCCCTGTAAATACTGACACACTCCCCGGGACCCACTGTAAATACTGACACACTCCCGGGGACCCGCTGTAAATACTGACACACTCCCGGGGACCCCCTGTAAATACTGACACAATCCCGGGGAACATCTGTATATACTGACACACTCCCGGGGACACCCTGTAAATACTGACACACTCCCGGGGACAGCCTGTAAATACTTTCACAATTCCGAGGAACCCCTGTAAATACTGACACACTCACAGGGACCTCCCTGTAAATACTGACACACTCCCCTGGACCCACTGTAAATACTGACACACTCCAAGGGACACCCTGTAATACTGACACGCTCCCCGGGTCCCCCTGTAAATGCTGACACACTCCCAGGGACCCCCTGTAAATACTGACACAATCCCGGGGACCCCCTGCAAATAATAATATACTCCCGGGACCCCCCGGTAAATACTGACATTCTCTGGGATCCCCTGTAAATACTGACACACTCCCGGGGACACCCTGTAAATACTGACATGCCTTCGGGGTCCCGCTGTAAATGCTGACACACTCCCGGGGACCCCCTGTAAATACTGACACACTCCCGGGGACACCTTGTAAATACTGACACACACCCCGGGACCCCCTGTAAATGCTGACACACTCCCAGGGACCCCCTGTAAATACTGACACAATCCCGGGGACCCCCTGCAAATAATAATATACTCCCGGGACCCCCCGGTAAATACTGACATTCTCTGGGATCCCCTGTAAATACTGACACACTCCCGGGGACACCCTGTAAATACTGACATGCCTTCGGGGTCCCGCTGTAAATGCTGACACACGCCCGGGGACCCCCTGTAAATACTGACGCACTCCCCGGGAGCCCTTGTAAATACTGACACACTCCAGGGGACACCTTGTAAAAACCGTCATTCTCTGGGATCCCCTGTATATACTGACACACACGCGGGGCACCCTGTAAATACTGACATCCCTCCGGGGACCCCCTGTAAATACTGACACACTCCCGGTGACCCCCTGTAAATACTGACAGACTCCCGGGGACACCCTGTAAAGACTGACACACTCCCTGGGACACCCTGTAAATACTGACATACCTCTGGGGACCCCCTGTAAATACTGACACAATCCCGGGGACCCCCTGTAAATACTGACACACTCCCAGGGACCCCCTGTAAATACTGACACACTCCCGGGGACACCCTGTAAATACTGACACACTCCCCGGGACCCCCTGTAAATACTGACATACCTGCGAGGACCCTCTTTAAATACTGACACACTCCCGGGGACCCCATGTAAATACTGACACACTCCCGTGGACACCCTGCAAATACTGACACACTCCCAAAGGACACCCTGTAAATACTGACATACCTCCGGGGACCCCCTGTAAATACTGACACACTCCCGGGGAGCCCTTGTAAATACTGACACACTCCCCGGGAGCCCTTGTAAATACTGACACACTCCCCGGGACACCCTGTAAATACTGACACACCCCCCGGGTCCCCCTGTAAATACTGACACACCCCTGGGGACCCACTGTAAATACTGACACACTCCCGGGGACCCCCTGCATAGAGTGACACACCCCTGGGGACCCACTGTAAATACTGACACACTCCCGGGGACCCCCTGTATATAGTGACACACCCCTGGGGACCCCCTGTAAATACTGACACACTCCCGGGGACCCACTGTAAATAATGACACACTCCCGGTGACCCCCTGTAATTACTGACACACTCCCGGGGACACCCTGTAAATACTGACACAGTGCCCAGGACCCCCTATAAATACTGACACACTCCACGGGACCCCCTGTAAATACTGACGCACTCCCCGGGACCCACTGTAAATACTGACTCACTCCCCGGGACCACCTGTAAATACTGACACACTCCCGGGGACACCCTGTAAATACTGACACAGTCCCGGGGACACCCTGTAAATACTGACACACTCCCGGGGACACTCTGTAAATACTGACACACTCCCGGTGACCCCCGGTAAATACTGACACACTCCCGGGGAACCCCTGCAAATACTGACACACTCCCAGGGACCTCCCTGTAAATACTGACACACTCCCCGCGACCCCCTGTAAATACTGACACACTCCCGGGGACAGCCTGTAAATACTTTCACAATCCCGAGGAACCCCTGTAACTACTGACACACTCACAGGGACCTCCCTGTAAATACTGACACACTCCCCTGGACCCACTGTAAATACTGACACACTCCCCGGGACACCCTGTAATACTGACACGCTCCCCGGGTCCCCCTGTAAATGCTGACACACTCCCCGGGACCCCCTGTAAATACTGACACACTCCCCGCAAACCCCTGTAAATACTGACACACTCCCGGGGACAGCCTGTAAATACTTTCACAATCCCGAGGAACCCCTGTAAATACTGACACACTCCCAGGGACCCCCTGTAAATACTGACACAATCCCGGGGACCCCCTGCAAATAATAATATACTCCCGGGACCCCCCGGTAAATACTGACATTCTCTGGGATCCCCTGTAAATACTGACACACTCCCGGGGACACCCTGTAAATACTGACATGCCTCCGGGGTCCCGCTGTAAATGCTGACACACTCCCGGGGACCCCCTGTAAATACTGACACACTCCCGGGGACACCCTGTAAATACTGACACACTCCCGGGGACCCCCGGTAAATACTGACACACTCCCGGGGAACACCTGCAAATACTGACACACTCCCAGGGACCTCCCTGTAAATACTGACACACTCCTGGGGACTCCCTGTAAAGATTAACACACGCCCGGGGACCCCCTGTAAATACTGACACACTCCCGGGGACCCCCTGTAAATACTGACACACTCCCGGGGACACCCTGTAAATACTGACACACTCCCGAGGATCCCCTGTAAATACTGACATACCTGCGAGGACCCTCTTTAAATACTGACACACTCCCGGGGACCCCATGTAAATACTAACACACTCCCGTGGACACCCTGCAAATACTGACACACTCCCAAAGGACACCCAGTAAATACTGACATAACTCCGGGGACCCCCTGTAAATACTGACAGACTTCCCGGGAGCCCTTGTAAATACTGACACACTCCCCGTGAGCCCTTGTAAATACTGACACACTCCCCGGGACACCCTGTAAATACTGACAAACCCCCCGGGTCCCCCTGTAAATACTGACACACCCCTGGGGACCCACTGTAAATACTGACACACTCCCGGGGACCTCCTGTATATAGTGACACACCCCAGGGGATCCCCTGTAAATGCTGACACACTCCCGGGGACCCACTGTAAATAATGACACACTCCCGGTGACCCCCTGTAATTACTGACACACTCCCCGGGACCCCCTGTAAATACTGACACAGTGCCCAGGACCCCCTATAAATACTGACACACTCCACGGGACCCCCTGTAAATACTGACGCACTCCCCGGGACCCACTGTAAATACTGACTCACTCCCCGGGACCACCTGTAAATACTGACACACTCCCGGGGACCCCCTGTAAATACTGACACACTCCCGGGGAACCACTGTAAATACTGACACACTCCCAGGGACCTCCCTGTAAATACTGACACACTCCCCGGGACATCCTGTAAATACTGACACACTCCCAGGGTCCCCCTGTAAATACTGACACACTCCCCGGGACCCCCTGTAAATACTGACACACTCCCCGGGACACCCTGTAAATACTGACACACTCCTGGGGACCCCCTGTAAATACTGACAATCTCCCAGGGACCCCCTGTAAATACTGACACACTCCCGGGGAACCCCTGTATATACTGACACACTCCAGGGGACACCCTGTAAATAATGACACACTCCCGGGGAACCCTGTAAATACTGACACACTCCCAGGGACCCCCTGTAAATACTGACACACTCCCGGGGACCTCCTGCAAAAAATAATATACTCCCGGGACCCCGCTGTAAATACTGACATTCCCTGGGACCTTCTGTAAATACTGACACACTTCCCGGGACCCCCTGTAAATACTGACACACTCCCCGGGACCCACTGTAAATACTGACACACTCCCGGGGACCCGCTGTAAATACTGACACACTCCCGGGGACCCCCTGTAAATACTGACACAATCCCGGGGAACATCTGTATATACTGACACACTCCCGGGGACACCCTGTAAATAATAACACACTCCCGGGGACACCCTGTAAATACTAACACACTCCCGGGGACACCCTGTAAATACTGACACACTCCCAAAGGACACCCTGTAAATACTGACATACCTCCGGGGACCCCCTGTAAATACTGACACAATCCCCGGGACCCCCTATAAATACTGACGCACTCCCCGAGAGCCCTTGTCAATACTGACATACTCCCCGGGAGCCCTTGTAAATACTGACACACTCCCCGGGACACCCTGTAAATACTGACACACCCCCCGGGTCCCCCTGTAAATACTGACACACCCCTGGGGATCCAATGTAAATACTGACACACTCCCGGGGACCCCCTGTATATAGTGACACACCCCTGGGGACCCCCTGTAAATACTGACACACTCCCGGGGACCCACTGTAAATACTGACAGACCTCCGAGGACCCCCTGTAAATACTGACATACTCCCGGGGACACCCGGTAAATACTGACACACTCCCGGGGACCTCCTGCAAAAAATAATATGCTCCCGGGACCCCCCTGTAAGTACTGACATTCTCTGGGATCCCCTGTAAATACTGACACACCCCCCGGGTCCCCCTGTAAATACTGACACACCCCTGGGGACCCACTGTAAATACTGACACACTCCCGGGGACCCCCTGCATAGAGTGACACACCCCTGGGGACCCACTGTAAATACTGACACACTCCCGGGGACCCCCTGTATATAGTGACACACCCCTGGGGACCCCCTGTAAATACTGACACACACCCGGGGACCCACTGTAAATAATGACACACTCCACGGGACCCCCTGTAAATACTGACGCACTTCCCGGGACCCACTGTAAATACTGACTCACTCCCCGGGACCACCTGTAAATACTGACACACTCCCGGGGACACCCTGTAAATACTGACACACTCCCGGGGACACCCTGTAAATACTGACACACTCCCGGGGACACTCTGTAAATACTGACACACTCCCGGTGACCCCCGGTAAATACTGACACACTCCCGGGGAACCCCTGCAAATACTGACACACTCCCAGGGACCTCCCTGTAAATACTGACACACTCCCCGCGACCCACTGTAAATACTGACACACTCCCGGGGACAGCCTGTAAATACTTTCACAATCCCGAGGAACCCCTGTAACTACTGACACACTCACAGGGACCTCCCTGTAAATACTGACACACTCCCCTGGACCCACTGTAAATACTGACACACTCCCCGGGACACCCTGTAATACTGACACGCTCCCCGGGTCCCCCTGTAAATACTGACACACTCCCCGGGACCCCCTGTAAATACTGACACACTCCCCGCAAACCCCTGTAAATACTGACACACTCCCGGGGACACCCTGTAAATACTTTCACAATCCCGAGGAACCCCTGTAAATACTGACACACTCCCAGGGACCCCCTGTAAATACTGACACAATCCCGGGGACCCCCTGCAAATAATAACATACTCCCGGGACCCCCCGGTAAATACTGACATTCTCTGGGATCCCCTGTAAATACTGACACACTCCCGGGGACACCCTGTAAATACTGACATGCCTCCGGGGTCCCGCTGTAAATGCTGACACACTCCCGGGGACCCCCTGTAAATACTGACACACTCCCGGGGACACTCTGTAAATACTGACACACTCCCGGGGACCCCCGGTAAATACTGACACACTCCCGGGGAACACCTGCAAATACTGACACACTCCCAGGGACCTCCCTGTAAATACTGACACACTCCTGGGGACTCCCTGTAAAGATTAACACACGCCCGGGGACCCCCTGTAAATACTGACACACTCCCGGGGACACCCTGTAAATACTGACACACTCCCGAGGATCCCCTGTAAATACTGACATACCTGCGAGGACCCTCTTTAAATACTGACAGACTCCCCGGGAGCCCTTGTAAATACTGACACACTCCCCGTGAGCCCTTGTAAATACTGACACACTCCCCGGGACACCCTGTAAATACTGACAAACCCCCCGGGTCCCCCTGTAAATACTGACACACCCCTGGGGACCCACTGTAAATACTGACACACTCCCGGGGACCCCCTGTATATAGTGACACACCCCAGGGGATCCCCTGTAAATGCTGACACACTCCCGGGGACCCACTGTAAATAATGACACACTCCCGGTGACCCCCTGTAATTACTGACACACTCCCCGGGACCCCCTGTAAATACTGACACAGTGCCCAGGACCCCCTATAAATACTGACACACTCCACGGGACCCCCTGTAAATACTGACGCACTCCCCGGGACCCACTGTAAATACTGACTCACTCCCCGGGACCACCTGTAAATACTGACACACTCCCGGGGACCCCCTGTAAATACTGACACACTCCCGGGGAACCACTGTAAATACTGACACACTCCCAGGGACCTCCCTGTAAATACTGACACACTCCCCGGGACATCCTGTAAATACTGACACACTCCCAGGGTCCCCCTGTAAATACTGACACACTCCCCGGGACCCCCTGTAAATACTGACACACTCCCCGGGACACCCTGTAAATACTGACACACTCCTGGGGACCCCCTGTAAATACTGACAATCTCCCAGGGACCCCCTGTAAATACTGACACACTCCCGGGGAACCCCTGTATATACTGACACACTCCAGGGGACACCCTGTAAATAATGACACACTCCCGGGGAACCCTGTAAATACTGACACACTCCCAGGGACCCCCTGTAAATACTGACACACTCCCGGGGACCTCCTGCAAAAAATAATATACTCCCGGGACCCCGCTGTAAATACTGACATTCCCTGGGACCTTCTGTAAATACTGACACACTTCCCGGGACCCCCTGTAAATACTGACACACTCCCCGGGACCCACTGTAAATACCGACACACTCCCGGGGACCCGCTGTAAATACTGACAAACTCCCGGGGACCCCCTGTAAATACTGACACAATCCCGGGGAACATCTGTATTTACTGACACACACCCGGGGACACCCTGTAAATACTAACACACTCCCGGGGACACCCTGTAAATACTAACACACTCCCGGGGACACCCTGTAAATACTGACACACTCCCAAAGGACACCCTGTAAATACTGACATACCTCCGGGGACCCCCTGTAAATACTGACACAATCCCCGGGACCCCCTATAAATACTGACGCACTCCCCGAGAGCCCTTGTAAATACTGACACACTCCCCGGGAGCCCTTGTAAATACTGACACACTCCCCGGGATACCCTGTAAATACTGACACACCCCCCGGGTCCCCCTGTAAATACTGACACACCCCTGGGGATCCAATGTAAATACTGACACACTCCCGGGGACCCCCTGTATATAGTGACACACCCCTGGGGACCCCCTGTAAATACTGACACACTCCCGGGGACCCACTGTAAATACTGACAGACCTCCGAGGACCCCCTGTAAATACTGACATACTCCCAGGGACACCCGGTAAATACTGACACACTCCCGGGGACCTCCTGCAAAAAATAATATGCTCCCGGGACCCCCCTGTAAATACTGACATTCTCTGGGATCCCCTGTAAATACTGACACACTCCCGGGGACCCCCTGTAAATACTGACACACTCCCCGGGACCCACTGTAAATACTGACACACTCCCGGGGACCCGCTGTAAATACTGACACACTCCCGGGGACCCCCTGTAAATACTGACACAATCCCGGGGAACATCTGTATATACTGACACACTCCCCGCGACCCCCTGTAAATACTGACACACTCCCGGGGACAGCCTGTAAATACTTTCACAATCCCGAGGAACCCCTGTAAATACTGACACACTCACAGGGACCTCCCTGTAAATACTGACACACTCCCCTGGACCCACTGTAAATACTGACACACTCCCCGGGACCCCCTGTAATACTGACACGCTCCCCGGGTCCCCCTGTAAATGCTGACACACTCCCAGGGACCCCCTGTAAATACTGACACAATCCCGGGGACCCCCTGCAAATAATAATATACTCCCGGGACCCCCCGGTAAATACTGACATTCTCTGGGATCCCCTGTAAATACTGACACACTCCCGGGGACACCCTGTAAATACTGACATGCCTTCGGGGTCCCGCTGTAAATGCTGACACACTCCCGGGGACCCCCTGTAAATACTGACACACTCCCGGGGACACCCTGTAAATACTGACTCACACCCCGGGACCCCCTGTAAATACTGACACACTCCTGGGGACTCCCTGTAAAGATGAACACACGCCCGGGGACCCCCTGTAAATACTGACGCACTCCCCGGGACCCCCTGTAAATACTGACACAATCCCGGGGACCCCCTGCAAATAATAATATACTCCCGGGACCCCCCGGTAAATACTGACATTCTCTGGGATCCCCTGTATATACTGACACACACGCGGGGCACCCTGTAAATACTGACATCCCTCCGGGGACCCCCTGTAAATACTGACACACTCCCGGTGACCCCCTGTAAATACTGACAGACTCCCGGGGACACCCTGTAAATACTGACACACTCCCTGGGACACCCTGTAAATACTGACATACCTCTGGGGACCCCCTGTAAATACTGACACACTCCCGGGGAACCCCTGTAAATACTGACACACTCCCAGGGACCCCCTGTAAATACTGACACACTTCCGGGGACACCCTGTAAATACTGACACACTCCCCGGGACCCCCTATAAATACTGACATAACTGCGAGGACCCTCTTTAAATACTGACACACTCCCGGGGACCCCATGTAAATACTGACACACTCCCGTGGACACCCTGTAAATACTGACACACTCCCAAAGGACACCCTGTAAATACTGACATACCTCCGGGGACCCCCTGTAAATACTGACACACTCCCCGGGACACCCTGTAAATACTGACACACCCCCCGGGTCCCCCTGTAAATACTGACACACCCCTGGGGACCCACTGTAAATACTGACACACTCCCGGGGACCCCCTGCATAGAGTGACACACCCCTGGGGACCCACTGTAAATACTGACACACTCCCGGGGACCCCCTGTATATAGTGACACACCCCTGGGGACCCCATGTAAATACTGACACACTCCCGGGGACCCACTGTAAATAATGACACACTCCCGGTGACCCCCTGTAATTACTGACACACTCCCCGGGACCCCCTGTAAATACTGACACAGTGCCCAGGACCCCCTATAAATACTGACACACTGCACGGGACCCCCTGTAAATACTGTCGCACTCCCCGGGACCCACTGTAAATACTGACTCACTCCCCGGGACCACCTGTAAATACTGACACACTCCCGGGGACCCCCTGTAAATACTGACACACTCCCGGGGACACCCTGTAAATACTGACACACTCCCGGGGACACTCTGTAAATACTGACACACTCCCGGTGACCCCCGGTAAATACTGACACACTCCCGGGGAACCCCTGCAAATACTGACACACTCCCAGGGACCTCCCTGTAAATACTGACACACTCCCCGCGACCCCCTGTAAATACTGACACACTCCCGGGGACAGCCTGTAAATACTTTCACAATCCCGAGGAACCCCTGTAACTACTGACACACTCACAGGGACCTCCCTGTAAATACTGACACACTCCCCTGGACCCACTGTAAATACTGACACACTCCCCGGGACACCCTGTAATACTGACACGCTCCCCGGGTCCCCCTGTAAATGCTGACACACTCCCCGGGACCCCCTGTAAATACTGACACACTCCCCGCAAACCCCTGTAAATACTGACACACTCCCGGGGACAGCCTGTAAATACTTTCACAATCCCGAGGAACCCCTGTAAATACTGACACACTCCCAGGGACCCCCTGTAAATACTGACACAATCCCGGGGACCCCCTGCAAATAATAATATACTCCCGGGACCCCCCGGTAAATACTGACATTCTCTGGGATCCCCTGTAAATACTGACACACTCCCGGGGACACCCTGTAAATACTGACATGCCTCCGGGGTCCCGCTGTAAATGCTGACACACTCCCGGGGACCCCCTGTAAATACTGACACACTCCCGGGGACACCCTGTAAATACTGACACACTCCCGAAGAAACCCTGTAAATACTGACATACCTCCGGGGACCCCATGTAAATACTGACACACTCCCCGGGACTCCCTGTAAATACTGACACACTCCTGGGGACTCCCTGTAAAGATTAACACACGCCCGGGGACCCCCTGTAAATACTGACACACTCCCGGGGACCCCCTGGAAATACTGACACACTCCCGGGGACACCCTGTAAATACTGACACACTCCCGAGGATCCCCTGTAAATACTAACATACCTGCGAGGACCCTCTTTAAATACTAACACACTCCCGGGGACCCCATGTAAATACTAACACACTTCCGTGGACACCCTGTAAATACTGACAAACTCCCAAAGGACACCCAGTAAATACTGACATAACTCCGGGGACCCCCTGTAAATACTGACAGACTCCCCGGGAGCCCTTGTAAATACTGACACACTCCCCGTGAGCCCTTGTAAATACTGACACACTCCCCGGGACACCCTGTAAATACTGACACACCCCCCGGGTCCCCCTGTAAATACTGACACACCCCTGGGGACCCACTGTAAATACTGACACACTCCCGGTGACCCCCTGTATATAGTGACACACACCTGGGGACCCCCTGTAAATACTGACACACTCCCGGTGACCCCCTGTAAATACTGACAGACTCCCGGGGACACCCTGTAAATACTGACACACTCCCTGGGACACCCTGTAAATACTGACATACCTCTGGGGACCCCCTGTAAATACTGACACACTCCCGGGGAACCCCTGTAAATACTGACACACTCCCAGGGACCCCCTGTAAATACTGACACACTTCCGGGGACACCCTGTAAATACTGACACACTCCCCGGGACCCCCTATAAATACTGACATAACTGCGAGGACCCTCTTTAAATACTGACACACTCCCGGGGACCCCATGTAAATACTGACACACTCCCGTGGACACCCTGTAAATACTGACACACTCCCAAAGGACACCCTGTAAATACTGACATACCTCCGGGGACCCCCTGTAAATACTGACACACTCCCCGGGACACCCTGTAAATACTGACACACCCCCCGGGTCCCCCTGTAAATACTGACACACCCCTGGGGACCCACTGTAAATACTGACACACTCCCAGGGACCCCCTGCATAGAGTGACACACCCCTGGGGACCCACTGTAAATACTGACACACTCCCGGGGACCCCCTGTATATAGTGACACACCCCTGGGGACCCCATGTAAATACTGACACACTCCCGGGGACCCACTGTAAATAATGACACACTCCCGGTGACCCCCTGTAATTACTGACACACTCCCCGGGACCCCCTGTAAATACTGACACAGTGCCCAGGACCCCCTATAAATACTGACACACTGCACGGGACCCCCTGTAAATACTGTCGCACTCCCCGGGACCCACTGTAAATACTGACTCACTCCCCGGGACCACCTGTAAATACTGACACACTCCCGGGGACCCCCTGTAAATACTGACACACTCCCGGGGACACCCTGTAAATACTGACACACTCCCGGGGACACTCTGTAAATACTGACACACTCCCGGTGACCCCCGGTAAATACTGACACACTCCCGGGGAACCCCTGCAAATACTGACACACTCCCAGGGACCTCCCTGTAAATACTGACACACTCCCCGCGACCCCCTGTAAATACTGACACACTCCCGGGGACAGCCTGTAAATACTTTCACAATCCCGAGGAACCCCTGTAACTACTGACACACTCACAGGGACCTCCCTGTAAATACTGACACACTCCCCTGGACCCACTGTAAATACTGACACACTCCCCGGGACACCCTGTAATACTGACACGCTCCCCGGGTCCCCCTGTAAATGCTGACACACTCCCCGGGACCCCCTGTAAATACTGACACACTCCCCGCAAACCCCTGTAAATACTGACACACTCCCGGGGACAGCCTGTAAATACTTTCACAATCCCGAGGAACCCCTGTAAATACTGACACACTCCCAGGGACCCCCTGTAAATACTGACACAATCCCGGGGACCCCCTGCAAATAATAATATACTCCCGGGACCCCCCGGTAAATACTGACATTCTCTGGGATCCCCTGTAAATACTGACACACTCCCGGGGACACCCTGTAAATACTGACATGCCTCCGGGGTCCCGCTGTAAATGCTGACACACTCCCGGGGACCCCCTGTAAATACTGACACACTCCCGGGGACACCCTGTAAATACTGACACACTCCCGAAGAAACCCTGTAAATACTGACATACCTCCGGGGACCCCATGTAAATACTGACACACTCCCCGGGACTCCCTGTAAATACTGACACACTCCTGGGGACTCCCTGTAAAGATTAACACACGCCCGGGGACCCCCTGTAAATACTGACACACTCCCGGGGACCCCCTGGAAATACTGACACACTCCCGGGGACACCCTGTAAATACTGACACACTCCCGAGGATCCCCTGTAAATACTAACATACCTGCGAGGACCCTCTTTAAATACTAACACACTCCCGGGGACCCCATGTAAATACTAACACACTTCCGTGGACACCCTGTAAATACTGACAAACTCCCAAAGGACACCCAGTAAATACTGACATAACTCCGGGGACCCCCTGTAAATACTGACAGACTCCCCGGGAGCCCTTGTAAATACTGACACACTCCCCGTGAGCCCTTGTAAATACTGACACACTCCCCGGGACACCCTGTAAATACTGACACACCCCCAGGGTCCCCCTGTAAATACTGACACACCCCTGGGGACCCACTGTAAATACTGACACACTCCCGGTGACCCCCTGTATATAGTGACACACACCTGGGGACCCCCTGTAAATACTGACACACTCCCGGTGACCCCCTGTAAATACTGACAGACTCCCGGGGACACCCTGTAAATACTGACACACTCCCTGGGACACCCTGTAAATACTGACATACCTCTGGGGACCCCCTGTAAATACTGACACACTCCCGGGGAACCCCTGTAAATACTGACACACTCCCAGGGACCCCCTGTAAATACTGACACACTTCCGGGGACACCCTGTAAATACTGACACACTCCCCGGGACCCCCTATAAATACTGACATAACTGCGAGGACCCTCTTTAAATACTGACACACTCCCGGGGACCCCATGTAAATACTGACACACTCCCGTGGACACCCTGTAAATACTGACACACTCCCAAAGGACACCCTGTAAATACTGACATACCTCCGGGGACCCCCTGTAAATACTGACACACTCCCCGGGACACCCTGTAAATACTGACACACCCCCCGGGTCCCCCTGTAAATACTGACACACCCCTGGGGACCCACTGTAAATACTGACACACTCCCGGGGACCCCCTGCATAGAGTGACACACCCCTGGGGACCCACTGTAAATACTGACACACTCCCGGGGACCCCCTGTATATAGTGACACACCCCTGGGGACCCCATGTAAATACTGACACACTCCCGGGGACCCACTGTAAATAATGACACACTCCCGGTGACCCCCTGTAATTACTGACACACTCCCCGGGACCCCCTGTAAATACTGACACAGTGCCCAGGACCCCCTATAAATACTGACACACTGCACGGGACCCCCTGTAAATACTGTCGCACTCCCCGGGACCCACTGTAAATACTGACTCACTCCCCGGGACCACCTGTAAATACTGACACACTCCCGGGGACCCCCTGTAAATACTGACACACTCCCGGGGACACCCTGTAAATACTGACACACTCCCGGGGACACTCTGTAAATACTGACACACTCCCGGTGACCCCCGGTAAATACTGACACACTCCCGGGGAACCCCTGCAAATACTGACACACTCCCAGGGACCTCCCTGTAAATACTGACACACTCCCCGCGACCCCCTGTAAATACTGACACACTCCCGGGGACAGCCTGTAAATACTTTCACAATCCCGAGGAACCCCTGTAACTACTGACACACTCACAGGGACCTCCCTGTAAATACTGACACACTCCCTTGGACCCACTGTAAATACTGACACACTCCCCGGGACACCCTGTAATACTGACACGCTCCCCGGGTCCCCCTGTAAATGCTGACACACTCCCCGGGACCCCCTGTAAATACTGACACACTCCCCGCAAACCCCTGTAAATACTGACACACTCCCGGGGACAGCCTGTAAATACTTTCACAATCCCGAGGAACCCCTGTAAATACTGACACACTCCCAGGGACCCCCTGTAAATACTGACACAATCCCGGGGACCCCCTGCAAATAATAATATACTCCCGGGACCCCCCGGTAAATACTGACATTCTCTGGGATCCCCTGTAAATACTGACACACTCCCGGGGACACCCTGTAAATACTGACATGCCTCCGGGGTCCCGCTGTAAATGCTGACACACTCCCGGGGACCCCCTGTAAATACTGACACACTCCCGGGGACACCCTGTAAATACTGACACACTCCCGAAGAAACCCTGTAAATACTGACATACCTCCGGGGACCCCATGTAAATACTGACACACTCCCCGGGACTCCCTGTAAATACTGACACACTCCTGGGGACTCCCTGTAAAGATTAACACACGCCCGGGGACCCCCTGTAAATACTGACACACTCCCGGGGACCCCCTGGAAATACTGACACACTCCCGGGACACCCTGTAAATACTGACACACTCCCGAGGATCCCCTGTAAATACTAACATACCTGCGAGGACCCTCTTTAAATACTAACACACTCCCGGGGACCCCATGTAAATACTAACACACTTCCGTGGACACCCTGTAAATACTGACAAACTCCCAAAGGACACCCAGTAAATACTGACATAACTCCGGGGACCCCCTGTAAATACTGACAGACTCCCCGGGAGCCCTTGTAAATACTGACACACTCCCCGTGAGCCCTTGTAAATACTGACACACTCCCCGGGACACCCTGTAAATACTGACACACCCCCCGGGTCCCCCTGTAAATACTGACACACCCCTGGGGACCCACTGTAAATACTGACACACTCCCGGTGACCCCCTGTATATAGTGACACACACCTGGGGACCCCCTGTAAATACTGACACACTCCCGGTGACCCCCTGTAAATACTGACAGACTCCCGGGGACACCCTGTAAATACTGACACACTCCCTGGGACACCCTGTAAATACTGACATACCTCTGGGGACCCCCTGTAAATACTGACACACTCCCGGGGAACCCCTGTAAATACTGACACACTCCCAGGGACCCCCTGTAAATACTGACACACTTCCGGGGACACCCTGTAAATACTGACACACTCCCCGGGACCCCCTATAAATACTGACATAACTGCGAGGACCCTCTTTAAATACTGACACACTCCCGGGGACCCCATGTAAATACTGACACACTCCCGTGGACACCCTGTAAATACTGACACACTCCCAAAGGACACCCTGTAAATACTGACATACCTCCGGGGACCCCCTGTAAATACTGACACACTCCCCGGGACACCCTGTAAATACTGACACACCCCCCGGGTCCCCCTGTAAATACTGACACACCCCTGGGGACCCACTGTAAATACTGACACACTCCCGGGGACCCCCTGCATAGAGTGACACACCCCTGGGGACCCACTGTAAATACTGACACACTCCCGGGGACCCCCTGTATATAGTGACACACCCCTGGGGACCCCCTGTAAATACTGACACACTCCCGGGGACCCACTGTAAATAATGACACACTCCCGGTGACCCCCTGTAATTACTGACACACTCCCCGGGACCCCCTGTAAATACTGACACAGTGCCCAGGACCCCCTATAAATACTGACACACTGCACGGGACCCCCTGTAAATACTGTCGCACTCCCCGGGACCCACTGTAAATACTGACTCACTCCCCGGGACCACCTGTAAATACTGACACACTCCCGGGGACACCCTGTAAATACTGACACACTCCCGGGGACACCCTGTAAATACTGACACACTCCCGGGGACACTCTGTAAATACTGACACACTCCCGGTGACCCCCGGTAAATACTGACACACTCCCGGGGAACCCCTGCAAATACTGACACACTCCCAGGGACCTCCCTGTAAATACTGACACACTCCCCGCGACCCCCTGTAAATACTGACACACTCCCGGGGACAGCCTGTAAATACTTTCACAATCCCGAGGAACCCCTGTAACTACTGACACACTCACAGGGACCTCCCTGTAAATACTGACACACTCCCCTGGACCCACTGTAAATACTGACACACTCCCCGGGACACCCTGTAATACTGACACGCTCCCCGGGTCCCCCTGTAAATGCTGACACACTCCCCGGGACCCCCTGTAAATACTGACACACTCCCCGCAAACCCCTGTAAATACTGACACACTCCCGGGGACAGCCTGTAAATACTTTCACAATCCCGAGGAACCCCTGTAAATACTGACACACTCCCAGGGACCCCCTGTAAATACTGACACAATCCCGGGGACCCCCTGCAAATAATAATATACTCCCGGGACCCCCCGGTAAATACTGACATTCTCTGGGATCCCCTGTAAATACTGACACACTCCCGGGGACACCCTGTAAATACTGACATGCCTCCGGGGTCCCGCTGTAAATGCTGACACACTCCCGGGGACCCCCTGTAAATACTGACACACTCCCGGGGACACCCTGTAAATACTGACACACTCCCGAAGAAACCCTGTAAATACTGACATACCTCCGGGGACCCCATGTAAATACTGACACACTCCCCGGGACTCCCTGTAAATACTGACACACTCCTGGGGACTCCCTGTAAAGATTAACACACGCCCGGGGACCCCCTGTAAATACTGACACACTCCCGGGGACCCCCTGTAAATACTGACACACTCCCGGGGACACCCTGTAAATACTGACACACTCCCGAGGATCCCCTGTAAATACTAACATACCTGCGAGGACCCTCTTTAAATACTAACACACTCCCGGGGACCCCATGTAAATACTAACACACTTCCGTGGACACCCTGTAAATACTGACACACTCCCAAAGGACACCCAGTAAATACTGACATAACTCCGGGGACCCCCTGTAAATACTGACAGACTCCCCGGGAGCCCTTGTAAATAGTGACACACTCCCCGTGAGCCCTTGTAAATACTGACACACTCCCCGGGACACCCTGTAAATACTGACACACCCCCCGGGTCCCCCTGTAAATACTGACACACCCCTGGGGACCCACTGTAAATACTGACACACTCCCGGTGACCCCCTGTATATAGTGACACACACCTGGGGACCCCCTGTAAATACTGACACACTCCCGGGGACCCACTGTAAATAATGACACACTCCCGGTGACCCCCTGTAATTACTGACACACTCCCCGGGACCCCCTGTAAATACTGACGCACTCCCCGGGACCCACTGTAAATACTGACTCACTCCCCGGGACCACCTGTAAATACTGACACATTCCCGGGGACCCCCTGTAAATACTGACACACTCCCGGGGAACCACTGTAAATACTGACACACTCCCAGGGACCTCCCTGTAAATACTGACACACTCCCCGGGACACCCTGTAAATACTGACACACTCCCAGGGTCCCCCTGTAAATACTGACACACTCCCCGGGACCCCCTGTAAATACTGACACACTCCCCGGGACACCCTGTAAATACTGACACACTCCTGGGGACCCCCTGTAAATACTGACAATCTCCCAGAGACCCCCTGTAAATACTGACACACTCCCGGGGAACCCCTGTATATACTGACACACTCCAGGGGACACCCTGTAAATAATGACACACTCCCGGGGAACCCTGTAAATACTGACACACTCCCAGGGACCCCCTGTAAATACTGAAACACTCCCGGGGATCTCCTGCAAAAAATAATATACTCCCGGGACTCCCCTGTAAATACTGACATTCTCTGGGATCCCCTGTAAATACTGACACACTCCCGGGGACCCCCTGTAAAGACTGACACACTCCCCGGGACCCCCTGTCAATACTGACACATTCCCTGGGACCTTCTGTAAATACTGACACACTTCCCGGGACCCACTGTAAATACTGACACACTCCCGGGGACCCGCTGTAAATACTGACACACTCCCGGGGACCCCCTGTAAATACTGACACAATCCCGGGGAACATCTGTATATACTGACACACTCCCGGGTTCACTCTGTAAATACTAACACACTCCCGGGGACACCCTGTAAATACTGACACAATCCCGGGGAACATCTGTATATACTGACACACTGCCGGGGACACTCTGTAAATACTGACACACTCCCGGGGACCCGCGATAAATACTGACACACTCCCGGGGAACCCCTGCAAATACTGACACACTCCCAGGGACCTCCCGTAAATACTGACACACTCCCCGCGACCCCCTGTAAATACTGACACACTCCCCGGGTCCCCCTGTAAATGCTGACACACTCCCCTGGACCCCCTGTAAATACTGACACACTCCCAGTGACCTCCCTGTAAATAGTGAAACACTCCCCGGGACACCCTGTAAATCCTGAAACACTCCCCGGATCCCCCTGTAAATACTGACACACTCCCCGGGACCCCCTGTAAATACTGACACACTCCCCGGGACCCCCTGTAAATACTGACACACTCCTGGGGACCCCCTGTAAATAATGACACACTCCCGGGGAACCCTGTAAATACTGACACACTCCCAGGGACCCCCTGTAAATACTGACACACTCCCGGGGACCCCCTGCAAATAATAATATACTCCCGGGACCCCCCTGTAAATACTGACATTCTCTGGGATCCTCTGTAAACACTGACACACTCCCGGGGACACCCTGTAAATACTGACATGCCTCCGGGGTCCCGCTGTAAATGCTGACACACTCCCGGGGACACCTTGTAAAAACCGTAATTCTCTGGGATCCCCTGTAAATACTGACACACTCCCGGGGACACCCTGTAAATACTGATACACTCCCGAGGACATCCTGTAAATACTGACATAGCTCCGGGGACCCCCTGTAAATACTGACACACTCCCCGGTACCCCCTGCAAATACTGACACACTCCTGGGGACTCCCTGTAAAGACTGACACACGCCCGGGGACCCCCTGTAAATACTGACGCACTCCCCGGGAGCCCTTGTAAATACTGACACACTCCCAGGGACCCCCTGTAAATACTGACACATCCCGGGGAACCCTGTAAATACTGACACACTCCCAGGGACCCTCTGTAAACACTGACACACTCTCGGGGACCCCCTGCAAATAATAATATACTCCCGGGACCCCCCTGTAAATATTGACATTCTCTGGGATCCCCTGTATATACTGACACACTCCCGGGGACACCCTGTAAATACTGACATGCCTCCGGGGTCCCGCTGTAAATGCTGACACACTCCCGGGGACCCCCTGTAAATACTGACACACTCCCGGGGACCCCATGTAAATACTGACACACTCCCGAGGACACCCTGTAAATACTGACATACCTCCGGGGACCCACTGTAAATACTGACACACTCCCGGGGACCCCCTGTAAATACTGACACACTACCGGGGACACCCTGTAAATACTGACACACTCCCGGGGACACCCTGTAAATACTGACACACTCCCGGGGAACCCCTGTAAATACTGATACACTACCAGGGACCTCCCTGTAAATACTGACACACTCCCAGGGACCTCCCTGTAAATACTGACTCACTCCCCGGGACACCCTGTAAATACTGACACACTCCCCGGATCTCCCTGTAAATACTGACACACTCCCCGGGACCCCCTGTAAATACTGACACACTCCCCGGTACCCCCTGTAAATACTGACACACTCCTGGGGACCATCTGTAAATACTGACACACTCCCTGGGAATCCCTGTATATACTGACACACTCCAGGGGACTCCCTGTCAATAATGACACAGTCCCAGGGAACCCTGTAAATACTGACACACTCCCAGGGACCCCCTGTAAATACTGACACAATCCCGGGGACCCCCTGCAAATAATAATATACTCCCGGGACCCCCCGGTAAATACTGACATTCTCTGGGATCCCCTGTAAATACTGACACACTCCCGGGGACACCCTGTAAATACTGACATGCCTCCGGGGTCCCGCTGTAAATGCTGACACACTCCCGGGGACCCCCTGTAAATGCTGACACATTCCTGGGGACACCCTGTAAATATTGACACACTCCCGAGGACACCCTGTAAATACTGATGTTCCTCCGGGGACCCCCTGTAAATACTGACACACTCCCCGGGAGCCCCTGTAACTACTGACACACTTCTGGGGACTCCCTGTAAAGACTGACACACGCCCGGGGAACCCCTGTAAATACTGACGCACTCCCCGGGAGCCCTTGTAAAAACCGTCATTCTCTGGGATCCCCTGTATATACTGACACACTCCCGGGGACACCCTGTAAATACTGACATACCTCCGGGGACCCCCTGTAAATACTGACACACTCCCGGGGTCCCCCTGTAAATACTGACACACTCCAGGGGACCCCTGTAAATACTGACATACCTCCGGGGACCCCCTGTAAATACTGACACACTCCCGGGGACCCCCTGTAATTACTGAGATACCTCCGGGGACCCCCTGTAAATACTGACACACTCCCCGGGACCCCGTGTAAATACTGACACACTCCTGGGGACTCCCTGTAAATACTGACACACTCCCAGGGACCACCCTGTAAATACTGACACACGCCCGGGGACCCCCTGTAAATACTGACGCACTCCCCGGGAGCCCTTGTAAATACTGACACACTCCCAGGGACCCCCTGTTAATACTGACACACTCCCGGGGAACCCCTGTTTATAATGACACACTCCAGGGGACACCTTGTAAAAACTGTCAATCTCTGGGATCCCCTGTATATACTGACACACTCCCGGGGCACCCTGTAAATACTGACATACCTCCGGGGACCCACTGTAAATACTGACACACTCCCGGGGACCCCATGTAAATACTGACACACTCCCGGGGACACCCTGTAAATACTGACACACTCTCGGGGACACACTGTAATTACTTACACACTCCCGGGGACCCACGGTAAATACTGACACACTCCCGGGGAACCCCTGTAAATACTGATACACTACCAGGGACCTCCCTGTAAATACTGACACACTCCCCGGGACCCCCTGTAACTACTGACAGACTCCCGGGGACACCCTGTAAATACTTTCACAATCCCGAGGAACCACTGTAAATATTGACACACTCCCAGGGACCTCCCTGTAAATACTGACTCACTCTCCGGGACACCCTGTAAATACTGACACACTCCCCGGATCCCCCTGTAAATACTGACACACTCCCCGGGACCCCCTGTAAATACTGACACACTCCCGGGGACCCCCTGCAAATAATAATATACTCCCGGGACCCCCCTGTAAATACTGACATTCTCTGGGATCCCCTGTAAATACTGACACACTCCCGGGGACACCCTGTAAATACTGACATGCCTCCGGGGTCCTGCTGTAAATGCTGACACACTCCCGGGGACCCCTTGTAAATACTGACACATTACCTGCGACACCCTGTAAATATTGACACACTCCCAAGGACACCCTGTAAATACTGACATTCCTCCGGGGACCCCCTGTAAATACTGACACACTCCCCGGGAGCCCCTGTAAATACTGACACACTCCTGGGGAACCCCTGTAAATACTGACGCACTCCCCGGGAGCCCTTGTAAATACTGACACACTCCCAGGGACTCACTGTAAGTACTGACACACTCCCGGGGAACCCCTGTATATACTGACACACTCCAGGGGACACCTTGTAAAAACCGTCATTCTCTGGGATCCCCTGTATATACTGACACACTCCCGGGGACACCCTGTAAATACTGACACACTCCAGGGGACCCCCTGTAAATACAGACATAACTCCGGGGACCCCCTGTAAATACTGACACACTCCCGGGGACCCCCTGTAAATACTGACACACTACCAGGGACCTCTCTGTAAATACTGACACACGCCCGGGGACCCCCTGTAAATACTGACACACTCCAGGGGACCCCCTGTAAATACAGACATAACTCCGGGGACCCCCTGTAAATACTGACACACTCCCGGGGACCCCCTGTAAATACTGACACACTACCAGGGACCTCTCTGTAAATACTGACACACGCCCGGGAACCCCTGTATATACTGTCACACTCCAGGCGACACCCTGTAAATACTGACACACTCCCGGGGAAGCCTGTAAATACTGACACACTCCCAGGGACCCCCTGTAAACACTGACCCAATCTCGGGGACCCCCTGCAAATAATAATATACTCCCGGGACCCCCCTGTAAATACTGACATTCTCTGGGATCCCCTGTATATACTGACACACTCCCGGGGACCCCCTATAAACACTGACACACTCCCGGGGACCCCCTGTAAATAATGACACACTCCCGAGGACACCCTGTACTACTGACATACCTCCGAGGACCCCCTGTAAATACTGACACACTCTCGGGGACCCCCTGTAAATACTGACACACTCCCGTGGACACCCTGTAAATACTGACACACTCCCGGAGACACCCTGTAAATACTGACATACCTCCGGGGACCCCCTGTAAATACTGACACACGCCCGGGAACCCCTGTAAATACTGACACTCTCCCGGGGACCCCCTGTAAATACTGCCACACTCCCGGGAACCCCTGTAAATACTGACACACACCCAGGGACACCCTGTAAATACTGACACACTCCCGGGGACACCCTGTAAATACTGACTCACTCCCGGGGACCCCTGGAAATACAGACACACTCCAAGGGACCCCCTGTAAATACTGACACACTCCAGGGGACCCCTTGTAAATACTGATACACTTCTGGAGAACCTCTGTAAATACTGACACAGGCCCGGGGACACCCTGTAAATACTGACACACGCCCGGGGACACCCTGTAAATACTGACACACTCCTGGGGACCCCCTGTAAATACTGACACACTCCCGGGGACATCCTGTAAATACTGACACACTCCCGAGGACACCCTGTAAATACTGACATACCTCCGAGGACCCCCTGTAAATACTGACACACTCCCGTGGACACCATGTAAATACTGACACACTCCCGGGGACATCCTGTAAATACTGACACACTCCCGAGGACACCCTGTAAATACTGACATACCTCCGGGGTCCCCTGTAAATACTGACACACTCCCGGGGACACCCTGTAAATACTGACACACTCCCGAGGACACCCTGTAAATACTGACATACCTCCGGGGAACCCCTGTAAATACTGACACACTCCCGGGGAACCCCTGTAAATACTGACACACTACAAGGGACCTCTCTGTAAATACTGACACACTCCCCGGGACCCCCTGTAAATACTGACACACTCCCAGGGACACCCTGTAAATACTTTCACAATCCCGAGGAACCCCTGTAAATACTGACACACTCCCAGGGACCTCCCTGTAAATACTGACTCACTCCCCGGGACACCCTGTAAATACTGACACACTCCCCGGATCCCCCTGTAAATACCGACACACTCCCCGGGACCCCCTGTAAATACTGACACACTCCTGGGGACCCCCTGTAAATACTGACACACTCCCGGGGAATCCCTGTATATACTGACACACTCCAGGGGACACCCTGTAAATAATGACACACTCCCAGGGAACCCTGTAAATACTGACACACTCCCAGTGACCCCCTGTAAATACTGACACACTCCCGGGGACCCCCTGCAAATAATAATATACTCCCGGGACCCCCCTGTAAATACTGACATTCTCTGGTATCCCCTGTAAATGCTGACACGCTCCCGGGGACACCCTGTGAATACTGACACATTCCCGGGGACACCCTGTAAATATTGACACACTCCTGGGGACACCCTGTAAATACTGACACACTCCCCGGGAGCCCCTGTAAATACTGACACACTCCTGGGGACCCCCTGTAAATACTGACACACTCCCGGGGAATCCCTGTATATACTGACACACTCCAGGGGACACCTTGTAAAAACCGTCATTCTCTGGGATCCCCTGTATTTACTGACACACTCCCGGGGACACCCTGTAAATACTGACATACCTCCGGGGACCCCCTGTAAATACTGACGCACTCCTCGGGACCCCCTGTAAATACTGACACACTCCCGGGGACCCCCTGTAAACACTGACACACTCCCGGGGACACCTTGTAAATACTGACATACGTCCGGGGACTTCCTGTAAATACTGACACACTCCCAGGGACCCCCTGTAAATACTGACACACTCCCGGGGACACCCGGTAAATACTGACTCACTCCCGGACACACCCTGTAAATACTGACACACTCCCGGGGAACCCTGTAAATACTGACACACTCCCAGGGAGCCCCTGTAAACACTGACACACTCTCGGGGACCCCCTGCAAATAATAATATACTCCCGGGACCCCCCTGTAAATACTGACATTCTCTGGGATCCCCTGTATATACTGACACACTCCCGGGGACCCCCTGTAAACACTGACACACTCCCGGGGACCCCCTGTAAATACTGACACACTCCCGTGGACACCCTGTAAATACTGACTCACTCCCGGAGACACCCTGTAAATACTGACATACCTCCGGGGACCCCCTGTAAATACTGACACACGCCCAGGAACCCCTGTAAATACTGACACTCTCCCGGGGACCCCCTGTAAATACTGTCACACTCCCGGGGACCCCTGTAAATACTGACACACTCCAAGGGACCCCCTGTAAATACTGACACACTTCCGGGGACCCCTTGTAAATACTGATACACTTCTGGAGAACCTCTGTAAATACTGACACACGCCCGGGGACACCCTGTAAATACTGACACACTCCTGGGGACCCCCTGTAAATACTGACACACTCCCGGGGACCCCTGTAAATACAGACACACTCCAAGGGACCCCCTGTAAATACTGACACACTCCTGGGGACCCCCTGTAAATACTGTCACACTCCCGGGGAATCCCTGTATATACTGACACACTCCAGGGGACACCCTGTAAATAATGACACACTCCCAGGGAACCCTGTAAATACTGACACACTCCCAGTGACCCCCTGTAAATACTGACACACTCCCGGGGACCCCCTGCAAATAATAATATACTCCCGGGACCCCCCTGTAAATACTGACATTCTCTGGGATCCCCTGTAAATACTGACACACTCCCGGGGACCCCCTGTTAATACTGACACACTCCCCGGGACCCCCTGTAAATACTGACACATTCCCTGGGACCTTCTGTAAATACTGACACACTTCCCGGGACCCCCTGTAAATACTGACACACTCCCCGGGACCCACTGTAAATACTGACACACTCCCGGGGACCCGCTGTAAATACTGACACACTCCCGGGGACCCCCTGTAAATACTGACACAATCCCGGGGAACATTTGTATATACTGACACACTCCCGGGGACACCCTGTAAATACTAACACACTCCCGGGGACACCCTGTAAATACTGACACACTCCCGGGGACCCCCTGTAAATACTGACACACTCCCGGGGACCTGCGATAAATACTGACACACTCCCGGGGAACCCCTGCAAATCCTGACACATTCCCAGGGACCTCCCGTAAATACTGACACACTTCCCGCGACCCCCTGTAAATACTGACACACTCCCCGGGTCCCCCTGTAAATGCTGACACACTCCCCGGGATCCCCTGTAAATACTGACACACTCCCAGTGACCTCCCTGTAAATAGTGACACACTCCCCGGGACACCCTGTAAATCCTGAAACACTCCCCGGATCCCCCTGTAAATACTGACACACTCCCCGGGACCCCCTGTAAATACTGACACACTCCCCGGGACCCCCTGTAAATACTGACACACTCCTGGGGACCCCCTGTAAATAATGACACTAACCCCGGGGAACCTTGTAAATACTGACACACTCCCAGGGACCCCCTGTAAATACTGACACACTCCCGGGGACCCCCTGCAAATAATAATATACTCCCGGGACCCCCCTGTAAATACTGACATTCTCTGGGATCCTCTGTAAATACTGACACACTCCCGGGGACACCCTGTAAATACTGACATGCCTCCGGGATCCCGCTGTAAATGCTGACACACTCCCGGGGACACCTTGTAAAAACCGTAATTCTCTGGGATCCCCTGTAAATACTGACACACTCCCGGGGACACCCTGTAAATACTGATACACTCCCGAGGACATCCTGTAAATACTGACATAGCTCCGGAGACACCCTGTAAATACTGACACACTCCCCGGGACCCCGTGTAAATACTGACACACTCCTGGGGACTCCCTGTAAAGACTGACACACGCCCGGGGACCCCCTGTAAATACTGACGCACTCCCCGGGAGCACTTGTAAATACTGACACACTCCCAGGGACCCCCTGTAAATACTGACACACTCCCGGGGAACCCTGTAAATACTGACACACTCCCAGGGACCCCCTGTAAACACTGACACACTCTCGGGGACCCCCTGCAAATAATAATATACTCCCGGGAGCCCCCTGTAAATACTGACATTCTCTGGGATCCCCTGTATATACTGACACACTCCCGGGGACCCCCTGTAAAT
This sequence comes from Pristiophorus japonicus, assembly GCF_044704955.1. Taxonomy (NCBI): domain Eukaryota; kingdom Metazoa; phylum Chordata; class Chondrichthyes; family Pristiophoridae; genus Pristiophorus; species Pristiophorus japonicus. Next base: position 49,741,262 of record NC_091993.1, read on the forward strand.
ACTGACACACTCCCCGGGACTCCCTGTAAATACTGACACACTCCTGGGGACTCCCTGTAAAGATTAACACACGCCCGGGGACCCCCTGTAAATACTGACACATTCCCGGGGACCCCTGTAAATACTGACACACTCCCGGGGACACCCTGTAAATACTGACACACTCCCGAGGATCCCCTGTAAATACTAACATACCTGCGAGGACCCTCTTTAAATACTAACACACTCCCGGGGACCCCATGTAAATACTATCACACTTCCGTGGACACCCTGTAAATACTGACACACTCCCAAAGGACACCCAGTAAATACTGACATAACTCCGGGGACCCCCTGTAAATACTGACAGACTCCCCGGGAGCCCTTGTAAATACTGACACACTCCCCGTGAGCCCTTGTAAATACTGACACACTCCCCGGGACACCCTGTAAATACTGACACACCCCCCGGGTCCCCCTGTAAATACTGACACACCCCTGGGGACCCACTGTAAATACTGACACACTCCCGGTGACCCCCTGTATATAGTGACACACACCTGGGGACCCCCTGTAAATACTGACACACTCCCGGGGACCCACTGTAAATAATGACACACTCCCGGTGACCCCCTGTAATTACTGACACACTCCCCGGGACCCCCTGTAAATACTGACGCACTCCCCGGGACCCACTGTAAATACTGACTCACTCCCCGGGACCACCTGTAAATACTGACACATTCCCGGGGACCCCCTGTAAATGCTGACACACTCCCGGGGAACCACTGTAAATACTGACACACTCCCAGGGACCTCCCTGTAAATACTGACACACTCCCCGGGACACCCTGTAAATACTGACACACTCCCAGGGTCCCCCTGTAAATACTGACACACTCCCCGGGACCCCCTGTAAATACTGACACACTCCCCGGGACACCCTGTAAATACTGACACACTCCTGGGGACCCCCTGTAAATACTGACAATCTTCCAGAGACCCCCTGTAAATACTGACACACTCCCGGGGAACCCCTGTATATACTGACACACTCCAGGGGACACCCTGTAAATAATGACACACTCCCGGGGAACCCTGTAAATACTGACACACTCCCAGGGACCCCCTGTAAATACTGACACACTCCCGGGGATCTCCTGCAAAAAATAATATACTCCCGGGACCCCCCTGTAAATACTGACATTCTCTGGGATCCCCTGTAAATACTGACACACTCCCGGGGACCCCCTGTAAAGACTGACACACTCCCCGGGACCCCCTGTCAATACTGACACATTCCCTGGGACCTTCTGTAAATACTGACACACTTCCCGGGACCCACTGTAAATACTGACACACTCCCGGGGACCCGCTGTAAATACTGACACACTCCCGGGGACCCCCTGTAAATACTGACACAATCCCGGGGAACATCTGTATATACTGACACACTCCCGGGTTCACTCTGTAAATACTAACACACTCCCGGGGACACCCTGTAAATACTGACACAATCCCGGGGAACATCTGTATATACTGACACACTGCCGGGGACACTCTGTAAATACTGACACACTCCCGGGGACCCGCGATAAATACTGACACACTCCCGGGGAACCCCTGCAAATACTGACACACTCCCAGGGACCTCCCGTAAATACTGACACACTCCCCGCGACCCCCTGTAAATACTGACACACTCCCCGGGTCCCCCTGTAAATGCTGACACACTCCCCTGGACCCCCTGTAAATACTGACACACTCCCAGTGACCTCCCTGTAAATAGTGAAACACTCCCCGGGACACCCTGTAAATCCTGAAACACTCCCCGGATCCCCCTGTAAATACTGACACACTCCCCGGGACCCCCTGTAAATACTGACACACTCCCCGGGACCCCCTGTAAATACTGACACACTCCTGGGGACCCCCTGTAAATAATGACACACTCCCGGGGAACCCTGTAAATACTGACACACTCCCAGGGACCCCCTGTAAATACTGACACACTCCCGGGGACCCCCTGCAAATAATAATATACTCCCGGGACCCCCCTGTAAATACTGACATTCTCTGGGATCCTCTGTAAACACTGACACACTCCCGGGGACACCCTGTAAATACTGACATGCCTCCGGGGTCCCGCTGTAAATGCTGACACACTCCCGGGGACACCTTGTAAAAACCGTAATTCTCTGGGATCCCCTGTAAATACTGACACACTCCCGGGGACACCCTGTAAATACTGATACACTCCCGAGGACATCCTGTAAATACTGACATAGCTCCGGGGACCCCCTGTAAATACTGACACACTCCCCGGTACCCCCTGCAAATACTGACACACTCCTGGGGACTCCCTGTAAAGACTGACACACGCCCGGGGACCCCCTGTAAATACTGACGCACTCCCCGGGAGCCCTTGTAAATACTGACACACTCCCAGGGACCCCCTGTAAATACTGACACACTCCCGGGGAACCCTGTAAATACTGACACACTCCCAGGGACCCTCTGTAAACACTGACACACTCTCGGGGACCCCCTGCAAATAATAATATACTCCCGGGACCCCCCTGTAAATATTGACATTCTCTGGGATCCCCTGTATATACTGACACACTCCCGGGGACACCCTGTAAATACTGACATGCCTCCGGGGTCCCGCTGTAAATGCTGACACACTCCCGGGGACCCCCTGTAAATACTGACACACTCCCGGGGACCCCATGTAAATACTGACACACTCCCGAGGACACCCTGTAAATACTGACATACCTCCGGGGACCCACTGTAAATACTGACACACTCCCGGGGACCCCCTGTAAATACTGACACACTACCGGGGACACCCTGTAAATACTGACACACTCCCGGGGACACCCTGTAATTACTGACACACTCCAGGGGACCCCCGGTAAATACTGACACACTCCCGGGGAACCCCTGTAAATACTGATACACTACCAGGGACCTCCCTGTAAATACTGACACACTCCCCGGGACCCCCTGTAAATACTGACAGACTCCCGGGGACACCCTGTAAATACTTTCCCAATCCCGAGGAACCCCTGTAAATACTGACACACTCCCAGGGACCTCCCTGTAAATACTGACTCACTCCCCGGGACACCCTGTAAATACTGACACACTCCCCGGATCCCCCTGTAAATACTGACACACACCCCGGGACCCCCTGTAAATACTGACACACTCCCCGGTACCCCCTGTAAATACTGACACACTCCTGGGGACCATCTGTAAATACTGACACACTCCCTGGGAATCCCTGTATATACTGACACACTCCAGGGGACACCCTGTCAATAATGACACAGTCCCAGGGAACCCTGTAAATACTGACACACTCCCAGGGACCCCCTGTAAATACTGACACAATCCCGGGGACCCCCTGCAAATAATAATATACTCCCGGGACCCCCCGGTAAATACTGACATTCTCTGGGATCCCCTGTAAATACTGACACACTCCCGGGGACACCCTGTAAATACTGACATGCCTCCGGGGTCCCGCTGTAAATGCTGACACACTCCCGGGGACCCCCTGTAAATGCTGACACATTCCTGGGGACACCCTGTAAATATTGACACACTCCCGAGGACACCCTGTAAATACTGACGTTCCTCCGGGGACCCCCTGTAAATACTGACACACTCCCCGGGAGCCCCTGTAACTACTGACACACTTCTGGGGACTCCCTGTAAAGACTGACACACGCCCGGGGAACCCCTGTAAATACTGACGCACTCCCCGGGAGCCCTTGTAAAAACCGTCATTCTCTGGGATCCCCTGTATATACTGACACACTCCCGGGGACACCCTGTAAATACTGACATACCTCCGGGGACCCCCTGTAAATACTGACACACTCCCGGGGACCCCCTGTAAATACTGACACACTCCAGGGGACCCCTGTAAATACTGACATACCTCCGGGGACCCCCTGTAAATACTGACACACTCCCGGGGACCCCCTGTAATTACTGAGATACCTCCGGGGACCCCCTGTAAATACTGACACACTCCCCGGGACCCCGTGTAAATACTGACACACTCCTGGGGACTCCCTGTAAATACTGACACACTCCCAGGGACCTCCCTGTAAATACTGACACACGCCCGGGGACACCCTGTAAATACTGACACACTCCCGGGGACACCCTGTAATTACTGACACACTCCAGGGGACCCCCGGTAAATACTGACACACTCCCGGGGAACCCCTGTAAATACTGATACACTACCAGGGACCTCCCTGTAAATACTGACACACTCCCGGGGACACCCTGTAATTACTGACACACTCCAGGGGACCCCCGGTAAATACTGACACACTCCCGGGGAACCCCTGTAAATACTGATACACTACCAGGGACCTCCCTGTAAATACTGACACACTCCCCGGGACCCCCTGTAAATACTGACAGACTCCCGGGGACACCCTGTAAATACTTTCCCAATCCCGAGGAACCCCTGTAAATACTGACACACTCCCAGGGACCTCCCTGTAAATACTGACTCACTCCCCGGGACACCCTGTAAATACTGACACACTCCCCGGATCCCCTATAAATACTGACACACTCCCCGGGACCCCCTGTAAATACTGACACACTCCCCGGTACCCCCTGTAAATACTGACACACTCCTGGGGACCATCTGTAAATACTGACACACTCCCTGGGAATCCCTGTATATACTGACACACTCCAGGGGACACCCTGTCAATAATGACACAGTCCCAGGGAACCCTGTAAATACTGACACACTCCCAGGGACCCCCTGTAAATACTGACACAATCCCGGGGACCCCCTGCAAATAATAATATACTCCCGGGACCCCCCGGTAAATACTGACATTCTCTGGGATCCCCTGTAAATACTGACACACTCCCGGGGACACCCTGTAAATACTGACATGCCTCCGGGGTCCCGCTGTAAATGCTGACACACTCCCGGGGACCCCCTGTAAATGCTGACACATTCCTGGGGACACCCTGTAAATATTGACACACTCCCGAGGACACCCTGTAAATACTGACGTTCCTCCGGGGACCCCCTGTAAATACTGACACACTCCCCGGGAGCCCCTGTAACTACTGACACACTTCTGGGGACTCCCTGTAAAGACTGACACACGCCCTGGGAACCCCTGTAAATACTGACGCACTCCCCGGGAGCCCTTGTAAAAACCGTCATTCTCTGGGATCCCCTGTATATACTGACACACTCCCGGGGACACCCTGTAAATACTGACATACCTCCGGGGACCCCCTGTAAATACTGACACACTCCCGGGGACCCCCTGTAAATACTGACACACTCCAGGGGACCCCTGTAAATACTGACATACCTCCGGGGACCCCCTGTAAATACTGACACACTCCCGGGGACCCCCTGTAATTACTGAGATACCTCCGGGGACCCCCTGTAAATACTGACACACTCCCCGGGACCCCGTGTAAATACTGACACACTCCTGGGGACTCCCTGTAAATACTGACACACTCCCAGGGACCTCCCTGTAAATACTGACACACGCCCGGGGACCCCCTGTAAATACTGACGCACTCCCCGGGAGCCCTTGTAAATACTGACACACTCCCAGGGACCCCCTGTTAATACTGACACACTCCCGGGGAACCCCTGTTTATAATGACACACTCCAGGGGACACCTTGTAAAAACTGTCAATCTCTGGGATCCCCTGTATATACTGACACACTCCCGGGGCACCCTGTAAATACTGACATACCTCCGGGGACCCACTGTAAATACTGACACACTCCCGGGGACCCCATGTAAATACTGACACACTCCCGGGGACACCCTGTAAATACTGACACACTCTCGGGGACACACTGTAATTACTTACACACTCCCGGGGACCCACGGTAAATACTGACACACTCCCGGGGAACCCCTGTAAATACTGATACACTACCAGGGACCTCCCTGTAAATACTGACACACTCCCCGGGACCCCCTGTAACTACTGACAGACTCCCGGGGACACCCTGTAAATACTTTCACAATCCCGAGGAACCACTGTAAATATTGACACACTCCCAGGGACCTCCCTGTAAATACTGACTCACTCTCCGGGACACCCTGTAAATACTGACACACTCCCCGGATCCCCCTGTAAATACTGACACACTCCCCGGGACCCCCTGTAAATACTGACACACTCCCGGGGACCCCCTGCAAATAATAATATACTCCCGGGACCCCCCTGTAAATACTGACATTCTCTGGGATCCCCTGTAAATACTGACACACTCCCGGGGACACCCTGTAAATACTGACATGCCTCCGGGGTCCTGCTGTAAATGCTGACACACTCCCGGGGACCCCTTGTAAATACTGACACATTACCTGCGACACCCTGTAAATATTGACACACTCCCGAGGACACCCTGTAAATACTGACATTCCTCCGGGGACCCCCTGTAAATACTGACACACTCCCCGGGAGCCCCTGTAAATACTGACACACTCCTGGGGAACCCCTGTAAATACTGACGCACTCCCCGGGAGCCCTTGTAAATACTGACACACTCCCAGGGACTCACTGTAAATACTGACACACTCCCGGGGAACCCCTGTATATACTGACACACTCCAGGGGACACCTTGTAAAAACCGTCATTCTCTGGGATCCCCTGTATATACTGACACACTCCCGGGGACACCCTGTAAATACTGACATACCTCCGGGGACCCCCTGTAAATACTGACACACTCCCGGGGACCCCCTGTAAATACTGACACACTCCAGGGGACCCCCTGTAAATACAGACATAACTCCGGGGACCCCCTGTAAATACTGACACACTCCCGGGGACCCCCTGTAAATACTGACACACTACCAGGGACCTCTCTGTAAATACTGACACACGCCCGGGAACCCCTGTATATACTGACACACTCCAGGCGACACCCTGTAAATACTGACATACTCCCGGGGAACCCTGTAAATACTGACACACTCCCAGGGACCCCCTGTAAACACTGACCCAATCTCGGGGACCCCCTGCAAATAATAATATACTCCCGGGACCCCCCTGTAAATACTGACATTCTCTGGGATCCCCTGTATATACTGACACACTCCCGGGGACCCCCTATAAACACTGACACACTCCCGGGGACCCCCTGTAAATAATGACACACTCCCGAGGACACCCTGTACTACTGACATACCTCCGAGGACCCCCTGTAAATACTGACACACTCTCGGGGACCCCATGTAAATACTGACACACTCCCGTGGACACCCTGTAAATACTGACACACTCCCGGAGACACCCTGTAAATACTGACATACCTCCGGGGACCCCCTGTAAATACTGACACACGCCCGGGAACCCCTGTAAATACTGACACTCTCCCGGGGACCCCCTGTAAATACTGCCACACTCCCGGGGACCCCTGTAAATACTGACACACACCCAGGGACACCCTGTAAATACTGACACACTCCCGGGGACACCCTGTAAATACTGACTCACTCCCGGGGACCCCTGGAAATACAGACACACTCCAAGGGACCCCCTGTAAATACTGACACACTCCAGGGGACACCTTGTAAATACTGATACACTTCTGGAGAACCTCTGTAAATACTGACACAGGCCCGGGGACACCCTGTAAATACTGACACACGCCCGGGGACACCCTGTAAATACTGACACACTCCTGGGGACCCCCTGTAAATACTGACACACTCCCGGGGACATCCTGTAAATACTGACACACTCCCGAGGACACCCTGTAAATACTGACATACCTCCGAGGACCCCCTGTAAATACTGACACACTCCCGTGGACACCATGTAAATACTGACACACTCCCGTGGACACCCTGTAAATACTGACACACTCCCGAGGACACCCTGTAAATACTGACATACCTCCGGGGTCCCCTGTAAATACTGACACACTCCCGGGGGGGACACCCTGTAAATACTGACCCACTTCCGGAGACACCCTGTAAATACTGACATACCTCCGGGGACCCCCTGTAAATACTGACACACGCCCAGGAACCCCTGTAAATACTGACACTCTCCCGGGGACCCCCTGTAAATACTGTCACACTCCCGGGGACCCCTGTAAATACTGACACACTCCAAGGGACCCCCTGTAAATACTGACACACTTCCGGGGACCCCTTGTAAATACTGATACACTTCTGGAGAACCTCTGTAAATACTGACACACGCCCGGGGACACCCTGTAAATACTGACACACTCCTGGGGACCCCCTGTAAATACTGACACACTCCCGGGGACCCCTGTAAATACAGACACACTCCAAGGGACCCCCTGTAAATACTGACACACTCCTGGGGACCCCCTGTAAATACTGTCACACTCCCGGGGAATCCCTGTATATACTGACACACTCCAGGGGACACCCTGTAAATAATGACACACTCCCAGGGAACCCTGTAAATACTGACACACTCCCAGTGACCCCCTGTAAATACTGACACACTCCCGGGGACCCCCTGCAAATAATAATATACTCCCGGGACCCCCCTGTAAATACTGACATTCTCTGGGATCCCCTGTAAATACTGACACACTCCCGGGGACCCCCTGTAAATACTGACACACTCCCCGGGACCCCCTGTAAATACTGACACATTCCCTGGGACCTTCTGTAAATACTGACACACTTCCCGGGACCCCCTGTAAATACTGACACACTCCCCGGGACCCACTGTAAATACTGACACACTCCCGGGGACCCGCTGTAAATACTGACACACTCCCGGGGACCCCCTGTAAATACTGACACAATCCCGGGGAACATTTGTATATACTGACACACTCCCGGGGACACCCTGTAAATACTAACACACTCCCGGGGACACCCTGTAAATACTGACACACTCCCGGGGACCCCCTGTAAATACTGACACACTCCCGGGGACCTGCGATAAATACTGACACACTCCCGGGGAACCCCTGCAAATCCTGACACATTCCCAGGGACCTCCCGTAAATACTGACACACTTCCCGCGACCCCCTGTAAATACTGACACACTCCCCGGATCCCCCTGTAAATGCTGACACACTCCCCGGGATCCCCTGTAAATACTGACACACTCCCAGTGACCTCCCTGTAAATAGTGACACACTCCCCGGGACACCCTGTAAATCCTGAAACACTCCCCGGATCCCCCTGTAAATACTGACACACTCCCCGGGACCCCCTGTAAATACTGACACACTCCCCGGGACCCCCTGTAAATACTGACACACTCCTGGGGACCCCCTGTAAATAATGACACTAACCCCGGGGAACCTTGTAAATACTGACACACTCCCAGGGACCCCCTGTAAATACTGACACACTCCCGGCGACCCCCTGCAAATAATAATATACTCCCGGGACCCCCCTGTAAATACTGACATTCTCTGGGATCCTCTGTAAATACTGACACACTCCCGGGGACACCATGTAAATACTGACATGCCTCCGGGATCCCGCTGTAAATGCTGACACACTCCCGGGGACACCTTGTAAAAACCGTAATTCTCTGGGATCCCCTGTAAATACTGACACACTCCCGGGGACACCCTGTAAATACTGATACACTCCCGAGGACATCCTGTAAATACTGACATAGCTCCGGGGACACCCTGTAAATACTGACACACTCCCCGGGACCCCGTGTAAATACTGACACACTCCTGGGGACTCCCTGTAAAGACTGACACACGCCCGGGGACCCCCTGTAAATACTGACGCACTCCCCGGGAGCACTTGTAAATACTGACACACTCCCAGGGACCCCCTGTAAATACTGACACACTCCCGGGGAACCCTGTAAATACTGACACACTCCCAGGGACCCCCTGTAAACACTGACACACTCTCGGGGACCCCCTGCAAATAATAATATACTCCCGGGAGCCCCCTGTAAATACTGACATTCTCTGGGATCCCCTGTATATACTGACACACTCCCGGGGACACCCTGTAAATACTGACACACTCCCGTGGACACTCTGTAAACACTGACACACTCCCGAGGACACCCTGTAAATACTGACATACCTCCGGGGACCCTCTGTAAATACTTACACACTCCCCGGGACCCCGTGTAAATACTGACACACTCCTGGGGACTCCCGATAAATACTGACACACGCCCGGGGACCCCCTGTAAATACTGACGCACACCCCGGGAGCCCTTGTAAATACTGACACACTCCCAGGGACCCCCTGTTAATATTGACACACTCCCGGGGAACCCCTCTATAAACTGACACACTCCAGGGGACACCTTGTTTAAAAACTGTCAATCTCTGGGATCCCCTGTATATACTGACACACTCCCGGGGACACCCTATAAATACTGACACACTCCCGGGGACACCCTGTAAATACTGACACACTCCCTGGGACACCCTGTAATTACTGACACACTCCAGGGGACCCCCGGTAAATACTGACACACTCCCGGGGAACCCCTGTAAATACTGATACTCTACCAGGGACCTCCCTGTAAATACTGACACATTCCCCGGGACCCCCTGTAAATACTGACAGACTCCCGGGGACACCCTGTAAATACTTTCACAATCCCGAGGAACCCCTGTAAATAATGACACACTCACAGGGACCTCCCTGTAAATACTGACTCACTCCCCGGGACACCCAGTAAATACTGACACACTCCCCGGATCCCCCTGTAAATACTGACACACTCCCCGGGACCCCCTGTAAATACTGACACACTCCCCGGTACCCCCTGTAAATACTGACACACTCCTGGGGACCCTCTGTAAATACTGACACACTCCATGGGAATCCCTGTATATACTGACACACTCCAGGAGACACCCTGTCAATAATGACACACTCCCAGGGAACCCTGTAAATACTGACACACTCCCAGGGACCCCCTGTAAATACTGACACACTCCCGGGGACCCCCTGCAAATAATAATATACTCCCGGGACCCCCCTGTAAATACTGACATTCTCTGGGATCCCCTGTAAATACTGACACACTCCCGGGGACACCCTGTAAATACTGACATGCCTCCGGGGTCCCGCTGTAAATGCTGACACACTCCCGGGGACCCCCTGTAAATACTGACACATTCCCGGGGACACCCTGTAAATATTGACACACTCCCAAGGACACCCTGTAAATACTGACATTCCTCCGGGGACCCCCTGTAAATACTGACACACTCCCCGGGAGCCCCTGTAACTACTGACACACTCCTGGGGACTCCCGGTAAAGACTGACACACACCCGGGGAACCCCTGTAAATACTGACGCACTCCCCGGGAGCCCTTGTAAAAACCGTCATTCTCTGGGATCCCCTGTATATACTGACACACTCCCGGGGACACCCTGTAAATACTGACATACCTCCGGGGACCCCCTGTAAATACTGACACACTCCCGGGGACCCCCTGTAAATACTGACACACTCCAGGGGACCCCCTGTAGATACTGACATACCTCCGGGGACCCCCTGTAAATACTGACACACTCCCGGGGACCCCCTGTAATTACTGACATACCTCCAGGGACCCCCTGTAAATACTGACACACTCCCCGGGACCCCGTGTACATACTGACACACTCCTGGGGACTCCCTGTAAATACTGACACACGCCCGGGGACCCCCTGTAAATACTGACGCACTCCCCGGGAGCCCTTGTAAATACTGACACACTCCCAGGGACCCCCTGTTAATACTGGCACACTCCCGGGGAACCCCTGTTTATAATGACACACTCCAGGGGACACCTTGTAAAAACTGTCAATCTCTGGGATCCCCTGTATATACTGACACACTCCCGGGGCACCCTGTAAATACTGACATACCTCCGGGGACCCACTGTAAATACTGACACACTCCCGGGGACCCCATGTAAATACTGACACACTCCCGGGGACACCCTGTAAATACTGACACACTCTCGGTGACACACTGTAATTACTGACACACTCCCGGGGACCCACGGTAAATACTGACACACTCCCGGGGAACCCCTGTAAATACTGATACACTACCAGGGACCTCCCTGTAAATACTGACACACTCCCCGGGACCCCCTGTAAATACTGACAGACTCCCGGGGACACCCTGTAAATACTTTCACAATCCCGAGGAACCACTGTAAATACTGACACACTCCCCGGATCCCCCTGTAAATACTGACACACTCCCCGGGACCCCCTGTAAATACTGACACACTCCCGGGGACCACCTGCAAATAATAATATACTCCCGGGACCCCCCTGTAAATACTGACATTCTCTGGGATCCCCTGTAAATACTGACACACTCCCGGGGACACCCTGCAAATAATAATATACTCCCGGGACCCCCCTGTAAATACTGACATTCTCTGGGACCCCCTATAAATACTGACACATTACATGCGACACCCTGTAAATATTGACACACTCCCGGGGACACCCTGTAAATACTGACTCACTCCCGGGGACCCCTGGAAATACATACACACTCCAAGGGACCCCCTGTAAATACTGACACACTCCAGGGGACCCCTTGTAAATACTGACATACCTCCGAGGACCCCCTGTAAATACTGACACACTCCCGTGGACACCATGTAAATACTGACACACTCCCGTGGACACCCTGTAAATACTGACACACTCCCGAGGACACCCTGTAAATACTGACATACCTCTGGGGTCCCCTGTAAATACTGACACACTCTCCGGGACCCCCTGTAAATACTGACACACTCCTGGGGACTCCCTGTAAATACTGACACACGCCCGAGGACCCCCTGTAAATACTGACACACTCCAGGGGACACCCTGTAAATACTGACACACTCCCGGGGAATCCCTGTATATACTGACACACTCCCAGGAACACCCTGTAAATACTTTCACAATCCCGAGGAACCCCTGTAAATACTGACACACTCCCAGGGACCTCCCTGTAAATACTGACTCACTCCCCGGGACACCCTGTAAATACTGACACACTCCACGGGACCCCCTGTAAATACTGACACATTCCCCGTATCCCCCTGTAAATACTGACACACTCCCCGGGACCCCCTGTAAATACTGACACACTCCTGGGGAACCCCTGTAAATACTGACACACTCCCGGGGAATCCCTGTATATACTGACACACTCCAGGGGACACCCTGTAAATAATGACACACTCCCAGGGAACCCTGTAAATACTGACACACTCCCAGTGACCCCCTGTAAATACTGACACACTCCCGGGGACCCCCTGCAAATAATAATATACTCCCGGGACCCCCCTATAAATACTGACATTCTCTGGGATCCCCTGTATATACTGACACACTCCCGGGGACCCCCTATAAACACTGACACACTCCCGGGGACCCACTGTAAATAATGACACACTCCCGAGGACACCCTGTACGACTGACATACCTCCGAGGACCCCCTGTAAATACTGACACACTCTCGGGGACCCCATGTAAATACTGACACACTCCCGTGGACACCCTGTAAATACTGACACACTCCCGGAGACACCCTGTAAATACTGACATACCTCCGGGGACCCCCTGTAAATACTGACACACGCCCGGGAACCCCTGTAAATACTGACACTCTCCCGGGGACCCCCTGTAAATACTGCCACACTCCCGGGGACCCCTGTAAATACTGACACACACCCAGGGACACCCTGTAAATACTGACACACTCCCGGGGACACCCTGTAAATACTGACTCACTCCCGGGGACCCCTGGAAATACATACACACTCCAAGGGACCCCCTGTAAATACTGACACACTCCAGGGGACCCCTTGTAAATACTGACATACCTCCGAGGACCCCCTGTAAATACTGACACACTCCCGTGGACACCATGTAAATACTGACACACTCCCGAGGACACCCTGTAAATACTGACATACCTCTGGGGTCCCCTGTAAATACTGACACACTCTCCGGGACCCCCTGTAAATACTGACACACTCCTGGGGACTCCCTGTAAATACTGACACACGCCCGAGGACCCCCTGTAAATACTGACACACTCCAGGGGACACCCTGTAAATACTGACACACTCCCGGGGAATCCCTGTATATACTGACACACTCCCAGGGACACCCTGTAAATACTTTCACAATCCCGAGGAACCCCTGTAAATACTGACACACTCCCAGGGACCTCCCTGTAAATACTGACTCACTCCCCGGGACACCCTGTAAATACTGACACACTCCCCGGATCCCCCTGTAAATACTGACACACTCCCCGGGACCCCCTGTAAATACTGACACACTCCTGGGGACCCCCTGTAAATACTGACACACTCCCGGGGAATCCCTCTATATACTGACACACTCCAGGGGACACCCTGTAAATAATGACACACTCCCAGGGAACCCTGTAAATACTGACACACTCCCAGTGACCCCCTGTAAATACTGACACACTCCCGGGGACCCCCTGCAAATAATAATATACTCCCGGGACCCCCCTATAAATACTGACATTCTCTGGGATCCCCTGTATATACTGACACACTCCCGGGGACCCCCTATAAACACTGACAGACTCCCGGGGACCCAATGTAAATAATGACACACTCCCGGGGACCCCATGTAAATACTGACACACTCCCGTGGACACCCTGTAAATACTGACACACTCCCCGGGAGCCCTTGTAAATACTGACACACTCCCAGGGACCCCCTGTTAATACTGACACACTCCCGGGGAACCCCTCTATATACTGACACACTCCAGGGGACACCTTGTTAAAAACTGTCAATCTCTGGGATCCCCTGTATATACTGACACACTCCCGGGGACACCCTGTAAATACTGACATACCTCCGGGGACCCACTGTAAATACTGACACACTCCCGGGGACCCCCTGTAAATACTGACACACTCCCGGGGACACCCTGTAAATACTGACACACTCCCGGGGACCCCCTGCAAATAATAATATACTCCCGGGACCCCCCTGTAAATACTGACATTCTCTGGGATCCCCTGTAAATACTGACACACTCCCGGGGACACCCTGTAAATACTGACATGCCTCCGGGGTCCCGCTGTAAATGCTGACACACTCCCGGGGACCCCCTGTAAATACTGACACATTCCCGGGGACACCCTGTAAATATTGACACACTCCCAAGGACACCCTGTAAATACTGACATTCCTCCGGGGACCCCCTGTAAATACTGACACACTCCCCGGGAGCCCCTGTAACTACTGACACACTCCTGGGGACTCCCGGTAAAGACTGACACACACCCGGGGAACCCCTGTAAATACTGACGCACTCCCCGGGAGCCCTTGTAAAAACCGTCATTCTCTGGGATCCCCTGTATATACTGACACACTCCCGGGGACACCCTGTAAATACTGACATACCTCCGGGGACCCCCTGTAAATACTGACACACTCCCGGGGACCCCCTGTAAATACTGACACACTCCAGGGGACCCCCTGTAGATACTGACATACCTCCGGGGACCCCCTGTAAATACTGACACACTCCCGGGGACCCCCTGTAATTACTGACATACCTCCAGGGACCCCCTGTAAATACTGACACACTCCCCGGGACCCCGTGTACATACTGACACACTCCTGGGGACTCCCTGTAAATACTGACACACGCCCGGGGACCCCCTGTAAATACTGACGCACTCCCCGGGAGCCCTTGTAAATACTGACACACTCCCAGGGACCCCCTGTTAATACTGGCACACTCCCGGGGAACCCCTGTTTATAATGACACACTCCAGGGGACACCTTGTAAAAACTGTCAATCTCTGGGATCCCCTGTATATACTGACACACTCCCGGGGCACCCTGTAAATACTGACATACCTCCGGGGACCCACTGTAAATACTGACACACTCCCGGGGACCCCATGTAAATACTGACACACTCCCGGGGACACCCTGTAAATACTGACACACTCTCGGTGACACACTGTAATTACTGACACACTCCCGGGGACCCACGGTAAATACTGACACACTCCCGGGGAACCCCTGTAAATACTGATACACTACCAGGGACCTCCCTGTAAATACTGACACACTCCCCGGGACCCCCTGTAAATACTGACAGACTCCCGGGGACACCCTGTAAATACTTTCACAATCCCGAGGAACCACTGTAAATACTGACACACTCCCCGGATCCCCCTGTAAATACTGACACACTCCCCGGGACCCCCTGTAAATACTGACACACTCCCGGGGACCCCCTGCAAATAATAATATACTCCCGGGACCCCCCTGTAAATACTGACATTCTCTGGGATCCCCTGTAAATACTGACACACTCCCGGGGACACCCTGCAAATAATAATATACTCCCGGGACCCCCCTGTAAATACTGACATTCTCTGGGACCCCCTATAAATACTGACACATTACATGCGACACCCTGTAAATATTGACACACTCTCGAGGACACCCTGTAAATACTGACATTCCTCCGGGGACCTCCTGTAAATACTGACACACTCCCCGGGACCCCCTGTAAATACTGACACACTCCTGGGGACTCCCTGTAAAGACTGACACACACCCGGGGAACCCCTGTAAATACTGACGCACTCCCCGGGAGCCCTTGTAAATACTGACACACTCCCAGGGACCCCCTGTAAACACTGACACAATCTCAGGGACCCCCTGCAAATAATAATATACTCCCAGGACCCCCCTGTAAATACTGACATTCTCTGGGATCCCCTGTATATACTGACCACACTCCCGGGGTCCCCCTATAAACACTGACACACTCCCGGGGACCCCCTGTAAATAATGACACACTCCCGAGGACACCCTGTACGACTGACATACCTCCGAGGACCCCCTGTAAATACTGACACACTCTCGGGGACCCCATGTAAATACTGACACACTCCCGTGGACACCCTGTAAATACTGACACACTCCCGGAGACACCCTGTAAATACTGACATACCTCCGGGGACCCCCTGTAAATACTGACACACGCCCGGGAACCCCTGTAAATACTGACACTCTCCCGGGGACCCCCTGTAAATACTGCCACACTCCCGGGGACCCCTGTAAATACTGACACACACCCAGGGACACCCTGTAAATACTGACACACTCCCGGGGACACCCTGTAAATACTGACTCACTCCCGGGGACCCCTGGAAATACATACACACTCCAAGGGACCCCCTGTAAATACTGACACACTCCAGGGGACCCCTTGTAAATACTGACATACCTCCGAGGACCCCCTGTAAATACTGACACACTCCCGTGGACACCATGTAAATACTGACACACTCCCGTGGACACCCTGTAAATACTGACACACTCCCGAGGACACCCTGTAAATACTGACATACCTCTGGGGTCCCCTGTAAATACTGACACACTCTCCGGGACCCCCTGTAAATACTGACACACTCCTGGGGACTCCCTGTAAATACTGACACACGCCCGAGGACCCCCTGTAAATACTGACACACTCCAGGGGACACCCTGTAAATACTGACACACTCCCGGGGAATCCCTGTATATACTGACACACTCCCAGGAACACCCTGTAAATACTTTCACAATCCCGAGGAACCCCTGTAAATACTGACACACTCCCAGGGACCTCCCTGTAAATACTGACTCACTCCCCGGGACACCCTGTAAATACTGACACACTCCACGGGACCCCCTGTAAATACTGACACATTCCCCGTATCCCCCTGTAAATACTGACACACTCCCCGGGACCCCCTGTAAATACTGACACACTCCTGGGGAACCCCTGTAAATACTGACACACTCCCGGGGAATCCCTGTATATACTGACACACTCCAGGGGACACCCTGTAAATAATGACACACTCCCAGGGAACCCTGTAAATACTGACACACTCCCAGTGACCCCCTGTAAATACTGACACACTCCCGGGGACCCCCTGCAAATAATAATATACTCCCGGGACCCCCCTATAAATACTGACATTCTCTGGGATCCCCTGTATATACTGACACACTCCCGGGGACCCCCTATAAACACTGACACACTCCCGGGGACCCACTGTAAATAATGACACACTCCCGAGGACACCCTGTACGACTGACATACCTCCGAGGACCCCCTGTAAATACTGACACACTCTCGGGGACCCCATGTAAATACTGACACACTCCCGTGGACACCCTGTAAATACTGACACACTCCCGGAGACACCCTGTAAATACTGACATACCTCCGGGGACCCCCTGTAAATACTGACACACGCCCGGGAACCCCTGTAAATACTGACACTCTCCCGGGGACCCCCTGTAAATACTGCCACACTCCCGGGGACCCCTGTAAATACTGACACACACCCAGGGACACCCTGTAAATACTGACACACTCCCGGGGACACCCTGTAAATACTGACTCACTCCCGGGGACCCCTGGAAATACTGACACACTCCAAGGGACCCCCTGTAAATACTGACACACTCCAGGGGACCCCTTGTAAATACTGACATACCTCCGAGGACCCCCTGTAAATACTGACACACTCCCGTGGACACCATGTAAATACTGACACACTCCCGAGGACACCCTGTAAATACTGACATACCTCTGGGGTCCCCTGTAAATACTGACACACTCTCCGGGACCCCCTGTAAATACTGACACACTCCTGGGGACTCCCTGTAAATACTGACACACGCCCGAGGACCCCCTGTAAATACTGACACACTCCAGGGGACACCCTGTAAATACTGACACACTCCCGGGGAATCCCTGTATATACTGACACACTCCCAGGGACACCCTGTAAATACTTTCACAATCCCGAGGAACCCCTGTAAATACTGACACACTCCCAGGGACCTCCCTGTAAATACTGACTCACTCCCCGGGACACCCTGTAAATACTGACACACTCCCCGGATCCCCCTGTAAATACTGACACACTCCCCGGGACCCCCTGTAAATACTGACACACTCCTGGGGACCCCCTGTAAATACTGACACACTCCCGGGGAATCCCTCTATATACTGACACACTCCAGGGGACACCCTGTAAATAATGACACACTCCCAGGGAACCCTGTAAATACTGACACACTCCCAGTGACCCCCTGTAAATACTGACACACTCCCGGGGACCCCCTGCAAATAATAATATACTCCCGGGACCCCCCTATAAATACTGACATTCTCTGGGATCCCCTGTATATACTGACACACTCCCGGGGACCCCCTATAAACACTGACAGACTCCCGGGGACCCACTGTAAATAATGACACACTCCCGGGGACCCCATGTAAATACTGACACACTCCCGTGGACACCCTGTAAATACTGACACACTCCCCGGGAGCCCTTGTAAATACTGACACACTCCCAGGGACCCCCTGTTAATACTGACACACTCCCGGGGAACCCCTCTATATACTGACACACTCCAGGGGACACCTTGTTAAAAACTGTCAATCTCTGGGATCCCCTGTATATACTGACACACTCCCGGGGACACCCTGTAAATACTGACATACCTCCGGGGACCCACTGTAAATACTGACACACTCCCGGGGACCCCCTGTAAATACTGACACACTCCCGGGGACACCCTGTAAATACTGACACACTCCCGGGGACACCCTGTAATTACTGACACACTCCAGGGGACCCCCGGTAAATACTGGCACACTCCCGGGGAACCCCTGTAAATACTGATACACTACCAGGGACCTCCCTGTAAATACTGACACACTCCCCGGGACCCCCTGTAAATACTGACAGACTCCCGGGGACACCCTGTAAATACTTTCACAATCCCGAGGAACCCCTGTAAATACTGACACACTCACAGGGACCTCCCTGTAAATACTGACTCACTCCCCGGGACACCCAGTAAATACTGACACACTCCCCGGATCCCCCTGTAAATACTGACACACTCCCCGGGACCCCCTGTAAATACTGACACACTCCCCGGTACCCCCTGTAAATACTGACACACTCCTGGGGACCCTCTGTAAATACTGACACACTCCCTGGGAATCCCTGTATATACTGACACACTCCAGGAGACACCCTGTCAATAATGACACACTCCCAGGGAACCCTGTAAATACTGACACACTCCCAGGGACCCCCTGTAAATACTGACACACTCCCGGGGACCCCCTGCAAATAATAATATACTCCCGGGACCCCCCTGTAAATACTGACATTCTCTGGGATCCCCTGTAAATACTGACACACTCCCGGGGACACCCTGTAAATACTGACATGCCTCCGGGGTCCCGCTGTAAATGCTGACACACTCCCGGGGACCCCCTGTAAATACTGACACATTCCCGGGGACACCCTGTAAATATTGACACACTCCCAAGGACACCCTGTAAATACTGACATTCCTCCGGGGACCCCCTGTAAATACTGACACACTCCCCGGGAGCCCCTGTAACTACTGACACACTCCTGGGGACTCCCGGTAAAGACTGACACACACCCGGGGAACCCCTGTAAATACTGACGCACTCCCCGGGAGCCCTTGTAAAAACCGTCATTCTCTGGGATCCCCTGTATATACTGACACACTCCCGGGGACACCCTGTAAATACTGACATACCTCCGGGGACCCCCTGTAAATACTGACACACTCCCGGGGACCCCCTGTAAATACTGACACACTCCAGGGGACCCCGTGTAGATACTGACATACCTCCGGGGACCCCCTGTAAATACTGACACACTCCCGGGGACCCCCTGTAATTACTGACATACCTCCAGGGACCCCCTGTAAATACTGACACACTCCCCGGGACCCCGTGTACATACTGACACACTCCTGGGGACTCCCTGTAAATACTGACACACGCCCGGGGACCCCCTGTAAATACTGACGCACTCCCCGGGAGCCCTTGTAAATACTGACACACTCCCAGGGACCCCCTGTTAATACTGGCACACTCCCGGGGAACCCCTGTTTATAATGACACACTCCAGGGGACACCTTGTAAAAACTGTCAATCTCTGGGATCCCCTGTATATACTGACACACTCCCGGGGCACCCTGTAAATACTGACATACCTCCGGGGACCCACTGTAAATACTGACACACTCCCGGGGACCCCATGTAAATACTGACACACTCCCGGGGACACCCTGTAAATACTGACACACTCTCGGTGACACACTGTAATTACTGACACACTCCCGGGGACCCACGGTAAATACTGACACACTCCCGGGGAACCCCTGTAAATACTGATACACTACCAGGGACCTCCCTGTAAATACTGACACACTCCCCGGGACCCCCTGTAAATACTGACAGACTCCCGGGGACACCCTGTAAATACTTTCACAATCCCGAGGAACCACTGTAAATACTGACACACTCCCCGGATCCCCCTGTAAATACTGACACACTCCCCGGGACCCCCTGTAAATACTGACACACTCCCGGGGACCCCCTGCAAATAATAATATACTCCCGGGACCCCCCTGTAAATACTGACATTCTCTGGGATCCCCTGTAAATACTGACACACTCCCGGGGACACCTGCAAATAATAATATACTCCCGGGACCCCCCTGTAAATACTGACATTCTCTGGGACCCCCTATAAATACTGACACATTACATGCGACACCCTGTAAATATTGACACACTCTCGAGGACACCCTGTAAATACTGACATTCCTCCGGGGACCTCCTGTAAATACTGACACACTCCCCGGGACCCCCTGTAAAGACTGACACACACCCGGAGAACCCCTGTAAATACTGACGCACTCCCCGGGAGCCCTTGTAAATACTGACACACTCCCAGGGACCCCCTGTAAACACTGACACAATCTCAGGGACCCCCTGCAAATAATAATATACTCCCAGGACCCCCCTGTAAATACTGACATTCTCTGGGATCCCCTGTATATACTGACCACACTCCCGGGGTCCCCCTATAAACACTGACACACTCCCGGGGACCCCCTGTAAATAATGACACACTCCCGAGGACACCCTGTACGACTGACATACCTCCGAGGACCCCCTGTAAATACTGACACACTCTCGGGGACCCCATGTAAATACTGACACACTCCCGTGGACACCCTGTAAATACTGACACACTCCCGGAGACACCCTGTAAATACTGACATACCTCCGGGGACCCCCTGTAAATACTGACACACGCCCGGGAACCCCTGTAAATACTGACACTCTCCCGGGGACCCCCTGTAAATACTGCCACACTCCCGGGGACCCCTGTAAATACTGACACACACCCAGGGACACCCTGTAAATACTGACACACTCCCGGGGACACCCTGTAAATACTGACTCACTCCCGGGGACCCCTGGAAATACATACACACTCCAAGGGACCCCCTGTAAATACTGACACACTCCAGGGGACCCCTTGTAAATACTGACATACCTCCGAGGACCCCCTGTAAATACTGACACACTCCCGTGGACACCATGTAAATACTGACACACTCCCGTGGACACCCTGTAAATACTGACACACTCCCGAGGACACCCTGTAAATACTGACATACCTCTGGGGTCCCCTGTAAATACTGACACACTCTCCGGGACCCCCTGTAAATACTGACACACTCCTGGGGACTCCCTGTAAATACTGACACACGCCCGAGGACCCCCTGTAAATACTGACACACTCCAGGGGACACCCTGTAAATACTGACACACTCCCGGGGAATCCCTGTATATACTGACACACTCCCAGGAACACCCTGTAAATACTTTCACAATCCCGAGGAACCCCTGTAAATACTGACACACTCCCAGGGACCTCCCTGTAAATACTGACTCACTCCCCGGGACACCCTGTAAATACTGACACACTCCACGGGACCCCCTGTAAATACTGACACATTCCCCGGATCCCCCTGTAAATACTGACACACTCCCCGGGACCCCCTGTAAATACTGACACACTCCTGGGGAACCCCTGTAAATACTGACACACTCCCGGGGAATCCCTGTATATACTGACACACTCCAGGGGACACCCTGTAAATAATGACACACTCCCAGGGAACCCTGTAAATACTGACACACTCCCAGTGACCCCCTGTAAATACTGACACACTCCCGGGGACCCCCTGCAAATAATAATATACTCCCGGGACCCCCCTATAAATACTGACATTCTCTGGGATCCCCTGTATATACTGACACACTCCCGGGGACCCCCTATAAACACTGACACACTCCCGGGGACCCACTGTAAATAATGACACACTCCCGAGGACACCCTGTACGACTGACATACCTCCGAGGACCCCCTGTAAATACTGACACACTCTCGGGGACCCCATGTAAATACTGACACACTCCCGTGGACACCCTGTAAATACTGACACACTCCCGGAGACACCCTGTAAATACTGACATACCTCCGGGGACCCCCTGTAAATACTGACACACGCCCGGGAACCCCTGTAAATACTGACACTCTCCCGGGGACCCCCTGTAAATACTGCCACACTCCCGGGGACCCCTGTAAATACTGACACACACCCAGGGACACCCTGTAAATACTGACACACTCCCGGGGACACCCTGTAAATACTGACTCACTCCCGGGGACCCCTGGAAATACTGACACACTCCAAGGGACCCCCTGTAAATACTGACACACTCCAGGGGACCCCTTGTAAATACTGACATACCTCCGAGGACCCCCTGTAAATACTGACACACTCCCGTGGACACCATGTAAATACTGACACACTCCCGAGGACACCCTGTAAATACTGACATACCTCTGGGGTCCCCTGTAAATACTGACACACTCTCCGGGACCCCCTGTAAATACTGACACACTCCTGGGGACTCCCTGTAAATACTGACACACGCCCGAGGACCCCCTGTAAATACTGACACACTCCAGGGGACACCCTGTAAATACTGACACACTCCCGGGGAATCCCTGTATATACTGACACACTCCCAGGGACACCCTGTAAATACTTTCACAATCCCGAGGAACCCCTGTAAATACTGACACACTCCCAGGGACCTCCCTGTAAATACTGACTCACTCCCCGGGACACCCTGTAAATACTGACACACTCCCCGGATCCCCCTGTAAATACTGACACACTCCCCGGGACCCCCTGTAAATACTGACACACTCCTGGGGACCCCCTGTAAATACTGACACACTCCCGGGGAATCCCTCTATATACTGACACACTCCAGGGGACACCCTGTAAATAATGACACACTCCCAGGGAACCCTGTAAATACTGACACACTCCCAGTGACCCCCTGTAAATACTGACACACTCCCGGGGACCCCCTGCAAATAATAATATACTCCCGGGACCCCCCTATAAATACTGACATTCTCTGGGATCCCCTGTATATACTGACACACTCCCGGGGACCCCCTATAAACACTGACAGACTCCCGGGGACCCACTGTAAATAATGACACACTCCCGGGGACCCCATGTAAATACTGACACACTCCCGTGGACACCCTGTAAATACTGACACACTCCCCGGGAGCCCTTGTAAATACTGACACACTCCCATGGACCCCCTGTTAATACTGACACACTCCCGGGGAACCCCTCTATATACTGACACACTCCAGGGGACACCTTGTTAAAAACTGTCAATCTCTGGGATCCCCTGTATATACTGACACACTCCCGGGGACACCCTGTAAATACTGACATACCTCCGGGGACCCACTGTAAATACTGACACACTCCCGGGGACCCCCTGTAAATACTGACACACTCCCGGGGACACCCTGTAAATACTGACACACTCCCGGGGACACCCTGTAATTACTGACACACTCCAGGGGACCCCCGGTAAATACTGGCACACTCCCGGGGAACCCCTGTAAATACTGATACACTACCAGGGACCTCCCTGTAAATACTGACACACTCCCCGGGACCCCCTGTAAATACTGACAGACTCCCGGGGACACCCTGTAAATACTTTCACAATCCCGAGGAACCCCTGTAAATACTGACACACTCACAGGGACCTCCCTGTAAATACTGACTCACTCCCCGGGACAGCCAGTAAATACTGACACACTCCCCGGATCCACCTGTAAATACTGACACACACCCCGGGACCCCCTGTAAATACTGACACACTCCCCGGTACCCCCTGTAAATACTGACACACTCCAGGGGACACCCTGTCAATAATGACACACTCCCAGGGAACCCTGTAAATACTGACACACTCCCAGGGACCCCCTGCAAATACTGACACACTCCCGGGGACCCCCTGCAAATAATAATATACTCCCGGGACCCCCCTGTAAATACTGACATTCTCTGGGATCCCCTGTAAATACTGACACACTCCCGGGGACACCCTGTAAATACTGACATGCCTCCGGGGTCCCGCTGTAAATGCTGACACACTCCCGGGGACCCCCTGTAAATACTGACACATTCCCGGGGACACCCTGTAAATATTGACACACTCCCAAGGACACCCTGTAAATACTGACATTCCTCCGGGGACCCCCTGTAAATACTGACACACTCCCCGGGAGCCCCTGTAACTACTGACACACTCCTGGGGACTCCCGGTAAAGACTGACACACACCCGGGGAACCCCTGTAAATACTGACGCACTCCCCGGGAGCCCTTGTAAAAACCGTCATTGTCTGGGATCCCCTGTATATACTGACACACTCCCGGGGACACCCTGTAAATACTGACATACCTCCGGGGATCCCCTGTAAATACTGACACATTCCCGGGGACCCCCTGTAAATACTGACACACTCCAGGGGACCCCCTGTAAATACTGACATACCTCCGGGGACCCCCTGTAAATACTGACACACTCCCGGGGACCCCCTGTAATTACTGACATACCTCCGGGGACCCCCTGTAAATACTGACACACTCCCCGGGACCCCGTGTACATACTGACACACTCCTGGGGACTCCCTGTAAATACTGACACACGCCCGGGGACCCCCTGTAAATACTGACGCACTCCCCGGGAGCCCTTGTAAATACTGACACACTCCCAGGGACCCCCTGTTAATACTGACACACTCCCGGGGAACCCCTGTTTATAATGACACACTCCAGGGGACACCTTGTAAAAACTGTCAATCTCTGGGATCCCCTGTATATACTGACACACTCCCGGGGCACCCTGTAAATACTGACATACCTCCGGGGACCCACTGTAAATACTGACACACTCCCGGGGACCCCATGTAAATACTGACACACTCCCGGGGACACCCTGTAAATACTGACACACTCTCGGGGACACACTGTAATTACTGACACACTCCCGGGGACCCACGGTAAATACTGACACACTCCCGGGGAACCCCTGTAAATACTGATACACTACCAGGGACCTCCCTGTAAATACTGACAAACTCCCCGGGACCCCCTGTAAATACTGACAGACTCCCGGGGACACCCTGTAAATACTTTCACAATCCCGAGGAACCACTGTAAATACTGACACACTCCCAGGGACCTCCCTGTAAATACTGACTCACTCTCCGGGACACCCTGTAAATACTGACACACTCCCCGGATCCCCCTGTAAATACTGACACACTCCCCGGGACCCCCTGTAAATACTGACACACTCCGGGTACCCCCTGCAAATAATAATATACTCCCGGGACCCCCCTGTAAATACTGACATTCTCTGGGATCCCCTGTAAATACTGACACACTCCCGGGGACACCCTGTAAATACTGACATGCCTCCGGGGTCCCGCTGTAAATGCTGACACACTCCCGTGGACCCCCTGTAAATACTGACACATTACCTGCGACACCCTGTAAATATTGACACACTCTCGAGGACACCCTGTAAATACTGACATTCCTCCGGGGACCCCTGTAAATACTGACACACTCCAGGGGAAACCTTGTAAAAACCGTCATTCTCTGGGATCCCCTGTCTCTACTGACACACTCCCGGGGACACCCTGTAAATACTGACATACCTCCGGGGACCCCTGTAAATACTGACACACTCCCGGGGACCCCCTGTAAATACTGACACACTCCAGGGGACCCCCTGTAAATACTGACACACTCCCGGTGACCCCCTGTAAATATTGACACACTACCAGGGACCTCCCTGTAAATACTGACACACGCCCGGGAACCCCTGTATATACTGACACACTCCAGGCGACACCCTGTAAATACTGACACACTCCCGGGGAACCCTGTAAATACTGACACACTCCCAGGGACCCCCTGTAAACACTGACACAATCTCGGGGACCCCCTGCAAATAATAATATACTCCCGGGAACCCCTGTAAATACTGACATTCTCTGGGATCCCCTGTATATACTGACACACTCCCGGGGACCCCCTATAAACACTGACACACTCCCGGGGACACCCTGTAAATACTGACACACTCCCGAGGACACCCTGTAAATACTGACACACTCCCGAGGACACCCTGTAAATACTGACATACCTCCGGGGTCCCCTGTAAATACTGACACACTCTCCGGGACCCCCTGTAAATACTGACACACTCCTGTGGACTCCCTGTAAATACTGACACACGCCCGAGGACCCCCTGTAAATACTGACACACTCCAGGGGACACCCTGTAAATACTGACACACTCCCAGGGACCCCTGTTAATACTGACACACTCCTGGGGAACCCCTGTATATACTGACACACTCCAGGGGACACCTTGTAAAAACCTCATTCTCTGGGATCCCCTGTATATACTGACACACTCCCGGGGACACCCTGTAAATACTGACATACCTCCGGGGACACCCTGTAAATACTGACCCACTTCCGGGGACCCCCGGTAAATACTGACACACTCCCGAGGAACCCCTGTAAATACTGACACACTACCAGGGACCTCCCTGTAAATACTGACGCACTCCACGGGACACCCTGTAAATACTGACACATTCCCCGGATCCCCCTGTAAATACTGACACACTCCCCGGGACCCCCTGTAAATACTGACACACTCCTGGGGAACCCCTGTAAATACTGACACACTCCCGGGGAATCCCTGTATATACTGACACACTCCAGGGGACACCCTGTAAATAATGACACACTCCCAGGGAACCCTGTAAATACTGACACACTCCCAGTGACCCCCTGTAAATACTGACACACTCCCGGGGACCCCCTGCAAATAATAATATACTCCCGGGACCCCCCTATAAATACTGACATTCTCTGGGATCCCCTGTATATACTGACACACTCCCGGGGACCCCCGATAAACACTGACACACTCCCGGGGACCCCCTGTAAATAATGACACACTCCCGAGGACACCCTGTACGACTGACATACCTCCGAGGACCCCCTGTAAATACTGACACACTCTCGGGGACCCCATGTAAATACTGACACACTCCCGTGGACACCCTGTAAATACTGACACACTCCCGGAGACACCCTGTAAATACTGACATACCTCCGGGGACCCCCTGTAAATACTGACACACGCCCGGGAACCCCTGTAAATACTGACATTCTCCCGGGGACCCCCTGTAAATACTGCCACACTCCCGGGGACCCCTGTAAATACTGACACACACCCAGGGACACCCTGTAAATACTGACACACTCCCGGGGACACCCTGTAAATACTGACTCACTTTGGGGACCCCTGGAAATACAGACACACTCCAAGGGACCCCCTGTAAATACTGACACACTCCAGGGGACCCCTTGTAAATACTGACATACCTCCGAGGACCCCCTGTAAATACTGACACACTCCCGTGGACACCATGTAAATACTGACACACTCCCGTGGACACCCTGTAAATACTGACACACTCCCGAGGACACCCTGTAAATACTGACATACCTCTGGGGTCCCCTGTAAATACTGACACACTCTCCGGGACCCCCTGTAAATACTGACACACTCCTGGGGACTCCCTGTAAATACTGACACACGCCCGAGGACCCCCTGTAAATACTGACACACTCCAGGGGACACCCTGTAAATACTGACACACTCCCGGGGAATCCCTGTATATACTGACACACTCCCAGGGACACCCTGTAAATACTTTCACAATCCCGAGGAACCGCTGTAAATACTGACACACTCCCAGGGACCTCCCTGTAAATACTGACTCACTCCCCGGGACACCCTGTAAATACTGACACACTCCCCGGATCCCCCTGTAAATACTGACACACTCCCCGGGACCCCCTGTAAATACTGACACACTCCTGGGGACGCCCTGTAAATACTGACACACTCCCGGGGAATCCCTCTATATACTGACACACTCCAGGGGACACCCTGTAAATAATGACACACTCCCAGGGAACCCTGTAAATACTGACACACTCCCAGTGACCCCCTGTAAATACTGACACACTCCCGGGGACCCCCTGCAAATAATAATATACTCCCGGGACCCCCCTATAAATACTGACATTCTCTGGGATCCCCTGTATATACTGACACACTCCCGGGGACCCCCTATAAACACTGACACACTCCCGGGGACCCACTGTAAATAATGACACACTCCCGGGGACCCCATGTAAATACTGACACACTCCCGTGGACACCCTGTAAATACTGACACACTCCCGAGGACACCCTGTAAATACTGACATATCTCTGGGGACCCCCTGTAAATACTTACACACTCCCTGGGACCCCGTGTAAATACTGACACACTCCTGGAGACTCCCTATAAATACTGACACACGCCCGGGGACCCCCTGTAAATACTGACGCACTCCCCGGGAGCCCTTGTAAATACTGACACACTCCCAGGGACCCCCTGTTAATACTGACACACTCCCGGGGAACCCCTCTATATACTGACACACTCCAGGGGACACCTTGTTAAAAACTGTCAATCTCTGGGATCCCCTGTATATACTGACACACTCCCGGGGACACCCTGTAAATACTGACATACCTCCGGGGACCCACTGTAAATACTGACACACTCCCGGGGACCCCCTGTAAATACTGACACACTCCCGGGGACACCCTGTAAATACTGACACACTCCCGGGGACACCCTGTAATTACTGACACACTCCAGGGGACCCCCGATAAATACTGACACACTCCCGGGAACCCCTGTAAATACTGATACACTACCAGGGACCTCCCTGTAAATACTGACACACTCCCCGGGATCCCCTGTAAATACTGACAGACTCCCGGGGACACCCTGTAAATACTTTCACAATCCCGAGGTCCCCCTGTAAATACTGACACACACCCCGGGACCCCCTGTAAATACTGACACACTCCCCGGTACCCCCTGTAAATACTGACACACTCCTGGGGACCCTCTGTAAATACTGACACACTCCCTGGGAATCCCTGTATATACTGACACACTCCAGGGGACACCCTGTCAATAATGACACACTCCCAGGGAACCCTGTAAATACTGACACACTCCCAGGGACCCCCTGCAAATACTGACACACTCCCGGGGACCCCCTGCAAATAATAATATACTCCCGGGACCCCCCTGTAAATACTGACATTCTCTGGGATCCCCTGTAAATACTGACACACTCCCGGGGACACCCTGTAAATACTGACATGCCTCCGGGGTCCCGCTGTAAATGCTGACACACTCCCGGGGACCCCCTGTAAATACTGACACACTCCCGGGGACACCCTGTAAATACTGACATTCCTCCGGGGACCCCCTGTAAATACTGACACACTCCCCGGGAGCCCCTGTAACTACTGACACACTCCTGGGGACTCCGGGTAAAGACTGACACACACCCGGGGAACCCCTGTAAATACTGACACACTCCCGGGGACACCCTGTAAATATTGACACACTCCCAAGGACACCCTGTAAATACTGACATTCCTCCGGGGACCCCCTGTAAATACTGACACACTCCCCGGGAGCCCCTGTAACTACTGACACACTCCTGGGGACTCCCGGTAAAGACTGACACACACCCTGGGAACCCCTGTAAATACTGACGCACTCCCCGGGAGCCCTTGTAAAAACCGTCATTCTCTGGGATCCCCTGTATATACTGACACACTCCCGGGGACACCCTGTAAATACTGACATACCTCCGGGGATCCCCTGTAAATACTGACACACTCCCGGGGACCCCCTGTAAATACTGACACACTCCAGGGGACCCCCTGTAAATACTGACATACCTCCGGGGACCCCCTGTAAATACTGACACACTCCCGGGGACCCCCTGTAATTACTGACATACCTCCGGGGACCCCCTGTAAATACTGACACACTCCCCGGGACCCCGTGTACATACTGACACACTCCTGGGGACTCCCTGTAAATACTGACACACGCCCGGGGACCCCCTGTAAATACTGACGCACTCCCCGGGAGCCCTTGTAAATACTGACACACTCCCAGGGACCCCCTGTTAATACTGACACACTCCCGGGGAAACCCTGTTTATAATGACACACTCCAGGGGACACCTTGTAAAAACTGTCAATCTCTGGGATCCCCTGTATATACTGACACACTCCCGGGGCACCCTGTAAATACTGACATACCTCCGGGGACCCACTGTAATTACTGACACACTCCCGGGGACCCACGGTAAATACTGACACACTCCCGGGGACCTCCCTGTAAATACTGACTCACTCTCCGGGACAACCTGTAAATACTGACACACACCCCGGATCCCCCTGTAAATACTGACACACTCCCCGGGACCCCCTGTAAATACTGACACACTCCCGGGTACCCCCTGCAAATAATAATATACTCCCGGGACCCCCCTGTAAATACTGACATTCTCTGGGATCCCCTGTAAATACTGACACACTCCCGGGGACACCCTGTAAATACTGACATGACTCCGGGGTCACGCTGTAAATGCTGACACACTCCCGGGGACCCCCTGTAAATACTGACACATTACCTGCGACACCCTGTAAATATTGACACACTCTCGAGGACACCCTGTAAATACTGACATTCCTCCGGGGACCCCCTGTAAATACTGACACACTCCCCGGGAGCCCCTGTAAATACTGACACACTCCTGGGGACTCCCTGTAAAGACTGACACACGCCCGGGGAACCCCTGCAAATACTGACGCACTCCCCGGGAGCCCTTGTAAATACTGACACACTCCCAGGGACCCCCTGTTAATACTGACACACTCCCGGGGAACCCCTCTATATACTGACACACTCCAGGGGACACCTTGTTAAAAACTGTCAATCTCTGGGATCCCCTGTATATACTGACACACTCCCGGGGACACCCTGTAAATACTGACATACCTCCGGGGACCCACTGTAAATACTGACACACTCCCGGGGACCCCCTGTAAATACTGACACACTCCCGGGGACACCCTGTAAATACTGACACACTCCCGGGGACACCCTGTAATTACTGACACACTCCAGGGGACCCCCGATAAATACTGACACACTCCCGGGAACCCCTGTAAATACTGATACACTACCAGGGACCTCCCTGTAAATACTGACACACTCCCCGGGACCCCCTGTAAATACTGACAGACTCCCGGGGACACCCTGTAAATACTTTCACAATCCCGAGGAACCCCTGTAAATACTGACACACTCACAGGGACCTCCCTGTAAATACTGACTCACTCCCCGGGACAGCCAGTAAATACTGACACACTCCCCGGATCCCCCTGTAAATACTGACACACACCCCGGGACCCCCTGTAAATACTGACACACTCCCCGGTACCCCCTGTAAATACTGACACACTCCTGGGGACCCTCTGTAAATACTGACACACTCCCTGGGAATCCCTGTATATACTGACACACTCCAGGGGACACCCTGTCAATAATGACACACTCCCAGGGAACCCTGTAAATACTGACACACTCCCAGGGACCCCCTGCAAATACTGACACACTCCCGGGGACCCCCTGCAAATAATAATATACTCCCGGGACCCCCCTGTAAATACTGACATTCTCTGGGATCCCCTGTAAATACTGACACACTCCCGGGGACACCTTGTAAATACTGACATGCCTCCGGGGTCCCGCTGTAAATGCTGACACACTCCCGGGGACCCCCTGTAAATACTGACACACTCCCGGGGACACCCTGTAAATACTGACATTCCTCCGGGGACCCCCTGTAAATACTGACACACTCCCCGGGAGCCCCTGTAACTACTGACACACTCCTGGGGACTCCGGGTAAAGACTGACACACACCCGGGGAACCCCTGTAAATACTGACACACTCCCGGGGACACCCTGTAAATATTGACACACTCCCAAGGACACCCTGTAAATACTGACATTCCTCCGGGGACCCCCTGTAAATACTGACACACTCCCCGGGAGCCCCTGTAACTACTGACACACTCCTGGGGACTCCCGGTAAAGACTGACACACACCCTGGGAACCCCTGTAAATACTGACGCACTCCCCGGGAGCCCTTGTAAAAACCGTCATTCTCTGGGATCCCCTGTATATACTGACACACTCCCGGGGACACCCTGTAAATACTGACATACCTCCGGGGATCCCCTGTAAATACTGACACACTCCCGGGACCCCCTGTAAATACTGACACACTCCAGGGGACCCCCTGTAAATACTGACATACCTCCGGGGACCCCCTGTAAATACTGACACACTCCCGGGGACCCCCTGTAATTACTGACATACCTCCGGGGACCCCCTGTAAATACTGACACACTCCCCGGGACCCCGTGTACATACTGACACACTCCTGGGGACTCCCTGTAAATACTGACACACGCCCGGGGACCCCCTGTAAATACTGACGCACTCCCCGGGAGCCCTTGTAAATACTGACACACTCCCAGGGACCCCCTGTTAATACTGACACACTCCCGGGGAACCCCTGTTTATAATGACACACTCCAGGGGACACCTTGTAAAAACTGTCAATCTCTGGGATCCCCTGTATATACTGACACACTCCCGGGGCACCCTGTAAATACTGACATACCTCCGGGGACCCACTGTAAATACTGACACACTCCCGGGGACCCCATGTAAATACTGACACACTCCCGGGGACACCCTGTAAATACTGACACACTCTCGGGGACACACTGTAATTACTGACACACTCCCGGGGACCCACGGTAAATACTGACACACTCCCGGGGAACCCCTGTAAATACTGATACACTACCAGGGACCTCCCTGTAAATACTGACAAACTCCCCGGGACCCCCTGTAAATACTGACAGACTCCCGGGGACACCCTGTAAATACTTTCACAATCCCGAGGAACCACTGTAAATACTGACACACTCCCAGGGACCAGCCTGTAAATACTGACTCACTCTCCGGGACACCCGGTAAATACTGACACACACCCCGGATCCCCCTGTAAATACTGACACACTCCCCGGGACCCCCTGTAAATACTGACACACTCCCGGGTACCCCCTGCAAATAATAATATACTCCCGGGACCCCCCTGTAAATACTGACATTCTCTGGGATCCCCTGTAAATACTGACACACTCCCGGGGACACCCTGTAAATACTGACATGACTCCGGGGTCACGCTGTAAATGCTGACACACTCCCGGGGACCCCCTGTAAATACTGACACATTACCTGCGACACCCTGTAAATATTGACACACTCTCGAGGACACCCTGTAAATACTGACATTCCTCCGGGGACCCCCTGTAAATACTGACACACTCCCCGGGAGCCCCTGTAAATACTGACACACTCCTGGGGACTCCCTGTAAAGACTGACACACGCCCGGGGAACCCCTGCAAATACTGACGCACTCCCCGGGAGCCCTTGTAAATACTGACACACTCCCAGGGACCCCCTGTTAATACTGACACACTCCCGGGGAACCCCTCTATATACTGACACACTCCAAGGGACACCTTGTTAAAAACTGTCAATCTCTGGGATCCCCTGTATATACTGACACACTCCCGGGGACACCCTGTAAATACTGACATACCTCCGGGGACCCACTGTAAATACTGACACACTCCCGGGGACCCCCTGTAAATACTGACACACTCCCGGGGACACCCTGTAAATACTGACACACTCCCGGGGACACCCTGTAATTACTGACACACTCCAGGGGACCCCCGATAAATACTGACACACTCCCGGGAACCCCTGTAAATACTGATACACTACCAGGGACCTCCCTGTAAATACTGACACACTCCCCGGGACCCCCTGTAAATA
The DNA here is from genome assembly GCF_044704955.1 of Pristiophorus japonicus. Lineage (NCBI taxonomy): Eukaryota > Metazoa > Chordata > Chondrichthyes > Pristiophoridae > Pristiophorus > Pristiophorus japonicus. The sequence goes on from NC_091993.1 coordinate 49,776,505, forward strand.
CTGACAGACTCCCGGGGACACCCTGTAAATACTTTCAAAATCCCGAGGAACCCCTGTAAATACTGACACACTCACAGGGACCTCCCTGTAAATACTGACTCACTCCCCGGGACAGCCAGTAAATACTGACACACTCCCCGGATCCCCCTGTAAATACTGACACACACCCCGGGACCCCCTGTAAATACTGACACACTCCCCGGTACCCCCTGTAAATACTGACACACTCCTGGGGACCCTCTGTAAATACTGACACACTCCCTGGGAATCCCTGTATATACTGACACACTCCAGGGGACACCCTGTCAATAATGACACACTCCCAGGGAACCCTGTAAATACTGACACACTCCCAGGGACCCCCTGCAAATACTGACACACTCCCGGGGACCCCCTGCAAATAATAATATACTCCCGGGACCCCCCTGTAAATACTGACATTCTCTGGGATCCCCTGTAAATACTGACACACTCCCGGGGACACCCTGTAAATACTGACACACTCCCGGGGACACCCTGTAAATACTGACATTCCTCCGGGGACCCCCTGTAAATACTGACACACTCCCCGGGAGCCCCTGTAACTACTGACACACTCCTGGGGACTCCGGGTAAAGACTGACACACACCCGGGGAACCCCTGTAAATACTGACACACTCCCGGGGACACCCTGTAAATATTGACACACTCCCAAGGACACCCTGTAAATACTGACATTCCTCCGGGGACCCCCTGTAAATACTGACACACTCCCCGGGAGCCCCTGTAACTACTGACACACTCCTGGGGACTCCCGGTAAAGACTGACACACACCCTGGGAACCCCTGTAAATACTGACGCACTCCCCGGGAGCCCTTGTAAAAACCGTCATTCTCTGGGATCCCCTGTATATACTGACACACTCCCGGGGACACCCTGTAAATACTGACATACCTCCGGGGATCCCCTGTAAATACTGACACACTCCCGGGGACCCCCTGTAAATACTGACACACTCCAGGGGACCCCCTGTAAATACTGACATACCTCCGGGGACCCCCTGTAAATACTGACACACTCCCGGGGACCCCCTGTAATTACTGACATACCTCCGGGGACCCCCTGTAAATACTGACACACTCCCCGGGACCCCGTGTACATACTGACACACTCCTGGGGACTCCCTGTAAATACTGACACACGCCCGGGGACCCCCTGTAAATACTGACGCACTCCCCGGGAGCCCTTGTAAATACTGACACACTCCCAGGGACCCCCTGTTAATACTGACACACTCCCGGGGAACCCCTGTTTATAATGACACACTCCAGGGGACACCTTGTAAAAACTGTCAATCTCTGGGATCCCCTGTATATACTGACACACTCCCGGGGCACCCTGTAAATACTGACATACCTCCGGGGACCCACTGTAAATACTGACACACTCCCGGGGACCCCATGTAAATACTGACACACTCCCGGGGACACCCTGTAAATACTGACACACTCTCGGGGACACACTGTAATTACTAACACACTCCCGGGGACCCACGGTAAATACTGACACACTCCCGGGGAACCCCTGTAAATACTGATACACTACCAGGGACCTCCCTGTAAATACTGACAAACTCCCCGGGACCCCCTGTAAATACTGACAGACTCCCGGGGACACCCTGTAAATACTTTCACAATCCCGAGGAACCACTGTAAATACTGACACACTCCCAGGGACCTCCCTGTAAATACTGACTCACTCTCCGGGACCCCCTGTAAATACTGACACACTCCCCGGATCCCCCTGTAAATACTGACACACTCCCCGGGACCCCCTGTAAATACTGACACACTCCCGGGTACCCCCTGCAAATAATAATATACTCCCGGGACCCCCCTGTAAATACTGACATTCTCTGGGATCCCCTGTAAATACTGACACACTCCCGGGGACACCCTGTAAATACTGACATGACTCCGGGGTCACGCTGTAAATGCTGACACACTCCCGGGGACCCCCTGTAAATACTGACACATTACCTGCGACACCCTGTAAATATTGACACACTCTCGAGGACACCCTGTAAATACTGACATTCCTCCGGGGACCCCCTGTAAATACTGACACACTCCCCGGGAGCCCTGTAAATACTGACACACTCCTGGGGACTCCCTGTAAAGACTGACACACGCCCGGGGAACCCCTGCAAATACTGACGCACTCCCCGGGAGCCCTTGTAAATACTGACACACTCCCAGGGATCCCCTGTAAATACTGACACACTCCCGGGGAACCCCTGTATATACTGACCCACTCCAGGGGAAACCTTGTAAAAACCGTCATTCTCTGGGATCCCCTGTATATACTGACACACTCCCGGGGACACCCTGTAAATACTGACATACCTCCGGGGACCCCCTGTAAATACTGACACACTCCCGGGAACCCCTGTATATACTGACACACTCCAGGCGACACCCTGTAAATACTGACACACTCCCGGGGAACCCTGTAAATACTGACACACTCCCAGGGACCCCCTGTAAACACTGACACAATCTCGGGGACCCCCTGCAAATAATAATATACTCCCGGGAACCCCTGTAAATACTGACATTCTCTGGGATCCCCTGTATATACTGACACACTCCCGGGGACCCCCTATAAACACTGACACACTCCCGGGGACACCCTGTAAATACTGACACACTCCCGAGGACACCCTGTAAATACTGACACACTCCCGAGGACACCCTGTAAATACTGACATACCTCCGGGGTCCCCTGTAAATACTGACACACTCTCCGGGACCCCCTGTAAATACTGACACACTCCTGTGGACTCCCTGTAAATACTGACACACGCCCGAGGACCCCCTGTAAATACTGACACACTCCAGGGGACACCCTGTAAATACTGACACACTCCCAGGGACCCCCTGTTAATACTGACACACTCCTGGGGAACCCCTGTATATACTGACAGACTCCAGGGGACACCTTGTAAAAACCTCATTCTCTGGGATCCCCTGTATATACTGACACACTCCCGGGGACACCCTGTAAATACTGACATACCTCCGGGGACCCCCTGTAAATACTGACACACTCCCGGGGACCCCCTGTAAATACTGACACACTCCCGGGGACACCCTGTAATTACTGACACACTCCCGGGGACACACTGTAAATACTGACCCACTTCCGGGGACCCCCGGTAAATACTGACACACTCCAGAGGAACCCCTGTAAATACTGACACACTACCAGGGACCTCCCTGTAAATACTGACGCACTCCACGGGACACCCTGTAAATACTGACACATTCCCCGGATCCCCCTGTAAATACTGACACACTCCCCGGGACCCCCTGTAAATACTGACACACTCCTGGGGAACCCCTGTAAATACTGACACACTCCCGGGGAATCCCTGTATATACTGACACACTCCAGGGGACACCCTGTAAATAATGACACACTCCCAGGGAACCCTGTAAATACTGACACACTCCCAGTGACCCCCTGTAAATACTGACACACTCCCGGGGACCCCCTGCAAATAATAATATACTCCCGGGACCCCCCTATAAATACTGACATTCTCTGGGATCCCCTGTATATACTGACACACTCCCGGGGACCCCCTATAAACACTGACAAACTCCCGGGGACCCCCTGTAAATAATGACACACTCCCGAGGACACCCTGTACGACTGACATACCTCCGAGGACCCCCTGTAAATACTGACACACTCTCGGGGACCCCATGTAAATACTGACACACTCCCGTGGACACCCTGTAAATACTGACACACTCCCGGAGACACCCTGTAAATACTTTCACAATCCCGAGGAACCCCTGTAAATACTGACACACTCCCAGGGACCTCCCTGTAAATACTGACTCACTCCCCGGGACACCCTGTAAATACTGACACACTCCCCGGATCCCCCTGTAAATACTGACACACTCCCCGGGACCCCCTGTAAATACTGACACACTCCAGGGGACACCCTGTAAATAATGACATACCTCCGGGGACCCCCTGTAAATACTGACACACGCCCGGGAACCCCTGTAAATACTGACACTCTCCCGGGGACCCCCTGTAAATACTGCCACACTCCCGGGGACCCCTGTAAATACTGACACACACCCAGGGACACCCTGTAAATACTGACACACTCCCGGGGACACCCTGTAAATACTGACTCACTCCCGGGGACCCCTGGAAATACTGACACACTCCAAGGGACCCCCTGTAAATACTGACACTCTCCAGGGGACCCCTTGTAAATACTGACATACCTCCGAGGACCCCCTGTAAATACTGACACACTCCCGTGGACACCATGTAAATACTGACACACTCCCGTGGACACCCTGTAAATACTGACACACTCCCGAGGACACCCTGTAAATACTGACATACCTCTGGGGTCCCCTGTAAATACTGACACACTCTCCGGGACCCCCTGTAAATACTGACACACGCCCGAGGACCCCCTGTAAATACTGACACACTCCAGGGGACACCCTGTAAATACTGACACACTCCCGGGGAATCCCTGTATATACTGACACACTCCCAGGGACACCCTGTAAATACTTTCACAATCCCGAGGAACCCCTGTAAATACTGACACACTCCCAGGGACCTCCCTGTAAATACTGACTCACTCCCCGGGACACCCTGTAAATACTGACACACTCCCCGGATCCCCCTGTAAATACTGACACACTCTCCGGGACCCCCTGTAAATACTGACACACTCCAGGGGACACCCTGTAAATAATGACACACTCCCAGGGAACCCTGTAAATACTGACACACTCCCAGGGAACCCTGTAAATACTGACACACTCCCAGTGACCCCCTGTAAATACTGACACACTCCCGGGGACCCCCTGCAAATAATAATATACTCCCGGGACCCCCCTATAAATACTGACATTCTCTGGGATCCCCTGTATATACTGACACACTCCCGGGGACCCCCTATAAACACTGACACACTCCCGGGGACCCACTGTAAATAATGACACACTCCCGGGGACCCCATGTAAATACTAACACACTCCCGTGGACACCCTGTAAATACTGACACACTCCCGAGGACACCCTGTAAATACTGACATACCTCTGGGGACCCCCTGTAAATACTTACACACTCCCTGGGACCCCGTGTAAATACTGACACACTCCTGGAGACTCCCTATAAATACTGACACACGCCCGGGGACACCCTGTAAATACTGACGCACTCCCCGGGAGCCCTTGTAAATACTGACACACTCCCAGGGACCCCCTGTTAATACTGACACACTCCCGGGGAACCCCTCTATATACTGACACACTCCAGGGGACACCTTGTTAAAAACTGTCAATCTCTGGGATCCCCTGTATATACTGACACACTCCCGGGGACACCCTGTAAATACTGACATACCTCCGGGGACCCACTGTAAATACTGACACACTCCCGGGGACCCCCTGTAAATACTGACACACTCCCGGGGACACCCTGTAAATACTGACACACTCCCGGGGACACCCTGTAATTACTGACACACTCCAGGGGACCCCGGGTAAATACTGACACACTCCCGGGGAACCCCTGTAAATACTGATACACTACCAGGGACCTCCCTGTAAATACTGACACACTCCCCGGGACCCCCTGTAAATACTGACAGACTCCCGGGGACACCCTGTAAATACTTTCACAATCCCGAGGAACCCCTGTAAATACTGACACACTCACAGGGACCTCCCTGTAAATACTGACTCACTCCCCGGGACAGCCAGTAAATACTGACACACTCCCCGGATCCCCCTGTAAATACTGACACACACCCCGGGACCCCCTGTAAATACTGACACACTCCCCGGTACCCCCTGTAAATACTGACACACTCCTGGGGACCCTCTGTAAATACTGACACACTCCCTGGGAATCCCTGTATATACTGACACACTCCAGGGGACACCCTGTCAATACTGACACACTCCCAGGGACCCCCTGCAAATACTGACACACTCCCGGGGACCCCCTGCAAATAATAATATACTCCCGGGACCCCCCTGTAAATACTGACATTCTCTGGGATCCCCTGTAAATACTGACACACTCCCGGGGACACCCTGTAAATACTGACATGCCTCCGGGGTCCCGCTGTAAATGCTGACACACTCCCGGGGACCCCCTGTAAATACTGACACACTCCCGGGGACACCCTGTAAATACTGACATACCTCCGGGGACCCCCTGTAAATACTGACACACTCCCGGGGACCCCCTGTAATTACTGACATACCTCCGGGGACCCCCTGTAAATACTGACACACTCCCCGGGACCCCGTGTACATACTGACACACTCCTGGGGACTCCCTGTAAATACTGACACACGCCCGGGGACCCCCTGTAAATACTGACGCACTCCACGGTAGCCCTTGTAAATACTGACACACTCCCAGGGACCCCCTGTTAATACTGACACACTCCCGGGGAACCCCTGTTTATAATGACACACTCCAGGGGACACCTTGTAAAAACTGTCAATCTCTGGGATCCCCTGTATATACTGACACACTCCCGGGGCACCCTGTAAATACTGACATACCTCCGGGGACCCACTGTAAATACTGACACACTCCCGGGGACCCCATGTAAATACTGACACACTCCCGGGGACACCCTGTAAATACTGACACACTCTCGGGGACACACTGTAATTACTGACACACTCCCGGGGACCCACAGTAAATACTGACACACTCCCGGGGAACCCCTGTAAATACTGATACACTACCAGGGACCTCCCTGTAAATACTGACAAACTCCCCGGGACCCCCTGTAAATACTGACAGACTCCCGGGGACACCCTGTAAATACTTTCACAATCCCGAGGAACCACTGTAAATACTGACACACTCCCAGGGACCTCCCTGTAAATACTGACTCACTCTCCGGGACACCCTGTAAATACTGACACACTCCCCGGATCCCCCTGTAAATACTGACACACTCCCCGGGACCCCCTGTAAATACTGACACACTCCCGGGTACCCCCTGCAAATAATAATATACTCCCGGGACCCCCCTGTAAATACTGACATTCTCTGGGATCCCCTGTAAATACTGACACACGCCCGAGGACCCCCTGTAAATACTGACACACTCCAGGGGACACCCTGTAAATACTGACACACTCCCGGGGAATCCCTGTATATACTGACACACTCCCAGGGACACCCTGTAAATACTTTCACAATCCCGAGGAACCCCTGTAAATACTGACACACTCCCAGGGACCTCCCTGTAAATACTGACTCACTCCCCGGGACACCCTGTAAATACTGACACACTCCCCGGATCCCCCTGTAAATACTGACACACTCCCCGGGACCCCCTGTAAATACTGACACACTCCAGGGGACACCCTGTAAATAATGACACACTCCCAGGGAACCCTGTAAATACTGACACACTCCCAGGGAACCCTGTAAATACTGACACACTCCCAGTGACCCCCTGTAAATACTGACACACTCCCGGGGACCCCCTGCAAATAATAATATACTCCCGGGACCCCCCTATAAATACTGACATTCTCTGGGATCCCCTGTATATACTGACACACTCTCGGGGACCCCCTATAAACACTGACACACTCCCGGGGACCCACTGTAAATAATGACACACTCCCGGGGACCCCATGTAAATACTAACACACTCCCGTGGACACCCTGTAAATACTGACACACTCCCGAGGACACCCTGTAAATACTGACATACCTCTGGGGACCCCCTGTAAATACTTACACACTCCCTGGGACCCCGTGTAAATACTGACACACTCCTGGAGACTCCCTATAAATACTGACACACGCCCGGGGACACCCTGTAAATACTGACGCACTCCCCGGGAGCCCTTGTAAATACTGACACACTCCCAGGGACCCCCTGTTAATACTGACACACTCCCGGGGAACCCCTCTATATAGTGACACACTCCAGGGGACACCTTGTTAAAAACTGTCAATCTCTGGGATCCCCTGTATATACTGACACACTCCCGGGGACACCCTGTAAATACTGACATACCTCCGGGGACCCACTGTAAATACTGACACACTCCCGGGGACCCCCTGTAAATACTGACACACTCCCGGGGACACCCTGTAAATACTGACACACTCCCGGGGACACCCTGTAATTACTGACACACTCCAGGGGACCCCGGGTAAATACTGACACACTCCCGGGGAACCCCTGTAAATACTGATACACTACCAGGGACCTCCCTGTAAATACTGACACACTCCCCGGGACCCCCTGTAAATACTGACAGACTCCCGGGGACACCCTGTAAATACTTTCACAATCCCGAGGAACCCCTGTAAATACTGACACACTCACAGGGACCTCCCTGTAAATACTGACTCACTCCCCGGGACAGCCAGTAAATACTGACACACTCCCCGGATCCCCCTGTAAATACTGACACACACCCCGGGACCCCCTGTAAATACTGACACACTCCCCGGTACCCCCTGTAAATACTGACACACTCCTGGGGACCCTCTGTAAATACTGACACACTCCCTGGGAATCCCTGTATATACTGACACACTCCAGGGGACACCCTGTCAATACTGACACACTCCCAGGGACCCCCTGCAAATACTGACACACTCCCGGGGACCCCCTGCAAATAATAATATACTCCCGGGACCCCCCTGTAAATACTGACATTCTCTGGGATCCCCTGTAAATACTGACACACTCCCGGGGACACCCTGTAAATACTGACATGCCTCCGGGGTCCCGCTGTAAATGCTGACACACTCCCGGGGACCCCCTGTAAATACTGACACACTCCCGGGGACACCCTGTAAATACTGACATACCTCCGGGGACCCCCTGTAAATACTGACACACTCCCGGGGACCCCCTGTAATTACTGACATACCTCCGGGGACCCCCTGTAAATACTGACACACTCCCCGGGACCCCGTGTACATACTGACACACTCCTGGGGACTCCCTGTAAATACTGACACACGCCCGGGGACCCCCTGTAAATACTGACGCACTCCACGGTAGCCCTTGTAAATACTGACACACTCCCAGGGACCCCCTGTTAATACTGACACACTCCCGGGGAACCCCTGTTTATAATGACACACTCCAGGGGACACCTTGTAAAAACTGTCAATCTCTGGGATCCCCTGTATATACTGACACACTCCCGGGGCACCCTGTAAATACTGACATACCTCCGGGGACCCACTGTAAATACTGACACACTCCCGGGGACCCCATGTAAATACTGACACACTCCCGGGGACACCCTGTAAATACTGACACACTCTCAGGGACACACTGTAATTACTGACACACTCCCGGGGACCCACAGTAAATACTGACACACTCCCGGGGAACCCCTGTAAATACTGATACACTACCAGGGACCTCCCTGTAAATACTGACAAACTCCCCGGGACCCCCTGTAAATACTGACAAACTCCCGGGGACACCCTGTAAATACTTTCACAATCCCGAGGAACCACTGTAAATACTGACACACTCCCAGGGACCTCCCTGTAAATACTGACTCACTCTCCGGGACACCCTGTAAATACTGACACACTCCCCGGATCCCCCTGTAAATACTGACACACTCCCCGGGACCCCCTGTAAATACTGACACACTCCCGGGTACCCCCTGCAAATAATAATATACTCCCGGGACCCCCCTGTAAATACTGACATTCTCTGGGATCCCCTGTAAATACTGACACACTCCCGGGGACACCCTGTAAATACTGACATGCCTCCGGGGTCCCGCTGTAAATGCTGACACACTCCCGGGGACCCCCTGTAAATACTGACACATTACCTGCGACACCCTGTAAATATTGACACACTCTCGAGGACACCCTGTAAATACTGACATTCCTCCGGGGACCCCCTGTAAATACTGACACACTCCCCGGGAGCCCCTGTAAATACTGACACACTCCTGGGGACTCCCTGTAAAGACTGACACACGCCCGGGGAACCCCTGCAAATACTGACGCACTCCCCGGGAGCCCTTGTAAATACTGACACACTCCCAGGGATCCCCTGTAAATACTGACACACTCCCGGGGAACCCCTCTATATACTGACACACTCCAGGGGAAACCTTGTAAAAACCGTCATTCTCTGGGATCCCCTGTATATACTGACACACTCCCGGGGACACCCTGTAAATACTGACATACCTCCGGGGACCCCCTGTAAATACTGACACACTCCCGGGGACCCCCTGTAAATACTGACACACTCCAGGGGACCCCCTGTAAATACTGACACACTCCCGGGGACCCCCTGTAAATATTGACACACTACCAGGGACCTCCCTGTAAATACTGACACACGCCCGGGAACCCCTGTATATACTGACACACTCCAGGCGACACCCTGTAAATACTGACACACTCCCGGGGAACCCTGTAAATACTGACACACTCCCAGGGACCCCCTGTAAACACTGACACAATCTCGGGGACCCCCTGCAAATAATAATATACTCCCGGGAACCCCTGTAAATACTGACATTCTCTGGGATCCCCTGTATATACTGACACACTCCCGGGGACCCCCTATAAACACTGACACACTCCCGGGGACACCCTGTAAATACTGACACACTCCCGAGGACACCCTGTAAATACTGACATACCTCCGGGGTCCCCTGTAAATACTGACACACTCTCCGGGACCCCCTGTAAATACTGACACACTCCTGTGGACTCCCTGTAAATACTGACACACGCCCGAGGACCCCCTGTAAATACTGACACACTCCAGGGGACACCCTGTAAATACTGACACACTCCCAGGGACCCCCTGTTAATACTGACACACTCCTGGGGAACCCCTGTATATACTGACAGACTCCAGGGGACACCTTGTAAAAACCTCATTCTCTGGGATCCCCTGTATATACTGACACACTCCCGGGGACACCCTGTAAATACTGACATAGCTCCGGGGACCCCCTGTAAATACTGACACACTCCCGGGGACCCCCTGTAAATACTGACACACTCCCGGGGACACCCTGTAATTACTGACACACTCCCGCGGACACCCTGTAAATATGACCCACTTCCGGGGACCCCCGGTAAATACTGACACACTCCCGAGGAACCCCTGTAAATACTGACACACTACCAGGGACCTCCCTGTAAATACTGACGCATTCCCCGGATCCCCCTGTAAATACTGACACACTCCCCGGGACCCCCTGTAAATACTGACACACTCCTGGGGAACCCCTGTAAATACTGACACACTCCCGGGGAATCCCTGTATATACTGACACACTCCAGGGGACACCCTGTAAATAATGACGCACTCCCAGGGAACCCTGTAAATACTGACACACTCCCAGTGACCCCCTGTAAATACTGACACACTCCCGGGGACCCCCTGCAAATAATAATATACTCCCGGGACCCCCCTGTAAATACTGACATTCTCTGGTATCCCCTGTAAATGCTGACACACTCCCGGGGACACCCTGTGAATACTGACACATTCCCGGGGACACCCTGTAAATATTGACACACTCCTGGGGACTCCCTGTAAATACTGACACACTCCCCGGGAGCCCCTGTAAATACTGACACACTCCTGGGGACCCCCTGTAAATAGTGACACACTCCCGGGGAATCCCTGTTTCTACTGACACACTCCAGGGGACACCCTGTAAAAACCGTCATTCTCTGGGATCCCCTGTTTATACTGACACACACCCGGGGACCCCTTGTAAATACTGACGCACACCTCGGGACCCCCTGTAAATACTGACACACTCCCGGGGACCCCCTGTAAATACTGACACACTCACAGGGACACTCTGTAAATACTGACATACGTCCGGGGACTTCCTGTAAATACTGACACACTCCCAGGGACCCCCTGTAAATACTGACACACTCCCGGGGACACCCGGTAAATACTGACTCACTCCCGGACACACCCTGTAAATACTGACACACTCCCGGGGAACCCTGTAAATACTGACACACTCCCAGGGAGCCCCTGTAAACACTGACACACTCTCGGGGACCCCCTGCAAATAATTATATACTCCCGGGAACCCCCTGTAAATACTGACAATCTCTGGGATCCCCTGTATACACTGACATACTTCCGGGGACCCCCTGTAAACACTGACACACTCCCGGGGGACCCCCTGTAAATACTGACACACTCCCGTGGACACCCTGTAAATACTGACTCACTCCCGGAGACACCCTGTAAATACTGACATACCTCCGGGGACCCCCTGTAAATACTGACACATGCCCGGGAACCCCTGTAAATACTGACACTCTCCCGGGGACCCCCTGTAAATACTGTCACACTCCCGGGGACCCCTGTAAATACAGACACACTCCAAGGGACCCCCTGTAAATACTGACACACTTCCGGGGACCCCTTGTAAATACTGATACACTTCTGGAGAACCTCTGTAAATACTGACACACGCCCGGAAACACCCTGTAAATACTGACACACGCCCGGGGACACCCTGTAAATACTGACACACTTCTGGGGACCCCCTGTAAATACTGACACACTCCCGGGGATACCCTGTAAATACTGACACACTCCCGGGGACACCCTGTAAATACTGACTCACTCCCGGGGACCCCTGTAAATACAGACACACTCCAAGGGACCCCCTGTAAATACTGACACACTCCTGGGGACCCCCTGTAAATACTGTCACACTCCCGGGGAATCCCTGGAAATACTGACACACTCCAGGGGACACCCTGTAAATAATGACACACGCCCGGGGACACCCTGTAAATACTGACACACTTCTGGGGACCCCCTGTAAATACTGACACACTCCCGGGGATACCCTGTAAATACTGACACACTCCCGGGGACACCCTGTAAATACTGACTCACTCCCGGGGACCCCTGTAAATACAGACACACTCCCAGTGACCCCCTGTAAATACTGACACACTCCCGGGGACCCCCTGCAAATAATAATATACTCCCGGGACCTCCCTGTATATACTGACATTCTCTGGGATCCCCTGTAAATGCTTACTCATTCCCGGGGACCCCCTGTGAATACTGACACATTCCCGGGGACACCCTGTAAATACTGACTCATTCCCGGGGACCCCTGTAAATACAGACACACTCCAAGGGACCCCCTGTAAATACTGACACACTCCTGGGTGCCCCCTGTAAATACTGACACACTCCCGGAGAATCCCTGTCTGTACTGACACACTCCAGGGGAAACCCTGTAAATACTGACACACTCCAAGGGAACCCTGTAAATACTGACACACTCCCAGTAACCCCCTGTAAATACTGACACACTCCCGGGGACCCCCTGCAAATAATAATATACTCCCGGGACCCCCCTGTAAATACTGACATTCTCTGGGATCCCCTGTAAATGCTGACACACTCCCGGGGACCCCCTGTGAATACTGACACATTCCCGGGGACACCCTGTAAATACTGACACACTCCCGGGGACCCCTGTAAATACAGACACACTCCAAGTGACCCCCTGTAAATACTGACACACTCCCGGGGAATCCCTGTATATACTCACACACTCCAGGGGACACCCTGTAAATAATGACACACTCCCAGGGAACCCTGTAAATACTGACACACTCCCAGTGAACCCCTGTAAATACTGACACACTCCCGGGGACCCCCTGCAAATAATAATAAACTCCCGGGACCCCCCTGTAAATACTGACATTCTCTGGGATCCCCTGTAAATGCTGACACACTCCCGGGGACCCCCTGTGAATACTGACACATCCCGGGGACACTCTGTAAATATTGACACACTCCTGGGGACTCCCTGTAAATACTGACACACTCCCCGGGAGCCCCTGTAAATACTGACACACTCCTGGGGACTCCCTGTAAAGACTGACACTCGCCCGGGGACCCCCTGTAAATACTGACACACTCCCAGTGACCCCCTGTAAATACTGACACACTCCCGGGGAACCCCTGTATATACTGACACACTCCAGGGGACACCTTGTAAAAACCGTCATTCTCTGGGATCCCCTGTATACACTGACACACTCCCGGGGACCCCCTGTAAATACTGACATACCTCCGGGGACCCCCTGTAAATACTGACACACTCCCGGGGACCCCCTGTTAATACTGACACACTCCCAGGGACACCCTGTAAATACTGACATACCTCCGGGGACCCCCTGTAAATACTGACGCACTCCCGGGGACCCCCTGTAAATCCTGACACACTCCCGGGGACACCCGGTAAATACTGACTCACTCCCGGACACACCCTGTAAATACTGACATACCTCCGGGGACCCCCTGTAAATACTGACACACGCCCGGGAACCCCTGTATATACTGACACACTCCCGGGGAACCCTGTAAATACTGCCACACTCCCAGGGACCCCCTGTAAACATTGACACACTCTCGGGGACCCCCTGCAAATATTAATATACTCCCGGGACCCCCCTGTAAATACTGACATTCTCTGGGATCCCCTTTATATACTGACATACTCCCGGGGACCCCCTGTAAACACTGACACACTCCCGGGGACCCCCTGTAAATATTGACACACTCCCGTGAACACCCTGTAAATACTGATTCACTCCTGGAGACACCCTGTAAATACTGACATACCTCCGGGGACCCCCTGTAAATACTGACACACGCCCGGGAACCCCTGTAAATACTGACACTCTCCCGGGGACCCCCTGTAAATACTGCCACACTCCCGGGGACCCCTGTAAATACTGACACACACCCGGGGACACCCTGTAAATACTGACACACTCCCGGGGACACCCTGTAAATACTGACTCACTCCCGGGGACCCCTATAAATACAGACACACTTCAAGGGACCCCCTGTAAATACTGACACACTCCCGGGGACACCTTGTAAATACTGATACACTTCTGGAGAACCTCTGTAAATACTGACACGCGCCCGGGGACACCCTGTAAATACTGACACACTCCCGGGGACACCCTGTAAATACTTTCACAATCCCGAGGAACCCCTGTAAATACTGACACACTCCCAGGGACCTCCCTGTAAATACTGACTCTGTCCCCGGGACACCCTGTAAATACTGACACACTCCCCGGATCCCCCTGTAAATACTGACACACTCCCCGGGACCCCCTGTAAATACTGACACACTCCCCTGGTCCTCCTGTAAATACTGACACACTCCTGGGGACCCCCTGTAAATACTGACACACTCCCGGGGAATCCCTGCAAATAATAATATACTCCCGGGACCCCCCTGTAAATACTGACATTCTCTGGGATCCCCTGTAATACTGACACACTCCCGGGGACCCCCTGTAAACACTGACACACTCTCGGGGACCCCCTGCAAATAATAACATACTCCCGGGACCCCCCCTGTAAATACTGACATTCTCTGGGATCCCCTGTATATACTGACACACTCCCGGGGACCCCCTGTTAATACTGACACACTCCCCGGTACACCCTGTAAATACTGACATACCTCCGGGGACCCCCTGTAAATACTGACACACTCCCGGGGACCCCCTGTAAATACTGACACACTCCCGGGCACACCCGGTAAATACTGACTCACTCCCGGACACACACTGTAAATACTGACATACCTCCGGGGACCCCCTGTAAATACTGACACACGCCCGGGAACCCCTGTATATACTGACACACTCAAGGCGACACCCTGTAAATACTGACACACTCCCGGGGTACCCTATAAATACTGACAAACTCCCAGGGACCCCCTGTAAACACTGACACACTATCGGGGACCCCTTGCAAATAATAATATACTCCCGGGACCCCCCGGTAAATACTGACATTCTCTGGGATCCCCTGTATATACTGTCACACTCCCGGGGTCCCCCTGTAAACACTGACACACTCCCGGGGACCCCCTGTAAATACTGACACACTCCCGTGGACACCCTATAAATACTGACACACTCCCGAGGACACCTTGTAAATACTGACATACCTCCGGGGACCCCCTGTAAATACTGACACACTCCTCGGGACCCCCTGTAAGTACTGACAAACTCCTGTGGACACCCTGTAAATACTGACACACTCCCGAGAACACCCTGTAAATACTGACATACCTCCGGGGACCCCCTGTAAATACTGACACACTCCCCGGGACACCCTGTAAATACTGACATACCTCCGGGGACCCCCTGTAAATACTGACACACTCCCGGGGACCCTCTGTAAATACTGACACACTCCCGGGGACACCCTGTAAATACTGACACACTCCCGAGGACACCCTGTAAATACTGACATACCTCTGGGGACCCCCTGTAAATACTGACACACTCCCGGGGACCCCATGTAAATACTGACACACTCCCGTGGACACCCTGTAAATACTGATTCACTCCCGGAGACACCCTGTAAATACTGACATACCTCCGGCGACCCCCTGTAAATACTGACACACGCCCGGGAACCCCTGTAAATACTGACACTCTCCCGGGGACCCCCCGTAAATACTGCCACACTCCCGGGGACCCCTGTAAATACTGACACACACCCAGGGACACCCTGTAAATACTGACACACTCCCGGGGACACCCTGTAAATACTGACTCACTCCCGGGGACTCCTGTAAATACAGATGCACTCCAAGGGACCCCCTGTAAATACTGACACACTCCCGGGGACCCCTTGTAAATACTGATACACTTCTGGAGAACCTCTGTAAATACTGACACACTCCCGGGGACCCACTGTAAATACTGACATACTCCTGGGGACCCCTTGTAAATACTGACACACTCCCGGGGACCCCCTCTAAATAGTGACATACTCCTGGGGACCCCCTGTAAATACTGACACACTCCCGTGAACCGCCTGTAAATACTGACACACTCCCGGGGACCCCCTGTAAATACTGACGTACTCCTGAGGACCCCTTGTAAATACTGACACACTCCCGGGGACCCCCTGTATATACTGACACACTCCCGGGGACCCCTGTACATACTGACACACTCCCAGCAATCCCCTGTAAACACTGACACACTCCTGGGGACCCACTGTAAATAATGACACACTCTAGGGGACCCCCTGTATGTACTGACACACTCCCAGCAATCTCTTGTAAATACTGACACACTCCTGGGGACCCCCTGTATATACTGACGCACTCCCAGCAATCCCCTGTAAATACTGACATACTCATGGGGACCTCCTGTATATACTGACACACTCCCAGCAATCTCTTGTAAATACTGACACACTCCTGGGGACCCCCTGTATATACTGACACACTCCCAGCAATCCCCTGTAAACACTGACACACTCCTGGGGACCCCTTGTAAATACTGACACACTACAGGGGACCCCCTGTATATACTGACACACTCCCAGCAATCCCCTGTAAATACTGACACACTGGCTGAAATTTTCCGGCGGCCGTGCGCACGGGTTTGGAGGTGGGTCGTCAGTAAAATTTGCAGAAGGTGGGATCGGGTCTGGAACGTGATGTGACCCCGCCTCCTCGCAGCTTGAACTCGGGTGCAATTTCAGTGCATCATCATCATCATCATCATAGGCAGTCCCTCGAAGCGAGGATGACTTGCTTCCACGCCAAAAAGGAATGTGTTCACAGGTGTTTCACTGAAAGATCTCATATTCCAGATCCCGAACTACATCCTGAAGGGTGGAAGATGCCTGTGCGTGGATTTTTTTAAGGTGTGGTGACCGTTGCACACCAGCCACCACGGGCTTGACAGAGCTAGGTCTTGGTCCAGTGGCAAGGGTTAACCAAGACGACTGGAGACCTGCTCTGCTGCACGGACCTAGTGCGCACACATATCGCAGTGTGGGCTGGCCCGTGTTGCCCATGGGCCCTTGCCTCTGCACCATAGAACTGAATGGCAGAGGAAGACGACCTCATTAACCTCATTAATACCCTGTTGTGAGACCCTTAACAGAGATTTTAACCAGGCCTTTTGAATTTCCCTGGATGACGATGGGAATCCCGCAGCTTGGGAACCACGTCTGTCAAGCTGAGGCCATTGAGCGCGGACATTACTACAGACCACGCACATCCCGACGTATAGTACCACATCACACCTCATTACTTGCCTATTGGCAAGGTTCTTGCTGACTCCAATTGGCACACAGGTTTAGGTGTCTACAGTTTGCAAGTCTTTTCTGCAACCTTGGAAGCCACTCTCACCTCATTTCTAGCAACTATCACATCATTAACAGATTGCTTCTCTGATCTCCACTTTATCTGCCATCTATTACATCAGATTGTACTGTCTCACTCTGGTCCTCTGCATTGAACGAAGCTAAGCCCCAACACCAGCAGCAACATCACCACCAACCTTCTCTTCACTGACCTGATGCTACACAGGACAGAGGACATCAGCACAGGGCTGTACCACACCGGAGGCGATAGCCCCAACACAGGGTGTACAGGCAGAGGAGGAGCTTCCTGAACATGACTGAGCAGCAGTGCTAAAGGAGGCTCAGGCTATCACCACAGGTCGTCGCCAACATTTGCAGATTGCTAGAGCACGATCTGCAGCCCAGAGGAACGGGCGGACAGGCCTTGCCAGTGGCTGCCAGTTACAGCCGGTGAAGTACTTTAGGAGTGTAGTCACTGTTGTAATGTAGGAATTATGTGACAGAACTGAATTATCTTCGTAACCTCCGTTTTTATTTTGTCAATAGCTCTATCTTCTCATTATTTGCGTACTGAATGTTTAATTACTGCCAACTATGATCCTGAGGTTAATAAATAAGTGTTAGTTCATCACTTTGTTATCTGACTTCTTCTTTGGTAATTGTCAAGAAAGGTTAACTCATTCACTCAGTCACTTGTGCTGATCCTGATGGGAGTTTGATGGTGTAAATGCCAAGATAATGTAAACTGGTTGATATTTGACAGTTCGGTGAGCCGAATTTAGGCATCATTAACTATTAGGTATAGACTGGGTGGTAAACTCCTATTTGGTTCCTTGATGAGGACTTAAAGTGAAGGGGTTAAGGATTCACCTGGTGCCCTCTGAATATCTGAATATCCTTGTCAGGTTATCATAGAATCATAGAAATGTACAGCACGGAAGGAGGCCATTTCGGCCCATCGTGTCCGCGCTGGCCGACCAAGAGCTATCCAGCCGAATCCCACTTTCCAGCTCTTGGTCCATAGCCCTGTAGGTTATAGCACTTCAAGTGCACATTCAAGTACTTTTTAAATGTGGTGAGGGTTTCTGCCTCTACCACCCTTTCAGGCAGTGAGTTCCAGACCCCCACCACCCTCTGGGTGAAGAAATTTCCCCTCTAAATCTTCTACCAATTACTTTAAATCTATGCCCCCTGGTTGTTGACCCCTCTTCAAAGAGAAATAGATCCTTCCTATCCACTCTATCCAGGCCCCTCATAATTTTATACACCTCAATAAGGTCTCCCCTCAGCCTCCTCTTTTCCAAAGAAAACAAACCCTGCCTATCCAATCTTTTCTCATAGCTAAAATTCTCCAGTCCAGGCAACATCCTCGTAAATCTCCTCTGTACCCTCCCTAGTGCAATCACATCTTTCCTGTAATGTGGTGACAAGAACTGCACACGGTACTCTAGCTGTGGCCTAACTTGTGTTTTATCCAGTTCAAGCATAACCTCTCTGCTCTTGTATTCTATGCCTCGGCTAATAAAGGCAAGTATTCCGTATGTCTTCTTAACCACCTTATCTACTTGGCATGCTACTTTCAGGGATCTGTGGACATGCACTCCAAGGTCCCTCTGTTCCTCTACACTTCTCAGTGTCCTACCATTTAATGTGTATTCCCTTGCCTTGTTAGCCCTCCCCAAATGCATTACCTCACACTTCTCCAGATTAAATTCTATTTGCCACTGTTCTGCCCACCTGACGAGTTCATTGATATCTTCCTGCAGTTTACAGCTTTCTTCTTCATTATCAACCACACAACCGATTTTAGCTTCATCTGCAAACTTCTTAACCATAGCCCCTACATTTAAATCTAAATCATTGATATACAGGTATAACGTCCCGAAACCGGAATCCTCGGATCGAGGCCATTCCGGTTTTCGGATTTTTCCGGATTTCAATGAAGAAATCCGGTGTCCCGAATCCGGAAACCCATTGGGCTGAGTTTTGGGTATTTCTGGATTTCGGAGCCAAAAATCCAACGGCCCGATTCCAAAAACCTCGCGGACGATGTTCGGGTATTTCCGGATTTCGGAGCGGAGTCGGAAATTTTTCCGGATTTATCTCTGAAAAGGTATGTACAGCTTAAAATGTACTTAAAATATGAAAAGGAATGTATTCAAAGCATGAAATATAATAAATAAAGGTTTCTATTTGTTAAACAGAGTACGGTATGAAATAGAATACAGGTATCGTGTAATGTATAAAGAATAATCTTCTTCCTTCCTGTGATCCACTTCCTAAGTAAGCTGCACAGAAAGAGGTACAGGTTACAATTGGCTGGAGGTTGTGCTGGGGGTACAGGGCTCAGCGATATTATGTGGGGCTGGAGGTTGTGCTGGGGGTACAGGGCTCAGCGATGTTATGTGGGGCTGGAGGTTGTGCTGGGGGTACAGGGCTCAGTGATGTTATGTGGGGCTGGAGGTTGTGCTGGGGGTACAGGGCTCAGTGATGTTATGTGGAGCTGGAGGTTGTGCTGGGGGTACAGGGCTCAGCGATGATGTGTGGGGCTGGAGGTTGTGCTGGGGGTACAGGGCTCAGTGATGTTATGTGGAGCTGGAGGTTGTGCTGGGGGTACAGGGCTCAGTGATGTTATGTGGGGCTGGAGGTTGTGCTGGGGGTACAGGGCTCAGCGATGTTATGTGGGGCTGGAGGTTGTGCTGGGGGTACAGGGCTCAGCGATGATGTGTGGGGCTGGAGGTTGTGCTGGGGGTACAGGGCTCAGTGATGTTATGTGGGGCTGGAGGTTGTGCTGGGGGTACAGGGCTCAGTGATGTTATGTGGAGCTGGAGGTTGTGCTGGGGGTACAGGGCTCCGCGATGTTATGTGGGGCTGGAGGTTGTGCTGGGGGTACAGGGCTCAGCGATGTTATGTGGGGCTGGAGGTTGTGCTGGGGGTACAGGGCTCAGTGATGTTATGTGGGGCTGGAGGTTGTGCTGGGGGTACAGGGCTCAGCGATGTTATGTGGGGCTGGAGGTTGTGCTGGGGGTACAGGGCTCAGTGATGTTATGTGGGGCTGGAGGTTGTGCTGGGGGTACAGGGCTCAGTGATGTTATGTGGGGCTGGAAGTTGTGCTGGGGGTACAGGGCTCAGCGATGTTATGTGGGGCTGGAGGTTATGCTGGGGGTACAGGGCTCAGTGATGTTATGTGGGGCTGGAGGTTGTGCTGGGGGTACAGGGCTCAGTGATGTTATGTGGGGCTGGAGGTTGTGCTGGGGGTACAGGGCTCAGTGATGTTATGTGGGGCTGGAAGTTGTGCTGGGGGTACAGGGCTCAGCGATGTTATGTGGGGCTGGAGGTTATGCTGGGGGTACAGGGCTCAGCGATGTTATGTGGGGCTGGAGGTTGTGCTGGGGGTACAGGGCTCAGTGATGTTATGTGGGGCTGGAGGTTGTGCTGGGGGTACAGGGCTCAGCGATGTTATGTGGGGCTGGAGGTTGTGCTGGGGGTACAGGGCTCAGCGATGTTATGTGGGGCTGGAGGTTGTGCTGGGGGTACAGGGCTCAGCGATGTTATGTGGGGCTGGAGGTTATGCTGGGGGTACAGGGCTCAGCGATGTTATGTGGGGCTGGAGGTTGTGCTGGGGGTACAGGGATTCAGCGATGTTATGTGGGGCTGAAGCTGGGCCAGCAATAGGATTTTCAAATGTGGAAATTGCTGGTGTAGTTGCCGGCTGTAGGTCTTGTGCACTGAGGGTGTTAATTTATTCTTGACAAAGATTTATTGCTTTGTCAATGGACACTTTTCGACTTGATTATCAATATCGTTATCCTCGCTGCTTTCATCCTTTTCCTCGGGATACAAAACTATGCCCACAATTTCTTCACCTGTCACTGCATGCACAACGGGAGCATCATTGTCTATGTCCATGATTTCTGTGACATCGTCTTCATTCAATGCTAGCTCAGCTTCACAAGTCAGGCCTTTTGCGTATTCTGCAATCATTTCCTTCTCCCTGGACAAATGAAAACCTTCAAAGTCATCATCAGCATCGTCATCATCTTCACTGAACATAGTTGCTGGCCAGAAGTTATGCTGAGGGTGTCTCTAGTTACCTCAGTCTACGTATCCGCAGCTGCCCACATGGCATCCTTCACAGAGAAACCTTTTGAGAACACTGTTACCCCCATGCCTCTGTTCACAGCACCAAACAAACACCTCATGAATTCGGTTTTGTAGAGACATTTCATTGATCTCAAATTTCCTTGGTCCATTGGCTGTACCAGTGATGTTACGTTGGGAGGTAAATAGATTCCATGGACATTATCCTTTACTAGAAGCTCAGCATCGGGATGTGCTGAGCAACTGTCGAGCATCAAGAATATTTTGCCATTTTCTTCAAGGCCAGCTTCCGTGCAATGAGCACACGCCTGGGGAACAAAATGCTTCTCAAACCAGTTCAGAAAGATTACCCTGGTTACCCATGCTCTCTTATTAACATAATTGCACTGGGAATACTCTCACACCCTTGAAACATCTTGGACGCTGGCTTTTCCCGATGACCATAAGCTTACACTTATGTGTCCCAGCCACATTTGCACAAGCAAACAGTCAGTCTATATTTGGAGCTTTTACACCTGCTGGCTGCGATTCTTCTGCTGCTGCTAATGTCTTTCTCGGTATGTAGCGCCAAAACAGTACTGTCTCGTCGGCATTGTACATTTGCTCAGCCCAAAGCTTTTCATCAGCAATTAGCTTAACGAACTCATTGATATAACCTTCAGCTGCCTCATGATCAGCTGAGGCTTATTCACCACATACTTGCCTGATGCCATGACACCTTTTAAGCCAACCTGAAGAGTAGTCGCATGGAGTTTCAATCCCCAGTTCTGCATGGAATATCTTGGCTTGTTGCATCACCATTGGGCCAGACAAAGGAACCTTTTCACTCCTCCTCTGTCGCCACCACTCCATCATTACTCAAATCAACTCATCACTTTTAGGCTTATGCATAGTTTTTCTCTCACTCATTTCTTTCTGAACGTCACTTTCTGCATAAACTTCATGAGCTGTTCTTTCTGTTTTTTTATATCATAAATGGTGGAGATTCCAACACCATACTCCTCACTCAATCTTCTCACTGAAGCACCTCTATCTAATCTCTGGAGTAACTGCACTTTCTTGGCAATTGACAATGAATTATGCTTCCTCCCTTTGCACTACCTGTATTACCCATTGGGGTATCAAACAACACAAATTCACAATACCCTGTACCTGTACAGGCCTTTAAATCAAGATAACCACAGCGCTTGAGCCAGGTTGTGTGGGGTCTGATCGAGGGGAGTGCGTGGATCAGGTGGGCGTCGGCTCAGGTCACATGGGGGTCAGGTCGGGTCGGCTCGGGTCACACGGGGGTCAGGTCAGGCTGGCACGGGTCAGACGGGAGTCAGGTGGGCGCCGGCTTGGGTTACATGTGGGTCGGGGTTGTGGGGCAATCCGACAGGCTCAAGAGCAGGTTTGTATATTTGCGCTGTTTAAAAAAAAAATCTGATTTTCGGAACGGATTTCCGATTCCGGACGGCAATTTCTGTGATCTGCCCAATGTCCAGCTTTCGGACAATTACGGTTTTTAGAATTCCGGATTTCAGGCGTTCTACTTGTATACCACAAAAAGCAAGTGGCCCAGCACTGAGCCCAGTCACAAAAATACCCATCGACCATTACCCTTTGCTTCCTGCCTCTTAGCCAAGTCCTCCAGTCCTCCGGCACCATACCTGTAGCCAGAGAGGATTGGAAAATGATAATCAGAGCCTCTGCTATTTCCTCTTCTGCTTCTCTTAACAGCTTCTCTTAACTTATCGACCCCAGAGTTCTTACAGCTTTTAGTCCAAGGAAGGAGCATGCTCTGGTAATAAAGCACTTTACAACAAACAATAAGGGTTACTGCCAGGTCCTTTGACCATTGTCCTTTCATGTCTGAGATCTGGGGGTGAATCTGGTAGTTTGATGGAATGAAATTCTCTTTCTGTGCTGGGAATGAGTCAAATGTGAATGGGTGCCCACAGTCTCACCCCAGCTCTTTGTGGATAAACTTTCCACACAATGCCTCACTAATTGACACTCAATCCTCTCTTGTTCGGTCAGGTCCCAATACTGGTTGGTGTGGGAATGGAAATCTCACGCAGTGCAGAGAGGGGGCACTGCTACTGAGGCTTGGGTAAAGGCACTCTGCCTAAACTCATGCCACTTTACAGCCGGGTTTCTTCCACCATCGGAGAGCTTACAAGCAACCACTTGCATCTGCATGCTGAGCGCCCTACCTCGGGGTCCATGCTTGAACTGAACCAGCCTGGACCAGGCTCCTCCCTGTAACCACACTCTCGAGCAACTCTCTGCTGCCACCTCTACTGTGGGTGGCAATTCTGATGATGCTGGAAAGTTGTGCTTACAGTTGCAGTCAAATCTTGGCATAACATCAGGAAGCATTTCTTCACACAAAGAAACCTGGAATTCTCTCTCAAAAATGGCTGTGGATACTAGTGGTCAAATGATATTTTCAAGAGTGAAATTGCTAGAATTTTGTTGAGTTAGGGTATCAAGGATAAATGGGGTGGAGGTACAGGTTGGCCATGATCTGATGGAACAGGTTCGAGGGGCCGAATGGCCCACTGCTGGTCCTATGTTCCATCAGACACTCTCTAGAAATGTATCAGCATTTAAGGGGTGGGGAGGCACAGTTGGCAGCTATGGGAAGGATTGTTCCAATTGCAAATTTGCTGCCGACAGCCCTGATTCAAATTATTCTACGATTATTTAAATTGGATGTAATCTCTTTTTGCTGTTAGGCAACTTAAAGAAAAGGTTAATAATTTTTTTCTGCCAGTTCAGTCCTCACCACTTAAAATGTTCAAGTTTAAAACGGGCTGTCTCTTCCATCGGCCAAGAAGCATTAACCACTCATAATTTCCAAGTTGGCGGTTATAGTGTCTTAAGTGCTCATTTTATTTAGTGCAGCAACAGCTGTGTTTACTCACCAGTTTCCACCTCATTAAGCTGCACTGACTGGTACAACAATCACATAACACCTCTTTAAGATCCAAATAACCTTTATGAACTGAAGTTGTACATTAGCGGTAATAAAAACTGAAAATGCTGGAAATACTCAGTGGGTCAGGCAGCATCTGTGGAGAGAGAAACAGAGTTAATATTTCGGGTCGATGACCCTTCGTCAGGACGGACGACCTGCAACGTTAACTCTGTTTCTCTCTCCACAGATGCTGCCTGACCCGCTGAGATTTCCAGCATTTTCTGTTTTTATTTCAGATTCCAGTATCCGTAGTATTTTGCTTTTGT
The DNA here is from genome assembly GCF_044704955.1 of Pristiophorus japonicus. Taxonomy (NCBI): domain Eukaryota; kingdom Metazoa; phylum Chordata; class Chondrichthyes; family Pristiophoridae; genus Pristiophorus; species Pristiophorus japonicus. The sequence goes on from NC_091993.1 coordinate 49,802,075, forward strand.
ACATAAGCGGTGTGGGATCACTGTTTGTGTTAAGCACTGACTGCAGTAACATGACTTCAATCGTGACTGACAGCATTGTGTCCTGTCACAGTGCTACCATTATACTGGCCATTGTGTATAGCGTTTGCATGGCCGTGCTGCGATAAACCACTTGGCCTGTAATACACGAGCTGCTATTACCAAGGGAAAGAACTTCTAAAATAGGAAGAAAACATTTTTCCCCAAATTACCTGCTCAACAGGAGCTTTCAATAAAGTTCAGCACAAACTCTTTCATCTTTAGATTAAAAAAATGCAGGTAGATTCTAAATTAGTGCAAGATAAAGTGTCCAAAATTTACATTTTGAAGAGGCCAGGCACCCAAGCTCTCGAAGAAAATAAATTTGGTCTCTTCAACATTTGTAGCCCTTTGAGGTATCATGTAGGTTTGCCAAATATACTTTCACTCTAAATTAAAGCATGTGTCCCCACCGCACTTTTAATGGAATGATTTACTTGCAAATATCATCAACTTTTATCAAGTGCCCTTGATCATTCCTCCACTCCCATTTCTTCCTTATCTGCATGTTGCCTCTTGGCGGCATCATGCGCAGACATGGGCTCAATTTCCACATGTACATCGATGACACCCAGTTCTCCTGTCCACTTCTCGTCTGACATCAAGGGCCCCAATTTGGTGATGGCCCCTGCCCGCCCAAGTGCCGCCCAAAGGACTGCCGATGGCCGCCAAGGTCCCCGGTGGTACTTCGGTGGGATTTTCATCAGAGAGGTCCCTTGAAGGTTGGCGAGTGACAAATGAGTGACTAATGCTGCCAATCTGGGCAGCAATCGGCGGGAGATCTCATTCTCGGCGGCAGAGACACTTGCCGCCCACGTGCCGCCGAGGATGGAGTCGGGCCCACGGAACGTCGAGTAGCTGAAAAGCAAAAGCATATAAAAAAAAATTTAAAACTGTAGGATCGAAAACCTTAATCAGGGGAAAAGTTATTTGGTAAAATTAAAACATAAAGCAAGAAAGGCTGAGAGAAAGGTTTAATGCGTTCATGGTAGAATAGCTGAATACCACATTCCAGCAATTAGGCTGAAACACAGAACACAAGGGCTAGGACTAAGGTCAGAGAAATTCTCTGAGGAGATAACACTTCTATGAGCACCCACAAGATTTATCTAGACAGCTCACAGAAATAATGAGCTTGAGGCCGCCATGTGCCATCACACGAGATAACAGAAACAAGGCCCCTTTGAAATGAGTATAACCAGATGGATCTGTCAAGGACACAGTCTGAGAGCTAGCCTGGGAACATGTTCACAGAAATGTAACACATAACCTATAGGGGGCTTTTCCCTAGCAACAGTGGCCATAACTGAATGTATCAATGAAATCATTAGAAATGACTGTAACCAATGAAATTAATGTAACTGTAGTAACCAATGATATTGCTGTAACTATATGAACCAATGTATTAGTAGCAGGTGGGTGGGGACTGGTGGCAAATAACCAATGGAACACTTCCCTGCGTAGTTTCACCATTTTGACTGTATTTCGACTGTATAAAATGTAACTGCGCAGCCTGTCCCACGAGACTGGCGATTAGCAGCATTCAGTAGGGGGACTGATGCAACCGGTTCTCCCTTGATTAATCAGGTTTTAATAAACAATTATTTTCTCTAGAAATGGACCTTTGTGTCGAAAGCTCTATTTTTAATACTCCACAACATTTATCGGAAGACCTTCAGGGGACCCCGTGCAGGTAAGTCCCTGTAAAGACAAAAATGACAAAAAGTGTACTAACCTTTTTCCCCATCTTTCTACCTACCATCGGGGACAGACCAGCCTCCAGCCGGCAGTCCACCCCCGTTCTGCCGCTGACTCCCATCCCCATCAATATCACAGCTCGGCGGGTGGGAGGTCAGTTGCGCGACTCGGCCGTCCGCTGATGTCGGCGGGCGCTTCCCGATGGCTCTCCCCTCCCGCCCGCTCCCGCCTGCTCCCGCCCACGTCAAAAGTGGCACTGGGCGGTTCGACGAGGGGAATGTCGGTGGCAGAGGACGGCGGTGGGCGGTAAGTTCTTCAATTTCGGGCCCTAGTCTGGGATGAGCAGTAATTTCCTCCATTGGGAAAACTGCAGCCATCACCTACAGCCCCCACCACAAACTCGAATCCCTTGCCGTTGCCTCATGCTGAACCAGACTGCTCACAACATTGCCATCCTGTTCAACCCTGAGCTGTGCATGCACCCCCATATCCTCCCAGAACAAAGACTGTCTAACTTCACCTCTGCAAACCACCCACCTCTGCTCCTGCTTCAACCCACCTGCTGCTGAAACCCACATTTGTGCCTTTGCTACTTCCAGACTCGACTATTCCAAGCTCTCTTGGTCGGCCTCCCGTCCTCCACTCTCTATAAACTTCAGCTTTTCCAAAACTCTGCTGCCCATATCCTAACTCGCACCAAGTCCCATTTGCCCAACACCCCTGTCCTCACTGACCTACAATGGCTACTGGTCTCCCAACATCTCAAATTTAACATTTTAATCCTTGCATTTAATTATCTCCAGGACCTTACCCTTCATATCTCTGTAATTTCTTTCAACCCTACGCCCTCTCTCCCCAACTCTTCCATTCCTGTTCTCAGGCCTCTTCTAACCTCCATCACCACCAGCCAGACGACCAGCTCTGGGTCAATGAGGAGTGTAGAAGTGCATGCCAGGAGCAGCACCAGGCGTACCTCACACACCCCCTCCACCACCGGCGCACCGTGGCTGCAGTGTGTACCATCTACAAGATGCACTGCAGCAACTCGCCAAGGCTTCTTCGGCAGCACCTCCCAAACCATAAACTCCACCACCCAGAAGGACAAGGGCAGCAGGTGTAAGTCGTTCATCGTCGCTGGGTCAAAATCCTGGAACTCCTTCCCTAACAGCACTGTGGGAGCACCTTCACCACACGGACTGCAGCGGTTCAAGAAGGCGGCTCACCACCACCTTCTCAAGGGCTGATTAGGGATGGGCAATAAATACTGGCCATGACAGCGACGCCTACATCCCAAGAATAAATTGGAAAACATTTGTTTTAATTAGTAGACTTGTTTGAGGTAATCTTGCAGATTATCAGACGGCATTGTCTCAGTTATAAAACACATGGCTTCATCAGCACTGAAGAGGAACTAAAGGGTTGCATTGAGCCCATGTGAATGAATATCTCCCAAATAAAGGTGTCGGAAATAATCAAAGCCATTGAATATTATCTCGGTAAGTCCAGAGTGGCAGTATGAACAGATTTAGTTAAGGTTCTGCTGACGAATTAACCAAATTTACAGGCCTATCAGAAGGCAGCACTACTAACCTTCTTCCAGTGAGTCCATTGACATCTGTAATCCATCATGTAATATGTGGTTTGAAAATGATACTGCTGGTTCAGTATCTTCTGCACATTTTGGGACCTTGAAATGGATCCTTTGAAAAAGCAAGAGATTGGACATTAAGATTAGAGTGAAAAATAACACCGAAGTACAGAAACAGGTGTGAGGTTTATATGAGGTCAGGAATGGGGCTGTTCATTGACGATTGCCCCTTCTGACCTGCCAGATGTGGGACAAGAACATTTGTTTTCACGGATAATTTGGGCTTGCACCCTAATTCGTGCTGCACACTGCAGTGTGTGAGATTCTGCATCGTGCTCACTAAAGATAGAAACATTCCCTTCGTGCTAAAGCCTCATTAAGGATCTAGAATGGAAAGAAAAATATCTAAATTAAAATCTGCTTTAATTTCCCAGATTTGTGCCAAGATTGGACTCTGTTTTCCCTTCAAAGGCCATATTGAATGCACAATGGAATTCTTAAAGATCTTGGGTTTCTGTCACGTTTACCGCACCTGTGATTTCTAAAAGCAATACTTTCCAATATTTGTGAGAATGTTATTCAGAATACGTGCTTTTGGAATATTTTTGGGGAACAATTTTTATTTACCCGTTGCAGTAAATTTGTTGTTAAAAGTCCCACATAAAATGGTTGCCCATTGCTGATTGAGGAATGGTCCATAGGCGATGCATTTACAGGATGTCAGCAGGAAAGGAAATGAAGGCGTCTGAAAAGGAGCTCCTCTGTTGCCCATGTTCATGGGAGCTCACAGAGCCATAAGGCACCTGGGTACAAGCCTCAGATCCCACATCAGGCAATCCGTCACCGCGATTACAGTGTTTGTGGTGGAAGTGGCACAATATGGCAGAAGTCATGTGAGGGAGGACGTCTGCCAACAGAGCTGCACTGATCATACCCGCCATCAGGGCAGCAACCATACACCCACCACCAGCAACACCTGGCATTTATATGAGAAATACCACCAGCGATGTTTCCGCAAGATCCTACAAATCTCCTGGGAGGACAGACGAACCAACGTTAAAGTCCTCGACCAGGCCAACATCCCCAGCATTGAAGCACTGACCACACTCGACCAGCTCCGCTGGTCAGGCCACATTGTCCGCATGTCTGACACGAGACTCCCAAAGCAAGCCCTCTACTCGGAACTTCTTCACGGCAAACGAACCAAAGGTGGGCAGAGGAAACGTTACAAGGACACCCTCAAAGCCTCCCTGATAAAGTGCAACATCCCCACTGACACCTGGGAGTCCCTGGCCAAAGACCACCCTAAGTGGAAGAAGTGCATCCGGGAGAGCGCTGAGCACCTCGAGTCTCATCGCCGAGAGCATGCAGAAATCAAGCGCAGGCAGCAGAAAGAGCGTGCGGCAAACCAGTCCCACCACCCCTTCCCTCAACGAATACCTGTCCCACCTGTGACAGAGACTGTAATTCCCGTATTGGACTGTTCAGTCACCTAAGAACTAATTTTTAAAGTGAAAGTAAGTCTTCCTTGATTTCGAGGGACTGCCTATGATGATGCATTTATATAGCACCTTTAACTTAGGCAAATGTCCCAAGACGCTTCACAGGAGTGCTATCACCGAACATAAAACGGAAGACCTCCCTACATCCCCATCAGCCTCTCTAACTGGGCAGCTGATCAGCCTCATTCCGTGAATTCCTTGGGGCCCCGGCTGTTTGTTGAGCCACATTAACCCACAGCCGGCAAGTTGCACGTCCCGAACAGGTACCTCGCCACCGCCCTCTGGCTCTGTGCCAGCGCGGTAATCCTGGGGGAGGTGGTGGGGGGTGATCAGGGGGGTGGTGCGATTGCAGAGCGGGTGGGGGGAGCCCAGGGGGGCAGCACTCCACAATATTCTTGCTGAGCTCCGAGGAGCATTTTAATGCTTACCTCTCTGGTTCCCCCAGCTTGCTTGCCAGGCGTTCCCGAGGGAGCATCCCCGCTGCACTCAATAATTGCATCGGGGACTCACGCCCAGCACAGGGCCCCGACTTGCATGGATTCATGCGGCCCCTGCCTGTTTCAGCTTGATGTATGTGCTGTCCAGAAAGCCTGGGAAACAAGGCAGTGGAGCAGGAATGAGGCCTTAAGTCGACCACCTGGATATTAATCCCACTGCTGCCCCTATTCCGTCGGGCAGAGGGGGTGGAAAATGTGCCGCCTTGTGTCTTGTTTACATGAATTATTTCTGAACCACATGGCCTAACATTGGCCTTAATTTCCTCATTGTCTGCAGCACTTACGCCATTATTGCATGGAATAGAATGAGGAAATTTGCGCTTTAGTACATTGTACTGTTTAGCCATTTTACACTAAACACAAATGTTCTCAATCTTTTGAGCAGTGCAAATTTTTCACTGTCAAAGCCCCTGAGGGCTGAACGGTTGAAGGACACAGACGTTTCCTGGGTTTACTCTTGCAATCCGTGTTATATTGCACGCAAAGAAAGTCGACTAGCTCTTCCTCGCATCGGACCAGTGTACGTGAGGATTGGTGAGCTCAATGCAGCAACAATTTCACTCACTGCGTCCGGTTTCCCAGGAACTGTTTAGATCCAATTCTTGACATTTTTTTCAATCACTAACACCTGCGGGCATTTTACTTTAGTGCTTCCCTCTCTTCCCAGAAAAACATGCCGGTATTCCCTCACCACCAAACCCACACCCAGATCCACCTCACACAAAGGGTGGTTCACCCCACGGGAGACCACGCTCTGCCATCATAACGGAGGGGCAGGGGCAGCAGAGAGTGAGGCGTGTGGGGGAGGGAGTGTGAGGCGTTTGGGGGGGGGGTGAGACGTGTGAGGGGGGGGAGAGTGAGGCGTTTGGGGGGGGGAGAGTGAGGCGTGTGGGGGGGAGTGAGGCGTGTGGGGGGAGTGAGGCGTGTGAGGAGGGGAGTGAGGCGTGTGAGGAGGGGAGTGAGGCGTGTGGGGGGGGGAGAGTGAGGCGTGTGGGGGGGGAGTGAGGCGTGTGGGGGGGAGTGAGGCGTGTGAGGAGGGGAGTGAGGTGTGTGGGGGGGGAGTGAGGCGTGTGGGGGGGGAGTGAGGCGTTTGGGGGAGTGAGGCTTGTGGGGGTGAGTGAGGCGTGTGAGGGGGAGTGAGGTATGTGGGGGGGGAGTGAGGCGTTTGGGGGAGAGTGAGGCGTGTGGGGGGGAATGAGGTGTGTGGGGGGGGGAGTGAGGTGTTTGGGGGAGAGTGAGGCGTGTGGGGGGGAGTGAGGCGTTTGGGGAAGAGTGAGGCGTGTGGGGGGAGAGTGAGGCGTGTGGGGGGGAGTGAGGCGTGTGGGGGGGGAGTGAGGCGTGTGGGGGGGAGTGAGGCGTGTGGGGGGAGAGTGAGGCGTGTGGGGGGGAGTGAGGCGTTTGGGGAAGAGTGAGGCGTGTGGGGGAGAGTGAGGCGTGTGGGGGGGAGTGAGGCGTGTGGGGGGGAGTGAGGCGTGTGGGGGGGGAGTGAGGCGTGTGGGGGGAGAGTGAGGCGTGTGGGGGGGAGTGAGGCGTTTGGGGAAGAGTGAGGCGTGTGGGGGAGAGTGAGGCGTGTGGGGGGAGTGAGGCGTGTGGGGGGGAGTGAGGCGTGTGGGGGGGGAGTGAGGCGTGTGGGGGGAGAGTGAGGCGTGTGGGGGGGAGTGAGGCGTGTGGGGGGGGAGTGAGGCGTGTGGGGGGGGAGTGAGGCGTGTGGGGGGGGAGTGAGGCGTGTGGGGGGGAGTGAGGCGTGTGGGGGGGAGTGAGGCGTGTGGGGGGGGAGTGAGGCGTGTGGGGGGGGAGTGAGGCGTGTGGGGGGGGAGTGAGGCGTGTGGGGGGGGGAGTGAGGCGTGTGGGGGGGGGAGTGAGGCGTGTGGGGGGGGAGTGAGGCATGTGGGGGGGGGAGTGAGGCATGTGGGGGGGGGAGTGAGGCATGTGGGGGGGGGAGTGAGGCGTGTGGGGGGGGGAGTGAGGCGTGTGGGGGAGAGTGAGCCGTGTGGGGGGGGAGTGAGGCGTGTGGTGGGGGAGCACTCCAGAGCAGCTCTCTTCGGCCCAGCAGAACCTTGTCAGGAAGTCAGAAGCTGCTGAATGGTCTATTTCCCGACTTACTGTAATGGTCATGAATAACAAATCATGGGCCAAGTCCCCGGTGCATCTCAAAGCAAACTTTTTTTAAATTGAAAGCTAAGGGGTGGGAGAGTTCAAGTGTGAGGGTAACGCTGTCAGTTAAGGAGAGTGTGGCAATGTGATGGGAGATGTGGAGGACATTCGAGTGGAGCAAGCTGTTTTAGGGAGTTGTGGATGCCCTTACCCAGTGCGTTTGAAGGGTTTATAGTGTGAGTGCTGCTTTTAGAGGGTGAATGGTGCAGTGATACTCTGGGTGGAGAGGGAGAGTGTGGTGGTGCCCAGGGAGGAGAGGGAGAGTGTGACAGTGCCCAGGGAGGAGAGAGAGAGAGAGTGGGGAAAATGTTGCAATCAATTATTAAAGATGAAATAGCAGCGCATTTGGAAAGCAGTGACAGGATCGGTCCAAGTCAGCATGGATTTATGAAAAGGAATCATGCTTGACAAATCTTCTGGAATTTTTTGAGGATATAACTAGTAACGTGGACAAGGGAGAACCAGTGGATGTGGTGTATTTGGACTTTCAAAAGGCTTTTGCCAAGGTCCCACACAAGAGATTGGTGTGCAAAATCAAAGCACATGGTATTGGGGGTAATGTACTAACGTGGATAGAGAACTGGTTGGCAGACAGGAAGCAGAGAGTCGAGATAAACGGGTCCTTTTCAGAATGGCAGGCAGTGACTAGTGGGGTGCCGCAGAGCTCAGTGCTGGGACCCCAGCTCTTTACAATGTACATTAACGATTTAGATGAAGGAATTGAGTGTAATATCTTCAAGTTTGCAGACTAAACTGGGTGGCGGCGTGAGCTGTGAGGAGGACACTAAGAGGCTGCAGGGTGACTTGGACAGGTTAGGTGAGTGGGCAAATGCATGGCAGATGCAGTATAATGTGGATAAATGTGAGGTTATCCACTTTGGTGGCAAAAACACGAAGGCAGAATATTATCTGAATGGCGGTAGATTAGGAAAAGGGGAGGTGCAACTCGACCTGGGTATCATGGTTCATCAGTCATTGAAAGTTGGCATGCAGGTACAGCACGCGGTGAAGAAGGCAAATGGTATGTTGGCCTTTATAGCTGGGGGATTTGAGTATAGGAGCAGGGAGGTCTTACTGCAGTTGTACAAGGCCGTAGTGAGGCCTCATCTGGAATATTGTGTTCAGTTTTGGTCTCCTAATCTGACGAAAGATGGTCTTGCTATTGAGGGAGTGCAGCGAAGGTTCACCAGACTGATTCCAGGGATGGCTGGACTGTCATATGAGGAGAAACTGGATCAACTGGGCCTTTATTCACTGGAGTTTAGAAGGATGAGAGGGGATCTCATAGAAACGTGTAAGATACTGACGGGAATGGACAGGTTAGATGCGGAAAGAATGTTCCCAATGTTGGGCAAGTCCAGAACCAGGGGACATAGTCTTAGGATAAGGGGTAGGCCATTTAGGACTGAGATGAGGAGAAACTTCTTCACTCAGAGAGTTATTAACCTGTGGAATTCCCTACCGCAGAGAGTTGTTGATGCCAGTTCATGAGATATATTCAAGAGGGAGTTAGATATGGCCCTTACAGCTAAAGGGATCAAGGGGTATGGAGAGAAAGCAGGAAAGGGGTACTGAGGGAATGATCAACCATGATCTTATTGAATGGTGTTGCAGGCTCGAAGGGCCGAATGGCCTACTCCTGAACCTATTTTCTATGTTTCTATGATAGTGTTCAGGCAGGAGAGAGAGAGTGTGATAGTGCCCAGGGAGGAGAGAGAATAACAGTGCCCAGGGAGGAGAGAGAGAGTGTGACAGTGCTTAGGGAGGAAAGGGAGGAGAGGAAGAGTGTGACGGTGACCAGGGAGGAGAGAGAGAGTGTGACAGTGACCAGAGAGGAGAGGGAGAGTGTGAACGTGCCCAGGGAGGAGAGAGAGAGTGTGAAAGTGCCCAGGGAGGAGAAGGAGAATGTGACAGTGCCTAGGGAGGAGAGGGAGAGTGTGACGGTGCCCAGGGAGGAGAGGGAGGAGAGGGAGAGTGTGACGGTGCCCAGGGTGGAGAGGGAGAGTGTGACAGTGCCCAGGGAGGAGAGGGAGAGTGTGACAGTGCCCAGGGAGGAGAGGGTGAGTGTGAAAGTGCCCAGGGAAGAGAGGGAGAGTGTGACAGTGACCAGAGAGGAGAGGGAGAGTGTAAACGTGCCCAGGGAGGAGAGGGAGGAGAGAGAGAATGTGAAAGTGCCCAGGGAGGAGAGGGAGAATGTGACAGTGCCCAGGGAAGAGAGGGAGAGTGTGACAGTGCCTAGGGAGGAGAGGGAGGAGAGGGAGAATGTGACAGTGCCCAGGGAGGAGAGGGAGAATGTGACAGTGCCCAGGGAGGAGAGGGAGAGTATGACATTGCCTAGGGAGGAGAGGGAGGAGAGGGAGAGTGTGACAGTGCCCAAGGAGGAGGGGGAGGAGAGGGAGAATGTGACAGTGCCCAGGGAGGAGAGGGAGAGTGTGACAGTGCCCAGGGAGGCTGCTGCTCATGTTGTTGGGCTGCGTTCTACCTCTGGGCATCTGTAGAGTGTGTTCAAAGATTGATACTGTTGTTGCACAGAAGTTTCTGGTGGTGGAGGGAGAGCGTGGGAGATTGGTCAGCAACTTAAACAGTTTCTACACTCAAGTTACACCAGAGTGGCACCAACACTATGTAAATGAACTTACTCCAGGAAACCTGTGTTGACGATCAACGGTGGAACATTCTGGTGCAACAACGGTGTAAGCAACATTGAGGAAATTCGGGGCACTTTGTTTTTTGCCGTTGATTCCCTGCAGGGTCTTTGCTGCGACATGCTCATACAATAGACTGCAACTCCTACCTTTACACAGCTGGCTGTTGATCCCCACTGAGGCTGATATAACTGACATAGGGCACGGCCATCATTTAACCCTAACTGACACCTCCCTACTGTTAAAGTATATGTCGAAGTATTAACAGAGCAGCTAAAAGTGCAATTAAACTATTAGTAATTTATCCACCCCACACTGCATCTTATACCGACGTCACCTCACTGCAAATCACAAATGCAGTCACAGATGTTTCAACATTGATGTGTCCTGATGTGGTGTAAATATCCAGGGCTGGATTTTCGGTTGGAGGTTTCTTGGGGCGCTAACAGCGGCGGGCGGTACGTTTTGCGCTGGGAACTGGTTTGCGTCGGCAGCCACAAAATTCAGCAGCTGAGCCCTGAGTGTGGGCGGAGCGCTAAGGGAGGCGTTGCACACCTCTCTCAGGGCCTCTCTCAGGGCGCTAGGCCGGCTGAGCACGGGAAAATCCCCAGCTGAACAGCCGGCCTCGGAGCGCCCAAAGGGAGGCTTCCCTGCAAAAACAAGTCAGAACACAAAACGCAGAAAACATTCCCGATATCTTACTGACCCCAAATAAAGATAATCGCAATATGAAGCTAAAAAAACAATCGCACTTACCTCCCGCGGACACTCCTTCGCTCACCACCGCCGGCACAGCTTGGACTGCCCGCTTTCCCAGGCGGTCCCACTAGGGGGCGCTACGGGTGTTGCTCCACCAAATGTCACATCGCTGTTGAAACCGGGGCGTTACACACCGCCAGGACGCTCCCGGGCAGTACTGCTCCGCGCCGCCACAAAACCAGCACCAAATGGCCCGGTGGGGCACTGGAAGCTGGCTGCCCGGACGGTAACCATTTCCAGTGCTGCGCCGCTCACAGAGGTGGAATTGAACAAAAATCCACCCAGGTATCTGTAAATCCTTTGCTGTTACTGTCAAAGCGACCAGGACCAGAGTTCATAATCCCATGGAGAGTTCCCGTTGGATTGACTGGGCCGTTTATCTCCTTCCCAGTGCCTCACTTCGATAACGTTTGGGTCATTTTTAAACAAGTTAATTAAACAATTTCTTCAATATGTTATTTGTAAAGTCCTGTCCCCTCAGTACAGATTCACACGAGGCATGTAGTGAAGTCAAGGTCACGCTGGACCTGCACCTTTATTTCACAGCTCTCGAATGCTGCACTTGCCTGAGACCTGCCCTTATATACCTGTCTCTTGCAAGTACACCCCTGGTGGTAAGGTATGTTGGTGGTTACAGGTCATATCTTATTACAGTCATGTATAGCATGTTAGGATACAGTTATATATAATAATGTAAGATACATGATATCACCCTCCCCCAAGGTCTTATTGTCTTTATTGGTTCAGTCTCTCAGGTGGTCTACGCTCTCGCGTGGAGCGTCTGAGTTGTGGTTCAGTTGTTTGCCTTGGTGTCTGTTTTTCTTTGGGTGTGGTTGCTGGTATCTCGCCTGGGCTATCTGTTTCGATTGGTGTGATTGTTGTTGACTCGCCTGGGCTGTCTGTTGGGATTGCCCTTTCCTCAGGTTGTTCCCTCTGTCTGTCCACCAGGTGTGATGCGAGTTCCACATTGTAGTCTGCCTCTGGTTCCGCAGTGTTGTTGGTAAATCTGCTTTTGACTTGGTCTACATGCCTCCGGCAGGTTTTGCCATTGTCCATTTGTACTACCAGTAGCCTGTTTCCTTCCTTGCCCGTTACTGTCCCTGCAAGCCATTTGGGACCCCTGCCATAGTTTAGTACAAACACTTTGTCCCTTATCTCATTCCATCTCCCCCTCGAATTTCTGTCATGGTACTCAGTCAGCTTACGGCGCTTTGCCTCAACAATTCCGTGCATGTCTGGGAGGATTAATGAGAGCCTTGTTTTTAAAGTCCTTTTCATCAACAGTTGCGCGGGGGGGATCCCAGTCAATGAGTACAGACGAGATCTGTATGCCAGCAGCAGACGCAACAGGCGACCCTGCAGCATGGGACCTTGGATGTTAAGCATGCCTTGTTTAATGATTTGCACTGCTCTCTCTGCCTGGCCGTTGGAGGCCGGCTTGAACGGTGCCGTCTTGACATGATTTATGCCGTGGTCAATTATAAAGTCTTGGAATACTGCGCTGGTGAAGCATGGACCATTGTCACTGACCAATATGTCAGGGATTCCGTGCGTTGCAAACATGGTTGCGAGGCTCTCTACAGTGGTGGAGGTTGTGGTCGAGTTTAAAATGGTGCATTCGATCCAATTTGAAAATACATCTACAACTACGAGGAACATTTTGCCCATGAATGGGCCCGCATAGTCTACGTGCACCCGCGACTACGTTTGGTAGGCCAGGGCCAGGGGCTCAGTGGAGCCTCCCTGGGGGCATTGCTGAGTTGGGCACAAATGGTGCACCTTTGGACGCAGAGCTCCAGGTCCGCGTCAATACCAGGCCACCAGACGTGGGATCTGGCTATGGCCTTCATGAGAACGATCCCCGGGTGCTCGCGGTGGAGCTCCCAGACAAATGCCTCTCTGCCTCTCAGAGGCATGACTACTCGGCTGCCCCACATCAGGCAGTCTGCTTGTAGTGATAGCTCATGCATGCGCCTGTGAAAGGGTTTTAATTCCTTGGGGCAGGCATCGCGAGCCTTTGCCCAGTCACCGGTTAGGACACATCTTTTTACTTTCCTCGGGGTCGCTGGCCGTCCAGGCGAACCTGTGCCATGACAGTCATGTTCGTCAGACCCTTCCGTGGTCGCCAGGGGTAGCCTGCTGAGCGCGTTGGCACAGTTGTCTGTGCCTGGTCTGTGCCTTATGGTATAGTTGTAGGACGCCAGCATGAGTGCCCACCGTTGAATTCGCGCCGAGTCGTTGGCGTTTATTGCCTTCCTCTCGGATAGGAGGGACATGAGGGGCTTGTGGTCGGTTTCTAACGCGAACTTGGCCCCAAAAAGGTATTGGTGCATCTTTTTGACACCGTACACGCACGCGAGCGCCTCCTTCTCTACCATTCCGTACCCGCGCTCCGCCCACGAAAGTGACCTGGAGGCATAAGCTATGGGTTGTAATTTGCCCGCACTATTGACATGTTGTAAAATGCACCCGACCCCATACGCTGACGCATCGCATGTGAGAACTAGCTTTTGACCTGGATCAAGGAAAGTCAAAACACTGTTGGAACACAGAAGGTTGTGTGCCTTATTGAAGGCGCGTTCCTGGACGTCCCCCAAAAACCAATCGCACCCTTTTCTGAGTAGCACATGGAGAGGCTCCAGCAGCATGCTTAAGTTCTGCATAAAGTTCCCAAAGTAATTGAGTAGCCCGAGAAAGGCGCGCAATTCTGAGACATTTCGGGGCCTGGGTGCCAAGCGAATTGCTTCTGTTTTGGACTCTGTTGGGTGGATTCCATCAGCGGCAATCCTTCTGCCCAAAAATTCAACCTCGGGCGCGAGAAACAAGCACTTGGATTTCTTGCCTCATAGGCCTACCCGATCCAACCGCTTTAGTACTTCCTCCAAATTACGGAGATGGGAGTTGGTGTCCCTACCCATGATAAATATGTCGTCTTGAAATACAACCGTCCCCGGGATGGACTTGAGCAGACTCTCCATGTTGCGCTGGAATATGGCAGCTGCCGACCTGATGCCGAATGGGCATCGATTGTACATGAAAAGGCCTCAATGTGAGTTGATGGTGGTGAGTAGCTTGGATTCCTCGATCAATTCTTGCATCATATACGCAGATGTGAGGTCTAATTTTGAGAAAAGGTTACCTCCAGCCAATGTGGCAAATAAGTCCTCCGCTCTGGGCAGCGGGTACTGGTCCTGTAGGGAGACTCTGTTTATGGTGGATTTGTAGTCCCCACAGATTCGTATGGATCCATTAGGCTTCATGACTGGGACAATGGGACTTGCCCAGTCGCTAAATTCCACAGGTGATATCATGCCTTCCCGCAGAAGCCTGTCTAGTTCATGTTCAATCTTTTCCCTCATCACATAGAGTACAGCTCTGGCCTTGTGATGGACCGGTCTAGCATCCTGTGTGATGTAGATTTTGACTTTGGCCCCTTTGAAAGTGCCCACACCTGGCTGAAAGAGATGTTCAAATCGCTTTATAACTGTTGAGCAGGAGGTCCGTTCCTCTAATGACATGGCATGGACATCAGAGAAACATAGAAACATAGAAATTAGGTGCAGGAGTAGGCCATTCGGCCCTTCTAGCCTGCACCGCCATTCAATGAGTTCATGGCTGAACATGCAACTTCAGTACCCCATTCCTGCTTTCTCACCATACCCCTTGATTCCCCTAGTAGTAAGGACTTCATCTAACTCCTTTTTGAATATATTTAGTGAATTGGCCTCAACAACTTTCTGTGGTAGAGAATTCCACAGATTCACCACTCTCTGGGTGAAGAAATTCCTCCTCATCTCGGTCCTAAATGGCTTACCCCTTATCCTTAGACTGTGTCACCTGGTTCTGGACTTTCCCAACATTGGGAACATTCTTCCTGCATCTAACCTGTCTAACCCCGTCAGAATTTTAAACGTTTCTTTGAGGTCCCCTCTCATTCTTCTGAACTCCAGTGAATACAAGCCCAGTTGATCCAGTCTTTCTTGATAGGTCAGTCCCGCCATCCCGGGAATCAGTCTGGTGAACCTTCGCTGCACTCCCTCAATAGCAAGAATGTCCTTCCTCAGGTTAGGAGACCAAAACTGTACACAATACTCCAGGTGTGGCCTCACCAAGGCCCTGTACAATTGTAGCAACACCTCCCTGCCCCTGTACTCAAATCCCCTCGCTATGAAGGCCAACATGCCATTTGCTTTCTTAACCGCCTGCTGTACCTGCATGCCAACCTTCAATGACTGATGTACCATGACACCCAGGTCTCTTTGCACCTCCCCTTTTCCTAATCTGTCACCATTCAGATAATAGTCTGTCTCTCTGTTTTTACCACCAAAGTGGATAACCTCACATTTATCCACATTATACTTCATCTGCCATGCATTTGCCCACTCACCTAACCTATCCAAGTTGCTCTGCAGCCTCATAGAATCCTCCTTGCAGCTCACACTGCCACCCAACTTAGTGTCATCCGCAAATTTGGAGATACTACATTTAATCCCCTCGTCTAAATCACTAATGTACAGTGTAAACAGCTGGGGCCCCAGCACAGAACCTTGCGGTACCCCACTAGTCACTGCCTGCCATTCTGAAAAGTCCCCATTTACTCCTACTCTTTGCTTCCTGTCTGACAACCAGTTCTCAATCCATGTCAGCACACTACCCCCAATCCCATGTGCTTTAACTTTGCACATTAATCTCTTGTGTGGGACCTTGTCGAAAGCCTTCTGAAAGTCCAAATATACCACATCAACTGGTTCTCCCTTGTCCACTCTACTGGAAACATCCTCAAAAAATTCCAGAAGATTTGTCAAGCATGATTTCCCTTTCACAAATCCATGCTGACTTGGACCTATCATATTACCTCTTTCCAAATGCACTGCTATGACATCCTTAATAATTGATTCCATCATTTTACCCACGACTGAGGTCAGGCTGACCGGTCTGTAATTCCCTGTTTTCTCTCTCCCTTCTTTTTTAAAAAGTGGGGTTACATTGGCTACCCTCCACTCCATAGGAACTGATCCAGAGTCAATGGAATGTTGGAAAATGACTGTCAATGCATCCACTAGTTCCAAGGCCACCTCCTTAAGTACTCTGGGATGCAGTCCATCAGGCCCTGGGGATTTATCGGCCTTCAATCCCATCAATTTCCCCAACACAATTTCCTGACTAATAAGGATTTCCCTCAGTTCCTCCTCCTTACTAGACCCTCCGACCCCTTTTATATCCGGAAGGTTGTTTGTGTCCTCCTCAGTGAATACCGAACCAAAGTACTTGTTCAATTGGTCCGCCATTTCTTTGTTCCCCGTTATGACTTCCCCTGATTCTGACTGCAGGGGACCTACGTTTGTCTTTACTAACCTTTTTCTCTTTACATATCTATAGAAACTTTTGCAATCCGTCTTAATGTTCCCTGCAAGTTTCTTCTCGTACTCCATTTTCCCTGCCCTAATCAAACCCTTTGTCCTCCTCTGCTGAGTTCTAAATTTCTCCCAGTCCCCAGGTTCGCTGCTATTTCTGGCCAATTTGTATGCCACTTCCTTGGCTTTAATGCTATCCCTGATTTCCCTTGATAGCCACGGTTGAGCCACCTTCCCTTTTTTATTTTTACGACAGACAGGAATGTACAATTGTTGTAGTTCATCCATGCGGTCTCTAAATGTCTGCCATTGCCCATCCACAGTCAACCTCTTCAGTATCATTCGCCAATCTATCCTAGCCAATTCACGCCTCATACCTTCAAAGTTACCCTTCTTTAAGTTCTGGACCATGGTCTCTGAATTAACTATTTCATTCTCCATCCTAATGCAGAATTCCACCATATTATGGTCACTCTTCCCCAAGGGGCCTCGCACAACGAGATTGCTAATTAATCCTCTCTCATTACACAACACCCAGTCTAAGATGGCCTCCCCCCTAGTTGGTTCCTCGACATATTGGTCTAAAAAAACATCCCTTATGCACTCCAGGAAATCCTCCTCAACCGTATTGCTTCCAGTTTGGTTAACCCAATCTATGTGCATATTAAAGTCACCCATTATAACTGCTGCACCTTTATTGCACGCACCCCTAATTTCATGTTTGATACCCTCCCCAACATCACTACTACTGTTTGGAGGTCTGTACACAACTCCCACTAACGTTTTTTGTCCTTTGGTATTCTGCAGCTTGACCCATATAGATTCCACATCATCCAAGCTAATGTCCTTCCGAACTATTGCCTTAATTTGCTCCTTAACCAGCAATGCTACCCCACCTCCTTTTCCTTTTATTCTATCTTTCCTGAATGTTGAATACCCCTGGATGTTGAGTTCCCAGCCCTGATCATCCTGGAGCCACGTCTCCGTAATCCCAATCACTTCATATTTGTTAACATCTATTTGCACAGTTAATTCATCCACTTTATTGCGGATACTCCTTGCATTAAGACACAAAGCCTTCAGGCTTGTTCTTTTAACACCCTTTGTCCTTTTAGAATTTTGCTGTACAATGGCCCTTTTTGTTCTTTGCCTTGGGTTTCTCTGCCCTCCACTTTTCCTCATCTCCTTTCTGTCTTTTGCTTTTGCCTCCTTTTTGTTTCCCTCTGTCTCCCTGCATTGGTTCCCATCCCCCTGCCATATCAGTTTAAATCTTCCCCAACAGCACTAGCAAACACTCCCCCTAGGACATTGGTTCCGGTCCTGCCCAGGTGCAGACCGTCCGGTTTGTACTGGTCCCACCTCCCCCAGAACCGGTTCCAATGCCCCAGGAATTTGAATCCCTCCCTGTTGCACCACTGCTCAAGCCACGTATTCATCTGCGCTATCCTGCGATTCCTACTCTGACTATCACGTGGCACTGGTAGCAATCCGGAGATTACTACTTTTGAGGTCCTACTTTTTAATTTAGCTCCTAGTTCCTTAAATTCATTTCGTAGGACCTCATCCCTTTTTTTACCTATGTCGTTGGTACCAATGTGCACCACGACAACTGGCTGTTCTCCCTCCCTTTTTAGAATGTCCTGCACCTGCTCCGAGACATCCTTGTCCCTTGCACCAGGGAGGCAACATACCATTCTGGAGTCTCGGTTGCGGCCGCAGAAACGCCTATCTATTCCCCTCACCATTGAATCCCCAATCACTATTGCTCTCCCACTCTTTTTCCTGCCTTCCTGTGCAACAGAGCCAGCCATGGTGCCATGAACTTGGCTGCTGCTGCCCTCCCCTGATGAGTCATCCCCCTCAACAGTACCCAAAGCAGTGTATCTGTTTTGCAGGGGGATGACCACAGGGGACTCCTGCACTACCTTCCTTGCACTGCTCTTCCTGTTGGTCTTCCATTCCCTATCTGGCTGTGGACCCTTTCCCTGCAGTACGACCAACTCGCTACACGTGATACTCACGTCATTCTCAGCATCGTGGATGCTCCAGAGTGAATCCACCCTCAGCTCCAACTCCGCAACGCGGACCGTCAGGAGCTTGAGGTGGATACACTTCCCGCAGATGTAGTCGTCAGGGACACTGGTGTCGTCCCCGAGTTCCCACGTGGTACAGGAGGAGCATAACACCCGACCGAGCTCTCCTGCCATGACTTAACCCTTAGATACACTTAAATTGGCAACAACAATGTTAAAAGTTACTCACTGATATAGAAGAGAAAAAAGAAAAACTACTCACCAATCACCAGCCAATCACTTACCCTCTTGGCTGTGACGTCACCTTTTGATTTCCTTCTACTTCTTTTTTGCCTTCTCCCTGTAGCTGCACAAGTCCCGCCTTTTATAGGCCTCACCAACGGACCTTCTCAACGCTGGGCCCCGGACTCCCTGCTGTGCCTTTTATAGGCCTCACCAACGGACCTTCTCAACGCTGGGCCCCGGACTCCCTGCTGTGCCTTTTATAGGCCTCTCCACGCACCTCCTCGACGGTGCTCCCGGCTGCCGCCGACGCTAGCCCCGGACTCCCTGCTGTGCCTTTTATAGGCCTCTCCACGCACCTCCTCGACGCTGCTCCCGACTGCCGCCGTTTAGTTTTGCCAGCCAGCTTCTCCCCAGCAGTGCTGGGGGGGGTCTCTGGGGACAATCCGCAGGGGAAGTCGGTTCACTGTCCCTTTGTGTGTGACAGAGAGCATGGCGCTGCCGAGGACTGGTACGATTTATTTGGTATAGGTCCTTAGTTTGGTGTCGACCCTTGTGAGTTTTGGTCTGTCTCTTTTATGCGGCCACAGTTGTTCAAATTGTTGAGCGTCTATGAGAGATTGACTCGCTCCTGTATCCAGCTCCATGTTGACAGATATCCCGTTGAGTAGGACCCTCATCATTATAGGAAGCATCCTGTTGTAGGAGCAGCGGCCATTGATCGTGTTGACCTGCTGTACACCGGTGTCCCGGGTACTGTCCCCACCATCTTCTGGTCCGCTTTCCGACCCATCAGATTCGTATACCAGCCGAGCTGCCGTTTTTTTGCACATGCGGGCCAAATGCCCTGTATATTCACAATTTCTGCAAATAGCCCGCTGAAATCGACATCCCCTTGCCGAGTGCCCACCCCCACACCTCCAACACAGATCTGTTCCATTGTTCAAAGAGTTTCCAAAGAATGAGCTGCGTCTGGCTGATCTCTCTTGAGCTTCTCTCAGTTTGTAGTTGATTGCTCGCATTGTGGGTTGATGAGGTGTGAACGGCCGTTCCTGTGGTTCTTGATGGCTTCTGCCTGCTGTCGAGAACCTGTTCTCCCGGTTTTGTCTGTGTGTGGGGGTAGCAGCTTGTTTAGTGCTGTGAACTTCTTGTTCCGATATTTCGTTAGTTGTCGTACCTGCATTGTAAATCAACCTCGTTTCTTCTTCCCCTACCAAGAATGTCTGTGCAACCAGTGCTGCTGCCTCGAAGGTCAGGTTCTTGATCTCTATGAGCTTTCGGAATATGCCTGCGTGGCCTATTCCTTCAATGAAAAAGTCTCTCAGCATTTCTCTCCTCAGTTCATCGGAGAACTCACATAAACTAGCCAACCTCCAAAGTTCCGCCACGAAGTCGGGTATGCTCTGGCCCACACAGCGTCTGTAGTTGTAGAACCTGTGTCTGGCCATGTGTAGGCTGCTCGCTAGCTTCAGGTGGTCTCTTACCAGTGTGCTCAATTCTTCAAACGACTTGCTTGCTGGTTTCTCGGGTGCCAACGGATACTTCATTAAAGTGTATGTTTTCGAGCCACAGCTGGTCAAGAGATGGGCTCTTCTCTTGCCTGCCTTATCGTTGCCTAACCAATCTTTGGTTACAAAGCCTTGCTGGAGCTTTTCTATGAAGTCCTCCCAATTATCTCCCGCATTGTACTTTTCATCTGATCCGTTGTTCGCCATTCTGTGGTAAGGTATGTTGGTGGTTACAGGTCATATCTTATTACAGTCATGTATAGCATGTTAAGATACAGTTATATATAATAATGTAAGATACATGACATCACCCTCCCTCAAGGTCTTATTGTCTTTATTGGTTCAGTCTCTCAGGTGGTCTACGCTCTCGCGTGGAGCGTCTGAGTTGTGGTTCAGTTGTTTGCCTTGGTGTCTGTTTTTCTTTGGGTGTGGTTGCTGGTATCTCGCCTGGGCTATCTGTTTCGATTGGTGTGATTGTTGTTGACTCGCCTGGGCTGTCTGTTGGGATTGCCCTTTCCTCAGGTTGTTCCCTCTGTCTGTCCACCAGGTGTGGTGCGAGTTCCACATTGTAGTCTGCCTCTGGTTCCGCAGTGTTGTTAGTAAATCTGCTTTTGACTTGGTCTACATGCCTCCGGCAGGTTTTGCCATTGTCCATTTGTACTACCAGTAGCCTGTTTCCTTCCTTGCCCGTTACTGTCTCTGCAAGCCATTTGGGACCCCTGCCATAGTTTAGTACAAACACTTTGTCCCTTATCTTATTCCATCTCCCCCTCGAATTTCTGTCATGGTACTCAGTCAGCTTACGGCGCTTTGCCTCAACAATTTCGTGCATGTCTGGGAGGATTAATGAGAGCCTTGTTTTTAAAGTCCTTTTCATCAACAGTTGCGCGGGGGGGAGCCCAGTCAATGAGTGCAGACGAGATCTGTATGCCAGCAGCAGTCGCAACAGGCGACCCTGCAGCGTGGGACCTTGGATGTTAAGCATGCCTTGTTTAATGATTTGCACTGCTCTCTCTGCCTGGCCGTTGGAGGGGGGCTTGAACGGTGCCATCTTGACGTGATTTATGCCGTGGTCAATTATAAAGTCTTGGAATACTGCGCTGGTGAAGCATGGACCATTGTCACTGACCAATATGTCAGGGATTCCGTGCGTTGCAAACATGGTTGCGAGGCTCTCTACAGTGGTGGAGGTTGTGCTCGAGTTTAAAATGGTGCATTCGATCCAATTTGAAAATACATCTACAACTACGAGGAACATTTTGCCCATGAATGGGCTCGCATAGTCTACGTGCACCCGCGATTACGTTTGGTAGGCCAGGGGCTCAGTGGAGCCTCCCTGGGGGCATTGCTGAGTTGGGCACAAATGGTGCACCTTTGGACGCAGAGCTCCAGGTCCGCGTCAATACCAGGCCACCAGACGTGGGATCTGGCTATGGCCTTCATGAGAACGATCCCCGGGTGCTCGCGGTGGAGCTCCCGGACAAATGCCTCTCTGCCTCTCAGAGGCATGACTACTCGGCTGCCCCACATCAGGCAGTCTGCTTGTAGTGATAGCTCATGCATGCGCCTGTGAAAGGGTTTTAATTCCTTGGGGCAGGCATCGCGAGCCTTTGCCCAGTCACCTGTTAGGACACATCTTTTTACTTTCCTCGGGGTCGCTGGCCGTCCAGGCGAACCTGTGCCATGACAGTCATGTTCGTCAGACCCTTCCGTGGTCGCCAGGGGTAGCCTGCTGAGCGCGTTGGCACAGTTGTCTGTGCCTGGTCTGTGCCTTATGGTATAGTTGTAGGACGCCAGCATGAGTGCCCACCGTTGAATTCGCGCCGAGTCGTTGGCGTTTATTGCCTTCCTCTCGGATAGGAGGGACATGAGGGGCTTGTGGTCGGTTTCTAACGCGAACTTGGCCCCAAAAAGGTATTGGTGCATCTTTTTGACACCGTACACGCACGCGAGCGCCTCCTTCTCTACCATTCCGTACCCGCGCTCCGCCCACGAAAGTGACCTGGAGGCATAAGCTATGGGTTGTAATTTGCCCGCACTATTGACATGTTGTAAAACGCACCCGACCCCATACGCTGACGCATCGCATGTGAGAACTAGCTTTTGACCTGGATCAAGGAAAGTCAAAACACTGTTGGAACACACAGTTTTTTTGCACATGCGGGCTTCATGACTGGGACAATGGGACTTGCCCAGTCGCTAAATTCCACAGGTGATATCATGCCTTCCCGCAGAAGCCTGTCTAGTTCATGTTCAATCTTTTCCCTCATCACATAGAGTACAGCTCTGGCCTTGTGATGGACCGGTCTAGCATCCTGTGTGATGTAGATTTTGACTTTGGCCCCTTTGAAAGTGCCCACACCTGGCTGAAAGAGATGTTCAAATCGCTTTATAACTGTTGAGCAGGAGGTCTGTTCCTCTAATGACATGGCATGGACATCATCCCATTTTCAGTTTAGTTTTGCCAGTCAGCTTCTCCCCAGCAGTGCTGGGGGGTCTCTGGGGACAATCCACAGGGGAAGTCGGTTCACTGTCCCTTTGTGTGTGACAGAGAGCATGGCGCTGCCGAGGACTGGTACGATTTATTTGGTATAGGTCCTTAGTTTGGTGTCGACCCTTGTGAGTTTTAGTCTGTCTCTTTTATGCGGCCACAGTTGTTCAAATTGTTGAGCGTCTATGAGAGATTGACTCGCTCCTGTATCCAGCTCCATGTTGACAGATATCCCATTGAGTAGGACCCTCATCATTATAGGAAGCATCCTGTTGTAGGAGCAGCGGCCATTGATCGTGTTGACCTGCTGTACACCGGTGTCCCGGGTACTGTCCCCACCATCTTCTGGTCCGCTTTCCGACCCATCAGATTCGTATACCAGCCGAGCTGCTGTTTTTTTGCACATGCGGGCCAAATGCCCTGTATATTCACAATTTCTGCAAATAGCCCGCTGAAATCGACATCCCCTTGCCGAGTGCCCACCCCCACACCTCCAGCACAGATCTGTTCCATTGTTCAAAGAGTTTCCAAAGAATGAGCTGCGTCTGGCTGATCTCTCTTGAGCTTCTCTCAGTTTGTAGTTGATTGCTCGCATTGTGGGTTGATGAGGTGTGAACGGCCGTTCCTGTGGTTCTTGATGGCTTCTGCCTGCTGTCGAGAACCTGTTCTTCCGGTTTTGTCTGTGTGTGGGGGTAGCAGCTTGTTTAGTGCTGTGAACTTCTTGTTCCGATATTTCGTTAGTTGTCGTACCTGCATTGTAAATCTTCTTCCCCTACCACGAATGTCTGTGCAACCAGTGCTGCTGCCTCAAAGGTCAGGTTCTTGATCTCTATGAGCTTTCGGAATATGCCTGCGTGGCCTATTCCTTCAATGAAAAAGTCTCTCAGCATTTCTCTCCTCAGTTCATCGGAGAACTCACATAAACTAGCCAACCTCCAAAGTTCCGCCACGAAGTCGGGTATGCTCTGGCCCACACAGCGTCTGTAGTTGTAGAACCTGTGTCTGGCCATGTGTAGGCTGCTCGCTAGCTTCAGGTGGTCTCTTACCAGTGTGCTCAATTCTTCAAACGACTTGCTTGCTGGTTTCTCGGGTGCCAACGGATACTTCATTAAAGTGTATGTTTTCGAGCCACAGCTGGTCAAGAGATGGGCTCTTCTCTTGTCTGCCTTATCGTCGCCTAACCAATCTTTGGTTACAAAGCTTTGCTGGAGCTTTTCTATGAAGTCCTCCCAATTATCTCCCGCATTGTACTTTTCATCTGATCCGTTGTTCGCCATTCTGTGGATTCTGTATTCCCGTAACCCGTCGCCACTGTAAAGTCCTGTCCCCTCAGTACAGATTCACACGAGGCATGTAGTGAAGTCAAGGTCACTCTGGACCTGCACCTTTATTTCACAACTCTGGAATGCTGCACTTGCCTGAGACCTGTCCTTATATACCTGTCTCTTGCAAGTGCACCCCTGGTGGTAAGGTATGCTGATAGTTACAGGTCATATCTTATTGCAGTCATGTATAGCATGTTAGGATACAGTTTTATATATAATAATGTAAGATACATGACATTATTATTATTTAATGCTGCTTGCAGGTATTCACTTTTCTAGGCAACAGTAGTTTCAGATAGTTCCTGGTTTTGAAGCAGAAACCAGGCCAATAACATTTGTTTTTAAATGCTGCGTCACTTTCGCGGGGCCGCTCAGAGCTGTGCCACTTTTGATGAT
This sequence comes from Pristiophorus japonicus, assembly GCF_044704955.1. Taxonomy (NCBI): domain Eukaryota; kingdom Metazoa; phylum Chordata; class Chondrichthyes; family Pristiophoridae; genus Pristiophorus; species Pristiophorus japonicus. The sequence continues at coordinate 49,826,304 of NC_091993.1, forward strand.
ACTATTAAGCATTTAACAGGGACATTGCTGCATTCATTTTAACAGTTGAGAGACCCCGAGGACTCCCAGGTGTAGCGGTGGTCGGGGTTTGGGTTAAGGGGTTAGGAGGCATGCGGAATACGAAGTGGAGCACAGAGGTACTGCACATGAACTTCTGAACACGCTGCACAACGCAAACCCTCCATTGGAAGAGCAGGGCAGTTCCTCCATGTGTCCTGCCCAATATTTATAGTTGCGTTTATTTCCAACACCAGATTTCTGATTGGTCACCTTGGAGATAAGACCTGAGTTATGACTGGTCCCCTTGGAGGACAAGACACACCTATTAGATGCTGCCTGTCTAAGTAATCAATTACTTTGCAAAGTGTGATTCGAGCTATTCTGACAGCTGACTCCAGACAGAACAGAGCTCACCGAGAGCAGACAGGGCTCACCCTCGCAGGTTAAAGCCTTCGCCCACCCCCAAACAATCTCCTGTCACTCGCCAACACGTTTCTTAACCTTCCTCACATCCCCGAGTTTCTGACCTTTTCCCTCCCCCCCAAGGTCGTGACCTTGTCCCCCTGCTCAAGTTCTTGACCTCCCCTCCCCCATCCAAGTTCCATCTTCTCCACCCCCTGGTTCCTGATCTTCTGACTCCCTCCCCTCGTAAGATTTTTCAGAGTTCTTGGACAAGACATAAAAATTGGCAGCAACTAGTGATGTTTGAATAATAGACCAGGAGTTTATTAAATTCACAGTGTGATATACTGAACAACAGGCGATAGTTTGACGAGTTGCTCACAGCCCTCGGTCTCTGGAGCCTCTTGGACTCAGGTGACGTGATCTTCAGTCTGTCCTCTCACACTTGGGTTTTCGTGGTGTCTGGGTGGAGTTCCCTTTGGGTGCCAAGTTTTTATTCTTTGTCATACTCAGCATTTGATTAAATTAATGTCTACACACGGTCTTTACCAAGATCACATCGTCCTGGCTGTGTTTGCAGTTCCATTTTAAGCAAACCTCAGCATTTCAAGTGCAGGTTACTACAGGTCATTCACAATCTTAGAAGTTGGTTATTGATACTTGGTCAATAGGAAGTTTACTATTCTAAGCTCACACTTACAAACGTATTATTACTGAAAAAAATCTAAGTGCTAGCCTTTCGCACAGTCCCCCCAGGGTCCTGACCTTCTCACTTTGCTCTTCTCCCCCGACCCAAGCTCCTGACCTGTCTCTCCCCACCCAATTCCTGACTTTCTCCCCCCCACCCCAAGTCCCTGACCTCCCCGCCCCCCCTCCTCCCCTCCCCGCTCGCCATAGATGGGGCATTGTGTGTGGGTCACAGATTGTTAACAGGTTTATTGGTTATGAAGTGAATAGTGACAGTGTCGGGACTTCTGGATTTTGTTCAGTCCAACGATGTCACTTGCCACACGCACCGAACTTTCCGAGAAATCATCCCGGTGTCGGGGGAGGGGGAGGAGAGGGAGAGCGAGGTGCGGGTGTAAAGGGGTGGGGTTGGAAGAACCTGATCCAGATGGTAAGACGGATCACGTTCTCGCTCTCACCCACCCTTTAGACCTGGATCACATTCTTAGCACATCCCCACTGTGCTCTCCATGCTCTTTACCCCCCGCCCCGGAATTCCTGACCTCCTCTCCCCTCCACTCTGAAAATCTCTCTTCCCCCTTCGATCCTCTCTTCACCTCCTCTCTCTCCTTCCTCTCTCACCCTTCCTCTTTCTCTCCCTTCCTCTCTTTCTCCTCCTCCTCCTCTCTTCCCCCCCCAATTCCCTCTCTCGCCCCCCCCTCCAAATCCAATCTCTCTTCCCCCCTCCGATCCACTTTCTCTTCCCCCCTCTGATGCCCTTTCTCTTCCCCCCTCTGATTCCCTTTCTCTGATCCCCTCTCTCATTCCCCCTCTGATTCCTTCTCTCGCTCTCTCCCTCCTTCTCTCTCTCTCTCTCCCTCCTTCTCTCTCTCTCTCTCCCTCGTTCTCTCGCTCTCGCCCTCCTCCTCTCTCTCTCTCTCTCCCTCCAATCCACTCCCTCTCTCCTTTCAATCCTCTCTCATCCCCCTCCCCACTGACCACCAGCGGACGGATCCCTTGACCTTAACCTTACAGAGTCGAGGGAAGCATGGACCATGGTGCAGGCTGTAACTGTGGGCTAGTGTGCACGTGTGGCTTCGATATCCAGTGTCCTTGCATGGGATCGAGTGCACACATGCGACTCTGGGAAACTGTGCGTGCGCAGAAGGCCAAAAGATGTTCATGCAGATAATCTCAGCAAATTTTTATCCCTCAACCAACATCACTAAAACAGATTATCTGGTCATTTATCACATTGCTGTTTGTGGGAGCTTGCTGTGCGCAAGTTGGCTGCCGCGTTTCCTACATTACAACAGTGACTACACTTCAAAAGTACTTCATTAGCTGTAAAGCGCTTTGGGACGTCCTGAGGTTATGAAAGGCAAATCTTCCTTGCTTTTACTTGCATTTAATTGGTCTTCAGCTCAGAGTGAGAGTTGGTTTGTGTGCTTTCCGTTTGTAAGTATAAATAAACCTCATTTAAGGTTGGGATTCCCGTAGATTAAGAGCATTAAAAGCTTGTTGGTTTTGTCTTCACATTGCAGATTAAACCTTTAGATTCACATGTTCAGTAGAAACACATTCTCGTGCCGCAGGAAAATGGGATGAAATCTCAAACTGCCGAGTCCCTATACCGGAGCTCTCTGGGCATGATGAATGTGCGCTGTGCACTCTACTCAGAACTCCTCCACGGCAACGAGCCCCAGGTGGGGCGAGGAAATGTTTCAAGGACACCCTCAAAGCCTCCCTGATAAAGTGCAACATCCCCACCGACACTTGGGAGTCCCTGGCCAAAGACCGCCTTAAGTGGAGGAAGAGCATCTGGGAGGGCGCTGAGCACCTCGAGTCTCGTCGCCGAGAGCATGCAGAAACCAAGCGCAGGCAGCGGAAAGCGCGTGCGGCAAACCAGTCCCATCCACCCTTTCCCTCAACGCCTGTCCCACCTGTGACAGGGACTGTGGTCCTCGTATTGGACTGTTCAGCCACCTAAGGACTAATTTTTAGAGTGGAAGCAAGTCTTCCTCAATTCCGAGGGACTGCCTATGATGATGATGATGATGATGATGATGGCTCAGAATGGGAACCCCAGACTCTCACATCGGCACTTAAAATTCTCCCTCTGAAGGTTGCCTGCCGTACATTCTTACTTCAAATTTTCCCATTTCAGTATTCGTTTTCTTCCCTCAAAATTGAGTCCGTGACGAATATTTGGCCCCAATATCCAGGGGAGGCGGGGAAGGTGTGAGGGAGAAAGGCTGGTAATTGTGAGTGGAGGATGAGGCTGGCAATCAGGGCTGGCACAGGCCCAAGGTTTCCTTGAGCACCCTGGGGGAGTGCGGAAACTCTCCATTACACTGTGGGAGCCCAATTTACACATGTTTCCCCCGGGCTGGAGAGTCCAGAACTAGGGGTCACAGGATAAGGGGGCAGCCGTTTAAGACTGAGATGAGGAGGAATTTCTTCACTCAGAGGGTTGTGAATCTTTGGAATTCTCTGCCCCAGAGGGCTGTGGATGCTGAGTCATTGAGTATATTCAAGATTGAGATCGATAGATTTTTGGAGTCCAGTTGAATGAAGGACTATGGGACAGTGCAGGAAAGTGGAATTGAGATTGATGGTGAATAGCGGAGCAGACTCGAGGGGCTGAATGGCCTGCTCCTGCTCCTACTTCTTATGTTCTAATGTTAATGAACTGCCCTGCTCCTCCACGGCGGGACTCTCGGCTACCTTGCTATCCACCACAGTGACAAAGTGCCGGCTTCGGGCTGCGTTCCCCATATTTAACTCTTTAACCACCAACTCTCCCCCGTCCACCGTGGGGTGTGGGGCGGGGGAGCTGAGTAATGTCAAGGCCTTTATCTCAGAAATGAAAATGAAAACAAAACTAATCTCACCTCAAAAAAAGGGACTTCATAATAATAGTCTCGGTGAACTTGTTTCAAGGAAGATTGATGTGATGCAAGTAACTAGAGTCAAACTTGAAGCTGTTGCCTATAGTTTCAACGAATATTATAAATGAATGTTGAGAACAGTCTTGAAGCAGAGTGATTTGAACGTGGTTTATTAAACCCTGCATCTGCCAACACTGTGACTGAGTTGAGTTTACTTTCGATGGTTGCTGGGTGCAATCCTAGCCAAGGAGGGCCGGATAAACCAATGGCAGTTACCACCCCTCACGGTTATAAAAACATGAGAGTTTAAGAATGAGAGGAGGGCATTGCCCTGCGGGGCCTGTTGTATTGTTAGGGCCCACATGCACAGACCATCCGCATTCTCTTTGTACCTTGTTGCCAAGAGCCAATTCTTTATACACCCTTCTGAATCAACAATCTCTCCATTTATTATTTGAATGCTTTAACCTTTAGACTGCCACCAATTCCAAAAGAAAAAGACGCGTTCGTATCGCGCCTTTCACAACCTCAGGACATTCCAAAGTGCTTTACAGCCAATGAAGTCCTTTTGGAGTGTAGTCACTGTTGTAATGTGGGAAAAGCGGCAGCCAATTTTCACACAGCAAGCTCCCACAAACAGCAATGCGATAATGACCAGAGAATCTGTGTTTTTGTAATGTTGTAATTTTGCAGGGATAAATATTGGCCAGGACACTGGGGAGAACTCCCCTGCTCTTCTTCAAAACAGTGCCTTGGGATCTTTTACGTCAGGGAGTTGGTTTAATGCCTCATCCAAAAGACAGTATCTCTGACAGTGCAGCACTCCCCCAGTGCTGCACTGGAGTATCAGCCTAGATATTTGTGTTCAAGTCTCTGGATTGGGACTTGAACCCACAACCTTCTGACTCAGAAGTTGCAAGAGTGCTACCCACTGAGCCACAGCTGACATCAGGAAATTCCTGCCTCCCTGGGCTGACAGCAACTCGAAACATGTGGCACTGATATGTTATTGGAATGTGAACCAGTAAGTACTACAATAAGCTTGAAAACACAAACATAACCAGATATAAGAAAAACATAAGCACTTTGTGGGTCAAATTGGTCTTTGGCGATAGCACGAGGCAGGAAATAACAAATCGCCTGCCAGGTTTACGCCCGCCTGATTGTATTTTTCATTGACTTCAATGGGTGGCCAATTCGCTATCACTCGTTTCGTGCTTTCGTCGAAGACCAATTTCACCCCTTAAGTTCTGATACTCTGTTGTCCCTAAGCTTTCTTACTGTAATTAACACTTTTTATCAGCTAATTCAACATTATTTATCTTCGTTAACTTTTTCCCCTGAAAAAAATGAAGTTGAAACCGAGTTGTATGCCACAGTTACATCGCTCTCTCAGCATCACCTTTCATTTCACAGGTGGGAGTAACTTTGGGAAAAAGGTGGATCTTCATTGGCTGTAAGCACCTTTAAAGGACACTTTTTCAGCCAATCAAAAGTACAGACTTAGATGATTGGTCTGGTTGCACCATGATAGGTGAATTTCTCACAGGTTAAACAGGAAGGGAATGGCCCTGACAACATGCTCAGCAGCGGCCCCTAGGGACCAACAGGCTAGGAGGAGTGAATCTGTTTTATGTGTGCTGGAACGAAATGGGCACTGACTTTATCCAGTATCAGTGGTTTCCATGAGTTACAATTCTGAGAGTGCAGCCAGCTCCTAATTCCCTCCATTTACAATCGCTATCTCGATTCTTCACAAAGAACCTACTCATTCCTTTCACTTCCCATCACAATTTAAAAGTCTTGAATTATTTCCTCTCGCATAGTCCTTTCAGCCAAACAAAGGATATGTATTCCCTTACCATTGTTTGCCTAATTTAAGACCCGTAGACACCCGTGTATTTATTTGAATATTTTTCACACTGTTTTGATTGCCGGCTGTGGTTCAGTGGGGAGCATACTCACCTCTGAGTCAGAGGGATTACAGGCCCAAGTCTCACTCCAGAGACTAGAGTGCACAATCTAGGCTGGCTCTCCCAGTGCAGCAGCGAGATGAAATGTTAAGCTAAAGCCCTCTCAGATGTATGTGAAAGATCCCACAGCACTATTTCAAAGGAGAGCAGCAGCATTCTCGCAGCGTCCTGGCCAATGTTTATCCCTCGTTAAAAAGAATGGGGGTGAAACTGGATTCTGCAGCACCCATTTCTAGGACGCTATGAGGCCGCATAAGCGTCGATAATTGGCGTCCGTGATGCGCGCACACATTTCCAACGGTAAGTTCGTAGGACGCCGTATTTGCAAAGGGGCAGGGCAAGCAGACCATAACATCAATCAGCGTGTAACAAGAGTGGCCCACAACATGGAGCATCAAACACAGCAATCACATGACTGCATGCGGGCCTTCAACAATGGCTCACACCTCTGGATGCCACCTTAACTCAGATGAACGATACCCTAGACTTGGTCTTTCATCGCCCCGCTGACCTGCAGCAAAGTCTTCCAGCTCATTGCTAGCAGTGAAGTGTGAGAGGGAAGATGGTGAAGGGGGACATGGAAGTGGAGATTTGGCTCAAAGTGCTTCCACTTCTCACCCATTGCCCCCCCCCCACCCCCCGCCCTCCAGCCAGTACCCGACATGCTGCCCCCCCCAGCCAGTACCCAACACGCTGCCCCCCCCAGCCAGTACCCAACACGCTGCTCCCCGCAGCCAGTACCTGACCCCGCTGCCACCCCCCCAGCCAGTACCCAACACACTGCCCCCCCAGCCAGTACCTGACCCCGCTGCCACCCCCCCAGCCAGTACCCAACACACTGCCCCCCCAGCCAGTACCCAACACACTGCTCCGCCCCAGCCAGTACCCAACATGCTGCTCCCCCCCAGCCAGTACCCAACACGCTGCTCCCCCCCAGCCAGTACCCAACACGCTGCTCCCCCCCAGCCAGTACCCAACACGCTGCTCCCCACCAGCCAGTACCCAACACACTGCCCCCCGCAGCCAGTACCCAACACGCTGCTCCCCACCAGCCAGTACCCAACACGCTGCTCCCCACCAGCCAGTACCCAACACGCTGCTCCCCCCCAGCCAGTACCCAACACACTGCCCCCCGCAGCCAGTACCTGATCCCGCTGCCCCCCCCAGCCAGTACCCAACACGCTGCCCCCCCGCAGCCAGTACCCAACACGCTGCTCCCCACCAGCCAGTACCCAACACACTGCCCCCCCCCCAGCCAGTACCCAACACGCTGCCCCCCCCAGTCAGTACCTGACACGCTGCCCCCCCCAGCCAGTACCTGACACGCTGCCCCCCCCAGCCAGTACCTGACACGCTACCCCCCCAGCCAGTATCCAACACACTGCCCCCCCAGCCAGTACCTGACACGCTGCTCCCCCGCAGCCAGTATCCAACACACTGCCCCCCGCAGCCAGTACCCAACACGCTGCTCCCCCCAGCCAGTACCCAACACGCTGCTCCCCCCCAGCCAGTACCCAACACACTGCTCTCCCCCAGCCAGTACCCAACACACTGCTCTCCCCCAGCCAGTACCCAACACGCTGCTCCCCACCAGCCAGTACCCAACACGCTGCCCCCCCCAGCCAGTATCCAACACACTGCCCCCCCCAGCCAGTACCCAACACACTGCCCCCCCCAGCCAGTACCCAACACACTGCCCCCCCCAGCCAGTATCCAACACACTGCCCCCCCCCCCAGCCAGTACCTGACACGCTGCTCCCCCCCAGCCAGTACCTGACTCGCTGCTCCCCCCCAGCCAGTACCCAACACGCTGCTCCCCACCAGCCAGTACCCAACACACTGCCCCCCCCAGCCAGTATCCAACACACTGCCCCCCCAGCCAGTAGCTGTCACGCTGCTCCCCCCCAGCCAGTACCCAACACACTGCCCCCCCAGCCAGTACCTGACACGCTGCCCCCCCAAGCCAGTCCCAACACACTGCCCCCCCCCCAGCCAGTACCCAACACACTGCCCCCCCCAGCCAGTACCCAACACGCTGCCCCCCCCAGTCAGTACCTGACACGCTGCCCCCCCCAGCCAGTACCTGACACGCTGCTCCCCCGCAGCCAGTACCCAACACACTGCCCCCCCAGCCAGTACCCAACACACTGCCCCCCCAGCCAGTCCCAACACACTGCCCCCCCCCCAGCCAGTATCCAACACACTGCCCCCCCAGCCAGTACCCAACACACTGCTCTCCCCCAGCCAGTACACAACACTCTGCTCCCTCCCAGCCAGTATCCAACACACTGCCCCCCCGAGCCAGTATCCAACACACTGCCCCCCCAGCCAGTATCCAACACTCTGCTCCCCCCCAGCCAGTACCCAACACTCTGCTCCCCCCCAGCCAGTACCTGACACGCTACCCCCCCTAGCCAGTACCTGACACGCTGCTCCCCCCCAGCCAGTACCCAACACACTGCCCCCCCAGCCAGTACCTGACACGCTACCCCCCCCCAGCCAGTATCCAACACTCTGCTCCCCCCCAGCCAGTACCCAACACTCTGCTCCCCCCCAGCCAGTACCTGACACGCTACCCCCCCTAGCCAGTACCCAACACGCTGCTCCCCCCCAGCCAGTACCTGACACGCTACCCCTCCCAGCCAGTATCCAACACACTGCCCCCCCCAGCCAGTACCCAACACACTGCCCCCCCAGCCAGTACCTGAATCGCTGCTCCCCCCCCAGCCAGTACCTGACACGCTGCTCCCCCCCAGCCAGTACCCAACACGCTGCTCCCCCCCAGCCAGTACCCAACACGCTGCTCCCCCCCAGCCAGTACCCAACACGCTGCTCCCCCCCAGCCAGTACCCAACACGCTGCTCCCCCCCAGCCAGTACCCAACACACTGCCCCCCCCAGCCAGTACCTGACACGCTGCTCCCCCCCAGCCAGTACCCAACACACTGCCCCCCCAGCCAGTACCTGACACGCTGCTCCCCCCCAGCCAGTACCCAACACGCTGCCTCCCCCAGCCAGTACCCAACACACTGCCCCCCCCCAGCCAGTACCTGACACGCTGCTCCCCCCCAGCCAGTACCCAACACGCTGCCCCCCCCAGCCAGTACCCGACACACTGCCCCCCCCCAGCCAGTACCTGACACGCTGCCTTGTCTCCCGATGGCCGAGGCTGGCCCTGCACAGGTGCAGGTGGAGCAGACTATGGCAGGGCCCTCAGGGGCTCCAAAACCCAGAGGATATTGGCCAAGAGCATCTCAGCAGTCGGAACAGGTCGCTGCAATCTTGTGCGGTGCAGCACATCACGACCATTGTGGAGACCCTGGCTGGTGCGTACTGAAGGACGCCTGCAGATCTGTCCAGGCACCTGAAGTGCATCTTCAGCATACCGCTGGCTTGTTCAATGACACATCTGGTGGTCATATGGCACTCATTGTAGCGGTCCTTGGCCCCATTCCTTGGGTTTCTGAGAGGTGTCATCAGCCACGTTTCAAGCGGCTATCCCTTGTCTCCGAACAGCCAGCCGGTAACTCTGTTTCCAGGTGCGGAGATGTCTGGGAGGGTGGACTGCCACAGGATGAAAGCATCATGGCAGCGACCCGGGAATCTGGCACACACCAGCTGCACATTGATGGAGTGGAAGCCCTGCATGATCTATGGGTGCCTTAATTGTCACATGCCCCAAACCCGCGCGCTCGCTCCTTCTGACTGGTATCATCGCAGGCAAATTGACATAATTGCCGGCCCTGGCAAACAAGCCATTAATCATTGATCTTGTGCATTTATGTGCTGGTCACTGCTCAACTCCCTTACACTTCAATCGCCTCGCAGTCTAATCTCCTCTTCCACTCACTCCTCGAACCCTTTAATATCCCACCCAGTCTATTCCCACTCTCCCCTCACCCCTGAACCCTTAAATCTGACATCCAGTCTAATCCTACTCTCCTGCTCATCCCCAGTACTGATAAATATCCAATATTGGGCTCGACTTTCGGCACATCACCGCCCATTTAGCGCCCATTTAGCACCCATATAAATGCTGAGATTCAGGCTATCGCCTATATTTGATGAAAAGTGGAAACTAGCGCCCGATTATCGCCCATTTATCGCCGGCCCAACTTTCAGCTTACAGGAATGAGCTGCATTGCCCGGCCTATTTAAAAAAGAAATATGACGTCATCCTCGTGCAAGGCCGAGAATACTGGTTATAATGGAAACTAGTGCCCAATTATGGCCCAGATTATCGCCGAGTGCTACTTTCGGCATTTCGTCCACAATTTACCGAAATGATCGCTGGCCCAAAAAGATGCTGAAGAAAAGCTGCAATCACCTGACCATAACTCGGCACTATGGACGCCATTTTGTAACTCGGAAGATCTTTAATAAAAGGCTGCTTGAAGTGCTTGTCAGGAGAAGCAAGTTGTGAGTGATTTTAATGGCCTTTTTGACTCTTGCCAATCATCTAATCATATTTGTAACAGTTGAGGACAAATTAAGGGCATTTATAACGATTTTTAATGATGGGGCCTGTAATTTCTCAACCAGTATTGATCGCTAATCACATGCTGCAGAATAGAGATGGGAGAAGGTTTATTGAAGAGCATTATGTGCCCAGTCAAAGAGGTGGCAGACTGCTGTGGAGGAGGCGACCTTACACCCAACGCATTTACAGGGATAAGCGATCATACCTGGACTTGTCCGATAACATGTGCCTTAAGAGACTGCGCTTCCAAAAGGAGGTCATCGCTGAGATACGCCAACTAATTAAGGGAAATCTTCAGCCTACCAGCACCATCAGGACCGCACTGCCCGTTGAGGTTAAGATTACTGCGGCACTTTCCTTCTAAGCATCGGGCTCCTTTCAGGCCTCAGCTGGCGACATTTGCGGTATCTCTCAGCACGCCACACATTGCTGCATTCGGCTGCAGGTGACTGAAGCCCTTTACGCTCACAGGATGGACTTTATAAACTTCCCTATGACCAGGGAGGCACTGACTGAGAGGGCTTTGGGTTTCTTGCAAATAGTAAACTTCCCCAAGGTGCATGGAGCAATAGACTGTATGCACATCGCCCTGCGAGCATCTTTACAGGACAGAGCTGTTTCAGAACCGAAAGGGATTCCACTCCCTGAATGTCGACCACAAGCAAATCATCATGGCAGTATATGAAAATTTTCCAGGCAGCATCCATGATGCGCACATCTTGCGTGAGAGCACTGTCTCTGACCTGTTTAAGAGTCAGCCACAAGGTCATGGTTGGATGCTGGGGGAGAAAGGATATGGCCTTGCCAGCTGGCTCATGACGCCCCCTGCGTAAGCCACAGATGGAAGCCGAAAAGCGCTACAATGACAGCCATATCGCTAGATGCAATATCGTCAAAAAGAATATTGGAGTGCTTAAGCAGCGTTTCAGATGCTTGGACCACTCAGGAGGCAGCCTACAATACCACCCTGAGCAGGTTGCTGAGTTCATTGTGATGTGCTGCATGTTGCATAACCTAGCTATCAGGAGAGGACAACAATTGCCATGTGTGAAGTTACGTTGGTGACAGTTACAGATGCGTTACGTTTCATCCTTGCCTGGCCTGGCCTGGCCATGGCCATTATTTCCATGCCTTGTATCGATGTTTTACCTTACGTTATTAGAAGACACTTCAGGACAATTGTAAAGTTAAATAGAAATGTTTAATAATTGAAGACGAGTGTGAACATATTTTGAACAAATATATATCACCCCCTCCCAACCCTGAACAGTCAATAACATTTGTAACACAACAATAATATAACACCATCCCACCATCCCCAACAGTGAACATGCAACAAAAATTTATTTTTAACAACAATAACTATATACATCACCCCTCCCCCCCGCCTACCTGCGGCCATGCTTCCCTCCTGTAACTTAACCCCCCCTTGTATTAACACCCCGTTTCCCAAGTAATCCCCAAGTAATCCCTGGGGAGGTACCATCGGATTGAAAAGCAGCTAATGTAACGCCTCTGTTTAAAAAAGGGGGCAGACAAAAGGCAGGTAACTATAGGCCAGTTAGTTTAACATCTGTAGTGGGGAAAATGCTTGAAGGTATCATGAAGGAAGAAATAGCGGGACATCTAGATAGGAATAGTGCAATCAAGCAGACGCAACATGGATTCATGAAGGGGAAATCATGTTTAACTAATTTACTGGAATTCATTGAGGATATAACGAGCATGGTGGATTGAGGTGTACCGATGGATGTGGTTTATTTAGATTTCCAAAAGGCATTCAATAAGGTGCCACACAAAAGGTTACTGCAGAAGATAAAGGTATGCGGAGTCAGAGGAAATGTATTACCATGGATCGAGAATTGGCTGGCTAACAGAAAGCAGAGAGTCGGGATAAATGGGTCCTTTTCGGGTTGGAAATCGGTGGTTAGTGGTGTGCCGCAGGGATTGGTGCTGAGACCACAACTGTTTACAATATACATAGATGACCTGGAAGAGGAGACAGAGTGTAGTGTAACAAAATTTGCAGATGACACTAAGATTAGTGGGAAAGCGGGTTGTGTAGAGGACACAGAGAGGCTGCAAAGAGACTTAGATAGGTTAAGCGAATGGGCTAAGGTTTGGCAGATGGAATACAATGTCGGAAAATGTGAGGTCATCCACCTTGGGAAAAAAAACAGTAAAAGGGAATGTTATTTGAATGGGGAGAAATTACAACATGCTGCGGAGCAGAGGGACCTGGGGGTCCTTGTGCATGAATCCCAAAAAGCTAGTTTGCAGGTGCAGCAGGTAATCAGGAAGGTGAATGGAATGTTGGCCTTCATTGCGAGAGGGATGGAGTACAAAAGCAGGGAGGTCCTGCTGCAACTGTACAGGGTATTGGTGAGGCCGCACATGGAGTACTGCGGTTTTGGTCACCTTACTTAAGGAAGGATATACTGGCTTTGGAGGGGGTACAGAGACGATTCACTTGGCTGATTCCAGAGATGAGGGGGTTACCTTATGATGATAGATTTAGTAGACTGGGTCTTTACTCTTTGGAGTTCAGAAGGATGAGGGGTGATCTTATAGAAACATTTAAAATAATGAAAGGGATAAACAAGATCGAGGCAGAGAGGTTGTTTCCACTGATCGGGGAGACTAGAACTAGGGGGCACAGCCTCAAAATAAAGGGGAGCCAATTTAAAACCGAGTTGAGAAGGAATTTCTTCTCCCAGAGGGTTGTAAATCTGTGGAATTCTCTGCCCAGGGAAGCAGTTGAGGCTAGCTCATTGAATGTATTCATATCACAGATAGATAGATTTTTAACAATAACGGAATTAAGGGTTACGGGGAGCGGGCGGGTAAGTGGAGCTGAGTCCATGGCCAGATCAGCCATGATCTTGTTGAGTGGCGGAGCAGGCTCGAGGGGCTAAAATGGCCTACTCCTGTTCCTAATTCTTATGTTCTTATGTTCTTATGTAATGGAACCAAGACATCTTGCAGCAGAGCACCTCAAGGGCTGCTGCTGTGGGGTTGGGGGAGGAGTGATGTCGGCAGAATGCCCTCAGTGGATTGGATGAAGGAGAAGACGTTTGCGAAGAAACGTCTCCTGAGTCAGAAGGAAGTTCTTCCTCCTGTCTCGCATCAGTTGCGATGGTTGGTGGTCCGGCACCTTGGGGTGCAATGCCGTTTCCTAAACTATCGCGTACCGCGAAGCATCGACAGAGTGGGTCATTCGCCCCATTGCCGCAACTATCTACTCCATGCCCTCCGTTATTCTGGCATACAGTGTGGCAATGTTGCCAGTCAACCCACAAAGCACCTGGAGGAGCTCTCGACCTATGTCGATGCTCGCCCTCGACAGTGACACCATGTCCTCATTGACATTTGCCCATCGCAGCGTGTGCCTACCTCACCCACCCAACCTCCGCGGTGTCGGCGTGGGCACTGGGTGACTCGGAGTGGCCTGCTGCAAGTCGCTTGGTCCCACTACTTCATCCGCTGAGGATGACATGGCCACAGGTACCACAGATGAGGCATCAGGCTCGGTTTCATCCTCCTCCTCCTCACTTTGCTGTTGGTCAGCCGTGGTGATCACGACCTGCAGCGGTACTGGTGTTGGTGCAGGGGCCTCCCGTTGTGCCTGGGGAGTCTGGGGAGTCTGGGGAGCTGGAAACATAATTAAGGTTATTAGAATAGAAGGGGAGACATGAGAATGCTTGGGCTGCACTGGCATATGTACGAGGAGCAACACTACTGCAATAAATGTGAACGAGAGACGTTACATATGATTAACCTGAGAGTACAGAAGCTGCATGAATAACATTAAATTATTAATTTATTATAATCAAATCCCATTAAATTACTGTAAATTACCACTGGTTTACCATTGCTTTACTCATTACTCACGTGGTGCAACAACAGGATCTGCACCACCACGGGTGGCAGAACGATTATGGGTGCCCACTAATGCTGCGGCACGTTCCTCCAGATCGGTGAGAGGGTGCAGCTCAGCAGGCCCTCCTCCAGTCCGCCTCTACTCCGCCCGATTCTTAGATATCTTCCTTTGTAAACGTGACAAGAGCATGGCATAAGCTCATTGACTAGGTAGTATTATGGAAACACAACAGATATTGTAATCCACAATTAGTCAGCCCCCATGCTATCATCGTTAACGTTAATGTTATCGGCTAATACGGTTTGTATCCACAATGGATAACATCTATGTTCAGAGAAAATATTTAATAAGATCGTGTTTATGAACTAATGCTTGAAAGCCAACCTCACAGCAGGCCAAACTTTCGACGCGGTTCAAACCATTCTCCGCACATAGTGTTCGACAAAGCACTCGCTAACGGGGAAGGCACCCGCTGAGCTTCTGATTGGGCGGAATCTTCGCTGGCTACTGGACATTCTCAAATCCCCAACCAAACCTCGCGCGAAGAGACCAGCAGGATGGAACAGAGGCACTGTTCTGTTTCCCAACCTAAACCTCGAGCAAACACCGCAAGCTCCACGCCGGGCTCAGCGTATCAGAACACCACCTGGCTCTCTCAAGGACTTTGTCTGTACATCGATTGTGTTTTAAAAAGGGGTAAATATGTTGTGTTCATACTCTCTTTATTTGTTACAGCGCACTGGGCGGGCATTATGACCCTGCGGGAGTTATTCACAGTTGCTGTCCTCAGTGATACGTCCTTACTACACAGTATAAATGCACACGAGGTCCATGCTTGAGAGAAGGTCAGTCTGTGACCTGTCCTTTATTCCTTAGCACTCAAGTGATGAAGGTGGGTGGAGCTTCCCCTTTTATACCAGAAGGTCCAGGTTAGGAGTGTCTCCCACCTAGTGGTCAGTGTTCTCACGGTGTACAACTTGGGTCAGTTTACACATGGGTTACAATGCTGGTTGAACACATGACATCACCTCCCCCCGCAAAGCCTTATTGGGATCACAGGTTGAATCTCTCTGGTGGTTTACGCTCCCTTGTAGAGTGCCTGAGTTGGGGCTCCGGTTGTTGGGCGCTGGCCTGAGTGTCTGCTGTTTGCAGTACCTCAGGCCTGTCCGGACTGCCCACAGTGACTGGGCTCTCCTCCCTTTGGTTCCGGTGTTCGGTCACCTGTGCTGGAGTGAACTCGATATCGTGTTCTTCCTCTGCTTCTTCTATGGGGTTGCTGAACCTCCTTTTTGTTTGATCCACATGTTTGTGGCAGATTTGTCCATTGGTAAGTTTAACTACCAGAATCCTATTTCCCTCTTTGGCAACCACAGTGCCTGCGAGCCATTTGGGCCCTGCAGCGTATTTGAGGAGAAAAACAGGATAATTTACATCAATACATCGCGCCCTCGCATTCCTGTCATGGTAGTGATATTGTGACTGGCGCCTGCTCTTGACAATTTCTTTCATGGTGGGGTGTATAAGGGATAATCGGGTTTTGAGCGTCCTTTTCATTAGTAGCTCTGCGGGTGGAACCCCTGTGAGCGAGTGTGGTCGGGATCTATAGGCCAACAGGAGGCGTGATAAGCGGGTTTGTAGGGAACCCCCTTGGAATCTGAGCATCCCCTGTTTGATTATCTGCACTGCTCGTTCTGCCTGGCCGTTTGAGGCCGGCTTGAACGGTGCAGTTCTAACATGGTTAATTCCATTGCCTGCCATGAAGTCCTGGAATTCAGAGCTTGTGAAGCACGGGCCATTGTCGCTGACCAAGATGTCCGGTAGACCGTGGGCGGCGAACATGGCCCGTAGACTTTCTACCGTGGCAGAGGATGTGCTTGAATTTAAAATGTCACACTCGATCCATTTGGAGTAGGCGTCTACTACAACCAAAAACATTTTCCCCATGAAAGGACCTGCGTAGTCCACATGGATGCGTGACCAAGGCTTGGCGGGTCATGGCCAGGGGCTAAGGGGGGCTTCCCTGGGCGCATGGCCCAGCTGGGCACACGTGTTGCACCTGCGAACACAAAGTTCCAGATCTGCGTCTATCCCTGGCCACCAAACGTGTGACCTGGCAATTGCCTTCATTGTAACAATGCCCGGGTGCTCATTGTGGAGTTCTCTGATGAACACCTCGCTGCCCATCTGGGGCATGACTACGCGGTTTTCCCACAGTAGGCAATCGGCCTGAATCGAGAGTTCATCCTTGCGCCTGTGAAATGGTTTAAATTTCTCAGGTCATGCCCTGTACGTGGCTGCCCAGTCCCCATTCAGGATACATTTCTTGACTAGAGACAACAGCGGGTCTCTATTTGTCCAGACTTTAATCTGACGGGCTGTCACGGGTGAGCCTTCGCTTCCGAAAGCTTCAACAGCCATGACCATCTCAGCATCATGCTCGGTAGCCCCCTCAGTGGTGGCTAGTGGGAGCCTGCTGAGTGCATCGGCGCAGTTTTCGGTGCCCGGTCTGTGCCGAATTATATTTTTTATATCAGGAAGTGAACTTTAGCATTGTTACTACCAATTTAAGGGTATCTAAGGGTTAAGACATGGCAGGAGAGCTCGGTCACGTGATATGCTCCTCCTGTACCATGTGGGAACTCGGGGACACTTCCGGTGTCCCTGGGCGCTACGTGTGTGGGAAGTGTATCCGCCTCGAGCTCTTGATGGTCCGCGTTGCGGAATTGGAGCTGAGGGTGGATTCACTCTGGAGCATCCACGATGCTGAGAATGACGTGAGTATCACGTGTAGTGAGTTGGTCTTACCGCAGGAGAAGGGTCCACAGCCAGATAGGGAATAGAAGACCAGCAGGAAGAGCAGTGCAAGAAAGATAGTGCAGGGGTACCCTGTGGTCATCCCCCTGCAAAACAGATACACTGCTTTGAGTACTGTTGAGGGGGATGACTCATCAGGGGAGGGCAGCAGCAGCCAAGTTCATGTCACTGTGGCTGGCTCTGCTGCACAGGAGGGCAGGAAAAAGATTGGGAGCGCGATAGTGATAGGGGATTCAATGGTGAGGGGAATAAGATAGGCGTTTCTGCGGCCGCAACCGAGACTCCAGGATGGTATGTTGCCTCCCTGGTGCAAGGGTCAAGGATGTCTCGGAGCGGGTGCAGGACATTCTGAAATGGGAGGGAGAACAGCCAGTTGTCGTGGTGCACATTGGTACCAACGACATAGGTAAAAAAAGGGATGAGGTCCTACGAAAAGAATTTAAGGAGCTAGGAGCTAAATTAAAAAGTAGGGCCTCAAAAGTAGTAATCTCGGGATTGCTACCAGTGCCACGTGCTAGTCAGAGTAGGAATCGCAGGATAGCGCAGATGAATACGTGGCTTGAGCAGTGGTGCAGCAGGGAGGGATTCAAATTCCTGGGGCATTGGAACCGGTTCTGGGGGAGGTGGGACCAGTACAAACCGGACGGTCTGCACCTGGGCAGGACCGGAACCAATGTCCTAGGGGGAGTGTTTGCTAGTGCTGTTGGGGAGGAGTTAAAACTAATATTGCAGGGGGATGGGAACCGATGCAGGGAGACAGAGGGAGACAAAAATGAGGCAAAAGCAAAAGACAGAAGGGAGATGAGGAAAAGTGGAGGGCAGAGAAACCCAAGGCAAAGAACAAAAAGGGCCACTGTACAGCAAAATTCTAAAAGGACAAAGGGTGTTAAAAAAGCAAGCCTGAAGGCTTTGTGTCTTAATGCAAGGAGTATCCGCAATAAGGTGGATGAATTAACTGTGCAAATAGATGTTAACAAATATGATGTGATTGGGATTATGGAGACGTGGCTCCAGGATGATCAGGGCTGGGAACTCAACATCCAGGGGTATTCAACATCCAGGAAGGATAGAATAAAAGGAAAAGGAGGTGGGGTAGCATTGCTGGTTAAAGAGGAGATTAATGCAATAGTTAGGAAAGACATTAGCTTGGATGATGTGGAATCTATATGGGTAGAGCTGCAGAACACTAAAGGGCAAAAAACGTTAGTGGGAGTTGTGTACAGACCTCCAAACAGTAGTAGTGATGTTGGGGAGGGCATCAAACAGGAAATTAGGAGTGCATGCAATAAAGGTGCAGCAGTTATAATGGGTGACTTTAATATGCACATAGATTGGGCTAGCCAAACTGGAAGCAATACGGTGGAGGAGGATTTCCTGGAGTGCATAAGGGATGGTTTTCTAGACCAATATGTCGAGGAACCAACTAGGGGGGAGGCCATCTTAGACTGGGTGTTGTGTAATGAGAGAGGATTAATTAACTATCTCATTGTGCGAGTCCCTTTGGGGAAGAGTGACCATAATATGGTGGAATTCTGCATTAGGATGGAGAATGAAACAGTTAATTCAGAGACCATGGTCCAGAACTTAAAGAAGGGTAACTTTGAAGGTATGAGGCGTGAATTGGCTAAGATAGATTGGCGAATGATACTTAAGGGGTTGACTGTGGATGGGCAATGGCAGACATTTAGAGACCGCATGGATGAATTACAACAATTGTACATTCCTGTCTGGCGTAAAAATAAAAAAGGGAAGGTGGCTCAACCGTGGCTATCTAGGGAAATCAGGGATAGTATTAAAGCCAAGGAAGTGGCATACAAATTGGCCAGAAATAGCAGCGAACCTGGGGACTGGGAGAAATTTAGAACTCAGCAGAGGAGGACAAAGCGTTTGATTAGGGCAGGGAAAATGGAGTACGAGAAGAAGCTTGCAGGGAACATTAAGGCGGATTGCAAAAGTTTCTATAGGTATGTAAAGAGAAAAAGGTTAGTAAAGACAAACGTAGGTCCCCTGCAGTCAGAATCAGGGGAAGTCATAACGGGGAACAAAGAAATGGCAGACCAATTGAACAAGTACTTTGGTTCAGTATTCACTAAGGAGGACACAAACAACCTTCCGGATATAAAAGGGGTCAGAGGGTCTAGTAAGGAGGAGGAACTGAGGGAAATCTTTATTAGTCGGGAAATTGTGTTGGGGAAATTGATGGGATTGAAGGCCGATAAATCCCCAGGGCCTGATGGACTGCATCCCAGAGTACTTAAGGAGGTGGCCTTGGAAATAGCGGATGCATTGACAGTCATTTTCCAACATTCCATTGACTCTGGATCAGTTCCTATCAAGTGGAGGGTACCCAATGTAACCCCACTTTTTAAAAAAAAGGAGGGAGAGAGAAAGCAGGGAATTATAGACCGGTCAGCCTGACCTCAGTAGTGGGTAAAATGATGGAATCAATTATTAAGGATGTCATAGCAGCGCATTTGGAAAATGGTGACATGATAGGTCCAAGTCAGCATGGATTTGTGAAAGGGAGATCATGCTTGACAAATCTTCTGGAATTTTTTGAGGATGTTTCCAGTAAAGTGGACAAAGGAGAACCAGTTGATGTGGTATATTTGGACTTTCAGAAGGCTTTCGACAAGGTCCCACACAGGAGATTAATGTGCAAAGTTAAAGCACATGGGATTGGGGGTAGTGTGCTGACGTGGATTGAGAACTGGTTGTCAGACAGGAAGCAAAGAGTCGGAGTAAATGGGTACTTTTCAGAATGGCAGGCAGTGACTAGTGGGGTACCGCAAGGTTCTGTGCTGGGGCCCCAGCTGTTTACATTGTACATTAATGATTTAGACGAGGGGATTAAATGTAGTATCTCCAAATTTGCGGATGACACTAAGTTGGGTGGCAGTGTGAGCTGCGAGGAGGATGCTATGAGGCTGCAGAGTGACTTGGATAGGTTAGGTGAGTGGGCAAATGCGTGGCAGATGAAGTATAATGTGGATAAATGTGAGGTTATCCACTTTGGTGGTAAAAACAGAGAGACAGACTATTATCTGAATGGTGACAGATTAGGAAAAGGGAAGGTGCAACGAGACCTGGGTGTCATGGTACATCAGTCATTGAAGGTTGGCATGCAGGTACAGCAGGCGGTTAAGAAAGCAAATGGCATGTTGGCCTTCATAGCGAGGGGATTTGAGTACAGGGGCAGGGAGGTGTTGCTACAGTTGTACAGGGCCTTGGTGAGGCCACACCTGGAGTATTGTGTACAGTTTTGGTCTCCTAACTTGAGGAAGGACATTCTTGCTATTGAGGGAGTGCAGCGAAGATTCACCGGACTGATTCCCGGGATGGTGGGACTGATCTATTAAGAAAGACTGGATCAACTGGCCTTGTATTCACTGGAGTTCAGAAGAGTGAGAGGGGACCTCATAGAAACATTTAAAATTCTGACGGGTTTGGACAGGTTGGATGCAGGAAGAATGTTCCCAATGTTGGGGAAGTCCAGAACCAGGGGTCACAGTCTAAGGATAAGGGGTAAGCCATTTAGGACCGAGATGAGGAGAAACTTCTTCACCCAGAGAGTGGTGAACCTGTGGAATTCTCTACCACAGAAAGTAGTTGAGGCCAATTCACTAAATATATTCAAAAGGGAGTTAGATGAAGTCCTTACTACTCGGGGGATCAAGGGGTATGGCGAGAAAGCAGGAATGGGGTACTGAAGTTTCATGTTCAGCCATGAACTCATTGAATGGCGGTGCAGGCTAGAAGGGCTGAATGGCCTGCTCCTGCACCTATTTTCTATGTTTCTATGTTTCTATGAATTGTGCAGTCATCGGCAGCTAACGTGAGTGCCCACCTCTGTATGCCGGCCGATGCGTTTGCATTTATGGCCTTGTTGTCGGCCAAAAGGGACGTTAGGGGTTTGTGATCTGTCTCCAGCTCAAATTTCCTGCCAAATAGTTACTGTTGCATTTTCTTTACCGCATATACACATGCGAGCACCTCCTTTTCTACCATCCCGTAGCTACTTTCTGCCTGGGACAGACTCCTGGAGGCATCAGCTACCGGCTGTAACTGACCCTTGGCATTGACATGCTGCAACACACACCCGACACCATAGGATGACGCATCGCATGTTAACACAAGTTTCTTACATGGGTCATATAGCGTTAACAGATTGTTGGAACATAACAAATTGCGTGCTCTATTAAAAGCCCTTTCCTGGCTGTCCCCCCAGACCCATTCGCGACCTTTGCGTAGGAGCACGTGTAGCGGCTCTAGCAGCGTGCTCAATTTGGGAAGAAAGTTGCCAAAATAGTTCAGGAGCCCCAGGAACGAACGCAGCTCCGTCGTGTTACGGGGTCTGGGTGCTCTCTGGATCGCTTCCGTCTTGGATGCAGTAGGGCATGATCCCGCTACCCTCATCCCCAAGAATTCTACCTCTGGATCTAGGAAGATGCACTTCGCCTTTTTCAGTCACAGACCTACCCGGTCCAGTCTGCGTAGCACCTCCTTCAGGTTGTGGAGGTGTTCTTCAGTATCCTAACCCATAATGAGGATGTCGTCCTGAAAAACCACCATCCCTGGAATCGACTTGAGGAGGCTTTCCATATTTCGTTGGAAGATCGCGGCGGCCGAGCGAATCCCGAACGGACATCTGTTGTACTCAAACAACCCCTTGTGTGTCGTGATGGTGGTCAGCTTCTTCGACTCACTCACCAGCTCCTGGGTCATGTAAGCTGAGGTCAGGTCCAATTTTGAAAAAAGTTTGCCACCAGATAGCGTCGCAAAGAGGTCCTCCGCTCTCGGTAGCGGGTACTGGTCTTGGAGTGACACCCGATTGATGGTGGCTTTGTAATCGCCATATATCCTGACCGACCCATCCGCCTTGAGCACCGGCACAATCGGGCTCGCCCAGTCACTGAATTCGACTGGCGAGATGATGCCTTCCCTCAACAGGCGGTCCAATTCGCCTTCTATCTTTTCCCACATCACGTACGGCACCGCTCTGGCCTTGTGGTGTACTGGTCTGGCGTCCGGGTTTATGTGAATCACTGCCTTGGCCCCCATGAAAGTGCCAATGCCGGGTTGAAATAATGAGTCAAATTTGTCCAGGACCTGTGAACATGATACTCGCTCCACAGAGGAAATTGCATTGACATCGCCCCATTTCCAGTTCATGACAGCAAGCCAACTCCTCCCCAGTAGTGCGGGACCGTCCCCTGGGACAATCCAGAGTGGCAACCTGTTCTCCGAATCTTTGTGGGTCACGACTACCGTGGCGCTGCCTAGCACCGGAATGATCTGCTTTGTGTAAGTCCGTAGCTGTGCATCAATCGGCGATAATTTTGGCCTCCTGGCCTTGGATGCCCACAACTTTTCGAACTGTTTGATACCCATCAGGGACTGGCTGGCACCCGTGTCTAACTCCATTAATACTGGCGTGAATCGTTGTTCAGCTTGCCATTGTCTCTGTCGAACTCCCCCTCTGGGTTCGACTACATGTTGGGGCATGCTCGACTGCCCTTGTCTGCCTGGAGAACTGTGTGCTGCTTTAACAATGTTGAATCTCTGTCCCAACCATTCCTTAACACAGTACCTCTCGTCTGTTCTGCTCGTGGCCATGCTCGCGTGGTTTAAATCCCAGTTTCCTGTCGCCATTGATTCGTCCTTACTGCACAGTATAAATGCACACGAGGCCCATGCTTGAGAGAAGGTCAGTCTGTGACCTGTCCTTTATTCCTTAGCACTCAAGTGATGAAGGTGGGTGGAGCTTCCCCTTTTATACCTGAAGGTCCAGGTTAGAAGTGTCTCCCACCTAGTGGTCAGTGTTCTCACGGTGTACAACTTAGGTCAGTTTATACATGGGTTACAATGCTGGTTGAATACATGACACTCAGGCTGGTTCATGCCGGTTTGAGACACCATTTTGGGTTGTTGTATATGTAATGACTCAAGAGTCTGGTTACTGTAAACTCACTCAGGTTCAACCTGATCCATCTTTATTCCAGCCCGAGAGTGTCTGCGTGACAAAGACACCCGGATTATATACAGGTGACCAAGCTCACATGCCACATGCGTACAGCCCGATGACCTCCGACCGCGGCGCCCTCTGGTGTCTGGTGGCCCCCAGGCATTAATACGTAACAGTATAAAGCACACGGTTTCAGTTACTTTTCTCCTGGCTCAGTTTGTCAGTTATTTACATGTACACAGCAGGTTGTGTGTTCATAGTCCTTCTCCATAAAAGACACACTCTCAAGCCCTCGATGCTCCCTTCCTGTCCCAATCTATGTTCTCTCTGCACATTAGCCTTGCTCAGTGGATAGTGCTCTCCCCTCCAAGGGAGATGGTCCTATGTTTCATAACAACATAAGAAACAGGAGCAGGAGTAGGTCATTTGGGCTCGAGAGCCTGCTCTGCCATTTAACAAGATCATGGCTGATCTGATCATGGACTCAGCTCCACTTCCCTGTCCTCTCCCCATAGCCCTTTATTTCCTTATCGCTCAAAAATCTGTCTCTCTCCGTCTTAAATATATTCAATGACCCAGCCTCCACAGCTCTTTGGGTCAGAGAATTCCACAGATTTACAACCCTCTGAGAGAAGAAATTCCTCTTCATCTCAGTTTTAAATGGACGGCTGCATCCACCTTGTCAAGCCCCCTCATTATCTTATATGTTTCGATCAAGTCACCTCTCATTCTTCTGAACTCCAATGAGTATAGGTCCAACCTACTCAATCTATCTTCATAAGTCAACCCCCTCATCTCCGGAATTAACCTAGTGAACCTTCTAACAGCTTCCAGTGCAAGTATATCCTTCCTTAAGTACGGAACCAAAACTGTACGCAGTACTCCAGGCGTGGCCTCACCAATACCCTGTAAATTGTAGCAGGACTTCTCTGCTTTTATACTCTCTCCCCTTTGCAATAACGGCCAATATTCCATTTGCCTTCCTAATTACTTGCTGTACCTGCATACAGGTACTAACTTTTTCTGTTTCATGCACAAGGACCCCCAGCTCCCTCTGTACTGCAGCAGTTTCAATTTTTCTCCATTTAAATTGTAATATGATTTTCTATTTTTTCTGCCAAAGTGGATAACCTCACAAAATCCCACATTATCCTCCATCTGCCAGATTTTTCCCCACTCACTTAGCCTGTCTATATCCCTTTGCAGATTTTTTGTGTCCTCCTCACAATTTGCTTTCCCACCCATCTTTGTATCATCAGCAAACTTGGCTACATTACACTCGGTTCCTTCATCCAAGTCATTAATGTAGACTGTAATTAGTTGGAGCCCCAGCACTGATCCCTGTGGCACTCCACTAGTCACTGTTTACCAACCGGAAAATGACCTATTTATCCCGACTCTCTGTTTTCTGTTGGTTAGCCAATCCTCTGTCCATGCTAATATATTACCCCCAACCCCGTAAACTTTTATCTTGTGCAGTAACCTTTTATGTGGCACCTTATCGAGTGCCTTCTGGAAATCCAAATACACCACATCCACTGGTTCCCCCTTATCCACCCTGTTCGTTACATCCTCAAAGTACTCCAGCAAATTTGTCAAACATGAATTCCCTTTTATAAACGCATGCTGACTCTGCTTGACTGAATTCTGCTTTTCCAAATGTCTCGCTACTTCTTCCTTAATAATGGACTCCAGCAATTGCTGCTGGATCATTGGTTAATTTTAATCAGAGATTGATCGCCTTTTGTTAACCAAAGGTATTAAGGGATATGGGCCAAAGGTGAGTATATGGAATTAGATTGCAGATCAGCCATGATCTCATTGAATGGCGGAGCAGGCTTGAAGGGCTGACTGGCCCCCTCCTGCTCCTATGTTCCGACGTTCCTAATTCTTATGCTCTTCATTAAATCATGGCTGATCTGCACCAACTCCATTTACCCTGTGTTGCTGATTTGAATCTAACTCGAGCACAGTTGCAGAAATGAGGCCAGAGATGAGCAAACATTGCTGTGCGTGCCCTGGGGCTCACCCTTACATTATTGGTCCATTCTGAAGGGGTCACAACATTTCTGATGCTGCAGTTGGGCAGCGTTGTCAATAGTCGCTCGGAGAAAGAATTGAGGCACTGGTATAACTGATACACCTGACTGCAATCCATATAGCCCATGGTTAATGCTTGGACCTGAACTCCGGCAATAGAAACATAGAAAATAGGTGCAGGAGTAGGCCATTCGGCCCTTCGAGCCTGTACCACCATTCAATAAGATCATGGCTGATCATTCCCTCAGTACCCCTTTTCTGCTTTCTCTCCATATCCCTTGATCCCCTTAGCTGTAAGGGCCATATCTAACTCCCTCTTGAATATATCCAATGAACTGGCATCAACAACTCTATGCGGAAGGGAATTCCACAGGTCAACAACTCTCTGAGTGAAGAAGTTTCTCCTTGTCTCATTCGTAAATGGCCTACCCCTTATCCTAAGACTGTGTCCCCTGGTTCTGGACTTCCCCAACATCGGAAACAATCTACCCGCATCTAACCTGTCCCGTCCCGTCAGAATCTTGTATGTTTCTATGAGATCCCCTCTCATCCTTCTAAACTCCAATGTATAACGGCCCAGTTGATCCAGTCTCTCCTCATATGTCAGTCCTGCCATCCCGGGAATCAGTCTGGTGAACCTTCGCTGCATTCCCTCAATAGCAAGAACGTCTTTCCTCAGATTAGGAGATTAAAACTCAACACAATATTCCAGGTGAGGCCTCACCAAGGCCCTGTACAACTGCAGTAAGACCTCCCTGCTCTTACACTCAAATCCCCTAGCTATGAAGGCCAACATACCATTTGCCTTCTTTACTGCCTGCTGTACCTGTATGCCAACTTTCAACGACTGATGAACCATGACACCCACGTCTCATTGCACCTCCCCTTTTCCTAATCTGCCGCCATTCAGATAATATTCTGTCTTCGCGTTTTTGCCCCCAAAGTGGATAACCTCACATTTATCCACATTATACTGTATCTGCCATGCATTTGCCCACTCACCTAACCTGCCCAAGTCACCCTGCAGCCTCCTAGCGTCCCCCTCATAGCTCACACCACCACCCAGTTTAGTGTCATCTGCAAACTTGGAGATATTACACTCAATTCCTTCATCCAAATCATTGATGTATATTGTAAAGAGCTGGGGTCCCAGCACTGAGCCCTGCAGCACCCCACTAGTCACTGCCTGCCATTCTGAAAAGGACCCGTTTATCCCGACTCTCTGCTTCCTGTCTGCCAACCAGTTCTCTATCCATGTCAGTATATTACCCCCAATACCATGTGCTTTGATTTTGCACACCAATCTTGTGTGTGGGAATTTGTCAAAAGCCTTTTGAAAGTCCAAATACACCACATCCACTGGTTCTCCCTTGTCCACTCTATTAGTTACATCCTCAAAAAATTCCAGATTTGTCAAGCATGATTTCCCCTTCATAAATCCATGCTGACTTGGACGGATCCTGTCACTGTTTTAAAATGCGCTGCTATTTCATCCGAAATAATTGATTCCAACATTTTCCCCACTACTGATGTCAGGCTAACCGGTCCATAATTACCCGCTTTCTCTCTCACTCACTTTTTAAAAATTGGTGTTACATTAGCTACCCTCCAGTCCATAGGAACTGATCCAGAGTCGATAAACTGTTAGAAAATGATCACCAATGCATCCACTATTTCTAGGGCCACTTCCTGAAGTACTCTGGGATGCAGGCTATCAGGCCCTTTCAATCCCATCAATTTCCCTCACACAATTTCCTGCCTAATAAGGATATCCTTCAGTTCCTCCTTCTCACTAGAGCCTCGGTCCCCTCGTACTTCCGGAAGGTTATATGTGCCTTCCTTCGTGAAGACAGAACCAAAGTATTTGTTCAATTGGTCTGCCATTTCTTTGTTCCCCATTATAAATTCACCTGAATCTAACTGCAAGGGACCGACGTTTGTCTTCACTAATCTTTTTCTCTTCACATATCTATAGAAGCTTTTGCAGTCAGTTTTTATGTTCCTGGCAAGCTTCTTCTTGTACTCTATTTTCCCCCTCTTAATTAAACCCTTTGTCCTCCTCTGCTGAATTTTGTTGCTTTTTCTGGCCAATTTATATGCCTCTTCCTTGGATTTAACACGATCATTAATGGTGCTGTGTAAGGGAGATATTATGGGCTCAGACTCCCAGGGTTGAGCTTCACCCGTTGGGAGCTCATAATGGGAATCTGGGGCATAGAGGGTCCATGTACCCTGTCAGCAACACACATTCATGCACTCTACACTTCAATCTGTATTAAAATATATTCCAGTGAAAAAGAAGGGCGGCAAGAGAAGAGATAACCAGCCGTGGATAACCAAGGCAATAAAGGAAAGTATCAAATCAAAGACCAATGCGTATAAGGTGGCCAAGGTTAGTGGGAAACTAGAGGATTGGGAAAATTTTAAGCAACAGCAAAGAATGACTAAAAAAGCAATAAAGAAAGGGAAGATAGATTACGAAGGTAAACTTGCGCAAAACATAAAAACAGATAGTAAAAGATTTTACAGATATATAAAACGGAAAAGAGTGACTAAAGTAAATGTTGGTCCCTCAGAAGATGAAAAGGGGTATTTAATAATGGGAAATGTGGAAATGGCTGAGACCTTAAACAATTATTTTGCTTCCGTCTTCACAGTGGAAGACACAAAAACCATGCCAAAAATTGCTGGTCATACGAATGTGGGAAGGGAGGACCTTGAGATGATCACTATCACTAGGGAGGTAGTGCTGGACAGACTAATGGGACTGAAGGTAGACAAGTCCCCTGGTCCTGATGAAATGCATCCCAGGGTATTAAAAGAGATGGCGGAAGTTATAGCAGATGCATTTGTTATAATCTACCAAAATTCTCTGGACTCTGGGGAGGTACCAGCGGATTGGAGAGCAGCTAATGTACCGCCTCTGTTTAAAAAAGGGGGCAGGCAAAAGGCAGGTAACTATAGGCCGGTTAGTTTAACATTTGTAGTGGGGAAAATGCTTGAAACTATCATTAAGGAAGAAATAGCGGGACATCTGGATAGGAATAGTGCAATCAAGCAGACGCAGCATGGATTCATGAAAGGGAAATCATGTTTAACTAACTTACTGGAATTCTTTGAGGATATAACGAGCATGGTGGATAGAGGTGTACCGATGGATGTGGTGTATTTAGATTTCCAAAAGGCATTCGATAAGGTGCCACACAAAAGGTTACTGCAGAAGATAAAGGTACGCGGAGTCAGAGGAAATGTATTAGCATGGATAGAGAATTGGCTGGCGAACAGAAAGCAGAGAGTCGGGATAAATGGGTCCTTTTCCGGTTGGAAATCAGTGGTTAGTGGTGTGCCACAGGGATCAGTACTGGGACCATAACTGTTTACAATATACATAGATGACCTAGAAGAGGGGACAGAGTGTAGTACAACAAAATTTGCAGATGACACTAAGATTAGTGGGAAAGCGGGTTGTGTAGAGGACTCAGAGAGGCTGCAAAGAGATTTGGATAGGTTAAGCGAATGGGCTAAGGTTTGGCAGATGGAATACAATGTCGGAAAGTGTGAGGTCATCCACCTTGGGAAAAAAAACAGTAAAAGGGAATATTATTTGAATGGGGAGAAATTACAACATGCTGTGGTGCAGAGGGACCTGGGGGTCCTTGTGCATGAATCCCAAAAGGTTAGTTTGCAGTTGCAGCAGGTAATCAGGAAGGCAAATGGAATGTTGGCCTTCATTGCGAAAGGGATGGAGTACAAAAGCAGGGAGGTCTTGCTGCAACTGTATAAAGTATTGGTGAGGCCGTACCTGGAGTACTGCGTGCAGTTTTGGTCACCTTACTTAAGGAAGGATATACTAGCTTTGGAAGGGGTACAGAGACGATTCACGAGGCTGATTTGAGAAATGAGGGTATGATGATGATAGATTGAGTAGACTGGGTCTTTACTCCTTGGAGTTCAGAAGGATGAGGGGTGATCTTATAGAAACATTTAAAATCATGAAAGGGATAGACAAGATAGAGGCAGAGAGGTTGTTTCCATTGTTGGGGGAGACTAGAACTAGGGGGCACAGCCTCAAAATACGGAGGAGCCAATTTAAAACCGAGTTGAGAAAGAATTTCTTCTCCCAGAGGGTTGTGAATCTGTGGAATTCTCTGCCCAAGGAAGCAGTTGAGGCTAGCTCATTGAATGTTTTCAAGTCAAAGATTGATAGATTTTTAAGCAATAAGGGAATTAAGGGTTACAGGGAGAGGGCGGGTAAGTGGAGCTGAGTCCACGACCAGATCAGCCATGATCTTATTGAATGGCGGAGCAGGCTCGAGGGGCTAGATGGCCTACTCCTGTTCCTAATTCTTATGTTCTTATGTAAAAGCAGTTTAACAATCAACCCATAGATACACGACTCAATCAATTGTGAGCTCACCCTCACCAGTGAGGTCATCACCTGGCTGGTCATGTGACAGTTCGAGTCACAAGACGTCACAATGAAATTCGTGACTTCACAAAAGCAGGAAATAATGACACGGTGCCTTTTTCACATAAAGCTGTCAGCTGCTTGGTCATCCAGCAGTTAAACTTTGTGTTTGACCACGAGGAGAAGGAGGGAGAGAGTTTTCCAAATAATTTTTTTCAAAGCAATCAAAGAAAAGCTTTAAAGCATTAAACTAATTCAAGACCATCGAATTAGGAATCTACAAAGAAAGGTCTGCATAGGACGGACATCTCTGTGTGTGAGAAGATCCATTCACAGGAGAGAAAGAGCCCGTGTTAGGGTGGAGACAAATAAAGGTCGAAATATCAAATCGACAACATAACAGCAGCAATACTGGTGATAATCGGTGAGTAAAAGCAGAGAGCTCTGTGTTGTTACAAGTCTGTTTATCACGAGGACACATTGTGTGAAACAAGAGAAGTGATTGAATTCCAGCAAAATGGTGACAAACAGAATAAAGTATTCGATGGCCTTGATTATCAGTCTGCTTTCTGATGAAGATGACTTTGTTCCAATGAGATTAACTGAGTCACTGCAAGAACTGGGACGGATCAATCATAAATACGTCCTTACGTACTGCCATAAGTATCTGACCAAAAACAAGTTGCGGCCGGCCCCACGTTGGGCCTTACTAACGGCGATGACGTTGGTAATAAAGGATAACCTTGGACACTTACACACACGGCTGGCTAAAACACTGAGCAACTTGGCTTTGATGAACATGATCAGATCCGAGCATGTTGACCATCAGGAAGCGGCAAGTTGCCTCCTGGTTAGTCTGGGTGCCAGGTTTCCCATTGAAATTTTCAAGCACATCGAGTCGGTGTGCCAACCATGGACCCAGGCATATTTCTACGTGGTGCTGACACTGGCAAGGCTGTGTAGAACAAACGTGCATTGCTTGGTACCTCGGCTCAAGCCTGTCTTGAGAAACATGCTCCCCACACTGCATAGAGTAACTGATGGGGAAATGAAGTGGACTCTCTGTGTTGCATTGGGGCTTTTTAGTGAGAGCATTCGAATGTACCTGTCAAAGCCAGAGGGGACCAGAAAACCTAAACTTGAGAAGAAGATGTTCTTTCATGAGATTTCTGCGGCTTACGATCTGCTTTTAAATTCCTGGCTGCCCATGAAAGAGCCCAAGGTGAGCAGAGCAATACTAGAAACAGTAGCCCAGATAATCCAGCTACTACCCAATGACAAACTGGACAAGGAGCTCCCCAGATTAATTCCAACCCTTCTCTTGGTGTACCAGGAAACCTTTCCCCATGTTTCTGTCACTCGGTGTCTGTGCAGTGTCCTGCGCACTGCTATCGAGAGGAACAGTGAAGTACTCGTGACACAACTGCAGATTCTGCTGATCACTTTACATGAGCAGATCTGTATTGTGATGGAACAACCCCAAAACACCTTTTCTGAGAAGCAGCTAAATGAAATCCTTTGCTGCTTCAGAGTTCTAGCTCCGGCATTTACAAGCCAGATACTAGAGATCCTTCAGATGCAACTGGCAATTGACAATGAGCAAATTCAACTTGGGGCACTGGCCGTGCTGAAGTACCTTCTCGATACTGTCCCTTCAAACATGGAGAGTCAGAAGGATCAGATTCTGAATTGTGTGCGACGATCACTTTTAACTGGGAGTAACAGAGTGAAGGGACTCCTTGCCCAGGTAATATACACGATGGCCAGTCACAATTACTTGGAGCGAGAGGGAGGAAAGCAGCTGGTGGAATTTATCATCCAACAGTGTGCTCTGCCCACCGAGGAGAACGAGGAGAGTACTGAAAGTGAAGAGGAGTTCTGCAGCATAATGGCGGCCGTGGTTACGGATAAGGATTTAAGGAGACTGTGCGAAGGATTGCTGAAATTGATGGTGGGTACTTTACCGATTGGCGATGTCCTCTGGTCCTACCTACTGGAGTTTGTGATCACAGTAAAGTACACTGAAGCCTTTACAATAGTCTGTGGTTCCTCATATTGCGTTAGAATAAAGAGACTGATGGCCAGCAATACACAATTTGTTCTTAATTACGAGGACTATCCAAATCTTCCTGAGCCTCGTACACTGCTGACGCGGCTATTGATTGTGTCTTCTTCTCTGTGCCATGGAAAAGGCAGAGGTGTTCCTGCTCTGGGCTTACTATATCTCCTGGCAATGGACATCCACCCAGCAACAGTGAGAGTATGGGACAAGGAATTCCCAATGTTATGTAACTTTCTGGAGGAGAATTCAGAGAAGCCCAATCTCCAGAATGAGTGGGAAGAGAAACTGTTGGGGGTTGTGTCCCAGACTCTGGAGGCAATCGCGGATAAGGTGTGGACCACCCAGCTCATTGCAGAAATGACCCACTGCATTCACACCTATCGCCTGTATCCAACAGAGAGGGCTTTTCTGTACAAGTGTTTAGGGAGAGTGCTCCGACTGACCCAAGACAAAGACATCGTCAGTAAAAGTCTTCATCAGATGCTTCAGAGTGTTGAGCACAATGAAGATTTCGAGAGAGACAGGGTAGCCGCTGGAATTGGTGACTGTGCTGTAACACACTTAGACACCACGCTCACCACACTGAAGGCTTTCATGGAGTTCAATCGTTTGTGCATATCAAGTTCCTTTCACCTTATTAAATACCAGGGTGACAATCACATAATGAAAGTGAAAAGCACGCTCATTTTATGCTATGGGCAGATTATGTCACGTTGTCCTCGGGACCTCATTCTGCCCAGAATCGAGACCGACATTCTGCACAATGTGCTGGGCCTTTTCAACACCAAGATGTTTGGACTGAAATCCAAGGTGAAGGACTTGACACTGAAATTAAGTTTGACTAACACTGTGACACTATTGGCCAAAGCTCTCCAACCCAGCGAAGAACACCCACCCTACACTCTGAGCAGAAAGGCAGAATTGCTGAGCTGCATGCAGGAGCTGATCACTGCCGAACCAAAGGAGATATTGAGCACTTGGGTTCGAAAGTCTGCCATGGACGCCTGTGCAGCCCTCATCAAACTGCAGCCTTCACTGAGCAGTGAGACTGAGCTGATTAGCATCTGTTTGAATCGTGTCTTCAGTTTGCCAGATTGGGAGAGCAGCACTGCCGACCAAAGTACAAACATGGACATGGCAGAGAGACAGAAGCTTCACACCGACACAATGGCCTCGGTGCAGGATCTCTTGAAGCAATACTTACTTTTGGATCTGTCTCCTGATGGGCTTCATTCTGTATTTAAAACCATGGAGACTGAGATCCAATCCACACGGGACCATGAGCGAGAAAAGGCAATGGAGAGCACTTTACAGCTGGTGACATTTTACCTGGAGAAACTGCAAGTTAGCAATAAGGTGCCATCCCATAACTTGGTGAGGATTATTGGATGTGTGGGGCTTCAATGTGCAGATCCATCGCATGTTATAAGGGAGGCAGCCATTAAAAGCTTGTATGGATTGCTTCATATCCAGTTACACCTTGAAGGCTTTCCAGTGGGTCATCAAGATAAGGAAGTGGAGCATCTGAAAGCCATCAAAGGCGGATTGAAGCAATTTACCAGTCAGGCCCTCTTTCAAACGTGCACTGCTGTCGGTAACGTTTTATCCAAGTGCATAGCCCATGAGCAGTTGAACACTCTACTCTTCACGGTCTTTAAAGGGCTGACAGACAAGCACCGGAACATTTCCTGCACAGCTTCTATTGTGACAAATGTCCTCATTACAACACGTGGAGCCACCCTTGCAGACGTTTGGGGAACAATCAAAGTATTGAGCCGTCACTTGCGTTCAATTACTGAGCCGCGGGTGAGAAATGCAGTGACGCATTCAATCTCCATTCTGGCCTCACACCATCTGCCAGCAGTTTTGTCCGCTCTCCTCACTTACCCCATTCCATTTGATGGATATATTCGTGACATATGGCGATCCCTCCTGACACGTAATGCTGAACAACATCAAATCATTGTATGACGACGGCAGATATTGCCATGTCACAGATACAAAAGATTCAGCAACTCAGCAGTCTTTAGCTGTCCTCTGTGCTCTTCGTGATGTGGTATGTGAGCCTGACTCAGGGCACGTGATAAACATTCTCTACCCCCGGTTAGTCAGCACCCTTCTGGTTCATCTCAGCTTCAGTGTCTGGGTTCGCTTTCCGACCAACTTTCTGACAATTCCAAAGGCTGGGAACACCTTCGGCCCTGCTCTAAGACTGAATTATGCCGACGCTTGCCATTACTCAGCTGAGATTCTTCGAGCTGTCCTGTCACGGGGAAAGGGAGATGATCGCATCATGAGAGAAATGGGAGGTTGGGATCTCATCGTGAGCCCAAGAAAGCACCATGAGGGGGTTACACTGCTGGCAAGCACATTGACCGCGTGTGCTGCCCCGCATTTGATCAGCATTGTGGAGCAACTCACTCCTTGCCTTGTCAACATAGGAGAGAGTCAGAGGATCACAATAGCTGCCTTCTTTGGGGAGCTTTTAAATCATTCCGTGGTGTGGGACTTGTTGCTGATGGATACCCTTCTGGAGAGTTTGTTTCGATGCTTGCTTGATGAGTCCCCAATTGTCCAATGGCTCGCTGTACAAGGTTTGGGAAATGCTGCAATTGGAGCTTCTCAACAGATAGACACATACTGCACCAAACTGTTGTCCACAATGTTATCTGTAATTGACCAGAAGTCCAAACCCCAGAATCTCATTGCAGTTGAGGCAATGTTGAGCATGTGCAAAGTTCTGGGTCAGCTCCAGGAGGATTATACAAATCCCATTCTTGGTGATGTGGCAATGGCAGTTCAGCCTTACTTGGAACATCAGCATGAGACAATGAGAGCTGCGGCGTTTAACGTTCTTGGCAAGCTAATAAGATTTGGGAGTGTGGAAATGAACCCTCCATATATGGAGCACATCAAGTCCACCTTGATCCGCTTGCTGCTACATCTCAACGCTGAGAGCATTGAAGTCACCAACGTCTGTAAATCCGTGCTGAATTCCTACGCTCCAGTAATGGAGTCAGCAAACATATCCAAGATGTTCCAAGAACTTTCCTCGGAGGAGACCACCCTGGATTATGACAACTATTTAAGCAACATCTCCAGGCACATTGCCAAAGACTTGGACAACCAGATCCCCTTGTACATAAGGAGCTGTGCCACCTTCCTCAGGAATGTGCTTCCTGCGGTCAGAGGGAACGCACTGACATTCCTCGCTTTCCTCATGTACAATGCCCCACCGCATTATTACACATCACAGTCTGCAGCTCAGATTTGTGAGCAGATTATTGCCTTGCTGTCAGATCACCAGCAAGATGTCAGAACGAAAGCAGCCAAGGCGATGCGATATCTCTACATGTATTAGGGACCATCAGAACAAAATTATTGTAATGTATGTGTTCGTATTGTGTTTGGAAATGAGTCTGAAGTCCAGAAATTCGCAGACCCAAAATGGGCAAAAGGGGGAAAGGGGGGGAAGGGATTTGGCCGCGGCATGGGGGAGGGGGAGGGGGAGTGATCCTGGGCAGGGCATCGGGGGAGGGGGAGGGGGAGTGATCCTGGGTGGGGCATCGGGGGAGGGGGAGTGGGGAGTGATCCTGGGTGGGGCATCGGGAAAGGGGGAAGGGAGGGTGATCCCGGGCGGAGCCTTGTGGGGGGAGGGGAAGTGGAAGGATCGCAGGCCGGGATGGGGATGGGGCAGGGGGGGAAATCAGTTGCCTCATGGGGTAATCAGAAAGGTGGGGGGAGTGGGGGGACTTGTACGCCTCGTGGAGGAAATGCGAGCCCTGTGAGGGATCGGAGGCAGCATGGATGGGGGAGGATTGAAGACCCTGGGGGTGGGGAGATAGGAAACCTCGGGGGTTGGATTGTAGGCCCTGGGGGAGGTCTCCCATCATGGGGGATGCGTGAGGCAGGGATGCTGGAACGGCACTTACCTCCTGGATCCAGCAGGTCTCGCCTTACTTTCGCTGGTTTATTCCCCGAGGCCTGAGAAACCCGACCAGCCAGAGTTACATTTGAAACGGGGGTGAAATCTGAGGCACGTCAGCCTCATTATAATATTTAAATGAACCACCCACCTCCTGTGAGCGGATTGGCTGCAATCCCCCGGGGCCCGCCCCCATTAAACCGGCAGTGGGGCGGGGGAGGGGTGTTGGAGTCGGGGTTCAGATGTTTAACCCTTTCACCTCCCAACCGATCCCAACACACCTGTTTTTGCAGTTAAAATTTGCCGCTAATTCCCTTTTCGAAAAATTGCTGATGGAATTATCCTCAGCAACAATCTTTAATCTCATTTATTGTAAAATTAATTTTTGAATAACCAAAGATTTTATTGGAAAAACTGTCTGCCTTTATTTTACAAGTAGGATTTATTTATTAAGGAAACCCCTTTAGGTTTCATTTCATTCCTTAATGTTTCCCTTTAGAGCCATGCACACGGCCCATCCCATTCCCCAACCCAGAATAATGTGGACAAGCTGCTCCCTGGGCTCGGGCAGTGCCATTCTACAGTGACCTGTGCTGTCTCACCCTCCCATTGTACTCCCTGTGGGGAAGGGTCTATCTCCTGTCAGATCCCCTCCCTCCCCGACAGCCCAGTGGCGATTGAGAACTTGCTGTGGGCACAAACCCAGCGGCCACCACCCCTTGGTACAGTTTGTTGCACCACCAACATGTTCACCCACCTGTCTCAGGGAATCCTTTCTTATCCTCAGTTTAGTGAAGCAGAAAGCAGAGTCCACAAAGAACTACGTGTACTTCAAAACCTAATATCCATCTGCAATTAGCAGGTGGGCTGTGTGGGGAGAACTGTCCTGTTTATTCTCCGTCGATATCAAACATGACTGCTGTAGTGTCCCTGCACCTTGCTACTGAATCACACGAGGCATGTACTGGTCACTGCGTGACCTTTCTTTATTCCCAGGACCAAGAAGTGATGACCCTGCGTGAGACCTCCCTTTATATACCTGAGTGCCCAGGTGAGGAGTGTCTCCCACAAGTTCAACCTTGTGGTCAAGGTGTGCATTTCCAGGACATATATACAGTGTACAGTGTGGTTGCATGAAGGTTATAGTTACATGAAGGTTACAGTTGTATGAAGATTGCATATATGACATTACCTCCCCCCTCACGTCTTTTTGTGTCAAAGGTTGTCTTTCAGGTGGTCTACGCTCTCTCGTGGAGTGCCGCATTTGGGGCTCTGGTGGCTGAGTCTTGGCATGCATCTCTGTCACCTGAGGTGATTCCGGCCTGTCCGGGCTGGCCGCAGGGACTGTGCAATTTGGTGAATGTCCTTGTTGCTCGTCCACTGTTAGTGGTGTGGGTAACACCTCATGTTCCTCACGTTCTTCAGTGTCATTGCTGAATCTTTTCTTTACTTGGTCCAAGTGTTTGTGGCATATCTGCCCATTGTTGAGTCTGACCACTATGACCCTCTTCCCCTCTTTGCCAATTACGGCGCCCTCACTTAGGTCTCAAAGCATGGTTAAGAATAAATACCGGGTCATCGATTTCTATGCACCGCCCCCTTGCAGTTTAATCATGGCACTCGGTTTGGGATTGGCGCTTGCCCTCAACAATGTCTGCCAGGGCTGGGTGAATGAGGGACAGCCGCGTTTTAAGTGTGCGTTTCATGAGTAGTTCCGCTGGCGGGACTCCCGTGAGTGAATGCGGGCGGGACCTGTAGGCCAGCAGGAGGTGCGATAGGCGTTGCTGAAGGGAGGGTCCTTGGATACGGAGCATGCCCTGTTTTATGACTTGGACCGCACATTCTGCCTGGCCATTGGAAGCCGGCTTGAACGGCGCTGTCCGGACGTGTTTGATGGCATTACCCCACATAAACTCCTGGAATTCATGGCTGGTAAAGCACGGGCCATTGTCGCTGACCAGAATGTCCGGCAAGCCGTGGGTTGCGAAAACCGTGCGCAGACTCTCCACTGTGATGGATGCCGTGCACAAGTTTAATATGATGCACTCGATCCATTTTGAGTATGCATTGACAACGATCAGGGACATTTTTCCCATGAACGGGCCCGCGTAGTCTACGTGAACGCGTGAACATGGCCTGGTGGGCCAGGGCCACGGACTGAGGGGGGGCCTCCCTGGGGGCATTACCCAGCTGGGCACACGTCGTGCACCTGCAAACCCAGTGTTCCAGGTCTGAGTCAATTCCCGGCCACCATACATGTGACCGGGCAATGGCCTTCATAAGCACAATGCCAGGGTGCTCGCTGTGGAGTTCCCTGATGAATGCTTCCCTTCCTTTCTGGGGCATGACTACCCGGCTGCCCCATAGCAGGCAGTCGTCTTGGATGGAGAGCTCATCCATCCGTCTGTGAAACGGTCTGACCTCCTCGGGACACGCCCCGTGTGCGGGCGCCCAATCCTCAGTCAGGACTCATTTCTTTATCATGGACAGGAGGGGGTCTCTGTTGGTCCAGATTTTGATCTGGCGGGCTGTGATAGGGGAGCCTGCGGTGTCAAAGGCATCAACGGCCATGACCATCTCAGCGCTTTGCTCCGACGCCCCCTCGGTGGTGGCCGGTGGGAGCCTGCTGAGCGCGTCAGCGCAAGTCTCGGTGCCTGACCGGTGCCATATGGTGTAGTCATACGCAGACAGCGTGAGAGCCCATCGCTGTATGCGAGCTGACGCATTGGCATTGATAGCCTTGCTGTCGGACAACAGGGATGTTAACGGCTTGTGGTCCGTTACTAGCTCGAACCGCCTACCGAAGAGGTACTGGTGTATTTTTTTAACACCGTAAATACAAGCGAGTGCTTCCTTTTCGACCATGCCGTATCCACGCTCTGCCTGGGAGAGCGACCTGGAGACATAAGCCACCAGTTGGAGTCAACCATCATCATTACTCTGCTGTAACACGCACCCAACTCCATAGGTGGATGCATCACATGTTAAAACCAGTTTTTTGCAGGGGTTGTACAAGGCCAACAGCTTGTTAGAACAAAGGAGGTTCCGCGCTCTATTGAAAGCCTGTTCTTGACCATCCCCCCAAAACCATTCACAACCTTTACACAAGAACACGTGTAACGGCTGCAACAATGTGCTTAAGTTCAGCAGAAAGTTCCCAAAATAGTTCAAAAGTCCCAGGAATGACCACAACTCCGATGTGTTGCCGGGCCTGGGCGCCCGGCGGATCGCCTCCGTTTTAGCTTCGGTGGGCCGGATCCCATCTGCGGCAACTCTCCTGCCCAAAAACTCGACCTCTGGGGCCAAAAACACACACTTGGGCTTTTTCAACCACAAGCCTACCCGGTCCAGTCAGCATAGCACCTTCCCCAGGTTTTGGAGGTGTTCCTCAGTGTCTCGACCCATTATTAGGATGTCGTCTTGGAATACGATCATTCCAGGAATGGATTTAAGCAAACTTTCCATGTTCCTCTGAAAGATAGCAGCCGCTGAACGAATGCCAAACGGACACCTGTTGTAGATAAATAGCCCCTTGTGCGTCGTGATGGTGGTCAGGAGCTTGGATTCTTCAGCCAGTTCCTGAGTCATGTAGGCCAAAGTGAGATCCATCTTGGTGAACAGCTTGCCACCTGCCAGTGTGGCAAAAAGATCCCCCGCTCTCGGAAGCAGCTATTGGTCCTGCAGTGACACTCGGTT
Organism: Pristiophorus japonicus; assembly: GCF_044704955.1. Taxonomy (NCBI): domain Eukaryota; kingdom Metazoa; phylum Chordata; class Chondrichthyes; family Pristiophoridae; genus Pristiophorus; species Pristiophorus japonicus. Next base: position 49,865,505 of record NC_091993.1, read on the forward strand.
GATGGTGGCCTTGTAGTCGCCACAAATCCTGACCGAGCCATCCGCTTTGAGAACAGGAACGATGAGGCTTGCCCAGTCACTGAATTCAACTGCCGAGATTATGCCCTCTCTGAGCAGCCTGTCCAATTCACTTTCAATTTTCTCACACATCACCTACGGCACCGCTCTGGCTTTGTGGTGCACTGGTCTGGCATCCAGGGTGATCCGTATCACTACTTTGGTGCCCTTGAAAGTCCCGACACTGGGTTCAAACAGTGCCCCGAATTTCTGTAGGACTTGTGAGCATGAGCTTCGCTCCACAGATGAAATGACGTGCACATCCCCCCATTTCTAGTTCATCTCGGCTAGCCAGCTCCCCCCGGGACAATCCAGAGTGGCAGCCGGTTCTCTGACCCATTGTGTGTTACCACCAAGTTTGCACTGCCTAGCACTGGGATGATCTCTTTGGTGTACGTCCATAGCTGCGTGTCAATGCGTTCCAGTTTTGGCCTGCTAGCTCTGTGTGGCCATAGTCTCTCAAATTGTTGGGCGCTCATAAGGGACTGGCTGGCTCCTGTATCCAGCTCCATGCGCACCGGGATGCCATTCAATAAAACTTTCGTCATCATGGGTGGCGTTTTGGTATATGAGCTGTGGATGTCAGCCACATGAACCCGTTGAACTTCAGCATCCATGGCTTTGCCCCAAGCATCATCCTGCATTTCAGACCCCTCGCCTGGTTCCTCTGTCTCGTAGATTAGCCTCGCTACAGCCTTCCTGCACATTCTGGCCAAGTGTCCACTGATGTTGCAATTCCTACAGATAAATTGCTGAAACCTACAGCTTTTCGCAGTATGTCTACCCCCACACCTCCAGCATGAGCTGAGGTTGTTGTTAGCAAAAGGACTGTTACCAGGCATTTCTCTCTGATTGTCCCTTGTGTCAATGGTCCCATCACGGGACGCATTGTTCCTCGAGATGGCGTGAATTTCCATTGTCCCTGTTGCAGGCCCACCCTAGCGTCTGTTGCTGCCTGGCCGGTTTCAAAATGCCCTTGCCTGCCTGCGGGGTCCTGAGCCACGTTTACAATGTTAACTCCCTGGTCCATCGCCACGTTGGAACCAGAGCTGCGCGCGTAAATTAGCTTGGTCTCCTCTTCCCCTGCACTAATCAGCTGGCTGAGCTCTTCAAAGGACTTGTCCGCCAGCTTCTCGGGTGCGAGGAGTCTTTCATCGGCACATATGTCTTTGTCCCGCAGCTGGTCAGAAGATGCGCCCTCCGCTTGTCAGCCGCTGCCGCTCCCAGCCAGTCCTTCATGACGAAACTCTGCTGGAGTCTCTCAATGAAGTCGTCCCAGTCCTCACCCACACAGTAACATTCCTCTGTGCCACCGGTGGCCATCCTCGTGGTTCGGTGATTCCGTTTCTCGTCGCCAAATGTAGTGTCCCTGCACCTTGCTACTGAATCACACGAGGCATGTACTGTAGACACGGTCACTGCGTGACCTTTCTTTATTCCCAGGACCAAGAAGTGATGACCCTGCGTGGGACCTCCCTTTAAATACCTGAGTGCCCAGGTGAGGAGTGTCTCCCACAAGTTCACCACCTGTGGTCAAGGTGTGAATTTCCAGGACATATATACAGTGTACAGTGTGGTTGCATGAAGTTACAGTTACATGAAGGTTACAGTTGTATGAAGGTTGCATACATGACAGCTGCAAGCCTTCCTTTGGCAGATCTCTGCTTTTCTCCGTGTTTATCGTGTAATCGAACTTTCTACCAATACCCTTGATAAATAAGTTGCCTATGGGCTGGACATTGCCTGGAGATCGCTCCCGCCCGATCCTTCGCGGTATTAGGGCATTTGGGTCTTTGGGAATTGTGGGAGGGGGCAGGGTCTTTCCCTGCTGTTTGTACAGTTGTTGTAGTTGTTGCTGTTTGTTCTTTATAATGTTTGTTGTTGTGAGAATTTTTATTCATAAAAATTATATTATTTTATTACATTATTGATGTTTTAAAAAATTACTTTTATATAAAAATTTATTCAACGAAACCATTATTGTAGTGTGTCTCACTCACTCCTGGGAAGGGGAAAATATATTCCATTTGACAACTTTTAGGAAGGACAACTTTAAATGTGTGATTGAGAGCGTCCCTTGTAAACTCAGACCTTATCCTGGACAGCCCAGACCCAACTGACTGGGGCTTCCCTGAGTCTTGTGAACATCACATAACTGGGTCAGCCCCTCACAATGCAACAGCTCCAGCAACCTGTGAGCATCCTCACCGGGGCATACATTACAGTGTGACACCTGCTATAGCTGGATAGCCCGAAGGCCACACTGTGAAGCCCCGTGAAGAATGGTTACTTGGATGTACATCATCATCATAGGCAGTCCCTCAGAATCGAGGAAGACTTGCTTCCACTCTTAGAATGAGTCTTTAGGTGACTGAACAGTCCAATACGAGAGCCACAGTCCCTGCCACAGGTGGGACAGATAGTCGTTGAGGTAAGGGTGGGTGGGACTGGTTTGCCGCATGCTCTTTCTGTTGCCTGCACTTGGTTTCTGCATGCTGTCAGTGACGAGACTCGAGGCTCTCAGCGCCCTCCGGATTGCAATTCCTGCACTTTGGGCGGTCTTTGGCCAGGGACTCCCAGGTGTCAGTGGGGATGTTGCACTTTATCAAGGATGCTTTGAGGGTGTCCTTGAAAAATTGGCAACTGGGCGGTAAATGGGCGATTTGAGGGGAAATCCTAGCCCATGTGTTTTCCTGATCATCAACTATTGATCCTCACTCAATCAATGTACATTAGAATGGTTCATCCTTCAGTTTGGGTGTCCATTTGTCTGCATCTGTGGTACTCAATTGTGTCGATTGGCCGTCACCATGACACCGGCTAAAGAAACCAGCCAAAATGAAATACCATAATTGCTCAGAGATCCCGAGTGTTTCTAGTACCGACATTGTGGCTCTCCCATCCTGGCTCTGCGTCTCGCCCAGTGACAGCGCAGATCGGAGGTTATCGCGCTGGATACTTTGTGCTCCTGATTATTCCCGGGGGTTGACTTTAACGGCGAGATAATGGGGAGGGCCACGGGTCCGGTGCGCTGGCCCTCAATGCCTGATTCACCGCTCTGTGCTCTCGTCAAGTGAGACTCTGCCCCGGGAGCAAAGTCCTTGTATTTGGGCCCTCAGATATACAGGCAGGGTTCGTACAGGTGAGTGCTGGGCCTGGTTGGCCAGAAATTCCTTGCCCTAGGATGGGACGCTGCAGGCTTGCCCGCCCAATCCCCCAGACTCTGATGATGCTCAATGCTGCCGGAGGCACCTCATAACATCAGCACTCTGACCCTGTGGGACCCAGGGGAAGGACGGGGAAAGAGACTGGAGTAGGCAGCTCCAGTTATAGAGATAGCAGCAGGCACGATGGGCCCAATGGTCTGCTGTAGCTTTTATTCCCAGGCAGCAATTAACGATTATGATATAATTGGCATCACGGAGACATGGCTCCAGGGTGACCAGGGCGGGGAACTCAACATCTAGGGGTATTCAACATTCAGGAAGGATAGACAGAAAGGAAAAGGAGGTGGGGTAGCGTTGCTGGTTAAAGAGGAAATTAACACACTAGTATGGAAGGACATTAGCTTGGATGATGTGGAATCTGTATGGGTGGAGATGTGGAATACCAAAGGACAGAAAACGCTAGTGTGAATTGTGTACAGACCACCAAACAGTAGTAGTGAGTTTGGGGACAGCATCAAACAAGAAATTAGGGATGCGTGCAATAAAGGTGCAGCAGTTATCATGGGCGACTTTAATCTACATATAGATTGGGCTAACCAAACTGGTAGCAATATGGTGCAGGAGGATTTCCTTGAGTGTATTAGGGATGGTTTTCTAGACCAATATGTCGAGGAACAAACTAGAGGACTGGCCATCCTAGACTGGGTGATGTGTAATGAGAAAGGACTAATTAACAATCTTGTTGTGCGAGGCCCCTTGGGGAAGAGTGACCATAATATAGTAGAATTCTTTATTATGATGGAGAGTGACACAGTTAATTCAGAGACTAGGGTCCTGAACTTAAGGAAAGGTAACTTCGATGGTATGAGATGTGAATTGGCTAGAATAGACTAGTAAATGATACTTAAAGGGTTGATGGTGGATAAGCAATGACAAACATTTAAAGATCACATGGATGAACTTCAACAATTGTACATCCCTGTCTGGAGTAAAAATAAAATGGGGAAGGTGGCTCAACCATGGCTAACAAGGGAAATTAAGGATAGTGTTAAATCCAAGGAAGAGGCATATAAATTGGCCAGAAAAAGCAGCAAACCTGAGGACTGGGAGAAATTTCGAATTCAGCAGAAGAAGACAAAGGGTTTAATTAGAAGGGGGAAAATAGAATATGAGAGGAAGCTTGCCTGGAACATAAAAACTGACTGCAAAAGTTTCCATAGATATGTGAAGAGAAAAAGATTAGTGAAGACAAATGTAGGTCTCTTGCAGTCAGATTCAGGTGAATTTATAATGGGGAACAAAGAAATGGCAGACCAATTGAACAAATACTTCGGTTCTGTCTTCTCGAAGGAAGGCACAAATAACCTTCCAGAAATACTAGGGGACTGAGGGTCGAGTGAGGAGGAGGAACTGAAGGAAATCCTTAGTATGCGGGAAATTGTGTTAAGGAAATTGATGGGATTGAAGGCCGATAAATCCCCGGGGCCTGATAGTCTGCATTGCAGAGTACTTAAGGAAATGGCCATAGAAATAGTGGATGCATTGGTGATTATTTTCCAACAGTCCATCGACTCTGGATCAGTTCCTATGGACTGGAGGGTAGCTAATGTAACACCACTTTTTAAAAAAGAAGGGAGAGAGAAAACGGGTAATTGTAGACCAGTTAGCCTAACATCAGTAGTGGGGAAAATGTTGGAATCAATTACTAAAGAAGAAATAGCAGCGCATTTGGAAAGCAGTGACAGGATCGGTCCAAGTCATCATGGATTTATGAAAGATAAATCATGCTTGACAAATCTTCTTGAATTTTTTGAGGATGTAACTAGTAGAGTGGACAAGGGAGAACCAGTAGATGTGGTGTATTTGGACTTTCAAAAGGCTTTTGATGAGGTCCCACCCAAGAGATTGGTGTGCAAAATTAAAGCACATGTTATTGGGGGTAATGTACTGACGTGCATGGTTAACTGGTTGGCAGACAGGAAGCAGAGATTTGGGATAAATGGGTCCTTTTCAGAATGGCAGGCAGCGACTAGTGGGGTGCCACAGGGCTCAGTGCTGGGACCCCAGCTCTTTACAATATACATTAATGATTTAGATGAAGGAATTGAGTGTAATATCTCCAAGTTTGCATGAGACACTAAGCTGGGTGGCGGTGTGAGCTGTGAGGAGGATGCTAAGAGGCTGCAGGGTGATTTGCACAGGTTAGGTGAGTGGGCAAATGCATGGCAGATGTAGTATAATGTGGATAAATGTGAGGTTATCTACTTTGGTTGCAAAAACACGAAGGCAGAATATTATCTGAGTGGCGGAAGATTAGGAAACGGGGAGGTGCAACGAGACCTGGATGTCATGGTACATGAGTCATCGAAAGTTGGCATGCAGGTACAGCAGGCGGTGAAGAAGGCAAATGGTATGTTGGTCTTCATAGCTAGGGGATTTGAGTATAGGAGCAGGGAGGTCTTACTGCAGTTGTACAGGGCCTTGGTGAGGCCTCACCTGGAATATTGTGTACAGTTTTGCTCTCCTAATCTGAGGAAGTATTTTCTTGCTATTGAGGGAGTGCAGCGAAGGTTCACCAGACTGATTCCCGGGATGGCATGATTGACATATGAGGAGAGACTGGATCGACTGGCCCTGTATTCACTGGAGTTCAGAAGGATGAGAGGAGATCTCATAGAAACATATAAAATTCTGACGGGACTGGACAGAATGTTCCCGATGTTGGAGAAGTACAGAACCAGGTGACAGTCTAAGGATAAGTGGTAAGCCATTTAGGACTGAGATGAGGAGAAATTCTTCACTCAGAGAGTTGTTAACCTGTGGAATTCTCTACTGCAGAGAGTTGTTGGTGCCAGCTCATTGGATATATTCAAGAGGGAGTTAGATATGGCCCTTAAGGCTAAAGCGATCAAGGGGTATGGAGAGAAAGCAGGAAAGGGGTACTGAGGTGAATGATCAGCCTTGATCATATTGAATGGTGGTGCAGGCTCGAATGGCCGAATGGCCTACTCCTGCACCTATTTTCTATTTTTCTATGTTTCTATGCATGTATTTTTTTTAACGTGTGGTGACTGTTGCACATCAGCCACCACACGGGCTCGACAGAGCTAGGCCTTTATCCAATGGCAAGGATTAACCAGGATGACTGGAGACCTGCTCTGCTGCACAGACCTAGTGTGCACACAAGAGTCCGTAGAGAGAAGTGAATCTGGAGCCCAGGAGAGGCGAGGGCCCAGGGGCAGCACGGGCCAGCCCACACTGCGATGAGTGTACGTGCTAGGTCCGTGCAACAGAGCAGGTCTCCAGTTAGTCTTGGGTAATCCTTGCCACTGGAGCAAGACCTAGCTCCATCAAACCCATGTGGTGGCTGGTGTGTAACGGCCAGCACACGTAAAAAAAATCCAAGCAGAGGCATCTTCCTCCTTTCACGATGTAGTTTGGGATCTGGAATATTAGGTCCTTCATTGAAACAGCTGTGAACTCATCCCTTTCTGGCGTGGAAGCAAGCCATCCTCACATCAAGGGACTGCCTATAATGATGATATCGCAGTGTGAGCAGCTTCGTGCTGCCCCTGGGCCCTCGGTTCTTCTGGGCCTCATACCCTCATTCGCTGCACCTCTGCCATGATGTTCCAGGGCCGAACGCCCTCGCTCTATTTATAGCCCCGACCTGCAGTGGTGTTCTCACACAGGTCAGGCCGGCCCATGATGTTCCAGGGCCCGTGATTCCTCCCGTGAAGACTCACTCACTCACTCATTGACTCCATCAACCTTCAAGTGGGTTTCCATTCACTGAGTCAGAAGGTCAAGAGTTCAAGCCCCACTTAACCGTCCTCTCAGGGGACGTGAAAGATCCCACAGCGCTATTTCAGAGAAGGCTGGGGAGTTCTCCCTGGTGTTGCGGACAATGTTTACCCCACAACCGACATCACTGAAACCACAACAGAGGATGTGGTCATTATCCCCGTGCTCCTAGTGGGACCTTGCTGTGCGAGTTTGCCGAGTTTTCTACATTACAACAGTGACAACACTTCAAAATGTGATTGGTTGGCTGTAAGACGCTTTGGGAGGTCCTGAGGCAGTGAAAGTCGCTATATAAAGGCAATCTTCTCTCTGTATAAAGAGGGAACAATGGATGCTGTCACACAGACCTAATCGTGGCCATTCCCAGCCCGTTTACTTCCCACCATTTCTTTTCACCAAGGGGGCACTGCAGGACCCTCAGCTTCTCCTTAATGGCCCAGTCTTTCCCCAACCTTGGGTCCCAGCTTAACATGGTAGAGCTCAATTTGTAGTTCAGGAATTCCCTCCCCAAACTTCTTGCCCTCTCCTGCTCTCTCTCCTCCTTTAGGACTCGGCTTAAAACCTCCCTCTTTGACCAAGTGTTTGGTCACCTGACCTAATGTCTCAGTGGCAAATGGGATTCCGAGCTGGGAATGGCCTGTGTGCCGGCATACGGTTTTTTCTCTGTGTGAGAGAATGAACTTGCATTTATATAGCGCCTTTCACGAGCTCCAGAATTCCCAAAGCACTTTGCTGACAACGAGTTACTATACTGTGGATAGTCAGGCATTAGATAGGCAGCCATTGCCAGAAACTGTGCAGTGCAGCATTGTAGGGCTATTAGATCAAACCCATTTATCTCTATTTGTGCTATTCATTTGTCTTTCTTGTTACAAATGTTTCGTGCATTCAGATAAAGAGCCTTTAATTTTAACTTTTTACCATTAACCCTGCTTTCAACTTACTCGCTGACGCACTATTCCATTAAACTCGCTGTCCCTCCTGTCACACTCTGCTGATCTTTACCCAAATCCCTACACTGCTCCAGTGCCTTGATGTTCCTCTTTAGATTTTTAAATGTCCCCTCACCTGACGGTAGATAAGCCATGTCAAACATTTAAATAAATATTCCAAAATTCTCAACGAATATACATTCCATTGAGAAATAATCACTCCACGGGAACAGTGATCTACCTGTGGATAATGAACGAGGTTATGTATAGTATTAGATTAAAAGATGGGTTATGATATTGCAAGGTACAGTAATAAGCCTGAGGATTGGGAGAGCTTTAGAACCCGCAAAAGATGACCAAAAAATTGCAAATAGGGAGAAAATAGAACATGAGAGTAAACTAGCAAGAAATATAAAAAAAGATTGAAAGAGCTTTTACAAATGTGTACGGGATGAGGTCCGACAAGACGAATTTAGGGAGCTAGGAGCTAAATTAAAAAGTAGGACCTCAAAAGTAGTAATCTTAGGATTGCTACCAGTGCCACGTGCTAGTCAGAGTAGGAATCGCAGAATAGCTCAGATGAATACGTGGCTTGAGGAGTGATGCACAAGGGAGGGATTCAAATTCCTGGGACATTGGAATTGGTTCTGGGGGAGGTGGGACCAGTACAAACTGGATGGTCTGCACCTGGGCAGGACCGGAACCAATGTCCTAGGGGGAGTGTTTGCTAGTGTTGTTGGGGAGGAGTTAAACTAATATGGCAGGGGGATGGGAACCTATGCAGGGAGACAGGGGGAAGTAGAATGGGGGCAGAAGCAAAAGATAGAAAGAAGAAAAGTAAAAGTGGAGGGCAGAGAATCCTAAGACAAAAAGCACATTACAGCAAAATTCAAAAGGGTCAAAGTGTGTTGGAAAGACAAACCTGAAGACTCTGTGCCTCAATGCGAGGAGTATTCGGAATAAGGTGGACGAATTATTTGCACAGATAGCAATTAACGGGTATGATATAATTGGCATCATGGAGACATGGCTTCAGGGTGGCCAAGGCTGGGAACTCAACATCCAGGGGTATTCAGCATTTAGGAAGGATAGACAGAAAGGAAAAGGAGGCAGGGTGGCATTGCTGGTTAAAGAGAAAATTATTGCAATAGTAAGAAAGGACATTAGCTTGGATGATGTGGAATCGGTATGGGTGGAGCTACGGAATACCAAGGTGCAGAAAATGTTATTGGGAGTTGTGTACAGACCACCAAACAGTAGTAGTAAGGTTGGGGACAGCATCAAACAAGAAATTAGGGATGCATGCAATAAAGGTACAGCAGTTATCATGGGTGACTTTAATCTACATATTGATTGGGCTAACCAAACTGGTAGCAATGTGGTGGAGGAGGATTTCCTGGAGTGTATTAGGGATGGTTTTCTCGACCAATATGTCGAAGAACCAACTAGAGGGCTGGCCATCCTAGACTGGGTGATGTGTAATGAGAAAGGACTAATTAGCAATCTTGTTGCGTGAGGCCCCTTGGGGAAGAGTGACCATAATATGGTAGAATTCTTTATTCAGATGGAGAGTGACACAGTTAATTCAGAGACTAGGGTCCTGAACTTAAGGAAAGGTAACTTCGATGGTATGAGATGTGAATTGGCTAGAATAGACTAGTAAACGATACTTAAAGGGTTGACGGTGGATAGGCAATGACAAACATTTAAAGATCACATGGATGAACTTCAACAATTGTACATCCCTGTCTGGAGTAAAAATAAAATGGGGAAGGTGGCTCAACCATGGCTAACAAGGGAAATTAAGGATAGTGTTAAATCCAAGGAAGAGGCATATAAATTGTCCAGAAAAAGCAACAAACCTGAAGATTCGGAGAAATTTAGAATTCAGCAGAGGAGGACAAAGGGTTTAACTAAGAGAGGGAAGCTTGCCTGGAACATAAAAACTGACTGCAAAAGCTTCTATAGATATGTGAAGAGAAAAAGATTAGTGAAGACAAATGTAGTGCCTTGCAGTCGGATTCAGGTGAATTTATAATGGGGAACAAGGAAATAGCAGACCAATTGAACAAATACTTTGGTTCTGACTTCACGAAGGAAGACACAAATAACCTTCCGGAAATACTAGGGGACTGAGGGTCTAGTGAGAAGGATAAGGACTCATTTAGGACTGAGATGAGGAGAAACTTCTTCACTCAGAGAGTTGTCAGCCTTTGGAATTCCCTGCCTCAGAGAGTTGTTGATGCCAGTTCATTGGATATATTCAAGAGGGAGTTAGATATGGCCTTTACGACTAAGGGGATCAAGGGGTATGGAGAGAAAGCAGGAAAGGGGTACTGAGGGAATGATCAGCCATGATCTTATTGAATGGCGGTGCAGGCTTGAAGGGCTGAACGGCCTACTCCTGCACCTAATTTCTATGTTTCTATGTTTCTATGTAATAAAGGAAGAGAGTAACAAAAGTAGGCATTGGTCCCTTAGAGGCTGAGAAAGGGGAAATTATAATGGGGAATAAAGAAATGGCAGAGACTTGAAACAAATATTTTGATTCTGTCTTCACAGTAGAATACACAAAAAGCATACCAGAAATAGTTCGGAACCAAGGGGCTAATGAACGTCAGGAACCTAAAGTAATTAATATCAGCAGAGAAATAGTATTTGAGAAATAATGGGACTAAAAGCCAACAATCCCCTGGACCTGACGGCCTACATCCTCGAGTTCTAAAAGAGATGGCAGCAGAGTTAGTGGATGCATTGGTTGTGATCTTCCAACATTCCCTGGATTCTGGAAAATGTAACTCCGCTGTTCAAGAAAGGACGGAGAAAGAGAGCTGGGTGCTACAGGCCAGTTAGTCATCATCAGTCGTCGGGAAAATCATCATATCATTGGACAGAGCCAACATGGTGTTATGAAAAGGAAATCGTGTTTGACAAATTTATCAGTTTTTTGAGGATGTAACTAGCAAGGTTGATAAAAGGGAAACCAATAGAGGTATTATAATACAGAATTCAAGTAGCAATTCTATAATGTTATTTCTTTAATACTCTTATGAATGACTCCACGAGGTCTAGTATTGCACATGAGCTGTTGTGACCTCAGTCCCATTTATTGTAACTCCAGAGTGGGGCACAAGCATGGTGGGCAGCCTTTTATACTGGGCCCTGTACACCTATGCAGGTGACCCTCAGGTCTCCCACCACAGTGCCCTCTGGTGGCACACCTTATGTGACTATACAGTTAGTATACATGGTCTACATACATGACTTCACTTCCCCCCACGTCTTTAATGCAAATTGACTTGTACATTGACGGTGACCTTGGCTTTGTTCTTCCTGGTTGACCATTGGTGGGTCGCTTCTAGCTTGGGTGGGTTGGTAGTGAGATTTGTTGCCAGTGGAGGTCCCAGTGGTTTCTGGTTGTGAGTCCATGCCTACTCCATTCTCCCCACCCCCCCCCCCCGCCTCACACAGAGATCATGTAATGGCCCGTTACATGCAAGTTGCATTCAAGTTCATCACATGGGTTTTACATTTACATCTTGGTACATTTGTTGGGTGGATTACAGTTGCGTTTCTTTTTGTGTGGTACATTTATATGATCAGTACAGGTATATCAGTACAGGTACACAAGGACAGTCTAGTTCCAGCACGGCCGGATGAGATTCGGGTCGTCTGGTGGTGCGCAGCGCCCCATGCTAGTGGGTCTGTGGGCGAGGTGAGCTCATTTTGCTCGAGTTGCCAGAGTTCAGGGCTCTCGCCGTTACTCCTAGTGTCAGGCAGGCCCAAAGACATCTGATGTGTCTGTGACCTCCCTGTCCTTTTCGTTTGCACAGTGTCGCTGCTGCTCCCTAGGAAGCGGTCTGAGCGAGTGAGTGTTTTGTCTAAGCGACGGTGGGGCTGCCTCGTCTTGTCTAACAGTTCACAGAGGACTGCTAACTCGCTTTCCTTGAGGGCACCATTGTGAGCACTCTCTAGTTTGGGATCCTGGCTGGTCCAGGTCCCGTTCGGAGGAGCCGTTGCGGGTGACCCTTCGCTCTTGGGTATTGCTGTGGTGGTGAGTGGGTTTGTGGGCTGCGCCTTTTCCACCCGGGTGGTGGGCGACGATAGCCAACTGCGAGAATAGGCGCAGTTTACTGTTTCTGGCCCGTGGTGGTTCATGCCATCGGGTGCCTGCAATGTTAAACCAATCTGAGGCAGGGTATCGCCACCGGTGCCTCTGCTCTCTGGGGATCGTTTACTCTGCGGCTCGTCTACTTCTGTCAGCTGTGGAGACACTTTATGATACATTGTTCTGGCCCCGGGGATGCAAGCTACAGCATTGGGTAGCCCGCTGGACCTGTATACGACCATTAAGTGTTCGCCCGCTTCATTGGCTGATTGCAATTGGCACCCAACATTGCTCAGCAACATTTTGCTTGTTACAGCTGGACCTTTACATTGGTTACCAATTTCAAGCAGTTCATTCAAAAATGACGGGTTGCTGGCCTCCTTTAAAATGGCCTTACTACTTTTACCCCAATCGTCTTCCTTGCGTGGAACCATCTGTCATTGCTCCATTAGCGCTGCACCTCGTGATTTGGACGCCATCTTTTCCCTGTCCATGATGTCGACTGGCACGATCTTCTTTCCCAAGGATTCTGCCACTGAAGGTGGGAAGGTGCCCTCGGATACAATCTTCCTCAACCGGTCCTGCCACTAAACTGGGAAGGTGCGTTCGGATTGTCTCGGCCGGATCATCGCCACGCGTCGTGATGAGCGGTCTGTGCCTCGGGGGCTGCGCGGATCTACTCTCCGGTGCCTGGTCCAACCGAAGGTGGGGGCTTGCTTTGCCTCTGAGCACGGGGGACGTCGGTCGCTGGAGGGATGAAGTCTTCCCAGTTCCAATGAATCTTCCCCATCCATCTTCTTCTAAGTAGCGTTGGTCCATTACCTGAAACAATCCACAATGGTAACTTGTGCACCGCGCCATCATGAGATACACTTACAGCTGCACTACCAACAACTGATATCAGTTTCTTGGTGTAGATGCGCAGCTTTGCCTGAACCGGGACCAGCTTGGGACATTCAGCTTGATCGTTCCATAGCCTCTCAAAGGCTTCCTGGCTCATTACTGACTGACTCTCCCCCGTGTCCACTTCCATGAAGACTGGAACACCATTTATCTCGACTTTCTTATCACTGGAGGACAATCTGTGGTGTAGGTATATAGTCCATACACTTCGTCCTGGGACTGAGCTGCCTCTCCAGCCATCTCCTCGTAATCCGCACTGGATTCACAGCCATCTGCTGACTCCTCTTCCATGCGGTGAGTCACAGCTCTTTTGCACATTCGCTGGAGGTGGCCCTTTGTGCTGCAGCCTTTGCACACATAGTCTCTGAACCGACTGATGAGCCCTGTGATTACCTCTGCAACGCCAGCATGGTGATACTTGACTTACGTTTGCACCTCTCGGCGGACTCTGAGTTAAAGGACTCAGGGGCCTGTACGCTCTGCCCTGGGCAGATTCACGTTCAACAGTTCTGTCTGTGAAAGGCGCCATTCTATTTACAGTACTTGCCAGGTTTGAGTCCTGCGATTGAGTCATCATCTGCTTGGAGCTACAGCTTGAGGTCATGAACACCTGGCTGATGCTGATGGCCTTCTGCAGATTGACGGTGGTTTTGGCAGACAGTAGCTTGTGAAGAAGGGCCTCATGACTGATGCCAATTACGAAGACGTTCCGCAATGCATCGGCAAGGGATGCGTCGAATTCACACGGTCCTGCCAGCCTCCTGAGGTCGGCAGCGTACTTCGCGATTTTCTGGCCCTCAGGGCGGCGGTGAGGATCCCTCCTTCGGTTTGAGTTGGTCCCGAATTAGCACTTTCAGCTCCTCGTATGACTTGGTAGAAGCAAGTCCCTGTTGAGGCCGTAGACTGCGGGACCACAAGTGGTCAACAGGATAGCTCTGCGCTTATCTTCCAGCGTGGCCGGATCATCGCCTACCAGTTCGTTTGCTACAAAATATTGGTCGAGCCGCTCTATAAAGTCTTTCCAATCTTCACCCTCTGAGAACTTTTCTAATGCACCAACATTAGTCATCTTTGCGTGAAAGTTCGTAATCTCGTCGTCAGTTGTTATGTCTTTAATACTCTTATGAATGAGTCCACGAGGTCTAGTATTGTACTTGAGCTGTTGTGACCTTAGTTCCATTTATTGTAACTCCAGAGTGAGGCACAAGCATGGTGGGCAGCCTTTTATACTGGGCCCTGCACACCTATGCAGGTGACCCTCAAGTCTCGCACCGCAGTGCCCTCTGGTGGCACACCTTATGTGACAAGACAGTTAGTATACATGGTCTACATACATGACAAAAAAGGTGCCACATTAAAAAGTTGTTCTGCCAGATAAGGGCTCATGGGGTTGGGGGTAATATATTAGTGTGGATTGCGGTTTGGTTAATGGACAGAAAACAGACAGTGGGGATAAATGGGTCATTTTCAGGTTGGCAGGCTATAGCTAGTGAGGTGCTGCAGGGATCAGTGCTGGGGCCTCAGCTATTTACAATCTATATCAATGATGTAGATTGTAAGGTTTTTGCTTTCCTTGTCCTTACTACAGTTCTTTGACTCTGGGATTTACAGGAACAAAATATACACAACACAAAGGTTTAGGCTCAATCCAAAACATGGGCGGAATTGATCAAGCTCATCACAGTTCCTTGGGCCTTGGCCCGCTTGTTACTTCACTCTCCGGGGTTATATAGCTTCCATTAGTTTAGATGAAACCATTTTACTCACTTCAGCAGCTGGATCACATAGGCCACAGGACTCGCCTTATCTACGATATATGGTCCTTTATATAATGGCTCAAATGCTCCTACTCTGGCATAATTCCCGACCATTCCCTGAATCCCTACCTTCCATTCCTGTGTTACCCGGGGTTCCAACAACATTTTATTCTGTTGGTGCTGCAAGCCGCTTGGCCCCACTACTTCATCCGCTGAGGATGACATGGCCACAGGTACCACAGATGAGGCGTCAGGCTCGGTTTCATCCTCCTCCTCCTCACTTTGCTGTTTGTCACCCGTGGTTATCACGACCTGCAGCGGTACTGGTGTTGGTGCAGAGGCCTCCCGTTGTGCCTGGGGAGTCTGGGGAGTCTGGAGAGCTGGAAACATAATTAAGGTTATTAGAATAGAAGGAGAGACATGAGAATGCTTGGGCTGCGCTGGCATATGTACGAGGAGCAACACTACTGCAATAAATATGAACAAGAGACGTTACATATGATTATATGATTTTCTAGGCCGCTCCGACACCACGCAGTCCGAGAGGCGGGAGTGCGTGGTGTCGGAGCGGCCTATAAAAGGCCCAGCAGCAGTGAGAGGCGGCGGCAGTCCGAGAGGCGGGAGTGCGTGGTGTCGGAGCGGCCTATAAAAGGCCCAGCGGCAACAAGAGGCGGCGGCAGTCCGAGAGGCGGGAGTGCGTGGTGTCGGAGCGGCCTATAAAAGGCCCAGCGGCAGCGAGAGGCGGCGGCAGTCCGAGAGGCGGGAGTGTGTGGTGTCGGAGCGGCCTATAAAAGGCCCAGCGGCAGCGAGAGGCGGCGGCAGTCCGAGAGGCGGGAGTGCGTGGTGTCGGAGCAGCCTATAAAAGGCCCAGCGGCAACAAGAGGCGGCGGCAGTCCGAGAGGCGGGAGTGCGTGGTGTCGGAGCGGCCTATAAAAGGCCCAGCGGCAACAAGAGGCGGCGGCAGTCCGAGAGGCGGGAGTGCGTGGTGTCGGAGCGGCCTATAAAAGGCCCAGCGGCAGCGAGAGGCGGCGGCAGTCCGAGAGGCGGGAGTGCGTGGTGTCGGAGCGGCCTATAAAAGGCCCAGCGGCAACAAGAGGCGTACCTGTGCAGCTGCAGCGGGGAGAGAAGGCAAAAAAGAAGTAGAAAGAAATCAAAAGATGACGTCACAGCCAAGTGGGTGAGTGATTGGCTGGTGATTGGTGAGTAGTTTTTCTTTTTTCTCTTCTATAACAGCGAGTAAACGTTAACATTGTTGTTGCCAATTTAAGTGTATCTAAGGGTTAAGTCATGGCAGGAGAGCTCGGTCGGGTGTTATGGTCCTCCTGTACCATGTGGGAACTCAGGGACGACACCAGTGTTCCTGACGACGATGTGTGCAGGAAGTGTATCCACCTCCAGCTCCTGACGGTCCGCGTTGCGGAGTTGGAGCTGAGGGTGGATTCACTCTGGAGCATCCACGATGCTGAGAATGACGTGAGTATCACGTGTAGCGAGTTGGTCGTACCGCAAGGAAAGGGTCCACAGCCAGATAGGGAATGGAAGACCAACAGGAAGAGCAGTGCAAGGAAGGTAGTGCAGGGGTCCCCTGTGGTCATCCCCCTGCAAAACAGATACACTGCTTTGGGTACTGTTGAGGGGGATGACTCATCAGGGGAGGGCAGCAGCAGCCAAGTTCATGGCACCGTGGCTGGCTCTGTTGCACAGGAGGGCAGGAAAAAGAGTGGGAGAGCGATAGTGATAGGGGATTCAATTGTAAGGGGAATAGATAGGCGTTTCTGTGGCCGCAACCGAGACTCCAGAATGGTATGTTGCCTCCCTGGTGCAAGGGTCAAGGATGTCTCGGAGCGGGTGCAGGACATTCTAAAAAGGGAGGGAGATCAGCCAGTTGTCGTGGTGCACATTGGTACCTACGACATAGGTAAAAAAAGGGATGAGGTCCTACGAAACGAATTTAAGGAGCTAGGAGCTAAATTAAAAAGTAGGACCTCAAAAGTAGTAATCTCGGGATTGCTACCAGTGCCACGTGCTAGTCAGAGTAGGAATCATAGGATAGCGCAGATGAATACGTGGCTTGAGCAGTGGTGCAGCAGGGAGGGATTCAAATTCCTGGGGCATTGGAACCAGTTCAGGGGGAGGTGGGACCAGTACAAACCGGACGGTCTGCACCTGGGCAGGACCGGAACCAATGTCCTAGGGGGAGTGTTTGCTAGTGCTGTTGGGGAGGAGTTAAACTAATATGGCAGGGGGATGGGAACCAATGCAGAGAGACAGAGGGAAACAAAAAGGAGGCAAAAGCAAAAGACAGAAAGGAGATGAGGAAAAGTGGAGGGCAGAGAAACCCAAGGCAAAGTACAAAAAGGGCCATTGCAGAGCAAAATTCTAAAAGGACAAAGGGTGTTAAAAAAACAAGCCTGAAGGCTTTGTGTCTTAATGCAAGGAGTATCCGCAATAAGGTGGATGAATTAACTGTGCAAATAGATGTTAACAAATATGATGTGATTGGGATTACGGAGACGTGGCTCTAGGATGATCAGGGCTGGGAACTCAACATCCAGGGCTATTCAACATTCAGGAAGGATAGAATAAAAGGAAAAGGAGGTGGGGTAGCATTGCTGGTTAAGGAGGAAATTAAGGCAATAGTTCGGAAGGACATTAGCTTGGATGATGTGGAATCTATATGGGTAGAGCTGCAGAACACCAAAGGGCAAAAAACGTTAGTGGGAGTTGTGTACAGACCTCCAAACAGTAGTAGTGATGTTGGGGAGGGCATCAAACAGGAAATTAGGAGTGCATGCAATAAAGGTGCAGCAGTTATAATGGGTGACTTTAATATGCACATAGATTGGGTTAACCAAACTGGAAGCAATACGGTGGAGGAGGATTTCCTGGAGTGCATAAGGGATGGTTTTTTAGACCAATATGTCGAGGAACCAACTAGGGGGGAGGCCATCTTAGACTGGGTGTTGTGTAATGAGAGAGGATTAATTAGCAATCTCGTTGTGCGAGGCCCCTTGGGGAAGAGTGACCATAATATGGTGGAATTCTGCATTAGGATGGAGAATGAAACAGTTAATTCAGAGACCATGGTCCAGAACTTAAAGAAGGCTAACTTTGAAGGTATGAGGCGTAAATTGGCTAGGATAGATTGGCGAATGATACTTAAGGGGTTGACTGTGGATGGGCAATGGCAGACATTTAGAGACCGCATGGATGAACTACAACAATTGAACATTCCTGTCTGTCGTAAAAATAAAAAAGGGAAGGTGGCTCAACCGTGCTATCAAGGGAAATCAAGGATAGTATTAAAGCCAAGGAAGTGGCATACAAATTGGCCAGAAATAGCAGCGAAACCGGGGACTGGAAGAAATTTAGAACTCAGCAGAGGAGGACAAAGGGTTTGATTAGGGCAGGAAAAATGGAGTACGAGAAGAAGCTTGCAGGGAACATTAAGACGGATTGTAAAAGTTTCTGTAGATATGTAAAGAGAAAAAGGTTAGTAAAGACAAACGTAGGTCCCCTGCAGTCAGAATCAGGGGAAGTCATAACGGGGAACAAAGAAATGGTGGACCAATTGAACAAGTACTTTGGTTCGGTATTCACTAAGGAGGACACAAACAACCTTCCGGACATAAAAGGGGTCGGAGGGTCCAGTAAGGAGGAGGAACTGAGGGAAATCGTTATTAATCGGGAAATTGTGTTGGGGAAATTGATGGGATTGAAGGCCGATAAATCCCCAGGGCCTGATGGACTTCATCCCAGAGTACTTAAGGAGGTGGCCTTGGAAATAGTGGATGCATTGACAGTCATTTTCCAACATTCCATTGACTCTGGATCAGTTCCTATGGAGTGGAGGGTAGCCAATGTAACCCCACTTTTTAAAAAAGGAGGGAGGGAGATAACAAGGAATTATAGACCGGTCAGCCTGACATCGGTAGTGGGTAAAATGATGGAATCAATTATTAAGGATGTCATAGCAGTGCATTTGGAAAGAGGTGGCATGATAGGTCCAAGTCAGCATGGATTTGTGAAAGGGAAATCATGCTTGACAAATCTTCTGGAATTTTTTGAGGATGTTTCCAGTAGAGTGGACAAGGGAGAACCAGTTGATGTGGTATATTTGGACTTTCAGAAGGCTTTCGACAAGGTCCCACACAAGAGATTAATGTGCAAAGTTAAAGCACATGGGATTGGGGGTAGTGTGCTGACATGGATTGAGAACTGGTTGTCAGACAGGAAGCAAAGAGTAGGAGTAAATGGGGACTTTTCAGAATGGCAGGCAGTGACTAGTGGGGTACCGCAAGGTTCTGTGCTGGGGCCCCAGCTGTTTACACTGTACATTAATGATTTAGACGAGGGGATTAAATGTAGTATCTCCAAATTTGCAGATGACACTAAGTTGGGTGGCAGTGTGAGCTGCGAGGAGGATGCTATGAGGCTGCAGAGCGACTTGGATAGGTTAGGTGAGTGGGCAAATGCATGGCAGATGAAGTATAATGTGGATAAATGTGAGGTTATCCACTTTGGTGGTAAAAACAGAGAGACAGACTATTATCTGAATGGTGACAGATTAGGAAAAGGGGAGGTGCAAAGAGACCTGGGTGTCATGGTACATCAGTCATTGAAGGTTGGCATGCAGGTACAGCAGGCGGTTAAGAAAGCAAATGGCATGTTGGCCTTCATAGCGAGGGGATTTGAGTACAGGGGCAGGGAGGTGTTGCTACAGTTGTACAGGGCCTTGGTGAGGCCACACCTGGAGTATTGTGTACAGTTTTGGTCTCCTAACCTGAGAAAGGACATTCTTGCTATTGAGGGAGTGCAGCGAAGGTTCACCAGACTGATTCCCGGGATGGCGGGACTGACCTATCAAGAAAGACTGCATCAACTGGGCTTGTATTCACTGGAGTTCAGAAGAATGAGAGGGGACCTCATAGAAACGTTTAAAATTCTGACGGGGTTCGACAGGTTAGATGCAGGAAGAATGTTCCCAATGTTGGGGAAGTCCAGAACCAGGGGACACAGTCTAAGGATAAGGGGTAAGCCATTTAGGACCGAGATGAGGAGGAATTTCTTCACCCAGAGAGTGGTGAATCTGTGGAATTCTCTACCACAGAAAGTTGTTGAGGCCAATTCACTAAATATATTCAAAAAGGAGTTAGATGAAGTCCTTACTACTAGGGGGATCAAGGGGTATGGTGAGAAAGCAGGAATGGGGTACTGAAGTTGCATGTTCAGCCATGAACTCATTGAATGGCGGTGCAGGCTAGAAGGGCCGAATGGCCTACTCCTGCACCTATTTTCTATGTTTCTATGTTTCTATGTTAACATGAGAGTACAGAAGCTGCAGCATAACATTACATTATTCATTTATTATAATCAAATGCCATTAAATTACCATAAATTACCACTGGTTTACCACTGCTTTACTCATTACTCACATGGTGCAACAATGGCATCTGCACCACCACGGGTGGCAGAACGATTATGGGTGCCCACTAATGCTGCGGCACGTTCTTCCAAATCAGTGAGAGGGTGCAGCTCAGCAGGCCCTCCTCCGGTCCGCCCGACTTTTAGATATCTTCGTCTGTAAACGTGACAAGAGCATGGCATAAGCTCATTGACTTGGTTCTATTATGGAAACACAAGAGATATTATAATCCACAATTAGTCACCCCACATTCTATTCTTCACGTTATATGCATGGTTATAACATCTACATTCAGAGAAAATATTTAATAAGATTGTGTTTAGGAACTAATGTTTGATACCAAACATCTCGTGTACAGTCTCCAGGAAGGGCCCCATCCATCCACAGGCCATTGCATTCAGCGCCTGAGGGGAGGGAGACGGTTTATTTGACTGGATGGTGTTCCCCCGGTGGGTGGTGGGGGGGGGAATCAGGACCGCTGGTGAGCTCGGCAATGATAGAAGGGAGCACCGTGTCCATGGGCTGTGCTTGGAGACCTCCGTGTGGCCGGAGCTAATGTCCCAAAGTGTCCCAGGGCAGACAGTGAGCCAGGGCAGCTCTCCCCCAGTCCAGGCTGGGTCACTGTGTGAGTGACAGCAGCCAGAGAGACTGACACAGTCTGAGTAAAGCTGAGCAGCCCCCTCCGTGCTCAGTCGTGCCCCATCCACCAACGTAACCAAAAAGGAGACGGTGCCCAAGTTAAAGACTTGCTCACAGCACACACAAGAATTCTCCTTTTAAACTAATATGGTAGAAATTCCGAATGTTTACGGTCTGTCTGTTTCCAGTCATTCCTTTAAATAATAATAATTAATACTGTTGATTAAATGTAAGGCATCTGAGCAAAATTAGACTTAAAGGGCGCATGTTCCGACTCCAGTCCAAATCTTAGCAAGGAAGCTACTCAAGATTAGCTAGCTTAATTACAACCTGGCAGATTTACATTTTAATTATTTCAGTGGATCATTAAAAGTTAAAATGTAATAATTTTATACTTACTCTTGCCGAAGCAACCAGGCTGTTCCACCTCTTCCGGCACTGATCTGCCTCACGCCTATCGTGGGCCATTGAGGATACAATGGCTGCCATATCGCCCCATATTTTCTGCTGGTGTGGGGGGGATGTTTCCCACGCCCAACCCGGGTTAACTGTCCCCACCGACTTTCGACCTAATTTATGAGGGTCTCATTAGCTTCGTCGGAAAACGCCTTAGCCCTCCTCCCTGACAGCTCCTCCTCGTGGACACTAGTATTGGACGACATAGCTTCAAGATTTGAGGATAAACACTCCAATTACAACTATCCGACACAATACTCAATTTACAGCTCTCCAACTCTGATCACTGCTCCTCTTTCTCTTTCTATCTCTCTCCCTCTCTTTGACTGTTGTGAGCATGCGCAGATGACCCCTGAACTCCGCGGGAAAACTTCTTTGCTAAAAAAAATGCGCATGCTCAGAACGGCCGTTGCTATGGACGCCAGCCTTGCACGACTGAATACATCGCTAAGGCCCATTTCACATCGCTAAGGCTATCGCCCAAAATAAAAAGCCAAAACTCGTGGTCTTTAAAATGGGCGAAGTTCCAGTGATCCTGAAAAATAAAAAAACACTAAGGCCAGAAATATCGCCCATTTTGGGCGATAGCAATCACAGTAGAAAGTCCAGCTCAAAGATTCTATTACCACTTTCTCTTTCATTTATCATCCACTTTAATATCCCACCCAGTCAATCCCAATGTCCTGCTCACTCCCCGAACCATTTAATATCCCACCCAGTCTAATCAGACTGTCAACCTCACTCCCCCAACCCTTTAATATCCCACCCAGTCTAAGCCCACTCTCCCCCTCACTCTCCATACCCTTTAATATCCCACCCAGTCTAATCCTATTCTCCCCCTCACTCCTTGAACCCTTTACTATCCCACCAAATACTGTCCCACCTTCCTGCTCACTCCCCATGTACATTAATATCCCACCCAGTCAAATCCCACTGTCCTGCTGACTTCCCGAATCCTATAATATTAAACCAGTCTAATTACACTATGCCCCTCACTCCCAGAATATCCTACCCACTCTAATCCCACTCTCCTGCTCACTCCCTGAATCCCTTAATATCCCACGCTCTCCTGTTCACGCTACATACACTTACCTATTCCACCCAGTCTAATTCCACTCTCTCTGTACCCTTTAATGTCCCACCTAGTTGATTCCCACTCTCCCCCTCACTACCAGAACTCTTTAATGTCCCGTCCTGTCTGATCTCACTCTCCTGCTCAGTCCCCATACCCTTTCATATGAAACTCAGTCTAATTCCCCCCGCTCTCCCTCACTCCCCATACCCTTGGAACATCCCAGGCAGTCTAATCCTACTCTCTCCGTCATTCCCCACACCCTTTAATTTTCCACCCAATTTTATCCTTCTCTCCCTCTCCCTCTCCACACCCTTTAATATCCCACCCAGTCTAATCCAATCTCCCCATACCCTTTAATATCCCAACCAGTCTGATCCCACTCTCTTGATCAATCCCAATACCCACCCAGTCTAATCCAACTTTCCTGCCCACTCCCCACAGCCTTTAATATGCCACCCAGTCTCCCGTACCCTTTAATATCCTGCCCAATTTAATCCCACTCTTCTCCTCACTCCCTGAATCCTTTAATATTCCTCCTTTTCAAGGAACTATCTAATTACGCTATTAAATTGAATTGGTAAATTCTGCTTCAACACCAGTTTGTGGCAACTAATCCACAATCTAATCCCAATGATTTTTTCTAACCTCCATTTTAATTCTTTGTAGGAATTTGAAGTGGTTCTGATCATTGGGGAATGCCATGAGACCACAGCTCCCCAAGCGTTGCTTCGGTCAGATAAAGAGCCTCCCCGACCTATTACCTTGCCAACCAACAGTGCAATTTGCAACTTTTCATGGAGTTATATTTTAAATATATTTCCAGTAAGGGACCTCAGTGAATGCTTTCTATGTAATCATTATCTCACCATGCCTATTGGCTCCATTATGTCGGCAAAGAGTTCCAATAGTTTGTTAAATCCGAGGTACCTGACAGGAATGCAAGTTGATTGGTCTTTTGATCCTGATTTTCAAACATATCTGAAAAGGGACACACTCCCAGACACCCAGTACGGATACTGACACACTCCCGGAAACCCCCTGTAACTATTGACACACTTCCAGGGACACCCTGTAAATACTGACACACTCCCAGCAATCCCCTGTAAATACAGACACACTCCCGGGGACCCCCTGTAAATACTGGCACACTCCCAGCAATCCTCTGTAAATACTGATACACTCCCAGGGACCTCCTGTAAATACAGACACACTCCCGGGGACCCCCTGTAAATACAGACACACTCCCAGCAATCCCCTGTAAATACAGACACACTCCCAGGGACCCCTGTAAATACTGACGTACTCCTGGGGACCTCCTGTAAATACAGACACACTCCCAGGGACCCCTGTAAATACTGACACACTCCTGGGGACCCCCTGTAAATACTGACACACAGGGGATTCCTTACAAACACTGAAGCGCTCCAGAGTTTACAGAGGGAACAGAAGGATATTGTGCAAAAATGAAGCAATTAATGATACAGTATACAGTATTGCAATTGATAAGATTGCGGTAACCTTCAACTTTTTTAAGTTAATCTGTCTTAAGAAAGAAATAACTTGCTTTAGGTAGCCACCTGATCAAGATGTCCCAAAGCGTTTCACAGCCAGTGGATTGCTGGTAAACACAGCAGTCAATTTGAACACCGCAAGGTCCCACAAGCAGTAACTGAGAGAATGAGATGAGGTGACTGATGGGGCAGTAATTGGCCGGATTGGATTTGTCCTGCTTTTTGTGGACAGGACATACCTGGGCAGTTTACCACATTGTCGGGTAGATGCCAGTGTTGTAGCTGTACTGGAAGTGCTAAGTAACACTCTCCAGTTCTGACGAAGGTTAACTCTGTTTCTCTCCACAGACACTGCCCGACCCGCTGAGATTTCCAGCATTCTCTGTTTTTATTTCAGATTCTAGCATCCGCAGTATTTTGCTGTTGTAGCTGAGGTGATGTTGGTTGAAGGACAATTGTTGTCCAGGGCACTGGGAGAACTCCTTACTCTTCTTCAATTAGTGCCATGGATTGTTTTATATCCACTTGCACAGGTCGGTGGCACATTGATTTATCAGCCTTGACTCTTGCCCCTGAGTCACACGGCTCTGGGTTGGTTGAAGGATCAAGATTGGCCAGGACATGGAAATACATAGATGGGACAACACGGTAACAGGCCATTCGGCTCCACAAGTCCATGTTGGTGTTTACACTCCATGCAAACAAATAGTTCCAATCACATTTGTGCTCCAGAACTAGTCGCGCCTCTAGCCAAGCTGTTCCAGTACAGCTACAACACTGGCATCTATCCAACAATGCGTAAAACTGCCCAGGTATGTCCAGTCCACAAAAAGCAGGAGAAATCCAACCCAGACAACTACTGCCCCTTCAGTCTACTCTCAATCATCAGCAAAGTGATGGAAGGTGGCATTAAGCGGCACTTACTCACCAATAACCTGCTCACCGATGCCCAGTTTGGGTTCCGCCAGGGCCATTCGCTCCAGACCGCATTAAAGCTTTGGTCTAAACATAGATAAAAGAGCTGAATTCCAGAGGTGAGGTGAGAGTGACTGCCTTTGACATCAAGGCAGCATTTAACCGAGTGTGGCATTAAGGAGCCCGAGTAAAACTGGTCAATGGGAATCAGGGGGCAAACTCTCCACTGGCTGGAGTCATACCCAGCACAAAGGAAGATAGTTGTGGTGGTTGGAGGCCAATCATCTCAGCACCAGGACATCGCTGCAGGAGTTCCTCAGGGCAGTGTTCTAGAAACATAGAAACATAGAAAATAGTTGCAGCAGTAGGTCATTCGGCCCTTCGAGCCCGCACCACCATTCAATAAGATCATGGCTGATCATTCACCTCAGTATCACTTTCCTGCTTTCTCTCTATACCCCTTGATCCCTTTAGCCGTAAGGGCCATATCTAACTCCCTCTTGAATATATCCAATGAACTGGCATCAACAACTCTCTGTGATAGGGAATTGCACAGGTTAACAACTCTCTGAGTGAAGAAGTTTCTCCTCAGCTCAGTCCTAAATGGCTTACCCCTTATCCTTAGACTGTGTCCCCTGGTTCTGGACTTCCCCAACATTGGGAACATTCTTCCTGCATCTAACCTGTCCAATCCCGTCAGAATTTTATACGTTTCTATGAGATACCCTCTCATCCTTCTGAACTCCAGTGAATACAGGCCCAGTCGATCCAGTCTCTCCTCATATGTCAGTCCTGCCATCCCGGAAATCAGTCTGGTGAACCTTCGTTGCACTCCCTCAATAGCAAGAACGTCCTTCCTCAGATTAGGAGACCAAAACTGAACACAATATTCCAGGTGAGGCCTCACCAAGGCCCTGTACAACTGCAGTAAGACCTCCCTGCTCCTATACTCAAATCCCCTAGCTATGGAGGCCAACATACCATTTGCCTTCTTCACCGCCTGCTGTACCTGCATGTCAACTTTCAATGACTGATGTACCATGACACCCAGATCTCGTTGCACCTCCCCTTTTCCTAATCTGACGCCATTCAGATAATATTCTGCCTTTGTGTTTTTGCCCCCAAAGTGGATAACCTCACATTTAACCATATTATACTGCATCTGCCATGCATTTGCCCACTCACCTAACCTGTCCGTCACGCTGCAGCCTTTTAGCGTCCTCCTCTCAGCTCACACCACCACCCAGTTTAATGTCATCTGCAAACTTGCCGATATTACATTCAATTCCTTCATCTAAATCATTGATGTATATTGTAAGAAGCTGGGGTCCCAGCACTGAGCCCTGCGGCACCCCACTAGTCACCGCCTGCCATTCTGAAAAGGAGCCGTTTAAATTGATTCTCTGCTTCCTGTCTGCCAACCAGTTCTCTATCCATGTCAGTACATTACCCCCAATACCATGTGCTTTAATTTTGCACACCAATCTCTTGTGTGGGACCTTGTCAAAAGCCTTTTGAAAGTCCAAATACACCACATCCATTGGTTGTCCCTTGTTCACTCTACTGGTTACATGCTCAAAAAATTCCAGAAGATTTGTCAAGCATGATTTCCCTTTTATAAATCCATGCTGACTTGGACCGATCCTGTCACTACTTTCCACATGCGCTGCTGTTTCATCTTTAATAATTGATTCCAACATTTTCCCCACTACTGATGTCAGGCTAACCAGTCTATAATTACACATGTTCTCTCTCCCTCCTTTTTAAAAAAGTGGTGTTACATTAGCTACCTTCCATAGGAACTGATCCAGAGTCAATAGACTGTTGAAAAATGATCACGAATGCATCCATTATTTCTAGGGCCACTTCCTTACGTACTCTGGGATGCAGACTATCAGGCCCCAGGGATTTATCGGCCTTCAATCCCATCAATTTCCCTAACACAATTTCCCACCTAATGAGGATTTCCTTCAGTTCCTCCTCACTAGACCCTCGGTCCCCTAGTATTTTTGAAAGGTTATTTGTATCTTCCTTAGTGAAGACAGAACCAAAGTATTTGTTCAACTGGTCTGCCATTTCTTTGTTCCCCATTATAAATTCACCTGAATCTGACTTCAAGGGACCTACGTTTGTTTTCACTAATCTTTTTCTCTTCACATGTCAATAGAAGCTTTTGCAGTCAGTTTTTATGTTCCCAGTAAGCTTCCTCTCATACTTTATTTTCCCCCTCCTAATTAAACCCTTTTCCTCCTCTGCTGAATTCTAAATTTCTCCCAACCCTCAGGTTTGCTGCTTTTTCTGGCCAATTTCTATGCCTCTTCCTTGGTTTTAAAACTATCCTTAATTTCCCTTGTTAGCCACGGTTGAGCCACCTTCTCCGTTTTATTTTTAGGCGCAACTTCATCAATTACCTTCCCTCCATCATAAGTGGGGATGTTCGCTGATGACTGCACAATGTCCAGTTCCATTCGCAATTCCTCAGATAATGAAGCAGTCCATGCCCACATGCAACAAGACCTGGACATTCAGGCTTTGGCTGATAAGTGGCAAGTAACATTCGCGTCACACAATTGCCAGGCAATGACCATCTCCAACAAGTGTGATTCTAACCACCGCGCGATGACATTCAACGGCATTACTATCACCAAATCTCCATGTGGACTATATACAGCAGACATCACAAAGCACTGGAGAAATATCACCAGCGATGCCTCCGCAAGATCCTGTAAGTCCACTGGGAGGATAGACGCAGCAACGTCAGTGTCCTCGCCCAGGCCAACATCCTCAGCATCAAAGCACTGACCACGCTCAACCAGCTCCGTTGGACAGGCCACATCATCCGCATGCCCGACACAAGATTCTCTAAGCAAGCGCTCTATTCGGAACTCCTACACGGCAAGCGAGCCCCAGGTGGACAGAAGAAACGCTTCAAGGACACCCTCAAAGCCTTCTTGATAAAATGCAACATCCCCACCAGCACCTGGGAATCCCTGGCCCAAGACCGCCCCAAGTGGAGGAAGAGCATCCAGGAGGGCGCTGAGCACCTAGAGTCTCGTTGCCGAGAGTGTGCAGAAAACAAGCGCAGGCAGCGGAAGGAGCGTGCGGCAAACCAGTCCCATCCTTCCCTCAACCACTGTCTGTCCCACCTGTGACAGAAACTGTAATTCCCACAGTGGATCGTACAGCTACCTGAGAACTCAGAGTGGAAGCAAGTTTTCCTTGATGATGGGGTCACCATTGACCAGAAACTTAACTGGATCACTTAAATACTGAGGCAACAAGAGCAGGTCAGAGGCTAGGTATTCTGCGGTGAGTGTCTCACCTCCTAACTCCCCAAAGCTTTTCCACCATCTACAAGGCACAAGACAGGAGTCTGCTCGATTACTCTCCACTTGCCTGGATGAGTGTAGCTCCAACAACACTCAGGAAGCTGGACACCATCCAGGACAAAGCAGCCCACTTGATCGGTACCCCATCCACCACCTTCAACATTCACTCCCTCCACCACCGGCGCACCGTGGCTGCAGTGTACAGCAGGCGCATGGGAACACCACCATCTCTAAGTTCCTCTCCAAGTCACACATCATCCTGACTTGGAAATATATTGCCGTTCCTTCATGGTCGCTTTCATTTCATTCCTTTCATCGAACACCCTCCCTAACAGCATTGTGGGAGCACCTTCACTACACGGACTGCAGCCGTTCAAGAGGCGGCTCACCACCACCTTCTCAAGGGCAATTAGGGATGGCCAATAAATGCCGGCCTTGCCAGCGATGCACACATCTCATGAACGAACAAAAAAACAATTAACCCACCCTGTTCCCACATCACATCAACTTTTTTTCCTTCATCTATTCTAATCTTGATTGATGACATAGTTTCTGCCTCAACCACTAAACCTGGGAGGGGCACTTTACTTTAAGAGGACACTTTACCTTATTCAGATAAGAGCACAGAGGCCATAATCTAGGCTGACACTCCCAGGGCCATACTGAGGGAAAGCTGCACTGTGGGAGGGGCAGCACTGAGGGAAAGCTGCACTGTGGGAAGGGCAGTACTGAGGGAGCGCTGCACTGTCAGAGGGGCAGTACTGAGGGAGCGCTGCACTGTGGGAGGGGCAGCACTGAGGGAGTGCCGCACTGTGGGAGGGGCAGCACTGAGGGAGAGCTGCACTGTCAGAGGGGCAGTACTGAGGGAGAGCTGCACTATCAGAGAGGCAGCACTGAGGGAGTGCTGCACTGTGGGAGGGGCAGCACTGAGGGAGTGCTGCATTGTGGGAGGGGCAGCACTGAGGGAGCGCCGCACTGTCGGAGGGGCAGCACTGAGGGAGCGCCGCACTGTCAGAGAGGCAGCACTGAGGGAGAGCTACACTGTCGGAGGGGCAGCACTGAGGGAGTGCCGCACTGTCGGTGATGCCGTCTTTCGGATGAGATGTTAAATTGAGGCTCCATCTACGCTCTCAGGCAGATGTAAAAGATTCCATGGTACTATTCGAAGAGCAGAGCAGTTCTCCCCAGTGTCCTGGCCAATATTTATCCCTCAACTAACAGCACTAAAGCAGATCATCTGGTCATTTTTATCACTGCTGTTTGTGGGATCTTGGTCTGTGCACATTGGCTGCAACAATACCGTACATTTCAACGATACTTCATTGACTGTAGCATATCCCTGTCGGCATTGTGCAGATCTCTGGGCCCCTGGGACAAGCCTATTTGTCAGGGTTGGCCTGCAGGAAGGTGCCCCACAGCTGGTGGGACTGTATTTTCCCCTCGCTAGCGGGTACTGGCAGCATCGGCCTTCCACACGCCTCTGTGACCCTGCCGTAACCTCGACCCAATTTTCTTGGTCGTGGGTCAATAAGGATGCTGGCGGGGGCTCCCAGTGTGGTTCCTGCCACAAGGAGGGAGCCCACCATTGGGGAGAAGGGAAACAAGTCAGTGCTGTGGTGGGGGAGACACTCTTAAAGGGGTGGAAGTGACCCAGAGAACTTTTCATTGAAAACTTCTGACTGGGTCGAGGCTGAAAGGACAGGATCACGATAAGGCCCTCTCCATCTATCAGCAGCCTAGTGAGCCAATGCAACCATCCCAGGACCTACAGTCCCCGGGGTCAGCAACGGCAAGGAGGAAAATTGGCCGGGATCTTGGACCCCACCTCTTCACTGGCCTCTTCACAACAACACGGTGCATTAACAGAGCACCGTTAATGTAGAACAATATCCCAAGGCGCTTCATAGAGGCGTAGCTAAAGGAAATGGACACCAAGCCAAAGATGGAGATAAGAGGAGAGATGACCACAAGCTTGGTCAAAGAGGATCCAAAAGGCGGAGTGGGAGGTAGAGTGGTTAAGATAAGGATTTCTACATCATGAGGCCCAGGCAGCTGAAGGCACGGCCATCAATTGTCGGGCAAACGAGGAGGTGCACATGAGACCAGAGTCAGAGGCATGGAGCTCGGGGTTTCAGAGACAGGTAGGGGCGAGGCCATGAAGGGATGTAAACACGAGGCTGAGGATTTTAAGCAGTGGGAAAGGGGCATCCAGCAGTCATCCTCATGTTCTACTGCTGTCCTGCTGCTTTCAAACAGAATGACGGAGGAAATCTCAGCTCCTGGTGTTTTTAGTAGCTTCACATGTAAGTGTCAGCCGTGGGTCTGTGTGTCACATACCCGCCTTTGCATCACAATGTTGTGGGTTCAAGTCCCACTCCAGAAACTTTGAGCACATAATCCAGGCTGTCTCTCCAGTGCAGTACAGAGGAGTGCTGCACTGTCAGAGGTGCCGTCTTTTCAATGAATCGTTAAACCCTCTTAGATGGATGTAAAAGAATCCATGGAACTATTTAAAGAAGAGCAGTGGAGTTCTCCCCAGTGTCTTAGCCAATATTTATCCCTCAACCAACATCACTAAAAGAGATTATCTGGTCATTATCACATTGCTGCTTGTGGTAGCTTGTGCAAATTGGCTGCAAAGTTTCCATATATTACAGTAGACACTAGACTTCAAAAGTACTTAACTGGTTGTAAATCAATTTGAAACATCATGAGGTTGTGAAAGGCGCCATATTAATTCCACTCTTTCTTTATTTCTTATGCTGGTCCAATGATCAGGATGCCGGGGGACATGTTGCTGTTAAATAGCAATGGTCACGCTTTGTCATTCATCCAGCAGCTGTCAACTGTTTGCGCAGTATGTCAGACTACATGTTGGCATTCAAAGACCCATGGGATATCGTGCACTTTGCACTAATGGAAGGACAGCTTACTCAATTTGTTGCACTGGCAGTGAATCCTGCAGCTTGGAGCAATGCTAACCGTGGTTGCTGGGTGCCAATCATGTCATTCTACTTGCCAAACCGGACAAGATGTCATTTGAATGAAAAGTTTGCTTCTCTGGTCACTTTAGCAAAGGACACTGGGGCCATCAGTTTTCAACGTGGAGACTTCAGGGAAAGCACACAACAAAACATTGAGTGACATGAGGCTGGGAACTTAAAAAATCCCCAGAAAGCTGAGGTTTGTGCTTCAGGGAGTTCAATACTATGGGTTTTTTGGACTGAGACTCAATGCAAGTAGAAGCTTAATGAGAGCTTGGCTGTACGTTATGACTGCGTGTGTTTGTATTTGTGCTTCCAAGATATGGGACAGCAGTACACTGTTCTAGGAAATGGGATATTTTTCCTTTACACAGTGACAGCATGAAGCATAGTCCAGAGAGATGGATATAACAGCAGTTCCCTACATTAACTTACATAAGAACATAAGAAAGTTTTGTAAAGAAACCTGTATGTGTGCCAAATTCCCAACTTTCCGCACACTAATTTAACTTTCCATTCCCTATATACACCAAGCTTTTTGCCTTTGTGGGTCTCGCTGATGTGTACCATGGAGCTTCAGGCACTACATGCAAAATGGAACAAAGAAAGAGCTTGCATTTATATAGCACCTTTCACAACCCCAGGTTGTCCCAAAGTGCTGCACAGCCAGTGAAGTGCAGTCATTGTTGCAATGTAGGTAATGCAGCAGCCAATTTGTGCACAGCAAATTTCTATAAGCAGAGAAATAATTGATCAGATAATCTGGTTTTCAGTGATGTGGATTGAGGGATAAATATTGGGTAGGACACAGGGAGCGTTCCATTGCTCTTCGTCACACAGTGCCAAAGTATTACTTATATCAGCCTAAGAGGGGCCTCAATTTAACGTCTCATTGGAAACACCGTCACCTCTGACAGTACAGCACTCCCTCAGTACTACACTGGAGTGCCGGCATAGATTTTGCACTCAAATCTCTGAGTAGGATTTGAACTCATGACCTTCTGACGCATTGGTGAGAGTGCTCCCATTGAGCGAAGACTGATACCATACTTTCACAGGTCTCAGTGTTCTGGTTCAGGATTTATCATCAATGCAGGAACAGCACGAAGAGCAGCCTATTCCAAACCTCCAGGCTCCCAACATTCAAACAGGACTAAGCAGTGAATGAGAAACTGAATGTGGGTTTCCTGGGATTCTTGCCATGCCAGTGTTCAGAGGATGCAGGTGACCCCTAGGCTGCAGGTGACCCCTAGGCTGCAGGTGACCCCTGGGCTGCAGGTGACCTCTAGGCTGCAGGTGAACCCCTAGGGTGAAGGTGACCTCTAGGCTGCAGGTGACCCCTGGGCTGCAGGTGACCCCTAGTCTGCAGGTGACCTCCTAGGCTGCAGGTGACCCCTAGGCTGCAGGTGACCCCTGGGCTGCAAGTAACCCCTGGGCTGCAGGTGAAACCTTCCTATCAGAGGGAGATTAATTAATTAAAATATGCTGAATTCACAGCAGTTTTATCATCAGGACTTGGACCCGCTGTGAACTGGGAAAAGAAGTTATCTTCCCATCTTTTTTTGTGGTTGGGTTTGAAGTGATTGAGATTAAGGGGATTGACAAGGTCCTCCAACAGATGGAAGAGAAGAGAAACCCATCATTTTGTCACATTCGATGTTTTTCACGAATTTGATTCTGTCGATAAGCTTATCTGTGTAAGTCCTGCCACTGCCTGACTTTTTGCTACGCTGCCTTTCAGTAATATGCTTTCTGCCAATCACTTTACGTTTATTACCATTTCACCTGCACCTGTTGCCAGTTAATTTAGGTTATGAATATAATCACAGATTTTGCAATGTGTATCACAGTGATCTCTGATCTGTAATTTGAAAAGCAAGATTATCACCCAGTATAAAATACTAAAGTCAGGCTGTGTCTAAGCTCAGGCTACTCTTTCTGGGTACTGTCCTGGGGCCAAAATTTATCCCTCAACCAACATCACTAAAACAGAGTATCTGGTCATTATCGCATTGCTGTTTGTGGGAGCTTGCTGTGCACAAATTGTCTGCCACATTTACTGCAATACGACAGTAACTGCAAAAATATTTCATTGGCAGTGTCAGCTGTGGCTCCGTTGGTAGCAACCTGGCCTCTGAGTCAGTTAAAGGTTGTAGGTTCAAATCCAACTTCAGTGACTTGAGCACAAAATTTAGGCTGACTCTCCAGCGCTGTCTTTCAAGTGAGATGTTAAACTGAGATGGTCTGCTCACTCAGGTGGATCTAAAAGATCCCACGGCACTATTTCAAAGAAGAGCAGGAGAGTTCTCCCCGGAGTCCTGTGCTGCGTTTCCTACATTACAACAGTAACTGCACTTCAAAACAACTTTGTTGGCTGTAAAGTGCTTTGGTGGTTGTGAAAGGCGCTGTATAAACACCAGTCTTTTTTTTTGAATCACATACGGGAACTAATGTGAGAAGACAAGGGGGCTAAATTGCCCCTCTGTTTAAGGCCTGTTATCGCCTCTGAGAGGCGGTAGTGGGACGGTAAGATAGCGCCTGGTGGAAGGCGGGGTATGCGACCCATCCACAATTGCCCCCGCCCCGACTTTCTGCCCCGCCGAGCGCTCCAACCCCTTGTTATCCTCGCGCCGACCTCTTACCGCCCAGCAGCGACCCCATTTCCACCCCATGGCGGGAAGCTGCCAGTGGCTGGACAGTGCGGCCGCCCTTAAACCGGAGGGCGCACCGCCCTGGCCAAAATGTTCTTTTCATTGTCGGCAGACTCTGCAGCCGGCTGACAATGACGGCGGCGGGTTCGGCCGGGCCGCCAACAGGCAGCCCCACACCTGCCAGTGGGCGCCGAGGAGGTCTTGCTGGGTCTCGCAGTGTCCCAGCTTTTAACTGAAGGGGAGGGCCATTGCTAAGTGCCAGCGCAGTGCGGTGCATCCACATCACGCTGACATCATCAGCACCGTGCTGACTTGCTCACCGCCTGCCTTCCATCCCGCTCCCGACTCTCTGCCACCTCCCTCCCGTCTCTCTGCCACCTCCCTCCCGACTCTCTGCCACCTCCCTCTCGACTCTCTGCCACCTCCCTCCCGACTCTCTGCCACCTCCCTCCCGACTCTCTGCCACCTCCCTCCCGACTCTCCGCCACCTCCCTCCCGACTCTCCGCCACCTCCCTCCCGTCTCTCTGCCACCTCCCTCCCGTCTCTCTGCCACCTCCCTCTCGACTCTCTGCCACCTCCCTCCCGACTCTCTGCCACCTCCCTCCCGACTCTCCGCCACCTCCCTCCCGTCTCTCCGCCACCTCCCTCCCGTCTCTCTGCCACCTCCCTCCCGACTCTCTGCCACCTCCCTCCCGACTCTCTGCCACCTCCCTCCCGACTCTCTGCCACCTCCCTCCCGACTCTCTGCCACCTCCCTCCCGACTCTCCGCCACCTCCCTCCCGTCTCTCTGCCACCTCCCTCCCGACTCTCTGCCACCTCCCTCCCGTCTCTCTGCCATCTCCCTCCCGACTCTCTGCCACCTCCCTCCCGACTCTCTGCCACCTCCCTCCCGACTCTCTGCCACCTCCCTCCCGACTCTCTGCCACCTCCCTCCCGACTCTCCGCCACCTCCCTCCCGTCTCTCTGCCACCTCCCTCCCGTCTCTCTGCCACCTCCCTCCCGACTCTCTGCCACCTCCCTCCCGTCTCTCTGCCACCTCCCTCCCGACACTCTGCCACCTCCCTCCCGTCTCTCTGCCACCTCCCTCCCGACTCTCTGCCACCTCCCTCCCGTCTCTCCGCCACCTCCCTCCCGACACTCTGCCGCCTCCCTCCCGACACTCTGCCGCCCCGCTCTTTAAGGACTGGAAGCATTGAACCCCAAGGATTTATTGGATATTGTTTGGACATTGCATTTAATATTTTTCTCACCGCAAAAAGAAAGCTGAAAGCTGTTTGTGGGAGGGGCCCAGGTGCGGCTCCATGTTGGACTTTGAATGATGGGCAGGGAGTTTGGAATGAGAATGGCCAACATAAGGCAGGAGGTGGGCTATTGGAGTCCATTGTTAGGCAAAGTGACCTCGTCAATCAGTGATTACCTGGATTAGTTACCAGAACAATGGAGAGCCATTAAGCCCACACTGCATGGAAGCGGAAACCCATCACTGGACTCAAACACAGGAAGCCCCGAAAACAAGAAACTTTATTGGGTAAAAGCATAAGACACACCCACAGAAAGCCTCGAAACAAACTTTATTCAGCCTGAAAAGGCAAACAAACTTGGAATATAAAAGCATGCCATGTGGACACAGCTCTCTCTCGTGCCTCACTGCTTCGCCCCGACAAGAATCCAACCCTCCGTATTGGGCCGGAGAGAAGAAACCAGAAGAGACACCTTTTGATCGGAAGAAGCAGCAAGTAAGCCAGTGAAATCGATGAGCATTTCTGCACACACATCTTTTAAGATCACAGTCATGGTGTGAGGGGGTATCGTGCGTTCTCCCACCCAAATCCTTAGGGGTTTGCAGGGGAGGTGTTTTAGACATTGGGGTACTTTGCGTTAGGGGCCTGTTAGACAGGCCACGCTGTGTATTTTACTGCATTTGTTTGTTTTACACACCAGGGTGTGTGTGGTTTTATTGGGTGCAGCTGTGTGTTTAGCTTTAATAAAGCATTGCCGATTGAGACCGAGGCATTTGTCCGTGACTCATTCATCTGTTCAGTACAGTAATCACTCCCAGGTCTAAAACTAGTGTAATGTAGGGGTGCGTCGAAAACACCCAAGGCAAATCACTTACAGCTCCCGTCTCTCTGCCGCCCCACTCCCGACTGCAACAGTGCCTGAGAGCACCGGGAGGCTTCCGAGAAAACAAAGTCACCAATATCTCTCTATCCTCCGCCCCATCTGTACAGGCACTTCAAACTATCCGCCCCAAATGGGGCAGAGAGCGATTTCCAGCCTCAAAACTTCACGCTCTATATATTTCTTCTGAGCATTACTGAGGGTAACTGAAAATATTCTGAAAGATAACTGATAATTGACAAACACATCCAATAAATAAATCGGAATCTGTGAGTTCAGTGGCAGATTCCCCATGAACAAGGAGAGCACAACAGTGCTTCGTTTTATGAATGCAGACTCCAGGGTATAAGGACTCACTGGATTGGGACTGGAATCACTTGTTAGTGACACAAAGCTTGGAAGAGAAGGGGTGGACGTCTAAATGGGCGATGCCAGGATTCGGAACTCAATTTATACCACTGATCAAGAAACAAAATAAGATCAAGTCAAAGGTAAATCGGGTAACCATAGACCAATTAATGAGAAGGGTAAACCGGCTAACTATAGACCAGTTAATGAGAAGGATGAACTGGTCAGTATATAATTTGTGTACAAACTCTGCTTAGAATACATCTTAGCTGAGAAGCGGCAACAGAGGGGTGGTTGGCCCGCTGGGAACTTGACTGTTGTTCTGCCCGGTTTCCGCAGGGCGGAGGGAGGCAAAATCCCTTGCAATGAGCTGTAAACGCCTGTGGTTCACTGAAAACCTATGTGGGAAATAAAGAGGATGCTGCAAGCAATAAGGGCAAAACAGAAGGCGTTCCACAAATAAAGCTCTTTGTGTTCAGTGGCAGTCAGACAGCGCCATTTCATTTCAGTGATATGTGCCAATAGCAAATCACTTGCTTTGGGTGTTTTTTTTATTGCAGTTCACTGCTATTGTGATTAGTTTACTATGAACATTCTCCCATTTTGTGAATCTGATTGCATGTCAGCAAATCAAGAAGTTGAACATGCATGGCCTTCAGCTGTACATATACTCTAAATTCTAATTCTGCATAAGGGTGCAAACAGGGTGAAAGGTTAGAAAATTGGTTCATTAACAAAACTAGACACTGAGACCAGGGAGCGTAAACCCAGAAATTGCGTTGGAAGCTTCCTGCGGGCGCACGCCTCCGACCAAAATTATTTTTACGAAAGTACCTGGTGGTCCCGGAGGAACATAGACTTGCAATCCAATGCCCCCACTCGCAGCCCAGCGTGTGGGCTCACGGATCCCAGGAATGTAAGCGCAACCTGGGATCACATGGGTCTGGACCACCAATCAACATGGAGTATTCTCATTGATATAATGGTGAGTTCTGTTTGTACGAGCTTCCATTACTATCAATGAGAATACCCCCAAAACACAGAAACACAACACAATAAATAAAAAAACACCTCACATATGTAAAATTAATTGTAATTGAATTTAATTAAATGTTTTAGACGAAAAACATTTTTTTAATATGTTTTAATAGGAGTAAAAATAAATTTACCTTAATTGACAGGGTTTTTAATATAAAAATTAGTGATAAAATTTAATTTTTCTATCTTTTAAAATTCTTAAGAGTTTGAAGGACATTCGCTGGGCAGGAGTTAGACAAATAGCCCAAATCTCTGCGCGCGATTGTCCTTCTCCCGAGGATGCATGCACTCTGTCGAAAAACATATATCAGTTCACAAATATCAGTTCTGGGTGCATGCACGTCGCACACCGAGAACCGGCACTCATGACGCCTCTTCGGGTGTGCGCATACATCGTACGCAACTGGAGAGGCCACAATTTACGGCCCACTATAAACTGCTTCTATAAGCAGAGTAAACAGAGCAGCTCAAGAAGAGCTGGACCTGGTGGTAATGCTCTGCCATCACGGTCAATAAGAACATAAGAAATAGGAGCAGGAGTCCGCCATTTAATAAGATCGTAGCTGATCCAATCATGGACTCAGCTCCACTTCCCTGCCCGTTCCCCATAACCCCTTCTCCCCTTATCAATTAAAAAACTGTCTATCTCTGTCTTAAATTTATTCAATGACCCAGCTTCCACAGCTCTCTGAGGCAGCAAATTCCACAGATTTACAACCCTCTTAGTGAAGAAATTTCTCCTCTCTCAGTTTTAAATGGGCAGCCCCTTAATCTAAGATTATGCCCTCTAGTTCTAGTCTCCCCTATCAGTGGAAACATCCCCTCTGCATCCACCTTGTCAAGTCCCCTCATAATCTTCTATGTTTCGATAAGATCACCTCTCATTCTTCTGAAATCCAATAATTAGAGGCCCAACCTACTCAACCTTTCCTCATAAGTCAACCCCCTCATCTCCAGAATCAACCTTGTGAACCTTCTCTGAACTGCCTCCAAAGCAAGTATATCCTTTCGTAAATATGGAAACCAAAACTGCATGCAATATTCCAGGTGTGTCCTCACCAATACCCTGTTTAACTATAGCAAGACTTCCCTGCTTTTATACTCCATCCCCTTTGCAATAAAGGCCATTCGAATGGCCTTCCTGATTACTTGCTGTACCTGCATACTAACCTTTTGTGTTTCATGCACAAGTACCCCCAGGTCCGCTGTACTGCGGCACTTTACAGTTTTTCTCCATTTAAATAATAACTTGCTCTTTGATTTTTTTCTGCCAAAGTGCATAACCTCACAATTTCCAACATTATACTCCATCTGCCAAATTTTTGCCCACTCACTTAGCCTGTCTATGTCCTTTTGCAGATTTTGTGTTTCCTCCTCACACATTGCTTTTCCTCCCATCTTTCTTTCGTCAGCAAACTTGGCGACTGTAATATATATAGCTCTATCTGTGGACTACTGTGGCACTGCAGCCAGTGCTGTGTACAAATAAAGAGGGAACAGGTCACCTGACTAGAGCTTTGGGAGTGTTCTACCATCTTAATGTTGTGTGTGTGCTTGTGAGTTGTACTGAAGATATAACAATGGCGATAAGGATGGGATAATCGGGGGTGGGGGGGGGGGGGGGGGGAAAGCTGCAATTTTTATTGGTGGAGGATTCAGCCAACCGACAGAGAGACTTTGAGAGCTTCTCTGTTTTGATTAACAGCTACAAATCCAAGGTAAATTACAAGCACACTTGTCTGAACTGCCAGAGTCCAGATGGCCGTGCCTATGGGAATAATAGGGCATCTGGGGCATTTCAACGTGACCGTGAAAGTTTCAGAGCATATGTGGAGTGGCTAGAAATGTTTTTCACCACAAGTAATATCATCGAAGACCCCAATGATGAAAACCATAACTGGGTGGTGTTGGAAAGTCAACGGGTGATTTTCCTAACTGAAGCAGGGCCTGAAGTGTATGAAATCCTGAAAAATTTGCTTGTGCTTGTCAAGCCAAAGGACACAACTCTTAAGTAGATTCCAGCACTACAGTCCTGAACCCCTGGAAATTGATGAAAGCTATTGTTTCGGAATACGAGATCAGTTAACCGAAGAAAATATCAGTGAGTACATTGTAACATTAAAAAAGCTATCCATTCACTGTCATTTTGGAAACTTTCCAGACCGAGCATTGCGCGACCGCTTTGTTTGTGGGATGAAAAATGAAGCGATCAGAAGAAAGTTATTGACACCTAACTTGACTTTTGATTTAGCTTGTCAGACAGCTATGTTAATGAACATGGCCGACCAATATTCCTGAGAATTTCATACTATTTCCAGTCGTCAGACAACTGAGGTGAATCGCCTGCAGGTTAAAAGTAAAAGGCAGTTGGGCCCCAAGGTCTCAGAAACTGGCAATGGTAACAGAGCATTGAAGTCCTGCTATCGGTGCCTGGGACATCACATTGCTCAAAGTTGTCCATATGTGAAGACAGAGTTTTATCTGCAGGAAAACTGGGCATCTTGCGAAAGCTTACTGACTGAAGGGTAAACCAGCTTTCAAAGCTATACGTAGAAATCCCAGAGACTACGAATGGAAGAAAAATAACAGGACGAGGAGGTTTTAGATCTATACATCATCAGGAGCATGAGGTTATCTAACAGCGATTTGAAAAGTATCATAATCCACATAGATGTTGCAGGAACCAAGATACCCACGGAAATCGACACTGGTGCAACTGTAAGTGTAGTACCGGAGTCGCAATACCTCAACAAATTGCGGGATTTCCCACTGGAGAAATCCAAGATAGAGCTGCGAGGCTACTCGGGAGAGAACAATCCTGTGGTAGGTCGTATCACCGTATTGGTGAAATACAGGGATTAATTTCAGAACTTGCCTCTATTATTAGTGGCAGGAGAGAAGTCTGCCTTACTCGGAAGAAATTGGTTGGGATCACTAAAGCTGGATTGGAGTGAGATCTTTCGTGTTGAAACGAGATTTGCATCAAAGGATGATGTCATCAAGAATTATCCGAAGGTGTTCTGCAAAACAGGCAGTCCGATCCAAGGCTTCAAGGTGAGTGTCAGGGTACAGAAGGACGCTAGATTGGTTTACTGCAAGCCACGTTCTGTACCATATGCACTCAAAGAGGAAGTTGAGCAAGAACTCAAAAGACTAGAGATTGAGAACATTATTTCTAAGATAGATCTATGTACTTGGGCTACACCCATTGTTGTTGTACCTGATAAGGTAAGATTGTGTAGTGATTATAAAGTAACCGTAAACCAGGTTCTAGAGGGTAATCTCCCCAATACATTGCCAAATGTAGAAGATTTGTTCACAACACTGACAGGTGGTCAGATCCTCTCAAAGTTGGGTCTTACGAATGCCTACTTACAACTTGAACTAGATGAGGAGTCCAAGTCATGTTTGGCTATAAATACTCATCTAGGCCTATATCAATTTAATAGGCTACCGTTTGGAGTGTCTTCCGCCCCCGCCATATTCCAGGGAGTGATGAACCAGATTCTGCAAGGCATTGAAGGGTTAGTATGTTATTTAGATGCTATACTCATTTCAGCAACAAACAGGCAAATTCATAATAACATGTTGAATGAAGTCGTCAAACGGCTAGAGAAGCACAGAGTACGAGTGACTGCTCGCAAGTGTGAGTTATTTCAAAACTCAGTGGAGTACTTAGGGCACAGAGTAGACAAAGATGGTTTACATCCAACCAAGGGAAAGCTGGATGCAATCAGAAATGCACACACTCGCAAGATTGTCACTGAACATCAATCCTTTATGGGTATTTTCAACTATTATGGGAAGTTCCTACTAAATTTGGCTACAGTGTTACATCCATTGAATGAGCTGTTGAAAAAACAGGTCCATTGGAAGTGGTCAGAAGAGTGTGACACAGCATTCAAAGAGAGTAAAAGCCAGTTGGTCGGCAGCACCATTCACTACGATGTATCTAAGGAGATCAAACTAGCATATGATCTATCTTCGTCTGGAGTTGGGACAGTGATCTCTCATGTACTAGATAGTGGGGAGGAGAGAATGATTGCTTTTGTGAACGTAATTATGCGCAGATTGAAAGGGAAGCTCTGGCATTGATTTTTGGAGTCAAGAAGTTTCACAAATATTTTTGTGGTCGTAAGTTTACCATCTTTACTGATCATAAGCCCCTATCAGCAATCCTCCATCCAAAGTCCTCAGTTCCAACCTTAGCTGCAGCCCGAATGCAGAGATGGGCTTTGATTTTGTCAACATATACATATGACATTGAGTACAGACGATCAGCTGATCACAGTAATGCTAATGCTATGTCTAGTTTGTCTTCCCCATCACAAGTTACACCCAATAGGGAAGAAGTGTTCTATTTTTCATACATTGATAGCTACCAGTCAGAGCTGAAGAGATTGATGGGGCAACCAAACGTGATCCAGTTATGTCAAAGGTATTTGCATAGCAAATGAATGACCAAACCAGGTATTCATCCATACTTTGTTTGTAGCAATGAATTGTCAGTGGATAAAGATTATATCATGTGGGATGCAAGACTTGTTACCCAAATAAGTTCAGGTCCAAATTGTTAGGAGATCTTCATGACCAGGAAATGTGCTTGACCAAGTGTTTTGAATGCAGTTACTTATGGTGTCCAGGTTTAAATAAAGATATACATTACATATTCAGTCAGTGTACAACATGTCAATCGGTAAGCAAGAAACAACCATCAGTGCCATTACAGCCATGGAAATGGCCTCCCAGGGTGTGGCAAAGGTTACATGTCAGTTTTGCTGAGTTAGATGGATAACAATTGTTCATCGTGATTGATAGTCATTTGAAGTGAACAGAAGTGTTTCCAATGCAGAAAATAAAAACACGTTAAAAACAATAGACAATTGGTGTTTTCTCCCAGAAGAAATTGTGTCTGATAATGGGCTGCAATTTTGTTCAGAAGAATTTGCACAATTCATGAGCAGAAACAGTGTGAAACATATCAAAGTTCCATTGTAGCACCCTGTTCAAATGGTGCAGCAGAGCACACAGTACAAATTGTAAAATGTTCCCTCATCAAGCAGATGTTAGATCCAAAGCCAAAGAAATGGTAGTTGCCATCGTAATGCAAACTGGAAAATTTTCTGATTACTTATCGGAATACTCCTCATACAACTACTGGTAGAACACAAGCAGAATTGTTTCTCAAACGACAGCCATTAACCAGGTTCTCATTGTTAAAGCCAACCTTGGCACAGTCAGTAGAAGAGAAACAATTAAAACCGAAAGTGAATCATGATAGAAACATAGAAACATAGAAAATAGGTGCAGGAGTAGGCCATTCGGCCCTTCGAGCCCATACCACCATTCAATAAGATCATGGCTGATCATTCCTTCAGTACCCCGTTCCTGCTTTCTCTCCATACCCCTTGATCCCTTTAGCCGTAAGGGCCACATCTAACTCCCTCTTGAATATATCCAATGAACTGGCATCAACAACTCTGCGGTAGGGAATTCCATAGGTTAACAATTCTCTGAGTGAAGAAGTTCCTCCTCATCTCAGTCCTAAATGGCTTACCCCTTATCCTGAAACTATGTCCCCTGGTTCTGGACTTCCCCAACATCGGGAACATTCTTCCTGCATCTAACTTGTCCAGTCCCGTCAGAATTTTATATGTTTCTGTGAGATCCCCTCTCATCCTTCTAAACTCCAGTGAATACAGGCCCAGTTGATCCAGTCTCTCCTCATCTGTCAGTCCTGCCATCCCTGGAATCAGTCTGGTGAACCTCCGCTGCACTTCCTCAATAGCAAGAACGTCCTTCCTCAGATTAGGAGACCAAAACTGAACACAATATTCCAGGTGGGGCCTCACCAAGGCCTTGTACAACTGCAGTAAGACTTCCCTGCTCCTCTACTCAAATCCCCTTGCTATGAAGGCCATCATACCATTTGCCTTCTTCACCGCTTGCTGTACCTGCAAGCCAACCTACAATGATAGAAGTCGAGTAAGAGAGAGAAGTGTGAATTGAATCAGAAGGTTAGAGTGAAGAAACATCACAATAAATGGTTAAAGTGATTACCAGGAATAGGAGTGAAGATATGTGGCCCTCGCACATATTTGATCATGGACAGGTTAGGTTTGTTCACATTGATCATATTTTACCTACAGATGTGGAAGGAGTTGAAAGTTGAAATGATTTGATTATTTCTGATGAGTCAGATAGTATTGTTACAAGTAGAGTACCAGTAGCAAATCCTACATCTGATGTACTAGAAATAAGCCCAAGAGAAGTCAGAATTTAAGTCTGAATCCGAGTCAGGCAGATAAACATTATGAAGTTGCAGAGAATCAAAATGTAGATCAAGGCCAGCCCTTGGAGAAAAACTTTCCTCAGGCTCAGCATAAAGGAGTCTAAGTCCTACAACAATATTGGAAAGTTCAGTTGAAGAAGGTATCTCTTTAAACAGAAAACCAGGGGTTAAGTTTGATTTGTACAATGGAAAAATAAAATCATGGCCTTGAAATCCCGGCCTCCCCGGGTCCGTACGGAGTGTGTACGGACCTGGGAAGGCATCGCAAAAGCCGGTTTTAAGCACACGATGCGCATGCCCTGAAAACTGGCTTTTCCAATCTGTTAAGCTCTGGAGATTCTCCGTATCCCCACAGCCAGGACATTCGCATGGGCAGGATTGTGGTGCTTGCCAATCTCTTGCCCAGCGAATGACCTGAAAACTCTTGTGCCTGGAAAGATAGCCTACTTTTACCAGTGTAAGAGTTTTAAAACATACAAAAACATATAAAAATAAAATTTAAAAAACACATTTTAATGTTAAAAATCCTATCCACTAAGGTAAGTTTATTTTAAACCAGAATTAAAAGACTTTTTAAAAAATTGGTAAAATATTTTTTTTTCCTAAGATATTTATTAACTTTAAGTTAAATTAATGTTAAATATGTGATGTATTTTTTCTAATTTTTATTGGTGTTTTGGTATTTGGGGTGTTTCTCAATCATCATAATGAGAACTCCTACCTTACGGAGTTCCCATTATTATGAATGAGAAAATACTTTACCTAGATTGGCTGCCAGTGCCATGTGATTCCAGCTCCAGCATGTGTCTGTCCAGACGTTCCCGTGTTCCGATATGCAGGGAGAGGAGGCCTCAGGACCGGGATCGCTGGTGGCCGCAGCAGGAAAAGGTAGGTGCGGATCTTTTTAACCATTTTCAGTCGAGCACCCGCGGGAAGCAAAGGAGCGGGATTTC
The DNA here is from genome assembly GCF_044704955.1 of Pristiophorus japonicus. Classification (NCBI taxonomy): domain Eukaryota; kingdom Metazoa; phylum Chordata; class Chondrichthyes; family Pristiophoridae; genus Pristiophorus; species Pristiophorus japonicus. The sequence continues at coordinate 49,909,972 of NC_091993.1, forward strand.
AGGGCTCATATCTTTTGTTGTGTATAACCATGCAAGTTATGTATTTTGTTATGATTACTTCTTCAATAAGGAGGGAGAAATGTAATAGAGCTCCCCTAGTGGACTACTGATGTAATGCAACTAATGCAAGCCTTCCTGAAGTACTAACAATAAAAGGTCACGTGGCAAGGTCACATGATGATAGTTTCTGTTAAGGAGGCATCTTGTAGGATTGTGCTTGAGTAACTGTGTCGAAAGATATCACAACGTTAAAGGTGTTATATCAATACAAGTTCTTGTTGTTGATAATAGTTTCAAAAGTAACTTGGAATTTAGGCTACATTCGTTCAGTAAGATGATAATGGAATTGAGGAGCAGATTACCTGCAGGGGTCGTCGAACAGAAAACTATGATAGGCTGCAAAAAGCTGCAGTCACCACTGTTATGCAGGCAAACACAACTACCAATTTTTTGCATGACAAGGTCACAAAAGCAGCAAAGGAATGAATGACCGGTTAAGCTGTTTTTGCCGATGTTGGTTGAGGGAAGAATGTTGACCAAAGTGTCGTGTATTCAACCAGCATTGTAACCCATGTATAATCTGATCTAAGTTGTACACTGTGAGAACAATGACCACTAGGTGGGAGACACTCCTAATCTGGACTTTCAGGTATAAAAGGGGAAGCTCCATCCACCTTCATCACTTGAGTGCTAAGAAATAAAGGACAGGTCACAGACTGACCTTCTCTCAAGCATGGGCCTCGTGTGCATTTATACTGTGTAGTAAGGACGTATCACAAAGCACCAAGAGAACCGCCTCCTCTTAAAATCGTGGCACAGGCTCTTTGACATCCTCCGGAGCAAACAGATAGTAAATTGATTTGTTATCTGATTCAAAAGACAGCAGATCTGACATTCCCTTAGTGCTGTACTGAAGGAGCAGCCTAGATTACGTTCTCAAGGCTGCAGTGGTGCTTGAGCCCACAACATTCTAATTCAGAGCTGAGCCAAGCTGGCACATCAAGAAATGAGCTCATTCAAAATACATTTGCAAATCCTTTCAGTTACAGCTTGCTTTTTCACTATGAGGTACATAGAATTAAAAGAAAGATTCCTGACATATTAAAAACACAATATTAATTGATGCAAATAAAGAATTGCAAAGCTTGCCAAAGAATTTTTACTTAAAAATATGTCTAACAATTTACTTGGGCCAGCATTTCCATTGCCAAAGTCTTGGTTTGGCAACCGCTCTGCGTTTCCCACATTACAACAGCAACGTTTCAAAAGTACTTCATTGACTCACTTTGGCTCTGTTTTTCACAGGTACTATTCTCTGTTACTCTCACATGTTAAATTCTCTGTTACTCTCACATGTTAAATTCTCTATTACACACAGCTCCAATTCTCTGTCATTCACAGGAACAATTCTCTGTTACTCATAGGTACAATACTCTGTTACTCACAGAAAAAATTCTCTGTTACTCTCATGTGTAAAATTCTGTTACTCACAGGAACAATGCTCTGTTACGCTGGAGAAATACCACCAACGATGCCTCTGAAAGATTCTACAAATCCCCTGGGGGGGACAGATGCACCAACATCAGTGTACTCATCCAGGCCAATATCCCCAGCATTGAAGCACTGACCACACTTGACCAGCTCCGCTGGGCAGGCCACATTGTCCGCATGCCAGATACGTGACTCCCAAGCAAGTGCTCTACTCAGAACTCCTTCATGGCAAACGAACCAAAGGTGGACAGAGGAAACGTTTCAAGGACACCCTCAAAGCCTCCCTGATAAAGTGCAACATCCCCACCGACACCTGGGAATCCCTGGCCAAAGACTGCCCTAAGTGGAGGAAGTGTATCCGGGAGGGCGCTGAGCTCCTCGAGTCTCATCGCCGTTTGCAAGCAGAGACCAAGTGCAGGCAGCGGAAGGAACGTGCGGCAAACCTGTCCCACCCTCCCTTACCCACAAGTAGAAATATCCTCTCTGCATCTACCCTGTCGAGCCCACTCAGTAACTTGTATGTTTCACCTCTCATTCTTTTAAACTCCAATGAGTATAGGCTCAACCAGCTCAACCTTTCTTCATAAGTCAACCCCTTCATCTCAGGAATCACCTAATGAACCCTCTCTGAACTGTCTCCATTGCAAGTATATCCCTCCTTAAATAAGGAGACCAAAACTGTACGCAGTACTCTAGATGTGGTCTCACCAATACCCTGTACAGTTGTAGCTGGAATTCTCTGCTTTTATACTCTATCCCACTTGCAATAACGGCCAACATTCCATTTGCCTTCCTGATTACTTGCTGTACAATTCTCTATTACTCACAAGAACAATTCTCTGTTACTCACAGGTACAATTCTTGGTTACTCTCATGTGTTCAATTCTCTGTTACTCTCATGTACAATGCTCTGTTACTCACAGGTACAATTACCTGTTACAGAGAATCATAGATTTTTAGAAATTTACAGCACTGAGGGAGGCCATTTCGGCCCATCGTGTCCACGCCGACCGACCAAGAGCTATCCAGCCTAATCCCACTTTCCAGCTCTTGGTCCGGAGCCCTGTAGGCATATCACTTTAAGTGCAAAGCCAAGTAGTTTTTAAATGTGATTATGCTTTCTGCCTCTACCATCCTTTCAGGCCGTGAGTTCCAGACCTCCAGCATCCTTTGCGTAAAAACATTTTCCCCCAAATCTCCTCTGTACCTCCCCCAAATTACTTTAAATCTATGCCCCCTGGTTGTTGTCCCCTTTGCCAAGGGAAACAGGTCCTTCTTATCCACTCTATCCAGACCCTCATAATTTTATACACCTCAATAAGGTCTCCCCTCAGCCTCCTCTGTTCCAAAGAAAACAGACCCAGCATCTCCAATCTTTCCTCATAGCCAAAATTCTCCAGTCCAGGCAACATTCTTGTAAATCTCCTCTGCACCCTTTCCAGTGCAATCACATCTTTCCTGTAATGTGGTGACCAGAACTGCACACAATACTCCAGCTGTGGCCTAACCAGTTTTTTATACAGTTCAAGCATAACCTCCTTGCTCTTATATTCCATGCCTCAACTAATAAAGGCATGTATTCCATATGCCTTCTGAACCACCTTATCTACCTGGCCTGCTACCTTCAGGGATCTATGGGCCTGTACTCCAAGGTACCTCGATTCCGCTACACTTTTCAGTGTCGTACCATTTAATGTGTATTCCCTTGCCTTGTTAGACCTCCACAAATTCATTACCTCACATTTATCCAGATTGAATTCCATTTGCCACTGTTCTGCCCACCTGACCAGTACATTGATACCTTCCTTCAGTCAGCAGCTTTCTTCTTCATTATCAACCACACAGCCGATTTTAGTGTCATCTGAAAATTTCTTAATCATACCCCAACATTCAAATCCAAGTCATTGATATATACCACAAAAAGCAAGGGACCCAGTACTGAGCCCTGCGGGACCCCACTGGATACAGCCTTCCAGTCACAAAAACACCCATCAACCATTACCCTTTGCTTCCAGCCTCTGAGCCAATTTTGGATCCAACTTGCCACTTTGCCCTGGATCCCATGGGCGTTAACTTTCGTGAGCAGTCTGCCATGTGGGACCTTATCAAAAGCCTTGCTAAAATCCATATACACTACATCATATGCACTGCCCTCATCGACCCTCCTGGTTACCTCCTTGAAAAATTCAATCAAGTTAGTCAGACACGATCTTCCCTTAACAAATCCATGCTGACTGTCCTTGATTAAACCATGGGACTGATTTTCAGCAAGGCTTCCGCCCGCCCAAGTGCCGCCCAAAGTGCTGCCGATGGCTGCCGAGGTACCGGACGGTACTTTGGGCGGGATATTCAGGAAGAAGGTCCCGCAAAGGTCGGCGGGCAGCAAATGGAAGACGTAAGACGCCAATCTTGGCGGCAGCTGGTGGGAGGCCGCATTCTCGGCGGCAGAGGCGCTTGCCGCCCAAGTGCCGCTGAGGATGGAGTCAGGCTCACGGAGGGTTGAAGACCTGAAAAAAAAAACAGCAAAAAAATGTTTTAAGTATTTGAAGACCTTCAGGAGACCCCATACAGGTAAGTTGCTGTTGAAAGAAGTATTAAAATGTTCACTTACCTTTTTTTAAGGTTCTTCAAACTCACCGTTGGGGACAGACCACTCTCCAGCCAGCAGTCCATCCCCGTTCTGCCGCTGAGTCCCGCTGACTCCCGCCCACAGAAATCTGGGAGCTCGGCGGGCGGGAGCTCAGTTGCACTAATCGGCCCTCCGCTGACGTCGGCGGGCACTTCCCAGCGACTCTCTCCTCCAGCCCACTCCAGGCCGCCTCGAAAGTGGCACTGGGCGGATCTTCAGGAAGAATGTTGGCGGGAGTGGGCGGTGAGGTGCTGAAAATCGGCCCTCGCGTCTTTCCAAATGAAGATTTATCCTGTCCCTCAGAACTTTTTCCAATAATTTTCCCATCACCGAGATTAATCTGACTGGATTGTAATTACTTGGTTTATCCCTTTCTTCCCTTTTAAACAAAGGTGCAACATTAGCAGTCCTCCAGTCCTCTGGGCACCACACCTGTAGCCAGAGAGTATTGGAAAATGATGGTCAGAGACTTTGCTATTTCCTCTTTTGCTTCTCTTAGCAGCCCTGGAAACATTTCATCTGGGCCTGGGAATTTATCCACTTTCAAAGCTGCTAAGCCCGTTAATACTTCCTCTCTCACTATGTTTATCTTGTCTAATATTTCACACTCCTGCTCTCTCATTGCAAAGTCTGCATCGCCCTTCTCTTTTGTGAAAACGGATGCAAAGTATTAATTAAGAATCCGACTCACGTCTTCCGCCTCCACTCACAGATTTCCTTTATGGTCACTCATAAGCCCTACTCTTTCTCTAGTTATCCTCTTGCTCATAATGTATTCAGAAAACATCTTTGTGTCTTCCCTGATTGTCCTTGCCAACATTTTTTCACGCTCTCGCTTTGCTTTCCTGATATCTATTTTAATTGCACCCCTGCACTTCCTATACTCCTCTCGAGTTTCTGCATAATTGAGCCCACGGTATCTGTCATAAGCTTCCTTTTCTTTCTTTATCTTATCCTTTATGTCCCTTGATATCCAGGGGGCTCTAGATTTGTTAGCCCCACTCTTTTTTTTAAGGGAACATACTTGCTCTGTACCCTCAGGATCTCCTCCTTGAATGCCTCTGACATTGATTTACCATCAAGTAGCCGTTTCCAGTCCACTTTGGCCAAATCCTACCTGAGCTCAGCAAAATTGGCTTTACCCCAATTGAGAACATTAATTCCTGGTCCGCTTTTGTCCTTTTCCATAACTACCCTAAATCTAACTGAATTATGATCACTAGTACCAAAATGCTCTCCCGCTGATACCCCTTCCACCTGCCCCTCTTCATTCCCCAAAGCCAAGTCCAGAACCGCTCCCTCCCTTGTTGGACTTGTTACATACTGGCTAAAGAAGTTCTCCTGAATGCATTTTGAAATTCCACACCCTCTGTACCATGCACACTACCTTTTTTCCAGTTAATATTAGGGTAGTTGAAATTCAATATCATTACAGCTCTATAGTTGTTGCACTTCGCAGCAATTTGCCCACATAATTGTTCTTCTATCTCCGTCTGACTGCTTGGAGGTCTATAGTACACTCCAGAAGTGTGATCGCCCCTTTTTTGTTCTTCAATTCAACGCATATGGCCTCTTTTGATGACCCCTCTAACATATCATCCCTCCTCACAGCTGTAATTGTTTCTTTAATTAATACTGCGACCCTCCCTCCTTTTTTACCCCCTCTCTATCCCATCTGAAAACCCTGTAACCAGGAATGTTGATCTGCCATACCTGTCCTTCTCTCAGCCATGTCTTAGTAATAGGTATAATATTGTACTCCAAAGTGTCTATCTGTGCTCTCAGTTCATCTACCTTATTTCCTATACTCCTTGCATTGAAGTACATACCACTTAGTATTGCCAAACTCACCTATAGTCTAATTTTCAGCCCTTCTTTCCTCTGTCTTGCAAATTCACTTTCTACTTCTTCTTCTTCTCTGTTGCCCAATTCCAGCTTTGCTTCTCTCCCCACTGAATCTATTCTCAGGTACCCACCCCCCTGCCAAGCTAGTTTAAACCCTCCCCAACAGCACTAGCAAACCCTCCCGGCTCTGTTGAGGTGCAACCCGCCGTCTTGTACAGGTCCCACCTCCCCCAGAAACAGTCCCAATGCCTCAGGAATCTAAAGCCCTCCCACCTGCACCATCTCTCCAGCCACGTATTCATCTGCTCTATTCTCCTATTTCTGTACTCACGAACTCGTGGCACCAGGAGTAATCCGGAGATTACTATCTTTGAGGTCCTGCTTTTTAATCTCTCTCCTATCTCACTAAACCCTGCCTGCAGGACCTCATCCCTCTTTCTACCTATGTCATTGGTACCGATTCACAGGTACATTTTTCTCTTACTCACATGCACAATTATGTTTTACTCACAGGTAAAATTCTCCCTCACTCACAGGTACAATTTTCTGTTACTCACATATACAATTCTCTGTTACTATCAGGTACAATTCTCTGTTGATCACTGGTACAATTCTCTATTACTCCAAGCTAAAATTGTCTGTTACCCACTTGTATAATTCTCTGTTACTCACAGGAACAATTCTCTGTTGCTCGCGGGAACACTTCTCAGTTACTCTCATATGTACTATACTCTATTACTCACAGGAACAATTCTCTGTTACTCTTAAGTGTTCAATTCTCCATTATTCACATGTACTCTGTTACTCTCAGGTACACTTCTCTGTTACTCTCAGGAACAATTCTCTGTAACTCTTGTACAATTTTCTGTTACTCGCAGGAACAATTCTCTGTTACATGTAGGAACAAAATGTTACTGCACAAGATAAAAGATCACGGGGTTGGGGGTAATATATTAGCATGGATAGAGGATTGGCTAATGAACAGAAAACAGAGAGTAGGGATAATTTATTCATTTTCGGGTTGGCAATCAGTAACCAGTGGGGTGCCGCAGGGATCAGTGCTGGGACCGCAACTATTTACAATCTATATTAACGACTTGGAGGAAGGGACTGAGTGTAATGTAACCAAGTTTGCCGATGATACAAAGATGGGGGGAAAAGCAATTTGTGAGAAGGACACAAAAATCTGCAAAAGGACATATACAGGCTAAGTGAGTGGGCAAAAAATTGGCAGATGGAGTATAATATTGGAAAGTGTGAGGTCATGCACTTTGGCAAAAAAAAAATCAAAGAGCAAGTTATTATTTAAATGAAGAAAGATTGCAAAGTGCTGCAGTACAGCGGGACCTGGGAGTACTTTTGCATGAAACACAAAAGGTTAGTGTGCAGGTACAAGTGATCAGGAAGGCCAATGGAATCTTGGCATTTATTATAAAGGGAATGGAGTATAAAAGCAGGGAAGTCTTGCTACAGTTGTACAAGGTATTGGTGAGGACACACCTGGAATACTGCGTGCAGCTTTGGTTTCCATATTTATGAAAGGATATACTTGCTTTGGAGGCAGTTCAGAGAAGGTTCACAAGGTTGATTCCAGAGATGGGGGGGTTGACATTTGAGGAAAGGTTGAGTCGGTTGGGCCATTCTCATTGGAATTCAGAAGAATGAGAGGTGATCTTATCGAAACATATAAGATTATGAGGGGCCTTGACAAAGTGGATGCAGAGAGGATGTTTCCACTGATAGGGAGACTAGAACTAGAGGGCATAATCTTGGAAACATAGAAACATAGAAACATAGAAAATAGTGCAGGAGTAGGCCATTCGGTCCTTCGAGCCTGTACTGCCTTTCAATAAGATCATGGCTGATCATTCCCTCAGTACCCCTTTCCTGCTTTCTCGCCATACCCCTTGATCCCTTTAGCCGTAAGGGCCATATCTAACTCCCACTTGAATATATCCAATGAACTGGCATCAACAACTCTCTCAGGCAGGGAATTCCATAAGTTAACAACTCTCTGAGTGAAGAAGTTTCTCCTCATCTCAGTCCTAAATGGCCTACCCCTTATCCTAAGACTATGTCCCCTGGTTCTGGACTTCCCCAACATCGGGAACATTCTTCCCGCATCTAACCTGTCCAGTCCTGTCAGAATCTTATACGTTTCTATGAGATCCCCTCTCATTGTTCTAAACCCCAGTGAATAAAGGCCCAGTCGATCCAGTCTCTCCTCATATGTCAGTCCTGCCACCCTGGAAATCAGTCTGATGAACCTTCGCTGTACCCCCTCAATAGCAAGAACGTCCTTCCTCAGATTAGGAGACCAAAACTGAACACAATATTCCAGGTGAGGACTCACCAAGGCCCTGTACAACTGCAGTAAGACCTCCCTGGTCCTATACTCAAATTCCCTAGCTATGAAGGCCAACATACCATTTACCTTCTTCACCACCTGCTGTACCTACATGCCAACTTTCAATGACTGATGTACCATAACACCCAGATCTCGTTGCACCTCCCCTTTTCCTAATCTGCCGCCATTCAGATAATATTCTGCCTTCGTGTTTTTGCCACCAAAGTGGATAACCTCACAATTATCCACATTATACTGCATCTGCCATGCATTTGCCCACTCACCTAACCTGTCCAAGTCACCCTGCAGCCTCTTAGAGTCCTCCTCATAGCTCACACCACCATCCAGTTTAGTGTCATCCGCAAACTTGGAGATATTACACTCAATTCCTTCATCTAAACCATTTATATTGTAAATAGCTGGGGTCCCAGCACTGAACCCTGCGGCACCCCACTAGTCACTGCCTGCCATTCTGAAAAGAACCCATTTATCCCGACTCTCTGCTTCCTGTCTGCCAACCAGTTCTCTATCCATGTCAGTACATTGCCCCCAATACCATGTGCTTTAATTTTGCACACCAATCTCTTGTGTGGACCTTGTCAAAAGCTTTTTGAAAGTTCAAATACACCACATCCACTGGTACTCCCTTGTCCACTCTACTAGTTACATCCTCAAAAAATTCCAGAAGATTTGTCAAGCATGATTTCCCTTTCATAAATCCATGCTGTCTTGGACCAATCCTGTCGCTGCTTTCCAAATGTGCTGCTATTTCATCTTTAATAATTGATTCCAACACTTTCCCCACTACTGATGTCAGGCTAACCGGTCTATAATTACCCGTTTTCTCTCTCCCTCCTTTTTTAAAAAGTGGTGTTATATTAGCTACCCTCCAATCCATAGGAACTGATCCAGCATCGATAGACTGTTGGAAAATGATCACCAATGCATCCACTATTTCTAGGGCCACTTCCTTAAGTACTCTGGGATGTAGACTATCAGGCTCCGGGAATGTATTGGCCTTCAATCCCATCAATTTCTCTAACACAATTTCCCACCTAATAAGGATTTCCTTCAGTTCCTTCAATTCTCACTCGACCCTCGGTCCCCTAGTATTTCCGGAAGTTTATTTGTGTCTTCCTTCGTGAAGACTGAACCGAAGTATTTGTTCAACTGGTCTGTCATTTCTTTGTTCCCCATTATAAATTCACCCGAATCTGACTGCAAGGGACCTACATTTGTCTGCACTAATCTTTTACTCTTCACATATCTATAGAAGCTTTTGCAGTCAGTTTTTATGTTCCCAGCAAGCTTCCTCTCATACTCTATTTTCCCCCTCCTGATCAAACCCATTGTCCTCCTATGGTGAATTCTAAATTTCTCCCAGTAGTCAGGTTTTCTGCTTTTTCTGGCCAATTTATATGCCTCTTCCTTGGATTTAACACTAACCCTAATTTCCCTTGTTAGCCACGGTTGAGCCATCTACCCCATTTCATTTTTACTCCAGACAGGGATGTACAATTGTTGATGTTCATCCATGTGATCTTTAAATGTTTGCCATTGTCTATCCACCGTCAACCCTTTAAGTATCACTTGCCAGTCTCTTCTAGCCAATTCACATCTCATACCAACGAAGTTACCTTTCCTTAAGTTCAGGGCCCTAGTCTCTGAATTAACTGTGTCACTCTCCATCTTAATAAAGAATTCTACCATATTATGGTCACTCTTCCCCAAGGGGCCTTGCACAACAAGATTGCTAATTAGTCCTTTCTCATTACACATCACCCAGTCTAGGATGGCCAGCCCTCTAGTTGGTTCCTCGACATATTGGTCCAGAAAACCATTCCTAATGCATTCCAGGAAATCCTCCTCTACCGTATTGCTACCAGTTTGGTTAGCCCAATCTATATGTAGTTTAAAGTCGTCCATAATAACTGCTGTACCTTTATTGCATGCATTCCTAATTTCTTGTTTGATGCTGTCCCCAACCTCACTACTACTGTTTGGCAGTCTGTACACAACTCCCACTAGCGTTTTCTGTCCTTTGATATTCTGCAGCTCCACCCATACAGATTCCACATCATCCAAGCTAATGTCCTTCCTTATTATTGCATTAATTTCTTCTTTAACCAGCAATGCTACCCACCTCCTTTTCCTTTCTGTCTATCCTTCCTGAATGTTGAAAACCCCAGCCTTGGTCACCCTGGAGCCATGTCTCCATGATGCCAATTATATCATATTCATTCATTGCTGCCTGTGCAGTTACTTAGTCCACCTTATTATGAATACTCCTCGCATTGAGGCACAGAGCCTTCAGGCTTGTCTTTTTAACACACTTTGCCCCTTTAGAATTTTGCTGTAATGTGGCCCTTTTTGATTTTTGCCTTGGGTTTCTCTGCCCTCCACTTTTACTTTTCTTCTTTCTATCTTTTGCTTCTGCCCCTATTCTACTTCCCTCTGTCTCCCTGCATACATTCCCATCCCATGTTCCAGGTCTCAAATTACATATTGAAGGGTGGAAGATGCCTGTGTGTCGATTTTTTTAACGTGTGGTGCCCGTTGAACACCAGCCACCACATGGGCTTGACAGGGCTAGGTCTTGGTCCAATGGCAAGGGTTAACCAAGAAAACTGGAGACCAGCTCTGCTGCACGAACCTATTCCGCACACATATTGCAGTGTGGGCTGACCCGTGCTGCCCCTGGGCCCTCGCCTCTGCTGGGCCCCGATCACATCGCTCCATGATCTCTTGCCGCTCCTGCGCCCCGACCTCGCCACTCCTTCTGTACATGCCCGCACTCCAATCAGTGACCTGGACCTTGGTAACGTCCAATCTAGTTGCCTTCTTTGCTGCCGTCGCCCTCCTGCACCAGCTCGCGCTGTACCTTGCCGTGGCAAGCTGCCATGCTGCTCCAGGGGCCGGGCCAGAAACAGAAAATTGCTCCTGTGAGTAACAGAGAATTGTACACATGAGGGTAAAAGAGAATTGCAGCTCTGAATAATAGAGAATTGTATCTGTTAGTAACAGGGAATTGTTCTGATGTGTAAATGAAAATTAAATATTTCAGTGTAACAGAAAATTCTTCCGAAGATTAACAGAGAATTTTAAAGGTGAGTAACTGAGCATTGTACATGTAGTATAAGAGAAATGTACATGTGGCAGTATAAGAGAATTCTTCCTTTGAGGAACAGAGATTGGTGCACGTGAGAATAACAGAGAATTGTACCTGTGAATAACAGCAAATTGAACAAGTAAGAGTAACAGAGATTTGTTGCTGTGGGTAGCAGAATTGTTGCTGTGGGTAACAGAGAATTGTTGCTGTGAGTAACAGAGAATTTTACCCGTGAATAACGAAGTATTGTTCTTGTAACAGAGAATTGTATATCTGAGTAACAGTATTTTACCTGTGAGTAACACAGAATTGTACTTGTGAATAACAGGGAATTGTACAGGTGAGCAACAGATAATTTTACCTGTAAGTAACAGAGAATTATACATGTAATTAAAACATAATTGTACTTGTGAGTAACAGAGAATGTTACCTGTGACTAACAGAGAATTGTATCTGTTAGTAACAAGGAATTGTTCCAATGAGTAAATAAGAATTGAATATTTCAGAGTAACAGAGAATTCTTCCTGTGAATAACAGTGAATTGTACACAGGAGAGTAACAGTGAATTGCACCTGTGAGTAACAGAGAATTGTACAAATGCAAGTAACAGAGAATTCTACCTGTGAGTAACAGAGAAGTGTACCTGCGACTAACAGATAATTCCACCTGTGAGTAACAGAGTATTGTACCTGTGAGTAACAGCAAAATTTACCTGTGACTAACAGAGCAAAGTACACATGAGAGTGACAGAGAATTGTACATGGGAGTAACATAGAATTATACCTGAGAACAATAGAGAATTGCACCTGTGAGTAACAGAGTCATCATCATAGGCGATCCCTCGAAGCGAGGATGACTTGCTTCCACGCCAAAAAGGGATGAGTTCACAGGTGTTTCAATGAGGGACCTAATATTCCAAGTCCCGAACTACATGTTGAAGGGTGGAAGATGCCTGTGCGTGGATTTATTTTAACATTTGGTGGCCGTTGCACACCAGCCACCACACGGGCTTGACAGAGCTAGATCTTCGTCCAGTGACAAGGATTACCCAAGACGACTGGAGACCTGCTCTGCTGCATGGACCTAATGCACACACATATTGCAGTGTGGGCTGGCCCGTGCTGCCCCTGGCCCTCGCCTCTTCTGGGCCCCGAACTCACGCCTCTCCTGGGCCCCCATCACGGTGTGGCGTTCGGCACAGCAGCCACGACCTGCAAGGCCCATCAGCAGGTCGGGGCCTTCAAAGATGCATACCACTTCAAGGTACAACACACGTTGGAGGGTGAAGGCTGTGAAGAGGGCAACTGGATTGGATGTCACCAAAATCCAGGTCTCTGATTGGAGCATGGGCCGGTACAGCAGGAGCGGTGAGATTTGGGGCGCAGGAACGGTGAGTGATCATGGAGTAACAGAGTATTGTACCTGTGATTAACAGACTATTTTACCTGTGAGTAACAGAGAATTGTTCCTGTAAGTAACAGAGAATTTTACCTGGGAGTTACAGCGAGTTGTAATTATGAGAAACAGAGTATTGTTCCTGTGAGTAACAGAGAATTTTACCTGTGAGTAACAGAGAATTTTACCTGTGAGTGACAGAGAATTGTAACTGAGAGTAAGAGAGAATTTTGCACGTGAGTAACAGAGAATTTTAAGCGAGAATAACAGAGAATTGACCAGGTGAGTAACAGAGTATTCTACCTGTGAGCAACCCATTATTGTACCTGTGAGTAACAGAGAATTGACCCTGGGAGTAACGGTGTATGCTACATGTGAGTAACAGAGAATTGTTCCTGCAAATAACAGAGAATTGTACATGTATGAATAATAGACAATTGTTCTTGTGAGTAACAGAGAATTGATCCTGTGAGTAACAGCAAATTGTACACGTGGTAAAAGAGAATTCTTCCTTTGAGAAACAGAAATTTGTACATGTGAAAATAACAGAGGATTGATCCTGTGAATAACAGAGAATTGTACCTGGGAGTAACAGAGAATTGTACATGTGAGAGTAACAAAGAATTGTTCCTGTGAGAAAGAGAGAATTGTACCTGTGAAAAAGAGAAAATTGTACCTGAGAATAACAGAGAATTGCAGTCGGAATCAGGTGTATTCATAATGGGGAACAAGGAAATGGCAGACCAATTCAACAAATACTTTGGTTTTGTCTTCACTAAGGAAGACACGAATAACCTCCCGAAAATACTAGGGGACCGAGGGTCTAGCGAGAAGGAGGAACTGAAGGAAATCCTTATTAGTCAGGAAATGGTGTTAGGGAAATTGATGGGATTGAAGGCCGATAAATCCCCAGGGCCTGATAGTCTGCATCCCAGAGTAATTAAGGAAATGGCCCTAGAAATAGTAGATGCATTATTGATCATTTTCCAACATTCCATGGACTCTGGATCCGTTCCTATGGATTGCAGGGTAGCTAATGTAACTCCACTTTTTAAAAAAGGAGGGAGAGGGAAAACAGGGAATTATAAACTGGTTAGCCTGACATTGGTAGTGGGGAAAATGCTGGAATCAATTATTAAAGATGTAATAGCAGCGCATTTGGAAAACAGTGACAGGATCGGTCCAAGTCAACATGGATTTATGAAAGAGAAATCATGCTTGACAAATCTTCTGGAATTTTTTGAGGATGTAACTAGTAGAGTGGACAAGGGAGAACCAGTGGATGTGGTGTATTTGGACTTTCAAAAGGCTTGTGACAAGATTCCACACAAGAGATTGGTGTGCAAAATTAAAGCACATGGTATTGGGGGTAATGTACTGATGTGGATAGAGAACTGGTTGGCAGACAGGAAGCAGAGAGTCAGGATAAACGTGTCCTTTTCAGAATGGCAGGCAGTGACTAGTAGGGTACCGCAAGGTTTAGTGCTGGGACCCCAGCTATTTAAAATATACATTAATGATTTAGATGAAGGAATTGAGTGTAATATCTCCAAGTTTGCAGATGACACTAAGCTGGGTGGCAGTGTGAGCTATGAGGAGGATGCTAAAAGGCTGCAGGGTGACTTGGACAGGTTAGGTGAGTGGGCAAATGCATGGCAGATGCAGTATAATGTGGATAAATATGAGGTTATCCACTTTGGGGGCAAAAACAGGAAGGCATCTTATTATCTGAATGGTGACAGATTAGTAAAAGTGGAGGTGCAACGAGACCTGGGTGTCATGGTACATCAGTCATTGAAAGTAGGCATGCAGGTACAGCAAGTAGTTAAGAAAGCAAATGGCATGTTGGCCTTCATAGCGAGAGGATTTGAGTATAGGAGCAGGGAGGTCTTGCTGCAGTTGTACAGGGCCTTGGTGAGACCACACCTTGAGTATTGTCTGCAGTTTTGGTCTCCATATCTGAGGAAGGACATTCTTGCTATTGAAGGAGTGCAGTGAAGATTCAACAGACTGATTCCTGGGATGGCAAGACTGACATATGAAAAAAGACTGGATCGACTCGGCTTATATTCACTGGAATTTAGAAGAAAGAGAGGGAATCTCATAGAAGCATATAACATTCTGACTGGATTGGACAGGTTAGATGCAAGAAGAATGTTGCTGATGTTGGGGAAGTCCAGAACCAGAGGTCACAGTCTAAGGATAAGGGGTAAGCCATATTGAAACGAAATGAGGAGAAACTTTTTCACCCAGAGAATTGTGAACCTCTACCACAGAATGTTGGAATTCTCTACCACAGAAAGTTGTTGAGTCCAGTTCGTTGAATATATTCAAAAGAGAGTTAGATGTGGCCCTTACGGCTAAAGCGATCAGGGAGTATGGAAAGAAGGCAGGAATGGGATACTGAAGTTGCATGATCAGCCATGATCATATTGAATAGCGATGCAGGCTTGAAGGGCCGAATGGCATGCTCCTGCACCTATTTTCTATGTTTCTATGTTTATGTGAGTAACTGAGAATTGTGCCTGTGGGTGACAGAGAAGTGCACCTGTGAGTTACAGAGAATTGTTCCTGTGAGTAACAGAGAATTTTACCTGTGTGAAACAGAGAATTGCATCAGTGAGTAACAGAGAATGGTTCCTGTGCGTAACAGAAAATTGTTCCTGCGAGCAACAGAAAATTATACACATGAGTTACAAAGAATTAAGAACATAAGAACATAAGAAATAGGAGCAGGAGAAAGCCATACGACCCCTCGAGCCTGCTCCACCATTTAATACGATCTTGGCTGATCGATCATGGACTTAGGTCCACGTCCCTGCCCGCTCCCCATAACCCCTTATTCCCTTATCGGTTAAGAAACTATCTATTTCTGTCTTAAATTTATTCAATGTCCCAGCTTCCACAGCTCTCTGAGGCAGCGAATTCCACAGATCCACAATCCTCTGAGAGAAGAAATTTCTCCTCATCTCAGTTTTAAATGGGCGGCCCCTTATTCTAAGCAGTGTCGGAGCAGCGTCAGTGAGGCTAACATGGGGAGGCCTATAAAGGCCCAGCATTCGGAGAGGCGGCAGTTGGAGCAGCATCGGTGAGGCGGGCGTGGGGTGGCCTATAAAGGCCCAGCATTCGGAGAGGCGGCAGTTGGAGCAGCGTCGGTGAGGCGGGCGTGGGGTGGCCTATAAAGGCCCAGCTTTCGGAGAGGCCCAGCCGGTGCAGCTGCAGCAGGGCGGCAAAAAAGAAGTAGAAAGAAATCGAAAGGTGACATCACAGCCAAGGGGGTAAGTGATTGGCTGGTGATTGGTATGTAGTTTTTCTTTTGTCTTTTCTATATCAGTAAGTAACATTGAGCATTGTTGTTGCCAATTTAAGTTTATCTAAAGGTTAAGTCATGGCAGGACAGCTCAGACACGTGTTATGCTCCTCCTGTACTATGTGGGAAGTCAGGTACACTTCCGGTGTCCCTGACGACTATGTGTGCAGGAGGTGTATCCGCCTCCAGCTCCTGACAGACCGCATTGCGGAACTGGAGCTGAGGGTGGATTCACTCTGGAGCATCCATGATGCTCAGAATGACGTGAATAGCACATTTAGCGAGTTGGTCTTACCGCAGGTAAAGGTTCCACAGCCAGATAGGGGATGGGTGACCAACAGGAAGAGCAGTGCAAGGAAGGCAGCGCAGGGATCCTCTGCGGTCATCCCCCTGCAAAACAGTTACACCGCTTTGGGTACTGTTGAGGGAGAAGACTCTTCAGGGGAGAGCAGCAGCAGCAAAGTTCATGGCACCGTGGCTGGCTCTGCTGCACAGGAGGGCAGGAAAAAGAGTGGGAGAACGATAGTGATGGGGGATTCAATTGTAAGGGGAATAGATAGGCGTTTCTGTGGCCGTAACCGAGATTCCAGGATGGTATGTTGCCTCCCTGGTGCAAGGGTCAAGGATGTCTCGGAGCGGGTGCAGGACAGTCTCAAAAAGGAGGGTGAACAGCCAGTTGTCATGGTGCATATAGGTACCAACGATATAGGTAACAAACGAGATGAGGTCCTACGAGACGAATTTAGGGAGCTAGGAGTTAAATTAAAAAGTAGGACCTCAAAAGTAGTAATCTCAGGATTGCTACCAGTGTCATGTGCTAGTCAGAGTGGGAATCGCAGGATAGCTCAGATGAATACGTGGCTTGAGCCGTGGTGCAGAAGGGAGGGATTAAAATTCCTGGGGCATTGGAACCGGTTCTGGGGGAGGTGGGACCAGTACAAACCGGACAGTCTGCACCTGGGCAGGACCGGAACCAATGTCCAAGGGGAAGTGTTTGCTAGTGCTGTTGGGGAGGAGTTAAACTAATATGGCAGGATGATGGGAACCTATGCAGAGAGACAGAGGGAAATAAAATGGAGTCAGAAGCAAAAGATAGAAAGAAGAATAGTAAAAGTGGGGGGCAGAGAAACCCAAGGCAAAAAACAAAAAGGGCCATATTACACCAAAATTCTAAAGGGGCAAAGTGTGTTAAAAAGACAAGCCCGAAGGCTCTGTGCCTCAATGCGAGGAGTATTCGGAATAAGGTGGACGAATTAACTGCCCAGATAGCAGTTCACGGGTATGATGTAATTGGCATCACGGAGACATGGCTCCAGGGTGACCAAGGCTGGGAACACAACATACAAGGGTATTCAGCATTTAGGAAGGATAGACAGAAAGGAAAAGGAGGTGGGGTGGCATTACTGGTTAAAGAGAAAATTAATGCAATAGTAAGGAGGCCTGGATGATGTGGAATCGGTATGGGTGGAGCTGCGGAATTCCAAAGGGCAGAAAACGCTAGTGGGGGTTATGCACAGACCACCAAACAGTAGTAGTAAGGTTGGGGACAGCATCAAACATGAAATAAGGAATAAAGGTACAGCAGTTATCATGGGCATATTGATTGGGCTAATCAAACTGGTCGCAATGCGGTGGAGGAGGATTTCCTGGAGTGTATTAGGGATGGTTTTCGGGACCAAAATGTCGAGGAACCAACTAGAAAGCTGGCCTAGAATGGGTGATGTGTAATGAGAAAGGACTAATTAGCAATCTTGTTGTGCGAGGCCCCTTGGGGAAGAGTGACTATAATATAGTAGAATTCTTTATTAAGATGGAGAGTGACACAATTAATTCGGAAACTAGGGTCCTGAACTTAAGGAAAGGTAACTTCGACGGTATGAGGCGTGAATTGGCTAGAATAGACTGGCAAAGGATACTTAAAGGGTTAACGGTGGATAAGCAATGGCAAACATTTAAAGATCACATGGATGAACTTCAGCAATTGTACATCCCTGTCTGGAGTAAAAATAAAATGGGGAAGGCGGCTCAACCGTGGCTAACAAGAGAAATTAAGGATAGTGTTAAAGCCAAGGAAGAGGCATATAATTTGGCTAGAAAAGGCAACAAACCTGAGGACTGGGAGAAATTTAGAATTCAACAGAGGAAGACTAAGGGTTTAATTAAGAGGGGGAAAATAGAGTTTGAGAGGAAGCTTGCAGGGAACATAAAAACTGACTGCAAAAGTTTCTATAAATATGTGCAGAGAAAAAGATTAGTGCAGACAAATGTAGGTCCTTGCAGTCGGATTCAGATGAATTTATAATGGGGAACAAAGAAATGGCAGACTAATTGAACAAATACTTCAGTTCTGTCTTCACGAAGAAAGACACAAGTAACCTTCCGATTGTACTAGGGGACCGAGGGTCTAATGAGAAGGAGGAACTGAAGGATATCCTTATTAGGCGAGAAATTGTGTTAGGGAAATTGATGGGATTGAAGGCCGATAAATCCCCGGGGCCTGATAGTCTGTATCCCAGAGTTCTTAAGGAAGTGGTCCTAGAAATAGTGGATGCATTGGTGATCATTTTCCAACAGTCTATCGACTCTGGATCAGTTCCTACGGACTGGAGGGTAGCTAATGTAACACCACTTTTTTAAAAAGGAGTGAGAGAGAAAATGGGTAATTATCGGCCGGTTAGCTTGACATCAGTAATGGGGAAAATGTTGGAATCAATTATTAAGGATGAAATAGCAGCGCATTTGGAAAGCAGTGACAGGATCGGACCAAGTCAGCATGGATTTATGAAAGGGAAATCATGCTTGACGAATCTTCTGGAGCTTTTTGAGGATGCAACTAGCAGAGTGGACAAGGAAGAACCAGTGGATGTGGCGTATTTGGACTTTCAAAAGGCTTTTGACAAGGTCCCGCACAAGAGATTGGTGTGCAAAATCAAAGCGCATGGTATTGGAAGTAATGTACTGACGTGGATTGAGAACTGGTTGGCAGACAGGAAGCAGAGAGTCCGGATAAACGGGTCCTTTCCAGAATGGCAGGCAGTGACTAGTGGAGTGCCGCAGGGCTCAGTGCTGGAACCCCAGCTCTTTACAATATACATTAATGATTTAGATGAATGAATTGAGTGTAATATCTCCAAGTTTGCGGATGACACTAAACTGGGTGGCTGTGTGAGTTGTGAGGAGGATGCTGAGAGGCTGCAGGGTGAATTGGACAGGTTAGGTGAGTGGACAAATGCATGGCAGATACAGTATAATGTGGATAATGTGAGGTTATCCACTTTGGGGGCAAAAACACGAAGGCAGAATATTATCTGGATGGCGGCAGATTAGGAAAAGGGAGGTGCAACGAGACCTGGGTGTCATGGTACATCAGTCACTGAAAGTGGGCATGCAGGTACAGCAGGCGGTGAAGAAGGCAAATGGTATGTTAGCCTTCATAGCTAGGGAATTTGAGTATCGGAGCAGGGAGGTCTTACTGCAGTTGTACAGGGCCTTAGTGAGGCCTCACCTGGAATATTGTGTTCAGTTTTGGTCTCCTAATCTGAGGAAGGACGTTCTTGCTATTGAGGGGGTACAGCGAAGGTTCACCAGACTGATTTCCAGGGTGGCAGGACTGACATATGAGGAGAGACTGGATTGACTGGGCCTGTATTCACTGGGGTTTAGAACGATGAGAGGGGATCTCATAGAAACATATAAAATTCTGACGGGACTGGACAGGTTAGATGCAGGAAGAATGTTCCCGATGTTGGGGAAGTCCAGAACCAGGCGACACAGTCTAAGGATAAGGGGTAAGTCATTTAGGACTGAGATGAGGAGAAATTTCTTCACTCAGAGAGTTGTTAACCTGTGGAATTCCCTGCCGCAGAGAGTTGTTGATGTCAGTTCATTGGATATATTCAAGAGGGAGTTAAATATGGCCCTTACAGCTAAAGAGATCAAGGGGTATGGAGAGAAAGCAGGAAAGGGGTACTGAGGTGAATGATCAGTCATGATCTTATTGAATGGTGGTGCAGGCTCGAAGGGCCGAATGGCCTACTCCTGCACCTATTTTCTATGTTTCTATGGGCCCAAGTTTCCACATGATTTGCGCCTGATTTTTCGGAACAACTGGTGGAGAACGGACTATCTTAGAAATCGCAATTCTCCACATTTTTTTTTCTGCAGTTCTAGTCAGTTAGAACAGTTTCACTTTGGAACAGAATTTTTTCTTCAAAAGGGGGCGTGTCCGGCCACTGACGCCTGATTTCAAAGTTTCCACAGTGAAAACGTACTCCAAACTAACTTAGAATGGAGCAAGTGAAGATTTTTGTTGAACTGAAAAAACCTTGTCTGCACATTAAAAAATCAGGCGCAGGTTCCAAATTAGGCGTCCAGAACGAGGTGGGGGGGGTGGCGGGGGGGGAGGGAAGTCATTAACTTCTATAATAAATCCTTATTTATACTTATACAAATATTATACAAATAAATCCAACCTGAATAAAAATTTATAAGTAAAGAAAAGATTAAATAAACCATCTTCCTACCTGTGTGAAAGTGCTTCAGCCAGGGAGAATGCTGCAGGAAGCCTCACAAAACGAGGCAGCCGTACCTGCAGGGGGAGGGGGGAAGGAGGCAGCCGTTCCCGCGGGGGGGGGGGGAGAGGGAAACGGCTGCCTCAACTTTCTGAGGCTTCCTGCAGCCTTCTCACTGCTGCTAGAAGCCTCAGTGCTGATGTGCTGATGGCAATGTGCTTTTATTAAAACATTTTCAAAAATTAAACAGCTACAAAGAACTACAAAAATGGCCGAGTGCCAATGTTTCCTTCACACTGCGCGTGCGCGAACGCTCCAACGCGCACGCGCAGGGTTGCCGGCAGGTAAAAAACTAATTTAAATGGTACCCGCCCCCTCCCACTTACAAAATCGGCGCGAGTGGTAGGCTCTGCCCCCCGGGGCACCGCGCCAAGCAGACATGGAGCTGCAGGGCGCTCCAGAATCGCGCATTTTTTTTCCGGCGCTGTTTTTGGTGCGAAAAACGGGCGCCCAGCTTGGAGGGGCGCCCGTTTTTTATCGTGTGGAAACTTGGGGCCTATGTTTCTATGAGGTCCTTCATTGAAAAACCTGTGAACTCATCCCTTTTTGGCGTGAAAGCAAGTCATTCTCGATACGGGGGACCGCCTTTGCTGCTGATGATGATGATCTCTGTTTCACACAGGATGAATTATCTTTTATTCTCATGTGTACAATTCTCTGCTACTCACAGGTATAATCTTCTACCAATCTCTGGGTCAATTCCCTGTTACTGACAGGTATAATTTGCTGTTGCTCACAGGGACAATTATGTTTTGCACACAGGCACAATACTCTGTTACCCACCTGTACAATTTCATGTTACTCTTGAGAACAATTCTCTATTACTCACATATACAACTCGCTGTTACTCACGAGAACAATTCTCTGTTACTCACAGGCACAATTCTCTGTTCCACTCACCTTTACAATTCTCTGTAACTCACAAATACAATTCTCTGTTACAAACAGGAGCAATTCTCTGTGCCCCACAGGTACAACTCTTTGTTGACCCCCGGGTACAATTCTCTATTACTCACAGCTAAAATTGTCTGTTACCCACTTGTATAAAGCTCTGTTATTCACAGGTATAATTCTGTTTCACTCACAGATACAATAATAAGTTACTCACATGTACAATTCTCTGTTACTTACAGGTACAATAATAAGTTACTCACATGTACAATTCTCTGTTTCTCCCCTGTATAATTCTCTGTCACTCATGCGTACAATGCTCTGTTAGTCACAGGTAAATTGTTCTGTTACTAACAGATACAATTCTCTGTTACTCCCACGTGAACAATTAACTGTTACCCACAGGAACAATTCTCTGTTACACACTGGAACAATTCTCTGTTACACACAAGTACAATTCTCTGTTACTCAGGTAAAATTGTGATTCATTCTCAGGAAAAATTCTGTATTACTCACCTGTACAATTCTCTGTTACTCACAGCTATAATTTTCTATTACTCACTCGTGCAATTATCTGTTACAGGAACAATTCTCCATTCCTCACAGGTAAAATCTCTTTTACACACCGGAACAATTCTGTGTTAGTCTCAGGTACAATTCTCTGTTACTCACAGGTATAATTCTCTGTTACTCAGTGTTGTTTTGCATGAATTCAACATCATGCCCGTCAATTCCAGTAACTTGTTTCACTTGGCATTGATAATATTTCTTCATTAATAGGCTGCTTATATATAAACATCACTCTACATTTATTGGTCTGCTTATACAACTGATTATATTTTTTATTATTCGTCAGTCTATAATATTTATATAATGTGTTTACCGACCATTCGGTTGTTTGTATATCACTATACAATATTAGAACACCATCTATTTGGTGCTTATGTAACTGAAAAGCATTTATCCATCATGTCCCACAGACTGTGACCATTAATGCATTATCAACCTCATGATTACTAGGAACCACTGCTATGCACCTGGCCTGACTACCAGCTGCCTGAACAATTGATGATTTTGTCCATTTAAATCCCATGCGTATAGCAACAATGATGCCAAGGACACATAAGCGTCACTGGCGCTCTGTGTTGCTAAGGCACAAGTGATAGGAGATACAAAACAAAGGTCCTCCACCAACCTGACCCGCGGGCCATATTGTCCGCATTCCCGACACGAGACTTCTAAAGCAAGCACTCTACTCAGAACTCCTACACGCCAAGCGAGCCCCAGGTGGGCAGAGAAACGTCTCAAGGACACCCTCAAAGTCTCCCTGATAAAGTGCAACATCCCCACCGACACCTGGGAGTCCCTGGCCAAAGTCCGCCCTAAGTGGAGGAAGAGCATCAGGGAGGGCGCTGAGCACCTCGAGTCTCATCGCCAAGAGCATACAGAAACCAAGCGCAGGCAGCGGAAGGAACATGTGGCAAACCAGACTCCCCACCCACCCTTCTTCCAATGAAAGTCTGTCCCACCTGTGACAGAGACTGTAATTCTCACATTGGACTGTTCAGTCACCTGAGAACTCACTTTTAGAGTGGAAGCAAGTCTTCCTCGATTTCGAGGGTCTGGCTATGATGATGTTGACAGATTTCCATCATTTACACACCTGCCTGCCCAGATATGGGTGGAGGAATGGTACTTAATCCATCACTTCTGGATGGATAGATAGAATGTCTCATGTGAAAGGTGGCAGCTCTCGACAGTGCAGTGCTCCCTCAGCTCTGCACTGGAGTGTCAGCTTAGATTTTGTCTCTGGAGTGGGACTTTCCCTTTAGATGTTTCTTTTCCAAATATTTATCCATGTCCTCTTTAGAAACTACTATGGATTCTGCTTCCCCTGCTGTTTCTTGTAGGAAGTCCAATGTCTGAATAACCCTCTCCATTAAAATATTTCTCCTAACCTCTCTAACGATTCTTGTGGTGATGATCTGAGAGTTTACAAACTCCAGTTACCGACTCACTAACCAGTGGAAATAGTTTTTCATTATTCACTTTATCAAAATATCATAATTTTGAGCACCTCCATTAGAACTCTCTTCAGTTTCTTTGTGAAATAAACCTCAATTTCCTCGTAACTAAAGCCTTTCAATTCTGGTATCATCTTAATGAACATCTTTTGTTCTCTTCTCCATGGTCTTGACATCCATCCTAAAGTCCAGAACTGGACACTGGTCCCAATTTTAACTCCAGGGAGATTCCCTGCTCAGGCCTGAGTTAAAATTACAGTCGGGTCTCAATGATGTCAGCGGGCCGCAACATGCCCATGTAAAGAAGGACCCTGTTGACTCCGGGCACGTGTCCTCGCTGCCTGCTCAGGAGAGCAGGTGAAAATCGCAGATGTTGCAATCATGGCGGCTTTCAGACCATTTTCCAGGGCGATTTTAACTGCCCACCCACCAGGTTTCTGCTGAGTGAGTAGAACACCCTTAAAGCCTCCTTGATAAAATGCAACATCCCCACCGACACCTGGAAGTCCCTGGCCAAAGACCACCCTAAGTGGAGGAAGAGCATCCGGGAGGGCGCTGAGCACCTCGAGTCTCATCGCCGAGAGCATGCAGAAATCAAGCGCAGGCAGCGGAAGGAGTGTGCGGCAAACCAGATTCCCCACCCACCCTTTCCTTCAACCACTGTCTGTCCCACCTGCAACAGGGACTGTGGTTCTTGTATTGGACTGTTCAGTCACCCAAGAACTCATTTTTAGAATGGAAGCAAGTCTTCCTCGATTCCGAGGGACTGTCTATGATGAGGGTTAAAATCACCCCCAATATTCTGAGTGCTAATCGAGTTGTGTATGGTGCTGAGGGTCGCCAGCTCTGTGTGGATGTATTCCTGGAGATTTCATCACATGAACTCACACCACCAACTCCCCATCCTGGTCAAAGAGTATTTTTTCCCGTCTGAAATATTGTTAGAACTAATAAATTATAGTGTTCAATGAAAATAAAAAACAAAACAGAATTTTTTAATGCCCCAATGCTTTTCTCCCGGGTTTCTTGCAGCAGCGTGCAGGAGGTTCACCTTTAATTCCGGAGCCTCCCAGAGAATTAAGGACCGTTGGCAACCCAGACTGGTGCTGAGGATGAGCTGGACCTGTGATGGACCTCAGCTTCAGGGAGAACAGGCTGACATTGACACAAATCCCGATTGAGCTTGTTTTGTGCTGCAGTCGGACGTGTGCTAGGAGCAGCATTGCCATTTGCTGCCACTACTTTGCTAGGATGTGGCTGGGATTGAGTGCCTGGGCTGGGCACAGACAGTCACACCTTGGGCACACCCTGGGCTGGCCACAGACAGTCATACTGTGGGCACACCCTGGGCTGGGCACAGACAGTCACACTGGGGGCACACCCTGGGCTGGGCACAGACAGTCACACTGCAGGTACACACTGGGCTGGGCACAGCCCCACAGCCTGTAGGGCACAGCGCCCAAGGACACTGCCTCAGGCAGGGACTGAGACCCCGGCCCCTTGGCACTGCCCTCACCTCCAGTGGACAGCCTGCCTGACTGACAGCTCCCGCAGCCAATCGCAGCGCTCCTCGCATGCACTGACACCTCTCGGCCAATGGGCGAGGAAGAAGATGCGGGGTGGGGATAGTGTCCATGGGCGGGGCCAGGGACAGATTTGGGGGCGAGGTGGGGGGTCCAGCGGCCGAGCTATGGCCTGGGGCAAAGGGCAGTGTTATGCCCAGTTGGTGGGGCTAGTCCCAGGAGTGTGGCCCCCCAGTGGGCGGGGCTAGTCCCAGGGGCATGGCCCCCAGTGGGCGGGGCTGTCCTGGGGGTGGGGCTAGTACCAGGGCAGGGCCTCAGTGGGCGGGGTTAGACCATGGCGGCTTTCAGACAGGTAAATTACAGGGCTATTTTAACTGCCCACCCACCTGGTTTCTGCTGAGCGAGTAGAACACCCTCAAAGACTCCCTGATAAAGTGCAACATCCCCACTGACACCTGGGAGTCCCTGGCCAAAGACCGCCCTAACTGGAGGAAGTGCATCCGGGAGGGCACTGAGCACCTCGAGTCTCGTCGCTGTGAGCATGCAGAAAAGAAGCGCGGGCAGTGGAAGGAGTGTGCGGCAAACCAGTCCCACCCACCCCTTCCCTCAACGACTGTCTGTCCCACCTGTGACAGAAACTGTGGTTCTCGTATTGGACTGTTCAGTCACCTGAGAACTCATTTTTAGAGTGGAAGCAAGTCTTCCTCGATTTCGAGGGTCTGGCTATGATGATGTTGACAGATTTCCATCATTTACACACCTGCCTGCCCAGATATGGGTGGAGGAATGGTACTTAATCCATCACTTCTGGATGGATAGATAGAATGTCTCATGTGAAAGGTGGCAGCTCTCGACAGTGCAGTGCTCCCTCAGCTCTGCACTGGAGTGTCAGCTTAGATTTTGTCTCTGGAGTGGGACTTTCCCTTTAGATGTTTCTTTTCCAAATATTTATCCATGTCCTCTTTAGAAACTACTATGGATTCTGCTTCCCCTGCTGTTTCTTGTAGGAAGTCCAATGTCTGAATAACCCTCTCCATTAAAATATTTCTCCTAACCTCTCTAACGATTCTTGTGGTGATGATCTGAGAGTTTACAAACTCCAGTTACCGACTCACTAACCAGTGGAAATAGTTTTTCATTATTCACTTTATCAAAATATCATAATTTTGAGCACCTCCATTAGAACTCTCTTCAGTTTCTTTGTGAAATAAACCTCAATTTCCTCGTAACTAAAGCCTTTCAATTCTGGTATCATCTTAATGAACATCTTTTGTTCTCTTCTCCATGGTCTTGACATCTATCCTAAAGTCCAGAACTGGACACTGGTCCCAATTTTAACTCCAGGGAGATTCCCTGCTCAGGCCTGAGTTAAAATTACAGTCGGGTCTCAATGATGTCAGCGGGCCGCAACATGCCCATGTAAAGAAGGACCCTGTTGACTCCGGGCACGTGTCCTCGCTGCCTGCTCAGGAGAGCAGGTGAAAATCGCAGATGTTGCAATCATGGCGGCTTTCAGACCATTTTCCAGGGCGATTTTAACTGCCCACCCACCAGGTTTCTGCTGAGTGAGTAGAACACCCTTAAAGCCTCCTTGATAAAATGCAACATCCCCACCGACACCTGGAAGTCCCTGGCCAAAGACCACCCTAAGTGGAGGAAGAGCATCCGGGAGGGCGCTGAGCACCTCGAGTCTCATCGCCGAGAGCATGCAGAAATCAAGCGCAGGCAGCGGAAGGAGTGTGCGGCAAACCAGATTCCCCACCCACCCTTTCCTTCAACCACTGTCTGTCCCACCTGCAACAGGGACTGTGGTTCTTGTATTGGACTGTTCAGTCACCCAAGAACTCATTTTTAGAATGGAAGCAAGTCTTCCTCGATTCCGAGGGACTGTCTATGATGAGGGTTAAAATCA
Organism: Pristiophorus japonicus; assembly: GCF_044704955.1. Classification (NCBI taxonomy): domain Eukaryota; kingdom Metazoa; phylum Chordata; class Chondrichthyes; family Pristiophoridae; genus Pristiophorus; species Pristiophorus japonicus. The sequence goes on from NC_091993.1 coordinate 49,937,019, forward strand.
CCCCCAATATTCTGAGTGCTAATCGAGTTGTGTATGGTGCTGAGGGTCGCCAGCTCTGTGTGGATGTATTCCTGGAGATTTCATCACATGAACTCACACCACCAACTCCCCATCCTGGTCAAAGAGTATTTTTTCCCGTCTGAAATATTGTTAGAACTAATAAATTATAGTGTTCAATGAAAATAAAAAACAAAACAGAATTTTTTAATGCCCCAATGCTTTTCTCCCGGGTTTCTTGCAGCAGCGTGCAGGAGGTTCACCTTTAATTCCCGGAGCCTCCCAGAGAATTAAGGACCGTTGGCAACCCAGACTGGTGCTGAGGATGAGCTGGACCTGTGATGGACCTCAGCTTCAGGGAGAACAGGCTGACATTGACACAAATCCCGATTGAGCTTGTTTTGTGCTGCAGTCGGACGTGTGCTAGGAGCAGCATTGCCATTTGCTGCCACTACTTTGCTAGGCTGTGGCTGGGATTGAGTGCCTGGGCTGGGCACAGACAGTCACACCTTGGGCACACCCTGGGCTGGCCACAGACAGTCATACTGTGGGCACACCCTGGGCTGGGCACAGACAGTCACACTGGGGGCACACCCTGGGCTGGGCACAGACAGTCACACTGCGGGTACACACTGGGCTGGGCACAGCCCCACAGCCTGTAGGGCACAGCGCCCAAGGACACTGCCTCAGGCAGGGACTGAGACCCCGGCCCCTTGGCACTGCCCTCACCGCCAGTGGACAGCCTGCCTGACTGACAGCTCCCGCAGCCAATCGCAGCGCTCCTCGCATGCACTGACACCTCTCGGCCAATGGGCGAGGAAGAAGATGCGGGGTGGGGATAGTGTCCATGGGCGGGGCCAGGGACAGATTTGGGGGCGAGGTGGGGGGTCCAGCGGCCGAGCTATGGCCTGGGGCAAAGGGCAGTGTTATGCCCAGTTGGTGGGGCTAGTCCCAGGAGTGTGGCCCCCCAGTGGGCGGGGCTAGTCCCAGGGGCATGGCCCCCAGTGGGCGGGACTGTCCTGGGGGTGGGGCTAGTGCCAGGGCAGGGCCTCAGTGGGCGGGGTTAGACCATGGCAGCTTTCAGACAGGTAAATTACAGGGCTATTTTAACTGCCCACCCACCTGGTTTCTGCTGAGCGAGTAGAACACCCTCAAAGACTCCCTGATAAAATGCATCATCCCCACTGACACCTGGGAGTCCCTGGCCAAAGACCACCCTAACTGGAGGAAGTGCATCCGGGAGGGCACTGAGCACCTCGAGTCTCGTCGCTGTGAGCATGCAGAAAAGAAGCGCGGGCATTGGAAGGAGTGTGCGGCAAACCAGTCCCACCCACCCCTTCCCTCAACGACTGTCTGTCCCACCTGTGACAGAAACTGTGGTTCTCGTATTGGACTGTTCAGTCACCTGAGAACTCATTTTTAGAATGGAAGCAAGTCTTCCTCGATTCCGAGGGACTGTCTATGATGAGGGTTAAAATCGCCCCCAATATTCTGAGTGCTAATCGAGTTGTGTATGGTGCTGAGGGTGGACAACTCTATGTGGATGTATTCCTGGAGATTTCATCACATGACCTCACACCACCAACTCCCCAACCCAGTCAATAAGTATTTTTTCCCGTCTGAAATATTTTTAGAACCAATAAATTATAGTGTTCAAAGAAAATGAAAAACAAAACAGAATTTTTTAATGCCCCAACGCTTTTCTCCCGGGTTGCTTGCAGCAGCGTGCAGGAGGTTCACCTTTAATTCCCGGAGCCTCCCAGACAATCAAGGACCGTTGGCAACCCAGACTGGTGCTGAGGATGAGCTGGACCTGTGATGGTCCTCAACTTCAGGGAGAACAGGCTGACATTGACCCAAATCCTGATTGAGCTTGATTTATGCTGCAGTCGGGCATGTGCCAGGAGCAGCATTGCCCCTTGTTGCCAATCCTTTGCCAGGCTGTGGCTGGGATTGAGTGCCTGGGCTGGGCTGGGACAGTCACACTGCGGGCACACCATAGTCTGGGCACAGACATTCACAACCCGGGCTGGGCACAGACAGTCACACTGCAGGCACACCCTGGGCTGGGCACAGGCAGTCAAACTCAGGGCACACCCTGGGCTGGGCACAGGCAGTCAAACTCAGGGCACACCCTGGACTGGGCTGGGCATGGACAGTCACACTGTGGGCACATCCTGGGCTGGACACGGACAGTCACACTGCGGGCACCACCTGGGCTGGGAACAGACAGTCACATTGCGGGCACACCCTGGGTGGGCACAGAAAGTCACACTGCGGGCACACACTGGGCTGGGCTGGGCACGGACAGTCACATTGTGGGCACACCCTGGGTGGGCTGGGCATGGACAGTCACACTGTCGGCACACCCAGGGCTGGGCTGGGCACGGACAGTCACACTGCGAGCACACATTGGGCTGGGCATGGTCAGTCACACTGCGGGCACACCCTGAGCTGGGCACAGGCAGTCACACTGCCGGCAAATCCTGGGCTGGGCTGGGCACGGACATTAACACTGTGGGCACACCCTGGGCTGGGCTGGGTATGGACTGACACACTTTGGGCACATCCTGGGCTGGGAACAGACAGTCACACTGCAGGCACACCCTGGGCTTGGCACAGGCAGTCACACTGCAGGCACACCCTGGGCGGGCACAGAAAGTCACACTGCGGGTACACACTGGGCTGGGCTGGGTATGGACAGATACACTTTGGGCACATCCTGGGCTGGGCACGGACAGTCACACTGTGGGCACACCCTGGGTTGTGCACCGACTGTCACACTGCGGACACATCCTGGGCTGGGCATGGACAGTAACACTGCGGGCACACCCTGGATTTGACTCAGACAGTCACACTGCGGGCACAATCTGGGCTGGGCTTGGACAGTCACACTGGGGGCATACCCTGGGCTGGGCATGGATAGTCACACAGCGGGCACAATCTGGGCTGGGCTCAGACAGTCACACTGGGGGCACACCCTGGGCTGGGGCACACACAGTCACACTGCGGGCACACTCTGGGCTGGGCACGAACAGTCACACTGTGGGCACATGCTGGGCTGGGCTGAATCACGGATAGTCACACTGGGGGCACACCCTGGGCTGGGCTGGGCACAGACAGCCACACTGTCGGCACACCCTGGGCTGGCATGGACAGTAACACCCTGGGCTGGGCATGGACAGTCATACTGCGGGCACACTGTGGGCTGGGCTAGGCACGGACAGTCACACTATGGGCACAGCCTCAGCTGGGCACGGGCAGTCACACTGCGGCACATCCAGGGCTGGGCATGGACAGTCACACTGTGGGCACAACTTGGGCTGGGCTGGGCACGGACAGTCACACTGCAGGCACACCCTGGGCTTGGTACGGACAGTCACACTGCAGGCACACCCTAGGCTGAGGATGGAGAGTCACACTGCGGGCATACCCTGGGCTGTAAACGGACAGTCACACTGCGGACACATCCTGGGCTGGGCACGGACAATCACACTGCGGACACAATCTAGGCTGGGCACTGACAGTCACACTGCGGGCACACCCTGGACTGGGCATGGACAGTCACACTGCAGGCACACCCTGGGCTGGGCACAGATAGACACACTGGGAGCACACCGTGGGCTGGGCTGGGCATGGACAATCACACTGCGGGCATACCCTGGGCTGTGCAAGGACAGTCACACTGCGGGCACACCCTGGTCTGGGGTGGGCACGGACAGTCAAACTGCGGGCACACCCTGGGCTGGACTGGGCATGGACAGACACACTTTGGGCACATCCAGGGCTGGAAATGGACAGTCACACTGCGGGCACACCCTGGGCTAGGCTGGGTATGGACAGACACACTGTGGGCACATCCTGGGCAGGGAGCAGACAGACCCACTGCGGGCACACGCTGGGCTGGGCACAGAGAGTCACACTGTGTGCACACCCTGGGCTGGGCATGGGCAGTCACACTGGGGGCATACCCTGGGCTGGGCATGGACAGTCACACAGTGGGCACAATCTGGGCTGGGCTCGGACAGTCACACTGGGGGCACACCCTGGGCTGGGCACGGACAGTCACACTGCGGGCACATGCTGGGCTGGGCTGAGTCACGGATAGTCACACTGGGGGCACACCCTGGGCTGGGCACGGACAGTCACACAGTAGGCAGAACCTAAGCTGGGCATGGACAGTCACACTGCAGGCACCCCCTGGGCGGGCTGGGAATGGACATTGACACTGCGAACACTCCCTGGGCTGGAATGGGCACGGACAGTCAGACTGCGGGCACACCCTGGGCTGGGCACAGATAGTTTCACTGGGGCAGACCATGGGCTGGGCATGGACATAGAAACATAGAAACATAGAAAATAGGAGCAGGAGTAGGACATTCGGCCCTTCGAGCCTGCACCACCATTCAATGAGTTCATGGCTGAACATGAAACTTCAATACCTCATTCCTGCTTTCTCGCCATACCCCTTGATCCCCCTAGTAGTAAGGACTACATCTAACTCCTTTTTAAATTGGCCTCAACAACTTTCTGTGGTAGAGAATTCCACAGGTTCACCACTCTCTGGGTGAAGAAGTTTCTCCTCATCTCGGTCCTAAATGGCTTACCCCTTATCCATAGGCTGTGACCCCTGGTTCTGGACTTCCCCAACATTGGGAACATTCTTCCTGCATCTAACCTGTCTAAACCCGTCAGAATTTTAAACGTTTCTATGAGATCCCCTCTCATTCTTCTGAACTCCAGTGAATACAAACCCAGTTGATCCAATCTTTCTTGATATGACAGTCACACTTCGGGCACACCCTGGGCTGGGCTGAGCACGGGCCGTCACACTGCGGGCACACCCTGGGCTGGGCATGGAGAATCACACTCCCGGCACAAGCTGGGCTGGGCATGGACAGTCACACTATGGGCACACACTGGGCTTGGCACGGACAGTCACACAGTGGACACATCCTATGCTGGGCATGGACAGTCACACTGCGGGTTCACCCTTGGCAGCGCACGGACAGTCATACTGCGGGCACAGCCTGGCCTGGGCTGACCACGGAGAGTCACACCGCGGGCACACCCTGGGCTGGGCTGTGCACGGAGAGTCACACCACATTCACACCCTTGGTTTCACACACTGGGCACGAATGTCACAATGCGGGCATACCCTTTGTTGGGCTGGGCATGGACAGTCACATTGTGGGCACACTCTGGGCTGGGCATGGGCAGTCACAATGCAGGCACACACTGGGCTGGGCACGGACACACAATGTTGGCACACCCTGGGCTGGGCTGGGCAGAGACAGTCACACTATGCGCACACCCTGGGCTGGGCACGGACAGTCGCACTGTGGGCACACTCTGGGCTGGGCTGGGCATGGACAGTCACACTATGCGCACACCCTGGGCTGGGAATGGACACATACTGCGGGCACACCCTGGGCTGGACACGGACAGTCACACTGCGGGCACACCCTGGGCTGGGCTGGGAATGGAAAGGAACACTGCTGGCACACCCTGGGCTGGGCATGGACAGTCACACTGTGGGCACCCCCTGGGCTGGGCTGGGAATGGACAGTGACACTGCGAACACTCCCTGGGCTGGAATGGGCACAGGCAGTCACACTGTGGGCACACCCTGGGCTGGGCACAGTCAGTCTCACTGGGGGCAGACCATGGGCTGGGCATGAACAGTCACACTGCAGGCACATCCTGGACTGGGCACGGGCTGTCACACTGCGGGAACACCCTGGGCTGGGCAGGGCATGGACAGTCACACTCTGGGCACACTCTGGGCTGGGCACGAACAGTCACACTGTGGGCACACCCTTGTCTGGGCATGGATAGTCACACTGCGGGCACATCCTGGGCTAAGCTGGGGACGGACATTCACACTGCAGGCACATCCTGGACTGGGCACGGATAGACACACTGGGGGCACACACTGGGCTGGTCTGGGCAGGGTAAGTCACACTCTGGGCACACCCTGGTCTGGGCATGGACAGTCAGACTGTGGGTACACCCTGGGCTTGGCATGGACACTCACACTGCAGGCACACCGTGTGCTGGGGATGGACAGGCACACTGCGGGCACACCTTGGGCTGGGCACGGAGAATCACACTCCCGGCAAACCTGGGCTGGGCATGGACAGTCACACTGCGGGCACACCCTGGGCTGGGTGGGCACGGACCGTCATGCTGCGGGCACACCCTGGGTTGGGCATTGAGAATCACATTCCTGGCACACCCTGGGTTGGGCATGGACAGTCACACTGTGGGCACACCCTAGGCAGCGCACGGACAGTCATACTGTGGGCACACCCTGGTCTGGGCTGGCCATGGAGGGCCACATTGCAGGCACAAACTGGGCTGGGCACGGACACACACTGCGGGCACACCCTGGGCTGGGCTACATGTGGACAATCACACTGCAGGTGCACGCTTGGCTGGGCAGTACAGTCACATTGCAGGCACACCCTGGGCTGGGAATGGACAGTTATACTGCGGGAACACCCTGGGCTTGGCATGTACAGTCACAGTGCAGGCACCCCCTGGGCTAGGCTGGGCAGTCACACTGCTGGCACACCCTGGGCTAGGCTGGGCACGGACAGTCACACTGCGAGCACTCTCTGGGCAGGGCATGGACAGTCACACTGTGGGCACATAGAATGCAGCAGTAGGCTATTCGGCCCCTCGAGCCTGCACCACCGTTCAATATGATCATGGCTGATCACACCCTCAGTACCTTTCCTGCTTTCTCTCCATACCCCTTGATCCCCTTAGCCATGAGGGCCATATCTAACTCCCTCTTGAATAAATCCAATGAACTGGCACACCCTGGGCTGGGCACGGGCAGTCTCAGTAGGGGCAAACCATGGGCTGGTCATGGACAGTCACACTGCGGGCACAACCTGGGCTGGGCACGGACAGTCACACTGCGGGCACACCCTGGGCTGGGTGGGCACGGACCGTCATGCTGCGGGCACACCCTGGGTTGGGCATTGCGAATCACATTCCTGGCACACCCTGGGTTGGGCATGGACAGTCACACTGTGGGCACACCCTAGGCAGCGCACGGACAGACATACTGCGGGCACACCCTGGTCTGGGCTGGCCATGGAGGGCCACATTGCGGGCACAAACTGGGCTGGGCACGGACACACACTGCGGGCACACCCTGGGCTGGGCTACATGTGGACAATCACACTGCAGGTGCACGCTTGGCTGGGCAGTACAGTCACATTGCAGGCACACCCTGGGCTGGGAATGGACAGTTATACTGCGGGAACACCCTGGGCTTGGCATGTACAGTCACAGTGCAGGCACCCCCTGGGCTTGGCTGGGCAGTCACACTGCTGGCACACCCTGGGCTAGGCTGGGCACGGACAGTCACACTGCGAGCACTCTCTGGGCAGGGCATGGACAGTCACACTGTGGGCACATAGAATGCAGCAGTAGGCTATTCGACCCCTCGAGCCTGCACCACCGTTCAATATGATCATGGCTGATCACACCCTCAGTACCTTTCCTGCTTTCTCTCCATACCCCTTGATCCCCTTAGCCATGAGGGCCAGATCTAACTCCCTCTTGAATAAATCCAATGAACTGGCACACCCTGGGCTGGGCACGGGCAGTCTCAGTAGGGGCAAACCATGGGCTGGTCATGGACAGTCACACTGCGGGCACAACCTGGGCTGGGCACGGACAGTCACACTGCGTGCACATCCTGGGCTGGGCATGGACAGTCACACTGCGTGAACATAATGGGCTATGCTCGGCACAGACAGTCACACTGTGGGCTCACCCTGGGCTGGGCTGGGCATGGACAGTCACACTGCTGGCACACCCTGGGCTGGTCACGGACAATCACAATGCGGGCACACCCTGGGCTGGGCACAGACAGTCACACTTTGGGCACGCCCTGGGCTGGGCACAGACTGTCACACTGCGGGCACACGCTGGGCTGGGCACAGAGAGTCACACTGTGTGCACATCCTGGGCTGGGCATGGACAGTCACACTGGGGGCATACCCTGGGCTTGGCACGGACAGTAACACTGTGGGCACAACCTGGGCTGAGCTTGGCATAGGCAGTCACACTGTGGGCACATCCTGCGCTGGGCACGGACTGTAACACTGTGGGCACATCCTGGGCTGGGCTGGGTATGGACAGTCACACTGTGGGCACACCCTGTGCTGGGCACGGACAGTCACACTGTGGGCACACCCTGGGCTGGGCATGAAAAGTCACACTATGGGCACAACCTAGGCTGGGCTTAGCACGGAAAGTCACACTGCGGGCACACCCTGGGCTGTGCTCGGCACAGACAGTCACACAGTGGGCACACCCTGGGCTGAGCATGGACAGTCACAATGCAGGCACACCCTGGGGTGGGCACAGGCAGTCACACTGCGTGCATTCCCTGGGTAGGGATGGGCACGGACTGTCACACTGTGGGCACGCCCTGGGCTGGGCACGGACTGTCACACTGTGGGGACAACCTGGGCTGGGCTGGGCACGGACAGTCACACTGCGGACACACTATGGGCTGGGTAAGGCACGGACAATCACACTGCTGACAACCCCTGGGCTGGGCTGGCCATGGATAGTCACACTGTGGGCACATCCTGGGCTGGACTTGGCATGGACAGCCACACTGTGGGCACACCCTTGGCTGGGCACGGACAGTAACACCGTGGGCACAACCTGGGCTGAGCTTGGCATGGGCAGTCACACTGTGGGCACACCCTGCGCTGGGCACGGACAGTAACACTATGGGCACATCCTGGGCTGGGCTGTGTATGGACAGTCACACTGCGGGCACACCCTGGGCTGGGCATGGGCAGTCACACTGCGGGCACTCCCTGGGCTTGGCATGGACAGCCACACTGCGGGCACATCCTGGGCTGGGCAAGGGCAGTCACACTGGGGGCACACACTGGGATCAGCTCGGCAGGGATAGTCATACTGCGGACAATCCCTGGGCTGGTCTGGGCACGGACTATCACACTGTGGGCACATCCTGGGCTGGACAGTCATATGGGGGCACGCCCTGAGCTGGGCATGAACAGTGAAAATGCGGCCACACCCTGCGCTGCACTGGGCACGGGCAGTCACATTGCGGGCACACCCTGGGCTGGGCACGTAGTCACACTGCGGGCACACCCGGATTGGGCACAGACATACAAACTGCAGGCACACCTTGGGTTGGGCACGGACTGTCACACTGCGGGCACACCCTGGTCTGGGCAGGGAATGGACAATCACACTGCGGGCACACCCTGGTCTGGGCAGGGAATGGACAATCACACTACGGGCACACCATGCGCTGGGAATGAAAAGTCACACTATGGGCACACCCTAGGCTGGGCTTGGCACGGAAAGTCACACTGCGGGCACACCCTGGTCTGGACTGGGCACGGACAGTCACACTGTGGGCACATCCTGGGCTGGGCACAGACAGTTACACTGCGGGCACACCCTGCACTGGGCACGGACAGTCACACTGTGGGCACTCCCTGGGCTGGGCATGGCCAGTCACACTGCGGTCACACCCTGGACTGGGCATGGGCAGTCACACTGCGGGCACGCCCTGGGCTGGGCTGGGCACGGACTATCTCACTGTGGGCACATCCTGGGTTGGACAGTCATATTGGGGGCACGCCCTGAGCTGGGTATGAACAGTGAAAATGCGGCCACACCCTGGGCTGCACTGGGCACGGACAGTCACATTGCAGGCACATCCTGTGCTGGGCACGTAGTCACACTGCGGGCACACCCGGATTGGGCACAGACATACAAACTGCGGGCACACCTTGGGTTGGGCACAGACTGTCACACTGCGGGCACACCCTGGGCTGGGCACGCACAGTCTCACTGCGGGCACACCCTGGTCTGGGCAGGGAATGGACAATCACACTGCGGGCACACCCTGGGCTGGGCATGAAAAGTCACATTATGGGCACACCCTAGGCTGGGCTTGGCATGGAAAGTCACACTGCGGGCACACCCTGGTCTGGGCTGGGCACGGACAGTCACACTGCGGGCACATCCTGGGCTGGGCACAAACAGTCACACTGCGGGCACACCCTGGACTGGGCACGGACAGTCACACTGCGTACACTCCATGGGCTGGGCATGGGCAGTCGCACTGCGGGCACACCCTGGGCTGGGCACGGAGAGTCACACTGTGGGCACACCATGGGCTGGGATGGCCATGGACAGTCACACTGTGGGCACACCCTGGGCAGGGCAAGGACAGTCACACTGCAGGCACTCTCTGGGCTGGGCTGGGCTGGGCATGGACTGTCACACTGTGGGCACAGCCTGGGCTGGGCACAGGCCGTCACATTGGGGGCACACCTTGTGCTGGGCATGGGCAGTTACACCATGGGCACATCCTGGGCTGGACATGGACAGTCACACTGCGGGCACTCCCTGGCTGGGCATGAGCAGTCACACTGCGGTCACACCCTGGACTGGGCATGGGCAGTCACACTGGGGTCACATCCTGGGCTGCGCATGGACAGTCACACCGCGGGCACACCCTGGACAGGGCATGGACAGTCAAACAGCGGGCACACCCTGGACTGGGCATGGACAGTCAAACAGCGGGCACACCGTGGGCTGGGCAGGGGCAGTCACACTGCGGGCACACCCTGGTCTGGGCACAGACTGTCACACCGCGGGCACACCCTGTGCTGGGCATGGGCAGTAACACAGCGGGCACACCCTGGGCTGGGCATGGACAGTAACAGCGCGGGCACACCCTGGGCTGGATACATGAGAGCCACACAACGGGCACACCCAGGGCTGGGCACAGACAGTCACACTGCGTGCACTCCATGGGCTGGGCATGGACAGTCACACTGCGGGCACACCCTGAGCTGGGCACGGAGAGTCACACTGTGGGCACACCATGGGCTGGGCACGGGCAGTCACACTTTGGGCACACCCTGGGCTGGGCAAGGACAGTCACACTGCGGGCACAACCTGGGCTGGGCATGGACAGTCACACTGCAGGCACATCCTGGGCTGTACTCGGCACAAACAGTCACACCATGGGCACACCCTGGGCTGGACATGGACAGTCGCACTTTGGGCACACCCTGGGCTGGGCAAGGACAGTCACACTGCGGGCACTCCCTGGGCTAGGCTGGGTGTGGACAATCACACTGCGGGCGCACCCTTGGCTGGGCACGTACAGTCACATTGCAGGCACACCCTGGGCTGGGCATGGACAGTCACACTGCTGGCACACCCTGGGCTAGGCTGGGCACGGACAGTCGCACTGCGAGCACACCCTGGGCTGGGCTGGGAACGGACAGTCACACTGCGACCACTCTCTGGGCAGGGCATGGACAGTCACACTGTGGGCACATAGAATGCAGCAGTAGGCCATTCGGCCCCTCGAGCCTGCACCACCGTTCAATATGATCATTGCTGATCACAATCTCAGTACGCCTTTCCTGCTTTCTCTACATACCCCTTGATCCCCTTAGCCATGAGGGGCATATCTAACTCCCTCTTGAATAAATCCAATGAACTGGCACACCCTGGGCTGGGCACAGACAGTCTCACTGGTGGCAAATCATGGGCTGGGCATGGACAGTCACACTGCGGGCACAACCTGGGCTGGGCATGGACAGTCACACTGCAGGCACATCCTGGGCTGTACTCGGCACAAACAGTCACACCATGGGCACACCCTGGGCTGGACATGGACAGTCGCACTGCGGGGACACCCTGGGCTGGGCTGGGTGTGGACAATCACACTGCGGGCGCACCCTTGGCTGGGCACGTACAGTCACATTGCAGGGACACCCTGGGCTGGGAATGGACAGTGATACTGCAGGCACCCCCTGGGCTGGGACTGGGCATGGACAGTCACACTGCGGGCACACCCTGGGCTAGGCTGGGCACGGACAGTCGTACTGCGTGCACACCCTGGGCTGGGCATCGGCAGTCACACTGCTGGCACACCCTGGGCTAGGCTGGGCACGGGCAGTCGCACTGCGAGCACACCCTGGGCTGGGCTGGGAACGGACAGTCACACTGCGAGCACTCTCTGGGCAGGGCATGGACAGTCACACTGTGGGCACATAGAATGCAGCAGTAGGCCATTCGGCCCCTCGAGCCTGCACCACCGTTCAATATGATCATGGCTGATCACACCCTCAGTACGCCTTTCCTGCTTTCTCTCCATACCCCTTGATCCCCTTAGCCATGAGGGCCATATCTAACTCCCTTTTGAATAAATCCAATGAACTGGCACACCCTGGGCTGGGCACGGACAGTCTCACTGGGGGCAAACCATGGGCTGTTCATGGACAGTCACAATGCGGGCACAACCTGGGCTGGGCACGGACAGTCACACTGCGGGCACATCCTGGGCTGGGCATGGACAGTCACACTGCGTGAACATAATGGGCTGCGCTCGGCACAGACAGTCACACTGTGGGCTCACCCTGGGCTGCGCTGGGCATGGACAGTCACACTGCGGGAACACCCTGGGCTGGGCACGGACAGTCACAATGCAGGCACACCCTAGGATGGGCACAGACAGTCACACTGTGTGCATTCCCTGGGTAGGGATGGGCACGGACTGTCACACGGTGGGCACGCCCTGGGCTGGGCACGGACTGTCACACTGTGGGGACAACCTGGGCTGGGCTGGGCACGGACAGTCACACTGCGGGCACACTATGGGCTGGGTAGGGCACGGACAATCACACTGCTGACAACCCCTGGGCTGGGCTGGCCACGGATAGTCACACTGTGGGCACATCCTGGGCTGGACTTGGCATGGACAGCCACACTTTGGGCACACCCTGGGCTGGGCACAGACAGTAACACCGTGGGCACAACCTGGGCTGAGCTCGGCATGGGCAGTCACACTGTGGGCACACCCTGCGCTGGGCACGGACAGTAACACTATGGGCACATCCTGGGCTGGGCTGTGTATGGACAGTCACACTGCGGGCACACCCTGGGCTGGGCATGGACAGTCACACTGCGGGCACTCCCTGGGCTGGGCATGGACAGCCACACTGCGGGCACATCCTCGGCTGGGCAAGGGCAGTCACACTGGGGGCACACACTGTGATAAGCTCGGCAGGGATAGTCACACTGCAGGCAATCCCTGGGCTGGGCTGGGCACGGACTATCACACTGTGGGCACATCCTGGGCTAGACAGTCATATTGGGGGCACGCCCTGAGCTGGGCATGATCAGTGAAAATGAGGCCACACCCTGGGCTGCACTGGGCACGGACAGTCACATTGCGGGCACACCCTGGGCTGGGCACGTAGTCACACTGCGGGCACACCCGGATTGGGCACAGACATACAAACTGCAGGCACACCTTGGGTTGGGCACGGACAGTCACACTGCGGGCACACCCTGGGCTGGGCACGCACAGTCTCACTGTGGGCACACCCTGGTCTGGGCAGGAAATGGACAATCACACTGCGGGCACACCATAGGCTGGGCTGGGCATGAAAAGTCACACTATGGGCACACCCTAGGCCGGGCTTGGCACGGAAAGTCACACTGTGGGCACACCCTGTTCTGGGCTGGGCACGGACAGTCACACTGTGGGCACATCCTGGGCTGGGCACAGACAGTCACACTGCGGGCACACCCTGGACTGGGCACGGACAGTCACACTGTGGGCACTCCCTGGGCTGGGCATGGGCAGTCACACTGCGGGCACTCCCTGGGTTTGGCTGGGCACGCATAGTCACACTGGGGGCACACACTGGGCTTGGCTTGGCACGGACAGTCACACTGCAGGCACAACCTAGGCTGGGCACGGACAGTCACACTGGAGTCACATCCTGGGCTGGGCAGGGACAGTCACACTGCGGGCAAACCCTGGGCTCGGCACGGACAGTCACACCGCGGGCACAACCTGGACTGAGCATGGACAGTCAAACAGCGGGCACACCATGGGATGGGGAGGGGCAGTCACACTGCGGGCACACCCTGGGCTTGCCACAGACTGTCACACCGCGGGCATACCCTGGGCTGGGCATGGACAGTCACACAGCGGGCACACCCTGGGCTGGGCATGGACAGTAACACCGCGGGCACACCCTGGGCTGGATACAGAGAGTCACACAGCGGGCACACCCTGGGGTGGGCACAGACAGTCGCACTGCGTGCACTCCATGGGCTGGGCATGGGCAGTCGCACTGCGGGCACACCCTGGGCTGGGCACGGAGAGTCACACTGTGGGCACACCATGGGCTTGGCTGGACATGGACAGTCACACTGTGGGCACACCCTGGGCTGGGCAAGGACAGTCACACTGCAGGCACTCCCTGGGCTGGGCATGGACTGTCACACTGTGGGCACAGCCTGGGCTGGGCACGGGCCGTCACATTGGGGGCACACGTTGTGCTGGGCATGGGCAGTTACACCATGGGCACATCCTGGGCTGGACATGGACAGTCACACTGCAGGCACTCCCTGGCTGGGCATGGACAGTCACACTGCGGTCACACCCTGGGCTGGGCATGGGCAGTCACACTGCGGGCACTCCCTGTGTTTGGCTGGGCACACACACTCACACTGGGGGCATACCCTGGGCTGGGCTGGGCATGGTCAGTCACACCGCAGGCACAACCTAGGGTGGGCATGGGCAGTCACACTGGGGTCACAGCCTGGGCTGGGCATGGACAGTCACACCGCGGGCACACCCTGGACTGGGCATGGACAGTCACACCGCGGGCACACCCTGGACTGGGCATGGACAGTAACACAGCGGGCACACCCTGGGCTGGGCATGGACAGTAACACAGCGGGCACACCCTGGGCTGGGCATGGACAGTAACAGCGCGGGCACACCCTGGGCTGGATACATGAGAGTCACACAGCGGGCTCACCCAGGGGTGGACACAGACAGTCACACTGCGTGCACTCCATGGGCTGGGCATGGGCAGTCACACTGCCGGCACGCCCTGGGCTGGGCACGGACAGTCACACTGTGGGCACACCATGAGCTGGGCTGGGCACGGGCAGTCACACTGTGGGCACAGCCTGCCTGGGCACGGACCGTCATATTGGTGGCACACCTTGTGCTGGGCATGGACAGTTGCACCATGGGCATATCCTGGGCTGGACATGGACAGTCGCATTGCGGGCACACCCTGGTCTGGGCTGGGCACGGGCAGTCACACTGCGGGCACATCCTGGGCTGGGCACAAACAGTCACACTGAGGGCACACCCTGGACTGGGCACGGACAGTCACACTGCGTACACTCCATGGGCTGGGCATGGGCAGTCGCACTGCGGGCACACCCTGGGCTGGGCACGGAGAGTCACACTGTGGGCACACCATGGGCTGGGATGGGCATAGACAGTCACACTGTGGGCACACCATGGGCAGGGCAAGGACAGTCACACTGCAGGCACTCTCTGGGCTGGGCTGGGCATGGACTGTCACACTGTGGGCACAGCCTGGGCTGGGCACGGGCCGTCACATTGGGGGCACACCTTGTGCTGGGCATGGGCAGTTACACCATGGGCACATCCTGGGCTGGACATGGACAGTCACACTGCGGGCACTCCCTGGCTGGGCATGGGCAGTCACACTGTGGGGACAACCTGGGCTGGGCTTGGCACGGACAGTCACACTGCGGGCACACTATGGGCTGGGTAGGGCACGGACAATCACACTGCTGACAACCCCTGGGCTGGGCTGGCCACGGATAGTCACACTGTGGGCACATCCTGGGATGGACTTGGCATGGACAGCCACACTGTGGGCACACCCTGGGCTGGGCACGGAGAGTAACACCGTGGGCACAAACTGGGCTGAGCTCGGCATGGGCAGTCACACTGTGGGCACACCCTGTGCTGGGCACGGACAGTAACACTATGGGCACATCCTGGGCTGGGCTGTGTATGGACAGTCACACTGCGGGCACACCCTGGGCTGGGCATGGACAGTCACACTGCGGGCACTCCCTGGGCTGGGCATGGACAGCCACACTGCGGGCACATCCTGGGCTGGGCAAGGGCAGTCACACTGGGGGCACACACTGGGATAAGCTCGGCAGGGATAGTCACACTGCAGGCAATCCCTGGGCTGGGCACGGACTATCACACTGTGGGCACATCCTGGGCTAGACAGTCATATTGGGGGCACGCCCTGAGCTGGGCATGATCAGTGAAAATGAGGCCACACCCTGGGCTACACTGGGCACGGACAGTCACATTGCGGGCACACCCTGGGCTGGGCACGTAGTCACACTGCGGGCACACCCGGATTGGGCACAGACATACAAACTGCAGGCACACCTTGGGTTGGGCACGGACAGTCACACTGCGGGCACACCCTGGGCTGGGCACGCACAGTCTCACTGTGGGCACACCCTGGTCTGGGCAGGAAATGGACAATCACACTGCGGGCACACCATAGGCTGGGCTGGGCATGAAAAGTCACACTATGGGCACACCCTAGGCCGGGCTTGGCACAGAAAGTCACACTGTGGGCACACCCTGTTCTGGGCAGGGTACGGACAGTCACACTGTGGGCACATCCTGGGCTGGGCACAGACAGTCACACTGCGGGCACACCCTGGACTGGGCACGGACAGTCACACTGTTGGCACTCCCTGGGCTGGGCATGGGCAGTCACACTGCGGGCACTCCCTGGGTTTGGCTGGGCACGCATAGTCACACTGGGGGCACACCCTGGGCTTGGCTTGGCACGGACAGTCACACTGCAGGCACAACCTAGGCTGGGCACAGACAGTCACACTGGAGTCACATCCTGGGCTGGGCAGGGACAGTCACACTGCGGGCAAACCCTGGGCTCGGCACGGACAGTCACACCGCGGGCACAACCTGGACTGAGCATGGACAGTCAAACAGCGGGCACACCATGGGACGGGGAGGGGCAGTCACACTGCGGGCACACCCTGGGCTTGCCACAGACTGTCACACCGCGGGCATACCCTGGGCTGGGCATGGGCAGTCACACAGCGGGCACACCCTGGGCTGGGCATGGACAGTAACACCGCGGGCACACCCTGGGCTGGATACGGAGAGTCACACAGCGGGCACACCCTGGGGTGGGCACAGACAGTCGCACTGCGTGCACTCCATGGGCTGGGCATGGGCAGTCGCACTGCGGGCACACCCTGGGCTGGGCACGGAGAGTCACACTGTGGGCACACCATGGGCTTGGCTGGACATGGACAGTCACACTGTGGGCACACCCTGGGCTGGGCAAGGACAGTCACACTGCAGGCACTCCCTGGGCTGGGCTGGACATGGACTGTCACACTGTGGGCACAGCCTGGGCTGGGCACGGGCCGTCACATTGGGGGCACACGTTGTGCTGGGCATGGGCAGTTACACCATGGGCACATCCTGGGCTGGACATGGACAGTCACACTGCAGGCACTCCCTGGCTGGGCATGGACAGTCACACTGCGGTCACACCCTGGGCTGGGCATGGGCAGTCACACTGCGGGCACTCCCTGTGTTTGGCTGGGCACGCACACTCACACTGGGGGCATACCCTGGGCTGGGCTGGGCATGGTCAGTCACACTGCAGGCACAACCTAGGGTGGGCATGGACAGTCACACTGGGGTCACAGCCTGGGCTGGGTAGGGGCAGTCACACTGCGTGTAAACTCTGGGCTGGGCATGGACAGTCACACCGCGGGCACACCCTGGACTGGGCATGGGCAGTCAAACAGCGGGCACACCATGGGCTGGGCAGGGGCAGTCACACTGCGGGCACGCCCTGGGCTGGGCACAGACTGTCACACCGCGGGCACACCCTGGGCTGGGCATGGACAGTAACACAGCGGGCACACCCTGGGCTGGGCATGGACAGTAACACAGCGGGCACACCCTGGGCTGGGCATGGACAGTAACAGCGCGGGCACACCCTGGGCTGGATACATGAGAGTCACACAGCGGGCTCACCCAGGGGTGGACACAGACAGTCACACTGCGTGCACTCCATGGGCTGGGCATGGGCAGTCACACTGCCGGCACGCCCTGGGCTGGGCACGGACAGTCACACTGTGGGCACACCATGAGCTGGGCTGGGCACGGGCAGTCACACTGTGGGCACAGCCTGCCTGGGCACGGACCGTCATATTGGTGGCACACCTTGTGCTGGGCATGGACAGTTGCACCATGGGCATATCCTGGGCTGGACATGGACAGTCGCATTGCGGGCACACCCTGGTCTGGGCTGGGCACGGGCAGTCACACTGCGGGCACATCCTGGGCTGGGCACAAACAGTCACACTGAGGGCACACCCTGGACTGGGCACGAACAGTCACACTGCGTACACTCCATGGGCTGGGCATGGGCAGTCGCACTGCGGGCACACCCTGGGCTGGGCACGGAGAGTCACACTGTGGGCACACCATGGGCTGGGATGGGCATAGACAGTCACACTGTGGGCACACCATGGGCAGGGCAAGGACAGTCACACTGCAGGCACTCTCTGGGCTGGGCTGGGCATGGACTGTCACACTGTGGGCACAGCCTGGGCTGGGCACGGGCCGTCACATTGGGGGCACACCTTGTGCTGGGCATGGGCAGTTACACCATGGGCACATCCTGGGCTGGACATGGACAGTCACACTGCGGGCACTCCCTGGCTGGGCATGGGCAGTCACACTGTGGGGACAACCTGGGCTGGGCTTGGCACGGACAGTCACACTGCGGGCACACTATGGGCTGGGTAGGGCACGGACAATCACACTGCTGACAACCCCTGGGCTGGGCTGGCCACGGATAGTCACACTGTGGGCACATCCTGGGATGGACTTGGCATGGACAGCCACACTGTGGGCACACCCTGGGCTGGGCACGGAGAGTAACACCGTGGGCACAAACTGGGCTGAGCTCGGCATGGGCAGTCACACTGTGGGCACACCCTGTGCTGGGCACGGACAGTAACACTATGGGCACATCCTGGGCTGGGCTGTGTATGGACAGTCACACTGCGGGCACACCCTGGGCTGGGCATGGACAGTCACACTGCGGGCACTCCCTGGGCTGGGCATGGACAGCCACACTGCGGGCACATCCTGGGCTGGGCAAGGGCAGTCACACTGGGGGCACACACTGGGATAAGCTCGGCAGGGATAGTCACACTGCAGGCAATCCCTGGGCTGGGCACGGACTATCACACTGTGGGCACATCCTGGGCTAGACAGTCATATTGGGGGCACGCCCTGAGCTGGGCATGATCAGTGAAAATGAGGCCACACCCTGGGCTGCACTGGGCACGGACAGTCACATTGCGGGTACACCCTGGGCTGGGCACGTAGTCACACTGCGGGCACACCCGGATTGGGCACAGACATACAAACTGCAGGCACACCTTGGGTTGGGCACGGACAGTCACACTGCGGGCACACCCTGGGCTGGGCACGCACAGTCTCACTGTGGGCACACCCTGGTCTGGGCAGGAAATGGACAATCACACTGCGGGCACACCATAGGCTGGGCTGGGCATGAAAAGTCACACTATGGGCACACCCTAGGCCGGGCTTGGCACAGAAAGTCACACTGTGGGCACACCCTGTTCTGGGCTGGGTACGGACAGTCACACTGTGGGCACATCCTGGGCTGGACACAGACAGTCACACTGCGGGCACACCCTGGACTGGGCACGGACAGTCACACTGTGGGCACTCCCTGGGCTGGGCATGGGCAGTCACACTGCGGGCACTCCCTGGGTTTGGCTGGGCACGCATAGTCACACTGGGGGCACACCCTGGGCTTGGCTTGGCACGGACAGTCACACTGCAGGCACAACCTAGGCTGGGCACGGGCAGTCACACTGGAGTCACATCCTGGGCTGGGCAGGGGCAGTCACACTGCGGGCAAACCCTGGGCTGGGCACGGACAGTCACACCGCGGGCACAACATGGACTGAGCATGGACAGTCAAACAGCGGGCACACCATGGGATGGGGAGGGGCAGTCACACTGCGGGCACACCCTGGGCTTGCCACAGACTGTCACACCGTGGGCATACCCTGGGCTGGGCATGGACAGTCACACAGCGGGCACACCCTGGGCTGGGCATGGACAGTAAGACCGCGGGCACATCCTGGGCTGGATACGGAGAGTCACACAGCGGGCACACCCTGGGGTGGGCACAGACAGTCGCACTGCGTGCACTCCATGGGCTGGACATGGGCAGTCGCACTGCGTGCACACCCTGGGCTGGGATCGGAGAGTCACACTGTGGGCACACCATGGGCTGGGCTGGGCATGGACAGTCACACTGTGGGCACACCATGGGCTGGGCAAGGACAGTCACACTGCAGGCACTCCCTGGGCTGGGCTGGGCATGGACTGTCACACTGTGGGCACAGCCTGGGCTGGGCACGGGCCGTCACATTGGGGGCACACCTTGTGCTGGGCATGGGCAGTTATACCATGGGCACATCCTGGGCTGGACATGGACAGTCACACTGCAGGCACTCCCTGGCTGGGCATGGACAGTCACACTGCGGTCACACCCTGGGCTGGGCATGGGCAGTCACACTGCGGGCACTCCCTGTGTTTGGCTGGGCACGCACACTCACACTGGGGGCATACCCTGGGCTGGGCTGGGCATGGTCAGTCACACTGCAGGCACAACCTAGGGTGGGCATGGACAGTCACACTGGGGCCACAGCCTGGGCTGGGCACGGGCAGTCACACTGCGTGTAAACTCTGGGCTGGGCATGGACAGTCACACCGCGGGCACACCCTGGACTGGGCATGGGCAGTCAAACAGCGGGCACACCATGGGCTGGGCAGGGGCAGTCACACTGCGGGCACGCCCTGGGCTGGGCACAGACTGTCACACCGCGGGCACACCCTGGGCTGGGCATGGACAGTAACACAGCGGGCACACCCTGGGCTGGGCATGGACAGTAACACAGCGGGCACACCCTGGGCTGGGCATGGACAGTAACAGCGCGGGCACACCCTGGGCTGGATACATGAGAGTCACACAGCGGGCTCACCCACTGGTGGACACAGACAGTCACACTGCGTGCAATCCATGGGCTCGGCATGGGCAGTCACACTGCGGGCACGCCCTGGGCTGGGCACGGACAGTCACACTGTGGGCACACCATGAGCTGGGCTGGGCACGGGCAGTCACACTGTGGGCACAGCCTGCCTGGGCACGGACCGTCATATTGGTGGCACACCTTGTGCTGGGCATGGACAGTTACACCATGGGCACATCCTGGGCTGGACATGGACAGTCGCATTGCGGGCACACCCTGGTCTGGGCTGGGCACGGACAGTCACACTGCGGGCACATCCTGGGCTGGGCACAAACAGTCACACTGAGGTCACACCCTGGACTGGGCACGGACAGTCACACTGCGTACACTCCATGGGCTGGGCATGGGCAGTCGTACTGCGGGCACACCCTGGGCTGGGCACGGAGAGTCACACTGTGGGCACACCATGGGCTGGGATGGGCATAGACAGTCACACTGTGGGCACACCCTGGGCAGGGCAAGGACAGTCACACTGCAGGCACTCTCTGGGCTGGGCTGGGCATGGATTGTCACACTGTGGGCACAGCCTGGGCTGGGCACGGGCCGTCACATTGGGGGCACACCTTGTGCTGGGCATGGGCAGTTACACCATGGGCACATCCTGGGCTGGACATGGACAGTCACACTGCGGGCACTCCCTGGCTGGGCATGGGCAGTCACACTGCGGTCACACCCTGGGCTGGGCATGGGCAGTCACACTGGGGTCACATCCTGGGCTGGGCAGGGGCAGTCACACTGCGGGTAAACTCTGGGCTGGGCATGGACAGTCACACCGCGGGCACACCCTGGACTGGGCATGGACAGTCAAACAGCGGGCACACCCTGGGCTGGGCAGGGGCAGTCACACTGCGGGCACACCCTGGTCTGGGCACAGACTGTCACACCGCGGGCACACCCTGGGCTGGGCATGAACAGTAACACAGCGGGCACACCCTGGGCTGGGCATGGGCAGTAACACAGCGGGAACACCCTGGGCTGGGCATGGACAGTAACAGCGCGGGCACACCCTAGGCTGGATACATGAGAGCCACACAGCGGGCACACCCAGGGCTGGGCACAGACAGTCACACTGCGTGCACTCCATGGGCTGGGAATGGACAGTCACACTGCGGGCACACCCTGGGCTGGACACGGAGAGTCACACTGTGGGCACACCATGGGCTGGGCATGGGTAGTCACACTGTGGGCACACCCTGGGCTGGGCAAGGACAGTCACACTGCGGGCACTCCCTGGGCTGGGCTGGGCATGGACTGTCACACTGTGGGCACAGCCTGGGCTGGGCACAGACCGTCATATTGGTGGCACACTTTGTGCTGGGCATGGACAGTTACACCATGGGCACATCCTGGGCTGGACATGGACAGTCGCACTGCGGGCACACCCTGGGCTGGGCTGGGTGTGGACAATCACACTGCGGGCGCACCCTTGGCTGGGCACGTACAGTCACATTGCAGGCACACCCTGGGCTGGGCTGGGAACGGACAGTCACACTGCGAGCACTCTCTGGGCAGGGCATGGACAGTCGCACTGTGGGCACATAGAATGCAGCAGTAGGCCATTCAGCCCCTCGAGCCTGCACCACCGTTCAATATGATCGTTGCTGATCACAATCTCAGTACGCCTTTCCTGCTTTCTCTACATACCCCTTGATCCCCTTAGCCATGAGGGCCATATCTAACTCCCTCTTGAATAAATCCAATGAACTGGCACACCCTTGGCTGGGCACAGACAGTTTCACTGGTGGCAAATCATGGGCTGGGCATGGACAGTCACACTGCGGGCACAACCTGGGCTGGGCATGGACAGTCACACTGCAGGCACATCCTGGGCTGTACTCGGCACAAACAGTCACACCATGGGCACACCCTGGGCTGGACATGGACAGTCGCACTGCGGGGACACCCTGGGCTGGGCTGGGTGTGGACAATCACACTGCGGGCGCATCCTTGGCTGGGCACGTACAGTCACATTGCAGGGACACCCTGGGCTGGTAATGGACAGTGATACTGCAGGCACCCCCTGGGCTGGGACTAGGCATGGACAGTCACACTGCGGGCACACCCTGGGCTAGGCTGGGCACGGACAGTCGCACTGCGTGCACACCCTGGGCTGGGCATCGGCAGTCACACTGCTGGCACACCCTGGGCTAGGCTGGGCACAGACAGTCGCACTGCGAGCACACCCTGGGCTGGGCTGGGAACGGACAGTCACACTGCGAGCACTCTCTGGGCAGGGCATGGACAGTCACACTGTGTGCACATACAATGCAGCAGTAGGCCATTCGGCCCCTCGAGCCTGCACCACCGTTCAATATGATCATGGCTGATCACACCCTCAGTACGCCTTTCCTGCTTTCTCTCCATACCCCTTGTTCCCCTTAGCCATGAGGGCCATATCTAACTCCCTTTTGAATAAATCCAATGAACTGGAACACCCTGGGCTGGGCACGGACAATCTCACTGGGGGCAAACCATGGGCTGGTCATGGACAGTCACAATGCGGGCACATCCTGGGCTGGGCATGGACAGTCACACTGCGTGAACATAATGGGCTGTGCTCGGCACAGACAGTCACACTGTGGGCTCACCCTGGGCTGGGCTGGGCATGGACAGTCACACTGCGGGAACACCCTCGGCTGGGCACGGACAGTCACACTGCGTGAACATAATGGGCTGTGCTCAGCACAGACAGTCACACTGTGGGCTCACCCTGGGCTGGGCATGGGCAGTCACACTGCGGGCACTCCCTGTGTTTGGCTGGGCACGCACACTCACACTGGGGGCATACCCTGGGCTGGGCTGGGCATGCTTAGTCACACTGCAGGCACAACCTCGGGTGGGCATGGACAGTCACACTGGGGTCACAGCCTGGGCTGGGCAGGGGCAGTCACACTGCATGTAAAATCTGGGCTGGACATGGACAGTCACACCGCGGGCACACCCTGGACTGGGCATGGGCAGTCAAACAGCGGGCACACCATGGGCTGGGCAGGGGCAGTCACACTGCAGGCACACCCTGGGCTGGGCACAGACTGTCACACCGCGGGCACACCCTGGGCTGGGCACAGACTGTCACACCGCGGGCACACCCTGGGCTGCGCATGGACAGTAACACAGCGGGCACATCCTGGGCTGGGCATGGACAGTAACACAGCGGGCACACCCTGGACTGCGCATGGGCAGTCAAACAGCGGGCACACCGTGGGCTGGGCAGGGGCAGTCACACTGCGGGCACACCCTGGGATGGGCACAGACTGTCACACCGAGGGCACACCCTGTGCTGGGCACAGACTGTCACACCGAGGGCACACCCTGTGCTGGGCATAGACAGTCACACTGTGTGAACATAATGGGCTGTGCTCGGCACGGACAGTCACACTGTGGGCTCACCCTGGCCTGGGCACGGACCGTCATATTGGTGTCACACCTTGTGCTGGGCATGGACAGTTACACCATGGGCACATCCTGGGCTGGACATGGACAGTCGCATTGCGGGCACACCCTGGTCTGGGCTGGGTACGGACAGTCACACTGCGGACACATCCTGGGCTGGGCACAAACAGTCACACTGCGGGCACACTCTGGACTGGGCACGGACAGTCACACTGCGTACACTCCATGGGCTGGGCATGGGCAGTCGCACTGCGGGCACACCCTGGGCTGGGCACGGAGAGTCACACTGTGGGCACACCATGGGCTGGGATGGGCATGGGCAGTCACACTGTGGGCACACCCTGGGCAGGGCAAGGACAGTCACACTGCAGGCACTCTCTGGGCTGGGCTGGGCATGGACTGTCACACTGTGGGCACAGCCTGGGCTGGGCACGGGCCGTCACATTGGGGGCACACCTTGTGCTGGGCATGGGCAGTTACACCATGGGCACATCCTGGGCTGGACATGGGCAGTCACACTGCGGTCACACCCTGGGCTGGGCACAAACAGTCACACTGGGGTCACATCCTGGGCTGGGCAGGGGCAGTCACACTGCGGGTAAACTCTGGGCTGGGCATGGGCAGTCACACTGCGGTCACACCCTGGGCTGGGCATGGGCAGTCACACTGGGGTCACACCCTGGGCTGGGCACAGACTGTCACACCGAGGGCACACCCTGGGCTGGGCATGGACAGTCACACTGTGTGAACATAATGGGCTGTGCTCGGCACGGACAGTCACACTGTGGGCTCACCCTGGCCTGGGCACGGCCCGTCATATTGGTGGCACACCTTGTGCTGGGCATGGACAGTTACACCATGGGCTCATCCTGGGCTGGACATGGACAGTCGCATTGCGGGCACACCCTGGTCTGGGCTGGGCACGGACAGTCACACTGCGGGCACATCCTGGGCTTGGCACAAACAGTCACACTGCGGGCACACCCTGGACTGGGCACGGACAGTCACACTGCGTACACTCCATGGGCTGGGCATGGGCAGTCGCACTGCGGGCACACCCTGGGCTGGGCACGGAGAGTCACACTGTGGGCACACCATGGACTGGGATGGGCATGGGCAGTCACACTGTGGGCACACCCTGGGCAGGGCAAGGACAGTCACACTGCAGGCACTCTCTGGGCTGGGCTGGGCATGGACTGTCACACTGTGGGCACAGCCTGGGCTGGGCACGGGCCGTCACATTGGGGGCACACCTTGTGCTGGGCATGGGCAGTTACACCATGGGCACATCCTGGGCTGGACATGGACAGTCACACTGCGGGCACTCCCTGGGCTGGGCTGGGCATGGACTGTCACACTGTGGGCACAGCCTGGGCTGGGCACGGACCGTCATATTGGTGCCACACTTTGTGCTGGGCATGGACAGTTACACCATGGGCACATCCTGGGCTGGACATGGACAGTCGCACTGCGGGCACACCCTGGGCTGGGCTGGGTGTGGACAATCACACTGCGGGCGCACCCTTGGCTGGGCACGTACAGTCACATTGCAGGCACACCCTGGGCTGGGCATGGGCAGTCACACTGCTGGCACACCCTGGGCTAGGCTGGGCACGGACAGTCGCACTGCGAGCACACCCTGGGCTGGGCTGGGAACGGACAGTCACACTGCGAGCACTCTCTGGGCAGGGCATGGACAGTCACACTGTGGGCACATAGAATGCAGCAGTAGGCCATTTGGCCCCTCGAGCCTGCACCACCGTTCAATATGATCATTGCTGATCACAATCTCAGTGCCCCTTTCCTGCTTTCTCTACATACCCCTTGATCCCCTTAGCCATGAAGGCCATATCTAACTCCCTCTTGAATAAATCCAATGAACTGGCACACCCTTGGCTGGGCACAGACAGTCTCACTGGTGGCAAATCATGGGCTGGGCATGGACAGTCACACTGCGGGCACAACCTGGGCTGGGCATGGACAGTCACACTGCAGGCACATCCTGGGCTGTACTCGGCACAAACAGTCACACCATGGGCACACCCTAGGCTGGGCACGGACAGTCGCACTGCGAGCACACCCTGGGCTGGGCTGGGAACGGACAGTCACACTGCGAGCACTCTCTGGGCAGGGCATGGACAGTCACACTGTGGGCACAACCTGGGCTGGGCACGGACAGTCACACTGCGGGCACATCCTGGGCTGGGCATGGACAGTCACACTGCGGGCTCACCCTGGGCTGGGCTGGGCATGGACAGTCACACTGCGGGAACAACCTGGGCTGGGCACGGACAGTCACAATGCAGGCACACCCTAGGGTGGGCACAGGCAGTCACACTGTGTGCATTCCCTGGGTAGGGATGGGCACGGACTGTCACACTGTGGGCACACCCTGGGCTGGGCACGGACTGTCGCCCTGCGAGCACACCCTGGGCTGGGCTGGGAACGGACAGTCACACTGCGGGCACACTATGGGCTGGGTAGGGCACGGACAATCACACTGCTGACAACCCTTGGGCTGGGCTGGCCACGGATAGTCACACTGTGGGCACATCCTGGGCTGGACTTGGCATGGACAGCCACACTGTGGGCACACCCTGGGCTGGGCACAGACAGTAACACCGTGGGCACAACCTGGGCTGAGCTCGGCATGGGCAGTCACACTGTGGGCACACCCTGCGCTGGGCACGGACAGTAACACTATGGGCACATCCTGGGCTGGGCTGTGTATGGACAGTCACACTGTGGGCACAACCTGAGCTGGGCATGGACAGTCACATTGCGGGCACTCCCTGGGCTGGGCATGGACAGCCACACTGTGGGCACATCCTGGGCTGGGCAAGGGCAGTCACACTGGGGGCACACACTGGGATAAGCTCGGCAGGGATAGTCACACTGCGGGCAATCCCTGGGCTGGGCTGGGCACGGACTATCACACTGTGGGCACATCCTGGGCTAGACAGTCATATTGGGGGCACGCCCTGAGCTGGGCATGAACAGTGAAAATGAGGCCACACCCTGGGCTGCACTGGGCACGGACAGGCACACTGCGGGCACACCCTGGGCTGGGCACGCACAGTCTCACTGTGTGCACACCCTGGTCTGGGCAGGAAATGGACAATCACACTGCGGGCACACCCTGGTCTGGGCAGGAAATGGACAATCACACTGCGGGCACACCATAGGCTGGGCTGGGCACACCCTAGGCCGGGCTTGGCACGGAAAGTCACACTGTGGGCACACCCTGTTCTGGGCTGGGCACGGACAGTCACACTGTGGGCACATCCTGGGCTGGGCACAGACAGTCACACTGCGGGCACACCCTGGACTGGGCACAGACAGTCACACTGTGGACACTCCCTGGGCTGGGCATGGGCAGTCACACTGCGGGCACTCCCTGGGTTTGGCTGGGCACGCACAGTCACACTGGGGGCACACCCTGTACTTGGCTGGGCATGGACAGTCACACTGCAGGCACAACCTAGGCTGGGCACGGACAGTCACACTGGAGTCACATCCTGGGCTGGGCAGGGGCAGTCACACTGCAGGCAAACCCTGGGCTGGGCACGGACAGTCACACCGCGGGCACAACCTGGACTGAGCATGGACAGTCAAACAGCGGGCACACCATGGGATGGGGAGGGGCAGTCACACTGCGGACACACCCTGGGCTTGCCCCAGACTGTCACACCGCGGGCATACCCTGGGCTGGGCATGGACAGTCACACAGCGGGCACACCCTGGGCTGGGCATGGACAGTAACACCGCGGGCACACCCTGGTCTGGATACGGAGAGTCACACAGCGGGCACACCCTGGGGTGGGCACAGACAGTCGCACTGCGTGCACTCCATGGGCTGGGCATGGGCAGTGGCACTGCGGGCACACCCTGGGCTGGGCACGGAGAGTCACACTGTGGGCACACCATAGGCTGGGCTGGGCATGGACAGTCACACTGTGGGCACACCCTGGGCTGGGCAGGGACAGTCACACAGCAGACACTCCCTGGGCTGGGCTGGGCATGGACTGTCACACTGTGGGCACAGCCTGGGCTGCGCACGGGCCGTCACATTGGGGGCACACGTTGTGCTGGGCATGGGCAGTTACACCATGGGCACATCCTGGGCTGGACATGGACAGTCACACTGCAGGCACTCCCTGGCTGGGCATGGACAGTCACACTGCGGTCACACCCTGGGCTGGGCATGGGCAGTCACACTGCGGGCACTCCCTGTGTTTGGCTGGGCACGCACACTCACACTGGGGGCATACCCTGTGCTGGGCTGGGCATGGTCAGTCACACTGCAGGCACAACCTATGGTGGGCATGGACAGTCACACTGGGGTCACAGCCTGGGCTGGGCAGGGGCAGTCACACTGCGTGTAAACTCTGGGCTGGACATGGACAGTCACACCGCGGGCACACCCTGGACTGGGCATGGGCAGTCAAACAGCGGGCACACCATGGGCTGGACAGGGGCAGTCACACTGCGGGCACACCCTGGGCTGGGCACAGACTGTCACACCGCGGGCACACCCTGGGCTGGACACAGACTGTCACACCGCGGGCACACCCTGGGCTGGGCATGGACAGTAACACAGCGGGCACACCCTGGGCTGGGCATGGACAGTAACACAGCGGGCACACCCTGGACTGCGCATGGGCAGTCAAACAGTGGGCACACCGTGGGCTGGGCAGGGGCAGTCACACTGCGGGCACACCCTGGGCTGGGCACAGACTGTCACACCGAGGGCACACCCTGTGCTGGGCATGGACAGTCACACTGTGTGAACATAATGGGCTGTGCTCGGCACGGACAGTCACACTGTGGGCTCACCCTGGCCTGGGCACGGCCCGTCATATAGGTGGCACACCTTGTGCTGGGCATGGACAGTTACACCATGGGCTCATCCTGGGCTGGACATGGACAGTCGCATTGCGGGCACACCCTGGTCTGGGCTGGGCACGGACAGTCACACTGCGGGCACATCCTGGGCTGGGCACAAACAGTCACACTGCGGGCACACCCTGGACTGGGCACGGACAGTCACACTGCGTACACTCCATGGGCTGGGCATGGGCAGTCGCACTGCGGGCACACCCTGGGCTGGGCACGGAGAGTCACACTGTGGGCACACCATGGGCTGGGATGGGCATGGGCAGTCACACTGTGGGCACATCCTGGGCAGGGCAAGGACAGTCACACTGCAGGCACTCTCTGGGCTGGGCTGGGCATGGACTGTCACACTGAGGGCACAGCCTGGGCTGGGCACGGGCCATCACATTGGGGGCACACCTTGTGCTGGGCATGGGCAGTTACAACATGGGCACATCCTGGGCTGGACATGGACAGTCACACTGCGGGCACTCCCTGGCTGGGCATGGGCAGTCACACTGGGGTCACATCCTGGGCTGGGCAGGGGCAGTCACACTGCGGGTAAACTCTGGGCTGGGCATGGACAGTCGCACTGCGGGCACACCCTGGGCTGGGCTGGGTGTGGACAATCACACTGCGGGCGCACCCTTGGCTGGGCACGTACAGTCACATTGCAGGCACACCCTGGGCTGGGCATGGACAGTCACACTGCTTGCACACCCTGGGCTAGGCTGGGCAAGGACAGTCGCACTGCGAGCACACCCTGGGCTGGGCTGGGCTGGGAACGGACAGTCACACTGCGAGCACTCTCTGGGCAGGGCATGGACAGTCACACTGTGGGCACATAGAATGCAGCAGTAGGCCATTCGGCCCCTCGAGCCTGCACCACCGTTCAATATGATCATGCCTTATCACACCCTCAGTACGCCTTTCCTGCTTTCTCTCCATACCCCTTGATCCCCTTAGCCATGAGGGCCATATCTAACTCCCTTTTGAATAAATCCAATGAACTGGCACACCCTGGGCTGGGCACGGACAGTCTCACTGGGGGCAAACCATGGGCTGGTGATGGACAGTCACAATGCGGGCACAACCTGGGCTGGGCACGGACAGTCACACTGCGGGCACATCCCGGGCTGGGCATGGACAGTCACACTGCGTGAACATAATGGGCTGTGCTCGGCACAGACAGTCACACTGTGGGCTCACCCTGGGCTGGGCTGGGCATGGACAGTCACACTGCGGGAACAACCTGGGCTGGGCACGGACAGTCACAATGCAGGCACACCCTAGGGTGGGCACAGACAGTCACACTGTGTGCATTCCCTGGGTAGGGATGGGCACGGACTGTCACACGGTGGGCACGCCCTGGGCTGGGCACGGACTGTCACACTGTGGGGACAACCTGGGCTGGGCTGGGCACGGACAGTCACACTGCGGGCACACTATGGGCTGGGTAGGGCACGGACAATCACACTGCTGACAACCCTTGGGCTGGGCTGGCCACGGATAGTCACACCGCGGGCACACCCTGGACTGGGCATGGGCAGTCAAACAGCGGGCACACCATGGGCTGGGCAGGGGCAGTCACACTGCGGGCACACCCTGGGCTGGGCACAGACTGTCACACCGCGGGCACACCCTGGGCTGGGCACAGACTGTCACACCGCGGGCATACCCTGGGCTGGGCATGGACAGTAACACAGCGGGCACATCCTGGGCTGGGCATGGACAGTAACACAGCAGGCACACCCTGGACTGCGCATGGGCAGTCAAACAGCGGGCACACCGTGGGCTGGGCAGGGGCAGTCACACTGCGGGCACACCCTGGGCTGGGCATGGACAGTAACAGCGCGGGCACACCCTGGGCTGGGCATGGACAGTAACACAGCGGGCACACCCTGGGCTGGGCATGGACAGTAACAGCGCGGGCACACCCTGGGCTGGATACATGAGAGCCACACAGCGGCACACCCAAGGCTGGGCACAGACAGTCACACTGCGTGCACTCCATGGGCTGGGCATGGACAGTCACACTGCGGGCACACCCTGGGCTGGGCAAGGACAGTCACACTGCGGGTACTCCCTGGGCTGGGCTGGGCATGGACTGTCACACTGTGGGCACAGCCTGGGCTGGGCACGGACCGTCATATTGGTGCCACACTTTGTGCTGGGCATGGACAGTTACACCATGGGCACATCCTGGGCTGGACATGGACAGTCGCACTGCGGGCACACACTGGGCTGGGCTGGGTGTGGACAATCACACTGCGGGCGCACCCTTGGCTGGGCACGTACAGTCACATTGCAGGCACACCCTGGGCTGGGCATGGACAGTCACACTGCTGGCACACCCTGGGCTAGGCTGGGCACGGACAGTCGCACTGCGAGCACACCCTGGGCTGGGCTGGGAACGGACAGTCACACTGCGAGCACTCTCTGGGCAGGGCATGGACAGTCACACTGTGGGCACATAGAATGCAGCAGTAGGCCATTTGGCCCCTCGAGCCTGCACCACCGTTCAATATGATCATTGCTGATCACAATCTCAGTGCACCTTTCCTGCTTTCTCTACATACCCCTTGATCCCCTTAGCCATGAAGGCCATATCTAACTCCCTCTTGAATAAATCCAATGAACTGGCACACCCTTGGCTGGGCACAGACAGTCTCACTGGTGGCAAATCATGGGCTGGGCATGGACAGTCACACTGCGGGCACAACCTGGGCTGTGCATGGACAGTCACACTGCAGGCACATCCTGGGCTGTACTCGGCACAAACAGTCACACCATGGGCACACCCTAGGCTGGGCACGGACAGTCGCACTGCGAGCACACCCTGGGCTGGGCTGGGCTGGGAACGGACAGTCACACTGCGAGCACTCTCTGGGCAGGGCATGGACAGTCACACTGTGGGCACATAGAATGCAACAGTAGGCCATTCAGCCCCTCGAGCCTGCACCACCGTTCAATATGATCATGGCTGATCACACCCTCAGTACGCCTTTCCTGCTTTCTCTCCATACCCCTTGATCCCCTTAGCCATGAGGGCCATATCTAACTCCCTTTTGAATAAATCCAATGAACTGGCACACCCTGGGCTGGGCACGGACAGTCTCACTGGGGGAAAACCATGGGCTGGTCATGGACAGTCACAATGCGGGCACAACCTGGGCTGGGCACGGACAGTCACACTGCGGGCACATCCTGGGCTGGGCATGGACAGTCACACTGCGTGAACATAATGGGCTGTGCTCGGCACAGACAGTCACACTGTGGGCTCACCCTGGGCTGGGCTGGGCATGGACAGTCACACTGCGGGAACAACCTGGGCTGGGTACGGACAGTCACAATGCAGGCACACCCTAGGGTGGGCACAGACAGTCACACTGTGTGCATTCCCTGGGTAGGGATGGGCACGGACTGTCACACTGTGGGCACACCCTGGGCTGGGCACGGACTGTCACACTGTGGGGACAACCTGGGCTGGGCTGGGAACGGACAGTCACACTGCGGGCACACTATGGGCTGGGTAGGGCACGGACAATCACACTGCTGACAACCCTTGGACTGGGCTGGCCACGGACAGTAACACCGTGGGCACAACCTGGGCTGAGCTCGGCATGGGCAGTCACACTGTGGGCACACCCTGCGCTGGGCACGGACAGTAACACTATGGGCACATCCTGGGCTGGGCTGTGTATGGACAGTCACACTGTGGGCACACCCTGAGCTGGGCATGGACAGTCACACTGTGGGCACATAGAATGCAACAGTAGGCCATTCAGCCCCTCGAGCCTGCACCACCGTTCAATATGATCATGGCTGATCACACCCTCAGTACGCCTTTCCTGCTTTCTCTCCATACCCCTTGATCCCCTTAGCCATGAGGGCCATATCTAACTCCCTTTTGAATAAATCCAATGAACTGGCACACCCTGGGCTGGGCACGGACAGTCTCACTGGGGGAAAACCATGGGCTGGTCATGGACAGTCACAATGCGGGCACAACCTGGGCTGGGCACGGACAGTCACACTGCGGGCACATCCTGGGCTGGGCATGGACAGTCACACTGCGTGAACATAATGGGCTGTGCTCGGCACAGACAGTCACACTGTGGGCTCACCCTGGGCTGGGCTGGGCATGGACAGTCACACTGCGGGAACAACCTGGGCTGGGTACGGACAGTCACAATGCAGGCACACCCTAGGGTGGGCACAGACAGTCACACTGTGTGCATTCCCTGGGTAGGGATGGGCACGGACTGTCACACTGTGGGCACACCCTGGGCTGGGCACGGACTGTCACACTGTGGGGACAACCTGGGCTGGGCTGGGAACGGACAGTCACAGTGCGGGCACACTATGGGCTGGGTAGGGCACGGACAATCACACTGCTGACAACCCTTGGACTGGGCTGGCCACGGACAGTAACACCGTGGGCACAACCTGGGCTGAGCTCGGCATGGGCAGTCACACTGTGGGCACACCCTGCGCTGGGCACGGACAGTAACACTATGGGCACATCCTGGGCTGGGCTGTGTATGGACAGTCACACTGTGGGCACACCCTGAGCTGGGCATGGACAGTCACACTGCGGGCACTCCCTGGGCTGGGCATGGACAGCCACACTGTGGGCACATCCTGGGCTGGGCAAGGGCAGTCACACTGGGGGCACACACTGGGATAAGCTCGGCAGGGATAGTCACACTGCGGGCAATCCCTGGGCTGGGCTTGGCACGGACTATCACACTGTGGGCACATCCTGGGCTAGACAGTCATATTGGGGGCACGCCCTGAGCTGGGCATGAACAGTGAAAATGAGGCCACACCCTGGGCTGCACTGGGCACGGACAGTCACATTGCGGGCACACCCTGGGCTGGGCACGTAGTCACACTGCGGGCACACCCGGATTGGGCACAGACATACAAACTGCAGGCACACCTTGGGTTGGGCACGGACAGGCACAATGCGGGCACACCCTGGGCTGGGCACGCACAGTCTCACTGTGGGCACACCCTGGTCTGGGCAGGAAATGGACAATCACACTGCGGGCACACCATAGGCTGGGCTGGGCATGAAAAGTCACACTATGGGCACACCCTAGGCCGGGCTTGGCACGGAAAGTCACACTGTGGGCACACCCTGTTCTGGGCTGGGCACGGACAGTCACACTGTGGGCACATCCTGGGCTGGGCACAGACAGTCACACTGCGGGCACACCCTGGACTGGGCACAGACAGTCACACTGTGGGCACTCCCTGGGCTGGGCATGGGCAGTCACACTGCGGGCACTCCCTGGGTTTGGCTGGGCACGCACAGTCACACTGGGGGCACACCCTGCACTTGGCTGGGCACGGACAGTCAAACTGGAGTCACATCCTGGGCTGGGCAAGGGCAGTCACACTGCAGGCAAACCCTGGGCTGGGCACGGACAGTCACACCGCGGGCACAACCTGGACTGAGCATGGACAGTCAAACAGCGGGCACACCATGGGATGGGGAGGGGCAGTCACACCGCGGACACACCCTAGGCTTGCCACAGACTGTCACACCGCGGGCATACCCTGGGCTGGGCATGGACAGTCACACAGCGGGCACACCCTGGGCTGGGCATGGACAGTAACACCGCGGGCACACCCTGGTCTGGATATGGAGAGTCACACAGCGGGCACACCCTGGGGTGGGCACAGACAGTCGCACTGCGTGCACTCCATGGGCTGGGCATGGGCAGTGGCACTGCGGGCACACCCTGGGCTGGGCACGGAGAGTCACACTGTGGGCACACCATAGGCTGGGCTGGGCATGGACAGTCACACTGTGGGCACACCCTGGGCTGGGCAGGGACAGTCACACTGCAGGCACTCCCTGGGCTGGCCACGGATGGTCACACTGCGGGCACACCCTGGGCAGGGCACGGACAGTCACACGGCGGGCAGACCCTGCGCTGGGGATGGACAGTCACATTGCGGGCACACCCCGGGCTGGGCTGAGCACGGACAGTCACACGGCGGGCAGACCCTGGGCTGGGCTTGGCATGGACAGGCACACTGCGGGCACACCCTGGGCTGGGCACGGACAGTCACACTGATGGCATAGCCTGTGCTGGGCATGGATAGTCGCACTGGGGGAACACACTGGGATGGGCTGGGCACGGGCCGTGACACTGTGGGCACACCCTGGGCTGGGCATGGATAGTCACACTACGGGCACACCCTGGGCAGGGCACGGACAGTCACACGGCGGGCAGACCCTGGGCTGGGGATGGACAGTCACATTGCGGGCACACCCTGGGCTGGGCTGAGCACGGACAGTCACACGGCGGGCAGACCCTGGGCTCGGCACACACAGTCACACTGCGAGCACACCCTGGGCTGGGCCAGGACAGTCACACTGTGGGTATACCCTGGGCTGGGCTGGGCACGGACAGTCATACTACGGGAACACACTGGGCTGGGCACAGACAGTCACACTGCGGGCAGACCGTGGGCTGGGCACTGACAGTCACACTGCGAGCAGACCGTGGGCTGGGCACTGACAGTCACACTGCGGGCAGACCGTGGGCTGGGCACTGACAGTCACAGTGCGGGCACAAACTGGGCTTGCCTGATCATGGACAGACACACTGCAGGCATCCCTGGGCAGGGCACGGACAGTCATACTGGGAGCCCACCCTGGGCTGGGCAGGCACAGTCACACTGTGGGCACACCCTGGGCTGGGCAGGGCACAGGCAGTCACACTGTGGGCACACCCTGGGCAGAGCACAGACAATCACACTGTGGGCACACTCTGGGCTGGGTATGGGCAGTCAAACTGGGGGCACACACAGGGCTGGGTACGGACATTCACATGTGGGCACGCCCTGGGCTGCGCACGGACAGTCACACTGCGGGCACACCCTGGGCTGGGCACGAGATGTCACACTGTGGGCACACCCTCGGTTGGGCATGGACAGTCACACTGCGGGCACACACTGGGCTGGGCATGAACAGACACTGCGGGCAGATGCTGGGCTGTACTGGGCACGGAAACACACTACGGGCACACTCTGTGCTGGGCACGGACAGTCACACTGGGGGCACAAACTGGGCTTGACAGTTCACGGACAGTCACACTGCGGACATTCCATGGGTTGGGCATGGACATTCACACAACAGGTGCACCCTGCGCAGATCATGGACAGTCACTCCTCGGGCACACCCTGGGCAGGGCACAGACAGTCACACTCTGGGCACTCCTTGGGCTGGGCACGGACAGTCACACTGCGGGTACACCCAGGGCTGGGCATAGACAGTCACAATGAGGGCACTCCCTGGACTGGGGATGGACTGTCATCCCGCGGACAGACTCAGGGCTAGACACGGAAAATCACACTGCGGGCATACCCTGGGCTGGGCTGGGTTTGCGCAGTCACACTGGGGGTACACACTGGGCTGAGCATGGACAGTCACACTGTGGGCACACCCTGGGCTGGGCTTGGCACGGACAGTCACACTGCAGGCACAGTCTGGGCTGGGCTGGGCACGGACAGTCATACCGTGGCACACTCTGGACTTGACACGGTCAGTCAAGCTGCGAACACAACCTCGGCTGGGCAGGGACAGTCACACTGCGGGCACTCCCTGGGCTGGGTAGGGCACGGACATTCATACTGCGGACACACTGGGCTGGGCATGGACAGTCACACTGGGGGCACTCCTTGGGCTGGACTGGGCATGGACAGTCACACTGCGGGCACAAGTTGGGCTGGCCACGGACAGTCAGACTGTGGACGCACCCTGGAATGGGCATGGGCAGTCACACTGCGGGCACACCCTGGGCTGGGCTGGGCACAGACAGTGACAGTGCGGGCACACCCTGGGTTGGACTGGACACGGACAGTCATACTTTGGGCACACTGTGCTGAGCACGGATGGTCACACTGCGGGCATACTCTGGGTTGGTCACGGACCGTCATACTGTGGGCACAGCCTGGATTGGGCACAGACAGTCACACTGTGGGCACACCCTGGGCTGGCATGAACAGTCACACCTCGGGCACACCCTGGGCAGGGCACAGGCAGTCACACTCTGGGCACACCCTGGTCTGGGCACGGACAGTCACAATGCGGGCACACCCAGGGCTGGGCATGGACTGTCACAATGCGGGCACACCCTGGGCTGGTGATGGACTGCCACACCGCGGACACACTCAGGGCTAGACACGGAAATCACACTGCGGGCATACCCTGGGCTGGGCTGGGTTTGCGCAGTCACACTGGGGGTACACACTGGGCTGGGCATGGCCAGTCACACTGGGGGCACTCCCTGGGCTGGACTGGGAATGGACAGTCACACTGGGGGCACAAGTTGGGCTGGCCACGGACAGTCACACTGTGGGCACACCCTGGAATGGGCATGGACAGTCACACTGCGGGCACACCCTGGGCTGGGCTGGGCACAGTGACAGTGCGGGCACACCCTGGGTTGGACTGGACACGGACAGTCAAACTGCGGGCATAGCCTGTGCTGGGCATGGACAGTCACACTGTGGGCACACCCTGGGCTGGGCTCGGCAAGGACAATCACACTGCGGCACTCCCTGGGCTGGGTAGGGCACGGACAGTCAAACTTTGGGCACACTGTGCTGAGCACGGATGGTCACACTGCGGGCATACTCTGGGTTGGTCACGGACCGTCATACTGCGGGCACACCCTGGACTGGGCACAGACAGTCACACAGTGGGCACACCCTGGGCTGGCACGAACAGTCACACTGCGAGCACACCCTGGACTGGGCATGAACAGTCACACTGCGAGCACAACCTGGGCTGGGCACGGACAGTCACACTGCGGGCACACCCTGGGCTGGCATGAACAGTCACACTGCGAGCACACCCTGGGCTGGCATGAACAGTCACACTGCGGGCACACACTGGGCTGGGCAGCGCACAGACAGTCACTCTGCGGGCACACCCTGGGCTGGGTAGGGCATTGGACAGTCACACTACAGGCGCGCCCTGAGCAGATCATGGACAGTCACACTTCGGGCACACTCTGGCCTGGGCACAGACAGTCACACTTTGGGCACACTCTGGGCTGGGCACAGACAGTCACACTGCGGCCACACCCTGGGCTGGATTGACACGGACAGTGACACTGCGGGCAAACCCTGGGCTGGGCTGGGCACAGACAATCACACTGCGGGCACACCCTGGGCTGGGCACGCACAGTCATACTGCTGGCAGACCCTGGGCTGGGCTTGGCACAGACAGTCACAATGTGGGTACACCCTGGGCTGTTCTTGGCATGCAGTCATACTTTGGGCACACTGTGCTGAGCACGGACAGTCACACTGTGGGCACACCCTGTGCTGGACACGGACAATCAAACTGCGGGCACACCCTGGGCTGGGCACGGACAGTCATACTGTGGGCACACCCTGGGCTGGGCTGAGCATGGACAGTCATACTGCGGGCACACCCTGGGTTGGGGCACAGGCAGTCACACTGCGGGCACACCCTGGGTTGGGGCACAGGCAGTCACACTGCGGCCATACCCTGGGCTGGGCACAGGCAGTCACACTGCGGCCATACCCTGGGCTGGGCATGGACAGTCACACTGTGGGCACACCCTGGGCTGGGCATGGACAGTCACACTGTGGGCACACCCTGGGGTGGGCACAGAAAGTCACACTGCGGGCACACCCTGGGTTGGGGATGGACAGTCACACTGGGGGCACATCCTGGGCTGGGCTGGGCATGGACAGTCACACTGTGGGCACACCCTGGGCTGGTCATGGACAGTCACACTGTGGGAACACCCTGGGGTGGGCACAGAAAGTCACACTGCGGGCACACCCTGGGTTGGGGATGGACAGTCACACTGGGGGCACATCCTGGGCTGGGCTGGGCATGGACAGTCACACTGTGGGCACACCCTGGGCTTAGTTGGGCACGAACAGTCATGCTGCGGGCACACCCTGGGATGGCACGGACAGTCACACTGCGAGCACACCCTGGGCTGGCACAGATAGTCACAATGCAGGCAGACCCTGCGCTGGGCACGGGCAATCACACTACGGCGCACCCTGGGCTGGGCATGGACAGTCACACTGCGGGCGCAACCTGGGCTGGGCACGGGCAGTTACACTGTTCGCCACACCCTGGGCTGGGCACGGGCAGACAAACCACGGGCATACCCTGGTCTGGGCACAGACAGTCATACTGCAGGCACACCCTGAGCTTGGCATGGACAGACATACTAGGGATACACCCTGGGCAGGGCACGAACAATCACACTGCGGCCACACCCTGGGCTGCTCACGGATAGTCACACTACGGGCACAATCTGGGCTGGGCTGGGCACAGACAGTCATACTGCGGTCACACCCTGGGCTGGGCACGGGCAGTCAGACTGCAGGGACTTCCAGGGCTAGACACGGACAGTAACACTGCGGGCACACCCTGGGTTGGGCATGGACTGTCACACTGCGGGCACACCCTGGGCTGGACATGGACAGTCACACTGTTCGGCACACCCTGGGCTGGGCAACGACAGTCACACCATGGGCACATCCTGGCCTGGGCACAGACAGTCACACTGCAGGCACCCCCCTGTGTTGGGCACAGAAAGTCAAACTGCGGGCACAACCTGGGCTGGGCACGGACAGTCACGTTGCAGGCACACCCTGGGATGGCACGGGCAGTCACACAGTGGGCACACCCTGGACTGGGCATGGACAGTCACAATGCGGGCAGGCCCTGCGCTGGGCACGGACAGTCACACTACGGGCGCACCCTGGGCTGGGCACGGGCAGTTACACTGTTCGCCACACCCTGGGCTGGGCACGGGCAGACAAACCACGGGCATACCCTGGTCTGGGCACAGACAGTCATACTGCAGGCACACCCTGAGTTTGGCATGGACAGACATACTGGGGATACACCCTGGGCAGGGCACGAACAATCACACTGCGGCCACACCCTGGGCTGCTCACGGATAGTCACACTACGGGCACAATCTGGGCTGGGCTGGGCACAGACAGTCATACTGCGGTCACACCCTGGGCTGGGCACGGGCAGTCAGACTGCAGGGACTTCCAGGGCTAGACACGGACAGTCACACTGCGGGCACACCCTGGGTTGGGCATGGACTGTCACACTGCGGGCACACCCTGGGCTGGACATGGACAGTCACACTGTTCGGCACACCCTGGGCTGGGCAACGACAGTCACACCACGGGCACATCCTGGCCTGGGCACAGACAGTCACACTGCAGGCACCCCCCTGGGTTGGGCACAGAAAGTCAAACCGCGGGCACAACCTGGGCTGGGCACGGACAGTCACGTTGCAGGCACACCCTGGGATGGCACGGGCAGTCACACAGTGGGCACACCCTGGACTGGGCATGGACAGTCACAATGCGGGCAGGCCCTGCGCTGGGCACGGACAGTCACACTACGGGCGCACCCTGGGCTGGGCACGGGCAGTTACACTGTTCGCCACACCCTGGGCTGGGCACGGGCAGACAAACCACGGGCATACCCTGGTCTGGGCACAGACAGTCATACTGCAGGCACACCCTGAGCTTGGCATGGACAGACATACTGGGGATACACCCTGGGCAGGGCACGAACAATCACACTGCGGCCACACCCTGGGCTGCTCACGGATAGTCACACTACGGGCACAATCTGGGCTGGGCTGGGCACAGACAGTCATACTGCGGTCACACCCTGGGCTGGGCACGGGCAGTCAGACTGCAGGGATTTCCAGGGCTAGACACGGACAGTCACACTGCGGGCACACCCTGGGTTGGGCATGGACTGTCACACTGCAGGCACACCCTGGGCTGGACATGGACAGTCACACTGTTTGGCACACCCTGGGCTGGGCAACGACAGTCACACCACGGGCACATCCTGGCCTGGGCACACAGTCACACTGCAGGCACCCCCCTGTATTGGGCACAGAAAGTCAAACTGCGGGCACAACCTGGGCTGGGCACGGACAGTCACGTTGCAGGCACACCCTGGGATGGCACGGGCAATCACACAGTGGGCACACCCGGGACTGGGCATGGACAGTCACAATGCGGGCAGGCCCTGCGCTGGGCACGGACAGTCATACTACGGGCGCACCCTGGGCTGGGCACGGGCAGTTACACTGTTCGCCACACCCTGGGCTGGGCACGGGCAGACAAACCATGGGCATACCCTGGTCTGGGCACAGGCAGTCATACTGCAGGCACACCCTGAGCTTGGCATGGACAGACATACTGGGGATACACCCTGGGCAGGGCACGAACAATCACACTGCGGCCACACCCTGGGCTGCTCACGGATAGTCACACTACGGGCACAATCTGGGCTGGGCTGGGCACAGACAGTCATACTGCGGTCACACCCTGGGCTGGGCACGGGCAGTCAGACTGCAGGGATTTCCAGGGCTAGACACGGACAGTCACACTGCGGGCACACCCTGGGTTGGGCATGGACTGTCACACTGCGGGCACACCCTGGGCTGGACATGGACAGTCACACTGTTCGGCACACCCTGGGCTGGGCAACGACAGTCACACCACGGGCACATCTGGCCTGGGCACAGACAGTCACACTGCAGGCACCCCCTGGGTTGGGCACAGAAAGTCAAACTGCGGGCACAACCTGGGCTGGGCACGGACAGTCACGTTGCAGGCACACCCTGGGATGGCACGGGCAGTCACACAGTGGGCACACCCTGGACTGGGCATGGACAGTCACAATGTGGGCAGGCCCTGCGCTGGGCACGGACAGTCACACTACGGGCGCACCCTGGGCTGGGCACGGGCAGTTACACTGTTCGCCACACCCTGGGCTGGGCAAGGGCAGACAAACCACAGGCATATCCTGGTCTGGGCACAGACAGTCACACTGCGGGCACAACCAGTGCTGGGCACGGACAGTCATACTGCGGGTACACTCTGCGCTTTGCATGGACAGATACACTGGGGATAAACCCTGGGCAGGGCACGAACAATCACACTGCGGCCACACCCTGGGTTGTGCACGGATAGTCACACTGCGGGCACGGGCTGGGCTGGGCATCGAACATTACACTGCGGGCACACCCTGGGCTGGTCACGGACAGTCACACTGCGGTCACACTGTGGGCTGGGCATGGATAGTCACACTGTGGGCACAACCTGTGCTGGGCACAGACAATCACGCTGTGGGCACACCCTTTCGTTGCGCACGGACAGTCAGACTGCGGTCACACTGTGGGCTGATCAAGGACAGTCACACTGCGGGCACACCCTGTGCCAGGCACGGGCAGTCATACTGCGGGCACACCCTGGGCTGGGAATGGTCTGTCACACTGCGAGCACACTGCGGGCACACCCTGGGCTGGGCATGGACAGTCAGACTGCGGGGACCTCCTGGGCTGGGCATGGACAGTCATACTGTGGGCACACCCTGGGCTGTGCATGGACAGTCACACTGCAGGCACATTCTGGGCTGGGCACAGGCAGTCACACTGCGGGCACATCCTGGACTGTGCACAGACAGTCATACTGCGGGAATACCCTGGACACAGACAGTCACACGGCGGGCACGCACTCGGATGGGCACGGACAGTCACAATGTGGGCAGCCCCTGGGATGGCATGGACAGTCACACTGTGGGCAAACCCTGGGCTGGGCTGGGCATGGGCGGTCACACTACAGGCACACCCTGGGCTGGGCATGGACAGACAAACCACGGCCACACCGTGGGCTGGGCTGGGCACGGACAGTCACATTGCGAGCACAATCTGGGCTGCGCATGGACAGTCACACTGCGGGCACACCGTGGGCTGGGCTGGGCACGGACAGTCACATTGCGAGCACAATCTGGGCTGCGCATGGACAGTCACACTGCGGGCACACCGTGGGCTGGGCTGGGCACGGACAGTCACATTGTGGGCACACCCTGGGCTGGGAACGGACAGTCAGACTTCGGGGACCTCCTTGGCTGGGCATGGAAAGTCATACTGCGGGCAGACCCTGCGCTGGGCTTGGCACATACAGTCACACTGTGGGCACACCCGGTGCTGTACACGGACAATCAAATTGCGGGCTCACTCTGGGCTAGGCATAGACAGTCACACTGCGGGCACTCCCTGGGCTGGGC
This sequence comes from Pristiophorus japonicus, assembly GCF_044704955.1. Classification (NCBI taxonomy): domain Eukaryota; kingdom Metazoa; phylum Chordata; class Chondrichthyes; family Pristiophoridae; genus Pristiophorus; species Pristiophorus japonicus. Next base: position 49,980,463 of record NC_091993.1, read on the forward strand.
ACGGAGAGTCACACTGTGGGCACAGATGGGCTGGGCTGGGCATGGACAGTCACACTGCAGCACACCCTGGGCTGGGTAGGGCACGGACAGTCACACTGCGGCACACCCTGGGCTCGGCTGGGCATGGACAGTCATACTGTGGGCACACCCAGTGCTGGGCACAGACAGTCACACTGCAGGCACTCCCTGGGCTGGGCCCGGCAGTCACACTGGAGGCACATCTTGGGCTGCGCATGGACAGTCACACTGCGGGCACACACTGGGCTGGGAATGGACAGTCACACCGTGGCACACCCTGGGCTGGACATGGTCAGTCAAGCTGCGGACACAATCTCGGCTGGGCACGGACAGTCACATTGCGGACACTCCCTGGGCTGGGCAAGGACAGTCACACTGTGGGCACAACCTGGACTGGGCAAGGACAGTCACACTGTGGGCACAACCTGGACCGAGCAAGGACAGTCAAAATGTGGGCAGACCCTGGGCTGGGCTGGGCACGGGCAGTCATACTGCAGGACACGCTGGGCTGGGCATGGACAGCCACACTGCGGGTACACTCTGGGCTGGGCACGGACGGTCACAGTACAAGCGCACCCTGAGCAGATCATGGACAGTCACACCTCTGTCACGCCCTGGGCAGTGCATAGGCAGTCACACTTTGGGCACACCCTGGGTTGGGCATGGACAGTCACACTCGGTCACACCCTGGGTTGGGGCACAGACAGTCATACTGCGACCTCACCCTGGGCTGGGCACGGACAGTCATACTGTGGGCACACCCTGGGCTGGACTGGGCACGGACATTCACACTGCGGGCACGCCCTGGGCTGGGCAGGGACACACACTGCGGGCACTCGCTGGGCTGAGCATGGACAGTCACACTGCGGGCACTCACTGGGCTGGACTGGGCATGGACAGTTACAATGCGTGCACACCCTGGGCAGCTCTGGGCATGGATAGTCACACTGTGGGCACACCCTGGGCTGGGCACAGATAATCACATTGTGCGCACACCCTGGGCTGGGCATGGGCAGTCACACTGCGGGCACATCCTGGGCTGGATTGACAAGGACAGTGACACTGCGGGCACACCATAGTCTGGGCAAGGCATGGGCAGTCACACTGTGGGCATACCCTGGGCTGGGCTGGGCACAGACAGTCACACTGTGGGCACACCCTTGATTGGGGCACAGACAGTCGCACTGTGGTCACACCCTGGGCTGGGCATGGACAGTCATACTGCGGGCACAACCTGGGCTGGGCACAGACATTCACACTGCGGGCACACCCTGGTCTGGGCACATACAGTCACACTGGGGGCACACCGTGGGCTGGGTATGGACAGTATCACTGCGTTACACATCCTGGGCTGGGCACAAACAGTCACACTGGGGGCACACACTGGACTGGCCTGAGCACGATAGTCACACTGCGGGCAATCCCTGGGTTGGGCTGGGCACGGACAGTCACACTGTGGCAACACCCTGGCCTGGGCACAAAGTCACACTGGGGACGCATCCTAGGCTGGGCATCGACACACTGCAGGCACACCTTGCGCTGGGCATGGACAGTCACACTGTGGGCATACGCTTGGCTGGGCTGGGCACGGACAGTCAAACTGCGGGTACACCCTGGGCTGGGTACGGACGGTGACACTACAGGCGCACCCTGAGCAGATCACGGACAGTCACACCTCGGGCACACCCTGGGCAGGACACGGACAGTCACACTGCGGGCACACCCTGGGCTGGGCTGGGCACAGACAGTCACACTGCGGGCACACCCTGGGTTGGGCATGCATGGTCATACTGCGGTCAGACCCTGGGCTGGGCTTGGCACATACAGTCACACTGTGGGCACACCCGGTGCTGTACACGGATAATCAAATTGTGGACTCACTCTGGGCTAGGCACAGACAGTCACACTGCGGGCACTCCCTGGGCTGGGCACGGAGAGTCACACTGTGGTCACAGCCTGGGCTGGGCTGGGCACGGACAGTCACACTGCGGCACACGCTGGGCTGGGCTGGGCATGGGCAGTCACACCGCGAGCACACCCATTGCTGGGCACAGACAGTCACACTGCGGGCACACCTTGGGCTGGGGACGGACATACACTGCGGGCACTCCCTGGGCTGGGCATGGACAATCACCCTGTGGGCACTCCCTGGGCTGGGATGGGCACGGACAGTCACACTGCGGCACACCCTGGCCTGGGCAGCTCACGGACTGTCACGCTGCAGGCACGGGCTGGGTTGGGCAAGGACAATCATACTGCTGGCACACCCTGAGCTGGGCACGGACGGTCACACTGCGGGCACGGGCTGGGCTGGACAAGAACAGTCATATGCGGGCACAGGCTGGGCTGGGCAAGGACAGTCACACTGTGGGCACACCCTGGGCTGGACACGGAAAGTCACACTGGGCGCACACCCTAGGCAAGGCATGGACAGTCGCAATGTGGGCACAGCCTGGTCTGGGCATGGACAGTCACACTGTGGGCACACCCTCCGCTGGGCACGGAGAGTCACACTGCGGCACAGCCTGGGCTGGGCTTGGCAGGGACTGTCATACTGTGGGCATACCCTGTGCAGGGCACGGACAATCACAGTGTGGGCACACCGTGGACTGGGCACGGACAGTCACACTGTGGGCACATCCTGGGCTGGGCATGAACGGTCACACTGCGAGCACACTCTGGGCTGTGCTTGGCAAGGAGAGGCACACTGCGGCACACCCTGGGCTGGGCTTGGCAGGGACTGTCATACTGTGGGCATACCCTGTGCAGGGCACGGACAATCACAGTGTGGGCACACCGTGGACTGGGCATGAACAGTCACACTGTGGGCATACCCTGGGCTGGGCAGCGCAAAGACAGTCACACTGTGGGCACATCCTGGGCTGGGCATGAACGGTCACACTGCGGCACACCCTGGGCTGGGCTTGGCAGGGACTGTCATACTGTGGGCATACCCTGTGCAGGGCACTGACAATCACACTGTGGGCACACCCTGGGCTGGGCATGAACAGTCACACTGTGGGCATACCCTGGGCTGGGCAGCGCAAAGACAGTCACACTGCGGGCACACCCTGGACTGGGTACGGACGGTCACACTACAGTCGCACCCTGAGCAGATCATGGACAGCCACACCTCGGGCACACCCTGGGTAGGGCACAGACAGTCACATTGTAGGCGCACCCAGGGCTGGGCATGGACAGTCACAATGCGGGCACACCCTGTGCTGGGGATGGACAGTGAATATGCGGGCACACCCTGGGCTGGAAACCGAAAATCACACTGCGGGTATGCCCTGGGCTGGGCTGTGTTTGCGCAGTTATACTGCGGGAACACGCTGGGCTGGGCATGGACAGTCACACTGCGGGCACACCCTGGGTTGGTGCACAGACAGTCACACTGCGGCCACACCTCGGGATGGGCATGGACAGTCACAGTGCGGGCACACCCCGGGCTGGGCACGGACCGTCATACTGCGGGTACAACCTGGGCTGGGCTGGGCAAGGACAGCCACACTGCGGGCATACCTTGCGCTGGGCATGGGCAGTCACACTGTGGGCACACGGTGGGCTGGGCTGGGCACAGACAATCAAACTGCAGGTACACCCTGGGCTGGGTACGGACGGTCACACTGTGGGCACACGGTGGGCTGGGCTGGGCACAGACAATCAAACTGCAGGTACACCCTGGGCTGTGTACGGACGGTCACACTACAGGCGCACCCTGAGCAGATCACGGACAATCACACCTCGGGCACACCCTGGGCAGGACACGGGCAGTCACACTGCGGGCACACCCTGGGCTGGGCTTGGCAAGGAGAGTCACACTGCGGGCACACCCTGGGCTGGGTTGGGCAAGGGGAGTCACACTATGGGCACACCCTGGGCTGGGCACGGGCAGTCACACTGTGGGCACACCCTGGGCTGGGCATGAACAGTCACACTGTGGGCACACCCTGGGCTTGGCATGGGCAGTCACACTGTGGGCACACCCTGGGCTGGACACGGTCAGTCACACTGTGGGCACACCTTGGGCTGGGCATGGACAGTCACAGTGTGGGCACAACCTGGGCTGCGCATGAATGGTCACACTGCGAGCACACTCTGGACTGGGCATTGACAGTCACACTGCAGGCACACCCTGGACTGGGCTGCGCAAGGACAGTCACACTGCAGGCACACCGTGGGCTGGGTACGGACGGTCACACTACAGGCGCACCCTCAGCAGATCATGGACAGTCACACCTCGGGCAAACCCTGGGCAGGGCACAGACAGTCACACTCTGGGCACACCCTGGGTTGGACATGGACAGTGACACTGCGGGCACACCACAGGCTGGGCAGGGCTTGGACAGTCACACTGCGGGCACGCCACAGGCTGGGCTGGGCACAGACAGTCACACTGCGGGCACATGCTGGGCTGGGCACAGACAGTCACACTGCGGGCACACCCTGAGCTGGGCACGCACAGTCATATTGCCGGCAGACCCTGGGCTGGGCTTGGCACGGGCAGTCACACTGCGGGCACACCCTGGGCTGGTCACAGACCGTCATACTGCGGGTACAACCTGGGCTGGGCTGGGCACAGACATTCACACTGCGGGCACACCCTGGGCTGGGCACGGACAGTTACACTGGGGGCACACACTGGACTGGCCTGGGCACGGATAGTCACACTGGGGGCACACCTTGCGCTGGGCATGGACAGTCACTCTGTGGGCACACGCTGGGCTGGGCTGGGCACAGCCAGTCAAACTGCAGGTACACCCTGGGCTGGGTACGGACGGTCACACTACAGGCGCACCCTGAGCAGATCACAGACAGTCACACCTCGGGCACACCCTGGGCAGGACACGGACAGTCACACTGCGGGCACACCCTGGGCTGGGCTGGGCAAGGAGAGTCACACTGCGGGCACACCCTGGGCTGGGTTGGGCAAGGGGAGTCACACTATGGGCACACCCTGGGCTGGGCACGGGCAGTCACACTGTGGGCACACCCTGGGCTGGGCATGAACAGTCACACTGTGGGCACACCCTGGGCTTGGCATGGGCAGTCACACTGTGGGCACACCCTGGGCTGGACACGGTCAGTCACACTGTGGGCACACCTTGGGCTGGGCATGGACAGTCACAGTGTGGGCACAACCTGGGCTGCGCATGAATGGTCACACTGCGAGCACACTCTAGACTGGGCATTGACAGTCACACTGCAGGCACACCCTGGACTGGGCTGCGCAAGGACAGTCACACTGCAGGCACACCGTGGGCTGGGTACGGACGGTCACACTACAGGCGCACCCTCAGCAGATCATGGACAGTCACACCTCGGGCAAACCCTGGGCAGGGCACAGACAGTCACACTCTGGGCACACCCTGGGTTGGACATGGACAGTGACACTGCGGGCACACCACAGGCTGGGCAGGGCTTGGACAGTCACACTGCGGGCACGCCACAGGCTGGGCTGGGCACAGACAGTCACACTGCGGGCACATGCTGGGCTGGGCACAGACAGTCACACTGCGGGCACACCCTGAGCTGGGCACGCACAGTCATATTGCCGGCAGACCCTGGGCTGGGCTTGGCACGGGCAGTCACACTGCGGGCACACCCTGGGCTGGTCACAGACCGTCATACTGCGGGTACAACCTGGGCTGGGCTGGGCACAGACATTCACACTGCGGGCACACCTGGGCTGGGCACGGACAGTTACACTGGGGGCACACACTGGACTGGCCTGGGCACGGATAGTCACACTGGGGGCACACCTTGCGCTGGGCATGGACAGTCACTCTGTGGGCACACGCTGGGCTGGGCTGGGCACAGCCAGTCAAACTGCAGGTACACCCTGGGCTGGGTACGGACGGTCACACTACAGGCGCACCCTGAGCAGATCACAGGCAGTCACACCTCGGGCACACCCTGGGCAGGACACGGACAGTCACACTGCGGGCACACCCTGGGCTGGGCTGGGCACAGATGCTCACACTGCGGGCACACCCAGTGCTGGGCATGGACAATCACACTGCGGGCACTCTCTGGGCAGAGCACGGGCAGTCACACTGGAGGCACACCCTGGGCTGGGCACGGACAGTCACACTGGAGGCACACACTGGGCTGGGGACGGACATTCAAACTGCAGGCACACCCTGGGCTGGGCATGGACAGTCACACTGCGGGCACACCTTGGGCTGGGGACGGACATTCAAACTGCGGGCACACCCTGGCCTGGGCACGGACACACACTGCGGGCACATCCTGGGCTGGGCTGGGATGGGCACGGACAGACACACGGCGACACACCCTGGCCTGGGCAGCTCACGGACTGTCACGCTGCGGGCACAGGCTGGGCTGGGCTGGGCAAGGACAGTCACACTGGGGGCACACCCTGGGCTAGGCACGGAAAGTCACACTAGGGGCACACCCTAGGCTGGGCATGGCCAGTCACACTGTGGGCACACCCTGGGCTGGGCACGGACAGTTACACTGGGGGCACACACTGGACTGGCCTGGGCACGGATAGTCACACTGGGGGCACACCTTGCGCTGGGCATGGACAGTCACTCTGTGGGCACACGCTGGGCTGGGCTGGGCACAGCCAGTCAAACTGCAGGTACACCCTGGGCTGGGTACGGACGGTCACACTACAGGCGCACCCTGAGCAGATCACAGACAGTCACACCTCGGGCACACCCTGGGCAGGACACGGACAGTCACACTGCGGGCACACCCTGGGCTGGGCACAGATGCTCACACTGCGGGCACACCCAGTGCTGGGCACGGACAATCACACTGCGGGCACTCTCTGGGCAGAGCACGGGCAGTCACACTGGAGGCACACCCTGGGCTGGGCATGGACAGTCACACTGCGGGCACACCTTGGGCTGGGGACGGACATTCAAACTGCGGGCACACCCTGGCCTGGGCACGGACACACACTGCGGGCACATCCTGGGCTGGGCACGGACAGTCACACTGTGGGCACACCTTGGGCTGGGATGGGCACGGACAGACACACGGCGACACACCCTGGCCTGGGCAGCTCACGGACTGTCACGCTGCGGGCACAGGCTGGGCTGGGCTGGGCAAGGACAGTCACACTGGGGGCACACCCTGGGCTAGGCACGGAAAGTCACACTAGGGGCACACCCTAGGCTGGGCATGGCCAGTCACACTGTGGGCACACCCTGGGCTGGGCACGGACAGTTACACTGGGGGCACACACTGGACTGGCCTGGGCACGGATAGTCACACTGGGGGCACACCTTGCGCTGGGCATGGACAGTCACTCTGTGGGCACACGGTGGGCTGGGCTGGGCACAGCCAGTCAAACTGCAGGTACACCCTGGGCTGGGTACGGACGGTCACACTACAGGCGCACCCTGAGCAGATCACAGACAGTCACACCTCGGGCACACCCTGGGCAGGACACGGACAGTCACACTGCGGGCACACCCTGGGCTGGGCACAGATGCTCACACTGCGGGCACACCCAGTGCTGGGCACGGACAATCACACTGCGGGCACTCTCTGGGCAGAGCACGGGCAGTCACACTGGAGGCACACCCTGGGCTGGGCATGGACAGTCACACTGCGGGCACACCTTGGGCTGGGGACGGACATTCAAACTGCGGGCACACCCTGGCCTGGGCACGGACACACACTGCGGGCACATCCTGGGCTGGGCTGGGCAAGGACAGTCACACTGTGGGCACACCTTGGGCTGGGATGGGCACGGACAGACACACGGCGACACACCCTGGCCTGGGCAGCTCACGGACTGTCACGCTGCGGGCACAGGCTGGGCTGGGCTGGGCAAGGACAGTCACACTGGGGGCACACCCTGGGCTAGGCACGGAAAGTCACACTAGGGGCACACCCTAGGCTGGGCATGGACAGTCACACTGTGGGCACACCCTGGGCTGGGCACGGAGAGTCACACTGCGGCACACCCTGGTCTTGGCTGGGCATGGACAGTCACACTGGGGGCACACCCTGGGCTGGGCACGGACAGTTACACTGGGGGCACACACTGGACTGGCCTGGGCACGGATAGTCACACTGGGGGCACACCTTGCGCTGGGCATGGACAGTCACTCTGTGGGCACACGCTGGGCTGGGCTGGGCACAACCAGTCAAACTGCAGGTACACCCTGGGCTGGGTACGGACGGTCACACTACAGGCGCACCCTGAGCAGATCACAGACAGTCACACCTCGGGCACACCCTGGGCAGGACACGGACAGTCACACTGCGGGCACACCCTGGGCTGGGCTGGGCAAGGAGAGTCACACTGCGGGCACACCCTGGGCTGGGTTGGGCAAGGGGAGTCACACTATGGGCACACCCTGGGCTGGGCACGGGCAGTCACACTGTGGGCACACCCTGGGCTGGGCATGAACAGTCACACTGTGGGCACACCCTGGGCTTGGCATGGGCAGTCACACTGTGGGCACACCCTGGGCTGGACACGGTCAGTCACACTGTGGGCACACCTTGGGCTGGGCATGGACAGTCACAGTGTGGGCACAACCTGGGCTGCGCATGAATGGTCACACTGCGAGCACACTCTAGACTGGGCATTGACAGTCACACTGCAGGCACACCCTGGACTGGGCTGCGCAAGGACAGTCACACTGCAGGCACACCGTGGGCTGGGTACGGACGGTCACACTACAGGCGCACCCTCAGCAGATCATGGACAGTCACACCTTGGGCAAACCCTGGGCAGGGCACAGACAGTCACACTCTGGGCACACCCTGGGTTGGACATGGACAGTGACACTGCGGGCACACCACAGGCTGGGCAGGGCTTGGACAGTCACACTGCGGGCACGCCACAGGCTGGGCTGGGCACAGACAGTCACACTGCGGGCACATGCTGGGCTGGGCACAGACAGTCACACTGCGGGCACACCCTGAGCTGGGCACGCACAGTCATATTGCCGGCAGACCCTGGGCTGGGCTTGGCACGGGCAGTCACACTGCGGGCACACCCTGGGCTGGTCACAGACCGTCATACTGCGGGTACAACCTGGGCTGGGCTGGGCACAGACATTCACACTGCGGGCACACCCTGGGCTGGGCACGGACAGTTACACTGGGGGCACACACTGGACTGGCCTGGGCATGGATAGTCACACTGGGGGCACACCTTGCGCTGGGCATGGACAGTCACTCTGTGGGCACACGCTGGGCTGGGCTGGGCACAGCCAGTCAAACTGCAGGTACACCCTGGGCTGGGTACGGACGGTCACACTACAGGCGCACCCTGAGCAGATCACAGACAGTCACACCTCGGGCACACCCTGGGCAGGACACGGACAGTCACACTGCGGGCACACCCTGGGCTGGGCTGGGCACAGATGCTCACACTGCGGGCACACCCAGTGCTGGGCACGGACAATCACACTGCGGGCACTCTCTGGGCAGAGCACGGGCAGTCACACTGGAGGCACACCCTGGGCTGGGCACGGACAGTCACACTGGAGGCACACACTGGGCTGGGGACGGACATTCAAACTGCAGGCACACCCTGGGCTGGGCATGGACAGTCACACTGCGGGCACACCTTGGGCTGGGGACGGACATTCAAACTGCGGGCACACCCTGGCCTGGGCACGGACACACACTGCGGGCACATCCTGGGCTGGGCACGGACAGTCACACTGTGGGCACACCTTGGGCTGGGATGGGCACGGACAGACACACGGCGACACACCCTGGCCTGGGCAGCTCACGGACTGTCACGCTGCGGGCACAGGCTGGGCTGGGCTGGGCAAGGACAGTCACACTGGGGGCACACCCTGGGCTAGGCACGGAAAGTCACACTAGGGGCACACCCTAGGCTGGGCATGGCCAGTCACACTGTGGGCACACCCTAGGCTGGGCACGGACAGTTACACTGGGGGCACACACTGGACTGGCCTGGGCACGGATAGTCACACTGGGGGCACACCTTGCGCTGGGCATGGACAGTCACTCTGTGGGCACACGCTGGGCTGGGCTGGGCACAGCCAGTCAAACTGCAGGTACACCCTGGGCTGGGTACGGACGGTCACACTACAGGCGCACCCTGAGCAGATCACAGACAGTCACACCTCGGGCACACCCTGGGCAGGACACGGACAGTCACACTGCGGGCACACCCTGGGCTGGGCACAGATGCTCACACTGCGGGCACACCCAGTGCTGGGCACGGACAATCACACTGCGGGCACTCTCTGGGCAGAGCACGGGCAGTCACACTGGAGGCACACCCTGGGCTGGGCATGGACAGTCACACTGCGGGCACACCTTGGGCTGGGGACGGACATTCAAACTGCGGGCACACCCTGCCTGGGCACGGACACACACTGCGGGCACATCCTGGGCTGGGCACGGACAGTCACACTGTGGGCACACCTTGGGCTGGGATGGGCACGGACAGACACACGGCGACACACCCTGGCCTGGGCAGCTCACGGACTGTCACGCTGCGGGCACAGGCTGGGCTGGGCTGGGCAAGGACAGTCACACTGGGGGCACACCCTGGGCTAGGCACGGAAAGTCACACTAGGGGCACACCCTAGGCTGGGCATGGACAGTCACACTGTGGGCACACCCTGGGCTGGGCACGGAGAGTCACACTGCGGCACACCCTGGTCTTGGCTGGGCATGGACAGTCACACTGCGGCACACCCTGGGCTGGGCTGGGCATGGACAGTCATACTGTGGGCACACCCTGGGCTGTGCACGGGCAGTTACACTGGGGGCACACACTGGAGTGCCTGGGCACGAATAGTCACACTGCGGGCACTCCCTGGCCTGGGCTGGGCACGGAAAGCCACACTGTGGCAATACCCTGGGCTGGGCACGAAGTCACACTGCGGGCACACCCTGGGCTGGGCATCAACAGCCACACTGCGGGCACACCTTGTGCTGGTCATGGACAGTCACATTGTGGGCATGCGCTGGGCTGGGCTGGGCACGGACCGTCAAACTGCGGGTACACCCTCGCCTGGGTACGGACAGTCACACTACAGGCGCACCCTGAGCAGATCACGGACAGTCATACTGCGGGCACACCCTGGGCTGGGCTGGGCACAGACAGTCACACTGCGGGCACACCCTGGTTTGGGCATGCACGGTCATACTGCGGTCAGACCCTGGGCTGGGCTTGGCACATACAGTCACTCTGTCGGCACACCCGGTGCTGTACATGGATAATCAAATTGCAGACTCACTCTGGGCTATGCACAGACAGTCACACTGTGGGCACAGCCTGGGCTGGGCTAGCCATGGACAGTCACACTGCGGCACATCCTGGGCTAGGCTGGGCACGGACAGTCATACTGTGGGCACACCCTGGGCTGGGCATGGACAGTCACATGGCGACACACCCTGGCCTAGTCAGCTCACGGACTGGCCTGGGCACGAATAGTCACACTGCGGGCACTCCCTGGCCTGGGATGGGCATGGAAAGTCACACTGTGGCAATACCCTGGGCTGGGCACGAAGTGACACAGCGGGCTCACCCTGGGCTGGGCATCGACAGCCATACTGCGGGCACACCTTGCGCTGGGCATGGACAGTCACATTGTGGGCATACGCTGGGCTGGGCACGGACCGTCAAACTGCGGGTACACCCTCACCTGGGTACGGACGGTCACACGACAGGCGCACCCTGAGCAGATCACTTACAGTCACACTGCGGGCACAGCCTGGGCTGGGCTGGGCACAGACAGTCACACTGCGGGCACACCCTGGGTTGGGCATGCACGGTCATACTGCGGTCAGACCCTGGGCTGGGCTTGGCACATACAGTCACACTGTGGGCACACCCGGTGCTGTACACGGATAATCAAATTGCAGACTCATTCTGGGCTAGGCAAAGACAGTCACACTGTGGGCACAGCCTGGGCTGGGCATGGGCCGTCACACTGTGGGCACACCCTGGGCTGGGCACGGACAGTCACACTGGAGGCACACACTGGGCTGGGCACGGAGAGTCACAATGCGGGCATACCCTGGGCAGGTAATGGTCAGTTATACTGCAGGCACACCCTGGGCTGGGCACAGACAGTCACACTGCGGGCACACCCTGGGCTTGGCACAGACAGTCACACTGTGGGCACACCCTGGGCTGGGCACAGAAAATAACACTGCGGGCACACCCTGGGCTGCGCACAGACAGTCACACTGTGGGCACACTGTGGTCTGGGCTGGGCATGGATAGTGACACTGTGGCCACAGCCTGGACTGGGCATGGAGAGTCACACTAGGGGCACACCATGGGCTGGGCTGGGCATGGACAGTCACACTGTGGGCACACCCTGGGCTGGGCACGGAGAGTCACACTGCGGCACACCCTGGTCTTGGCTGGGCATGGACAGTCACACTGCGGCACACCCTGGGCTGGGCATGGACAGTCATACTGTGGGCACACCCTGGGCTGGGCACGGGCAGTCACATTGGGGGCACACACTGGAGTGCCTGGGCACGAATAGTCACACTGCGGCACACCCTGGGCTGGGCTGGGCATGGACAGTCATACTGTGGGCACACCCTGGGCTGTGCACGGGCAGTTACACTGGGGGCACACACTGGAGTGCCTGGGCACGAATAGTCACACTGCGGGCACTCCCTGGCCTGGGCTGGGCACGGAAAGCCACACTGTGGCAATACCCTGGGCTGGGCACGAAGTCACACTGCGGGCACACCCTGGGCTGGGCATCAACAGCCACACTGCGGGCACACCTTGTGCTGGTCATGGACAGTCACATTGTGGGCATGCGCTGGGCTGGGCTGGGCACGGACCGTCAAACTGCGGGTACACCCTCGCCTGGGTACGGACAGTCACACTACAGGCGCACCCTGAGCAGATCACGGACAGTCATACTGCGGGCACACCCTGGGCTGGGCTGGGCACAGACAGTCACACTGCGGGCACACCCTGGTTTGGGCATGCACGGTCATACTGCGGTCAGACCCTGGGCTGGGCTTGGCACATACAGTCACTCTGTCGGCACACCCGGTGCTGTACATGGATAATCAAATTGCAGACTCACTCTGGGCTATGCACAGACAGTCACACTGTGGGCACAGCCTGGGCTGGGCTAGCCATGGACAGTCACACTGCGGCACATCCTGGGCTAGGCTGGGCACGGACAGTCATACTGTGGGCACACCCTGGGCTGGGCATGGACAGTCACATGGCGACACACCCTGGCCTAGTCAGCTCACGGACTGGCCTGGGCACGAATAGTCACACTGCGGGCACTCCCTGGCCTGGGATGGGCATGGAAAGTCACACTGTGGCAATACCCTGGGCTGGGCACGAAGTGACACAGCGGGCTCACCCTGGGCTGGGCATCGACAGCCATACTGCGGGCACACCTTGCGCTGGGCATGGACAGTCACATTGTGGGCATACGCTGGGCTGGGCACGGACCGTCAAACTGCGGGTACACCCTCACCTGGGTACGGACGGTCACACGACAGGCGCACCCTGAGCAGATCACTTACAGTCACACTGCGGGCACAGCCTGGGCTGGGCTGGGCACAGACAGTCACACTGCGGGCACACCCTGGGTTGGGCATGCACGGTCATACTGCGGTCAGACCCTGGGCTGGGCTTGGCACATACAGTCACACTGTGGGCACACCCGGTGCTGTACACGGATAATCAAATTGCAGACTCATTCTGGGCTAGGCAAAGACAGTCACACTGTGGGCACAGCCTGGGCTGGGCATGGGCCGTCACACTGTGGGCACACCCTGGGCTGGGCACGGACAGTCACACTGGAGGCACACACTGGGCTGGGCACGGAGAGTCACAATGCGGGCATACCCTGGGCAGGTAATGGTCAGTTATACTGCAGGCACACCCTGGGCTGGGCACAGACAGTCACACTGCGGGCACACCCTGGGCTTGGCACAGACAGTCACACTGTGGGCACACCCTGGGCTGGGCACAGAAAATAACACTGCGGGCACACCCTGGGCTGCGCACAGACAGTCACACTGTGGGCACACTGTGGTCTGGGCTGGGCATGGATAGTGACACTGTGGCCACAGCCTGGACTGGGCATGGAGAGTCACACTAGGGGCACACCATGGGCTGGGCTGGGCATGGACAGTCACACTGTGGGCACACCCTGGGCTGGGCACGGAGAGTCACACTGCGGCACACCCTGGTCTTGGCTGGGCATGGACAGTCACACTGCGGCACACCCTGGGCTGGGCATGGACAGTCATACTGTGGGCACACCCTGGGCTGGGCACGGGCAGTCACATTGGGGGCACACACTGGAGTGCCTGGGCACGAATAGTCACACTGCGGGCACACCCTGGCCTGGGCTGGGCACGGAAAGCCACACTGTGGCAATACCCTGGGCTGGGCACGAAGTCACACTGCGGGCACACCCTGGGCTGGGCATCAACAGCCACACTGCGGGCACACCTTGTGCTGGTCATGGACAGTCACATTGTGGGCATGCGCTGGGCTGGGCTGGGCACGGACCGTCAAACTGCGGGTACACCCTCGCCTGGGTACGGACGGTCACACTACAGGCGCACCCTGAGCAGATCACGGACAGTCATACTGCGGGCACACCCTGGGCTGGGCTGGGCACAGACAGTCACACTGCGGGCACACCCTGGTTTGGGCATGCACGGTCATACTGCGGTCAGACCCTGGGCTGGGCTTGGCACATGCAGTCACACTGTCGGCACACCCGGTGCTGTACACGGATAATCAAATTGCGGACTCACTCTGGGCTATGCACAGACAGTCACACTGTGGGCACAGCCTGGGCTGGGCTGGGCATGGACAGTAACACTGCGGCACATCCTGGGCTAGGCTGGGCACGGACAGTCATACTGTGGGCACACCCTGGGTTGGGCACGGACAGTCACACTGCAAGCACACCCAGTGCTGGGCACAGACAGTCACACTGCGGGCACACCCTGGTTTGGGCATGCACGGTCATACTGCGGTCAGACCCTGGGCTGGGCTTGGCACATACAGTCACACTGTGGGCACACCCGGTGCTGTACACGGATAATCAAATTGCAGACTCATTCTGGGCTAGGCAAAGACAGTCACACTGTGGGCACAGCCTGGGCTGGGCTGGGCATGGGCCGTCATACTGTGGGCACACCCTGGGCTGGGCACGGACAGTCACACTGGAGGCACACACTGGGCTGGGCACGGAGAGTCACAATGCGGGCATACCCTGGGCAGGTAATGGTCAGTTATACTGCAGGCACACCCTGGGCTGGGCACAGACAGTCACACTGCGGGCACACCCTGGGCTTGGCACAGACAGTCACACTGTGGGCACACCCTGGGCTGGGCACAGAAAATAACACTGCGGGCACACCCTGGGCTGCGCACAGACAGTCACACTGTGGGCACACTGTGGTCTGGGCTGGGCATGGATAGTGACACTGTGGCCACACCCTGGACTGGGCATGGAGAGTCACACTAGGGGCACACCATGGGCTGGGCTGGGCATGGACAGTTACACTGCGGGCATGCACTGAGCTGGGCTGGGACACACAATGCGGGCACTCGCTGGGCTGGGCAGGGACACACACTGCGGGCACTCGCTGGGCTGGGCAGGGACAGTCACACTGCGGGCAAACCCTGGGCTGGGGACGGAAAATCACACTGCGGGTGCACCCTGGGCTGGGCACGGACAGTCACACTGTGGGCACACCATGGATTGAGCATGGACAGTCACACTGTGGGCACAACCTGGGCTGGGCTGGACACAGGCAGTCACACTGCGGGCACACCCTGGGCTGGGCTGGACATGGACAGTCTCACTGTGGGCGCTGCCTGGGCTGGGCTGGGCAATGGCAGTCACTCTGTGGGCACACCCTGGGCTGAGCACAGAGAGTCACAATGCCGGCACACCCTGGACTGGGCACATACAGTCACACTGCGGGCGCTCCCTGGGTTGGGCAGGGCATGGGCAGTCACACTGCGGGCACTCCCTGGGCTGAGCACGGGCACACACTGCGGGCACACCCTGGGCTGGGCACGTACAGTCGCACTGCGGGCGCTCCCTGGGTTGGGCTGGGCATGGACAGTCACACCGTGGGCACAACCTGGGCTGGGCAAGGAGAGTCACACTCTGGGCACACCCTGGGTTGGGCATGGACCGTCACACTGCAGCCACACCCTGGGGTGGATAGACACGGACAGTGACACTGTGGGCACAGCATAGGCCGGGCAGGGCATGGACAGTCACACTGCGGGCACGCCCTGGGCTGGGCACGGACAGTCATATTGTGGGAACACCCTGGGCTAGGCTGGGCAAAGACAATCATACTGCGGGAACACGCTGGGCTGGGCATGGACAGTCACACTGCGGGCACACCCAGGGCTCGGCACGGACAGTCACACTGCAGTCACACCCTGGGTTGGGGCACAGACAGTCACACTGCGGTCACACCCTGGGTTGGGGCACAGACAGTCACACTGCAGCCACACCCTGGGCTGGGCACGGACAGTCACACTGGGGGCACACCGTGGGCTGGGCATGGACAGTCTCACTGCGGGCACACCCTGGGCTGGGCACAGACAGTCACACTGGGGGCACACACTGGACGCACACACTGGACTGGCCTGGGAACGGATAGTCACACTGCGGGCAGTCCCTGGGCTGGGCTGGGCACGGACAGTCACACTGTGGCAACACCCTGGGCTGGGCACGAACAGTCACACTGGGGGCACACCCTGGGCTGGGCATCGACAGCCACACTGCGGGCACACCTAGCGCTGGGCATGGGCAGTCACACTGCGGGCACACGCTGGGCTGGGCTGGGTATGGACGGTCACACTACAGGCGCACCCTGAGTAGAGCATGGACAGGCACACCTCGGGCACACCCTGGGCAGGACACGGACAGTCACACTGCAGGCACACCCTGGGCTGGGCTGGGCACAGACTGTCACACTGCGAGCACACCATGGGTTGAGCACACACGGTCATACTGCGGGCAGACCCTGGGCTGTGCTTGGCACATACAGTCACACTGTGGGCACAGCCGGTGCCGTACACGGACAATTGAATTGCGGGCTCACTCTGGGCTAGGCACAGACAGTCACACTGCGGGCACTCCCTGGGCTGGGCACGGAGAGTCACACTGTGGGCACAGCCTGGGCTGGGCATGGACAGTCACACTGAGGGCACTCCCTGGGCTGGGCTGGGCATGGACAGTCACACTGGAGGTACACCATGGGCTGGGCACGGACAGTCACACTGGAGGCACACCTTGGGCTGCGCATGGACAGTCAAACTGCGGGCACACACTGGGCTGGGCATGGACAATCATACTGCGGGCACACACTGGGCTGGGCATGGACAGTCATATTGCGGACACACCCTGGGCTGGGGACGGACTTTCAAACTGCAGGCACACCTGCGCTGGGTACGGAAAGTCACACTGCGGGGACACCCTGGGCTGGGCAAGGAGAGTCACACTGCGTGCACACCCTGGGCTGGGCTGGGCATAGACTCACACTGCGGGCATACCCTGGGCTGGCCACGCACAGTCACACCAAGGGCGCACCCTGGGCGGAGCACGGACAGTCACACGTCGGGCGCACTGTGGGCTGGGCACGGACAGCCACACTGGGGGTACACCCTGGGCTGGGAATGGAAAGTCGCACTGGGGGCACATCAAGGGCTGGGCATGGACAGTCACACTGCGGGCACACCCTGGTCTGGGCATGGGCAGTTGCACTGCGGGCACACCCTGGGTTGGGCACGGAGAGTCACACTGCGGGCACACCCTGGGCTGGCACGGAGAGTCACACTGCGGGCACACCCTGGGCTGGGGAAGGAAAATCACACTGCGGGCCCACCCTGGGCTGGGCACAGAGTGTCACACTGTGGGCACACTGTGGTCTGGCCTGGGCATGGACAGTGACACAGTGGCCACACCCTGCGCTGGGCACAGAGAGTCACACTGGGGGCACACCCTGGACTGGGCATGGACAGTCACACTGCAGGCAAACCCTGGGCTGGGCATGGACAAACACTGCGGGCACTCCCTAAACTGGGCATGGTCAGTTACACTACGGGCACACCATGGGCTGGGCTGGGCAAGGACAGTCACACTGCGGGCATGTCCTGGGCTGGGGACGGACATTCAAACTGCGGGCACACCCTAAGCTGGGCATGGACAGTCACACAGTGGGCACAACCTAGGCTGGGCTGGGCACAGGCAGTCACACTGCGGGCGCACACTGGGCTGGGCATGGACAGTCACACTGCGGGCACACACTGGGCTGGGCACGGACAGTCACACTGCGGGCACAAGCTGGGCTGGCCACGGACAGTCACACTGTGGGCACACCCTAGAATGGGCACGGGCACTCACACTGGGCGCATACACTGGGCTGGGCATGGACAGTCACATTGTGGGCACACTCTGGGCTGGACTGGGCACAGACAGTCACACTGCGTGCGCACCTGAGCAGCTCTGGGCATGGATAGTCACACTGTGGGCACATCCTGGGCTGGACACGGACAGTCATACTGTGGGCACACCCTGGGCTGGGCTGGGCACGGACAGTCACACTGCAGGCACACCCTGGGCTGGGCTGGGCACAGACAGTCAGAGTGCGGGCACACCCTGGGCTGGGCATGGACAGTCACACTGTGGGCACACTCTGGGCTGGACTGGGCACAGACAGTCACACTGCGTGCGCACCTGACCAGCTCTGGGCATGAACAGTCACACTGTGGGCATACCCTGGGCTGGGCAGCGCAAAGACAGTCACACTGCGGGCACACCCTGGACTGGGTTCGGACGGTCACACTACAGTCGCACCCTGAGCAGATCATGGACAGCCACACCTCGGGCACACCCTGGGTAGGGCACAGACAGTCACATTGTAGGCGCACCCAGGGCTGCGCATGGACAGTCACAATGCGGGCACACCCTGGGCTGGGGATGGACAGTGAATATGCGGGCACACCCTGGGCTGGAAACCGAAAATCACACTGCGGGTATGCCCTGGGCTGGGCTGTGTTTGCGCAGTCATACTGCGGGAACACGCTGGGCTGGGCATGGACAGTCACACTGCGGGCACACCCTGGGTTGGTGCACAGACAGTCACACTGCGGCCACACCTCGGGATGGGCATGGACAGTCACAGTGCGGGCACACCCCGGGCTGGGCACGGACCGTCATACTGCGGGTACAACCTGGGCTGGGCTGGGCAAGGACAGCCACACTGCGGGCATACCTTGCGCTGGGCATGGGCAGTCACACTGTGGGCACACGGTGGGCTGGGCTGGGCACAGACAATCAAACTGCAGGTACACCCTGGGCTGGGTACGGACGGTCACACTACAGGCGCACCCTGAGCAGATCACGGACAATCACACCTCGGGCACACCCTGGGCAGGACACGGACAGTCACACTGCGGGCACACCCTGGGTTGGGCTGGGCACAGACAGTCACACTGCGGGCACACCCTGGGCTGGGCATGAATGGTCACACTGCGAGCACACCCTGGGCTGGGCTTGGCAAGGAGAATCACACTGCGGGCACACCCTGGGCTGGGTTGGGCAAGGGGAGTCACACTATGGGCACACCCTGGGCTGGGCACGGGCAGTCACACTGTGGGCACACCCTGGGCTGGGCATGAACAGTCACACTGTGGGCACACCCTGGGCTTGGCATGGGCAGTCACACTGTGGGCACACCCTGGGCTTGGCATGGGCAGTCACACTGTGGGCACACCTTGGGCTGGGCATGAACAGTCACACTGCGGGCATACCTTGGGCTGGGCAGCGCAAAGACAGTCACACTGCGGGCACACCCTGGGCTGGGTACGGACGGTCACACTACAGTCGCACGCTGAGCAGATCATGGACAGCCACACCTCGGGCACACCCTGGGTAAGGGCACAGACAGTCACATTGTGGGCACACCCAGGGCTGGGCATGGACAGTCAATATGTGGGCACACCCTGGGCTGGAAACCGAAAATCACACTGCAGGCATGCCCTGGGCTGGGCTGTGTTTGCGCAGTCACACTGGGGATACACACTGGGCTGGGCATGGACAGTCACACTGTGGGCACACCCTGGGCTGGGCTTGGCACGGACAGTCACACCGTGGCACACCCTGGGCTGGACACGGTCAGTCAAGCTGCGGACACAACCTCGGCTGGGCATGGACAGTCACAGTGTGGGCACAACCTGGGCTGCGCATGAATGGTCACACTGCGAGCACACTCTGGACTGGGCATTGACAGTCACACTGCAGGCACACCCTGGACTGGGCTGCGCAAGGACAGTCACACTGCAGGCACACTGTGGGCTGGGTACGGACGGTCACACTACAGGCGCACCCTCAGCAGATCATGGACAGTCACACCTCGGGCAAACCCTGGTCAGGGCACAGACAGTCACACTCTGGGCACACCCTGGGTTGGACATGGACAGTGACACTGCGGGCACACCACAGGCTGGGCAGGGCTTGGACAGTCACACTGCGGGCACACCACAGGCTGGGCTGGGCACAGACAGTCACACTGCGGGCACATGCTGGGCTGGGCACAGACAGTCACACTGCGGGCACACCCTGAGCTGGGCACGCACAGTCATATTGCCGGCAGACCCTGGGCTGGGCTTGGCACGGGCAGTCACACTGCGGGCACACCCTGGGCTGGTCACAGACCGTCATACTGCGGGTACAACCTGGGCTGGGCTGGGCACAGACATTCACACTGCGGGCACACCCTGGGCTGGGCACGGACAGTTACACTGGGGGCACACACTGGACTGGCCTGGGCACGGATAGTCACACTGGGGGCACACCTTGCACTGGGCATGGACAGTCACTCTGTGGGCACACGCTGGGCTGGGCACAGCCAGTCAAACTGCAGGTACACCCTGGGCTGGGTACGGACGGTCACACTACAGGCGCACCCTGAGCAGATCACAGACAGTCACACCTCGGGCACACCCTGGGCAGGACACGGACAGTCACACTGCGGGCACACCCTGGGCTGGGCTGGGCACAGATGCTCACACTGCGGGCACACCCAGTGCTGGGCACGGACAATCACACTGCGGGCACTCTCTGGGCAGAGCACGGGCAGTCACACTGGAGGCACACCCTGGGCTGGGCACGGACAGTCATACTGGAGGCACACACTGGGCTGGGGACGGACATTCAAACTGCAGGCACACCCTGGGCTGGGCATGGATAGTCACACTGCGGGCACACCTTGGGCTGGGGACGGACATTCAAACTGCGGGCACACCCTGGCCTGGGCACGGACACACACTGCGGACACACCCTGGGCTGGGCACGGACAGTCACACTGTGGGCACACCTTGGGCTGGGATGGGCACGGACAGACACACGGCGACACACCCTGGCCTGGGCAGCTCACGGACTGTCACGCTGCGGGCACAGGCTGGGCTGGGCTGGGCAAGGACAGTTACACTGGGGGCACACCCTGGGCTAGGCACGGAAAGTCACACTAGGGGCACACCCTAGGCTGGGCATGGACAGTCACACTGTGGGCACACCCTGGGCTGGGCACGGAGAGTCACACTGCGGCACACCCTGGTCTTGGCTGGGCACGGACAATCACACTGCGGCACACCCTGGGCTGGGCTGGGCATGGACAGTCATACTGTGGGCACACCCTGGGCTGGGCACGGGCAGTCACACTGGGGGCACACACTGGAGTGCCTGGGCATGAATAGTCACACTGCGGGCACTCCCTGGCCTGGGCTGGGCACGGAAAGCCACACTGTGGCAATACCCTGGGCTGGGCACAAAGTCACACTGCGGGCACACCCTGGGCTGGGCATCAACAGCCACACTGCGGGCCCACCTTGTGCTGGTCATGGACAGTCACATTGTGGGCATGCGCTGGGCTGGGCTGGGCACGGACCGTCAAACTGCGGGGACACCCTCGCCTGGGTACGGACGGTCACACTACAGGCGCACCCTGAGCAGATCACGGACAGTCATACTGCGGGCACACCCTGGGCTGGGCTGGGCACAGACAGTCACACTGCGGGCACACCCTGGTTTGGGCATGCACGGTCATACTGCGGTCAGACCCTGGGCTGGGCTTGGCACATGCAGTCACACTGTCGGCACACCCGGTGCTGTACACGGATAATCAAATTGCGGACTCACTCTGGGCTATGCACAGACAGTCACACTGTGGGCACAGCCTGGGCTGGGCTGGGCATGGACAGTAACACTGCGGCACATCCTGGGCTAGGCTGGGCACGGACAGTCATACTGTGGGCACACCCTGGGTTGGGCACGGACAGTCACACTGCAGGCACACCCAGTGCTGGGCACAGACAGTCACACTGCGGGCACACCCTGGTTTGGGCATGCACGGTCATACTGCGGTCAGACCCTGGGCTGGGCTTGGCACATACAGTCACACTGTGGGCACACCCGGTGCTGTACATGGATAATCAAATTGCGGACTCACTCTGGGCTAGGCAAAGACAGTCACACTGTGGGCACAGCCTGGGCTGGGCTGGGCATGGGCCGTCATACTGTGGGCACACCCTGGGCTGGGCACGGACAGTCACACTGGAGGCACACACTGGGCTGGGCACGGAGAGTCACAATGCGGGCATACCCTGGGCAGGTAATGGTCAGTTATACTGCAGGCACACCCTGGGCTGGGCACAGACAGTCACACTGCGGGCACACCCTGGGCTTGGCACGGACAGTCACACTGTGGGCACACCCTGGGCTGGGCACAGAAAATAACACTGCGGGCACATCCTGGGCTGCGCACAGACAGTCACACTGTGGGCACACTGTGGTCTGGGCTGGGCATGGATAGTGACACTGTGGCCACACCCTGGACTGGGCATGGAGAGTCACACTAGGGGCACACCATGGGCTGGGCTGGGCATGGACAGTTACACTGCGGGCATGCACTGAGCTGGGCAGGGATACACAATGCGGGCACTCGCTGGGCTGGGCAGGGACACACACTGCGGGCACTCGCTGGGCTGGGCAGGGACAGTCACACTGCGGGCAAACCCTGGGCTGGGCACGGACAGTCACACTGTGGGCACACCATGGATTGGGCATGGACAGTCACACTGTGGGCACAACCTGGGCTGGGCTGGACACAGGCAGTCACACTGCGGGCACACCCTGGGCTGGGCTGGACATGGACAGTCTCACTGTGGGCGCTGCCTGGGCTGGGCTGGGCAATGGCAGTCACTCTGTGGGCACACCCTGGGCTGAGCACAGAGAGTCACAATGCTGGCACACCCTGGACTGGGCACATACAGTCACACTGCGGGCGCTCCCTGGGTTGGGCAGGGCATGGGCAGTCACACTGCGGGCACTCCCTGGGCTGAGCACGGGCACACACTGCGGGCACACCCTGGGCTGGGCACGTACAGTCGCACTGCGGGCGCTCCCTGGGTTGGGCTGGGCATGGACAGTCACACCGTGGGCACAACCTGGGCTGGGCAAGGAGAGTCACACTCTGGGCACACCCTGGGTTGGGCATGGACCGTCACACTGCGGCCACACCCTGGGGTGGATAGACATGGACAGTGACACTGTGGGCACAGCATAGGCCGGGCAGGGCATGGACAGTCACACTGCGGGCACGCCCTGGGCTGGGCACGGACAGTCATATTGTGGGAACACCCTGGGCTGGGCAAAGACAATCATACTGCGGGAACACGCTGGGCTGGGCATGGACAGTCACACTGCGGGCACACCCAGGGCTCGGCACGGACAGTCACACTGCAGTCACACCCTGGGTTGGGGCACAGACAGTCACACTGCGGTCACACCCTGGGTTGGGGCACAGACAGTCACACTGCGGTCACACCCTGGGTTGGGGCACAGACAGTCACACTGCAGCCACACCCTGGGCTGGGCATGGACAGTCACACTGGGGGCACACCGTGGGCTGGGCATGGACAGTCTCACTGCGGGCACACCCCGGGCTGGGCACAGACAGTCACACTGGGGGCACACACTGGACGCACACACTGGACTGGCCTGGGAACGGATAGTCACACTGCGGGCAGTCCCTGGGCTGGGCTGGGCACGGACAGTCACACTGTGGCAACACCCTGGGCTGGGCACGAACAGTCACACTGGGGGCACACCCTGGGCTGGGCATCGACAGCCACACTGCGGGCACACCTAGCGCTGGGCATGGACAGTCACACTGCGGGCACACGCTGGGCTGGGCTGGGTATGGACGGTCACACTACAGGCGCACCCTGAGTAGAGCATGGACAGGCACACCTCGGGCACACCCTGGGCAGGACACGGACAGTCACACTGCGGTCACACCCTGGGCTGGGCTGGGCACAGACTGTCACACTGCGAGCACACCATGGGTTGAGCACGCACGGTCATACTGCGGGCAGACCCTGGGCTGTGCTTGGCACATACAGTCACACTGTGGGCACAGCCGGTGCCGTACACGGACAATCGAATTGCGGGCACACCCTGGGATGGCATGGACAGTCACAGTGCGGGCATACCCTGAGCTAGGCACGGACAGTCATACTGCGGGCACACCCTGGGCTGGGCATGGACAGTCACACTGAGGGCACTCCCTGGGCTGGGCTGGGCATGGACAGTCACACTGGAGGTACACCATGGGCTGGGCACAGACAGTCACACTGGAGGCACACCTTGGGCTGCGCATGGACAGTCAAACTGCGGGCACACACTGGGCTGGGCATGGACAATCATACTGCGGGCACACACTGGGCTGGGCATGGACAGTCATATTGCGGACACACCCTGGGCTGGGGACGGACTTTCAAACTGCAGGCACACCTGCGCTGGGTACGGAAAGTCACACTGCGGGGACACCCTGGGCTGGGCAAGGAGAGTCACACTGCGTGCACACCCTGGGCTGGGCTGGGCATAGACTCACACTGCGGGCATACCCTGGGCTGGCCACGCACAGTCACACCAAGGGCGCACCCTGGGCGGAGCACGGACAGTCACACGTCGGGCGCACTGTGGGCTGGGCACGGACAGCCACACTGGGGGTACACCCTGGGCTGGGAATGGAGAGTCACACTAGGGGCACACCATGGGCTGGGCTGGGCATGGACAGTCACACTGCAGGCACGGGCTGGGCATGAACAGTCACACTGCGGGCACACCCTGGGCTGGGCATGGACAGTCACACTGCGGGCACACCCTGTACTGGAGACGGACATTCAAACTGCGGGCACACCCTGTGCTGGGCACAGAAAGTCACACTGCGGGCGCACCCTGGGCTGGGCACGGACAGTCACACTGCGGTCACACCATGGATTGGGCACAGACAGCCACACTGCGGGTGCACCCTGGGCTGGGCATGGGCAGTCAGACTGCGGGCATACCCTGGGCTGGGCATGGACAGTCACACTGTGGGCACACCCTGGGCTGGTTTGGGCATGGATAGCCACACTGTGGGCACAACCTGCGCTGGGCTGGGCAAGAACAGTCATACTGTGGGCACACCCTGGGCTGGGCACAGAGAGTCACTCTGCGGGCGCAAACTGGGTTGGGCTGGGCACCAACAGTCACTCTGTGGGCACACCCTGGCCTGGGCAGCTCACGGACTGTCATGCTGCAGGCACAGGCTGGGCTGGGCATGGACGGTCACACTGCGGGCACACCCTGGGCTGGGCACGGAAAGTCACACGGTGGGCACACCCTGGGCTGGGCATGGACATTCACACTACAGGCACACCCTGGGCTGGGCATGGACAGTCACACTGATCGGCACACCCTGGGCTGGGCACAGACAGTTACACTACAGGCACACCCTGGCCTGGGCAGCTCACGGACTGTCACGCTGTGGGCACGGGCTGGGCACGGAAAGTCACACTGCGGGCATACCCTGGGCAGGTAATGGGCAGCCATACTGCTGGCACATGCTGGTCTGGACACGGACAGTCACACTGTGGGCACAACCTGGGCTGGGTACAGAAAATAACACTGGGGGCACACACTGGGCTGGGCATGGACAGTCACACTGGGGGCACACCCTGGTCTGGGCGCAGACAGTCACACTGCGGGCACAATCTGGGCTGCGCACGGACAGTCAAACTGCGGGCACACCGTGGGCTGGGCTGGGCAAGGACAGTCATACTGCGGGCACACCCTGGGCTGGGCATGGAATGTCATACTGCGGGCACACCCTGGGCTGGGCTGGGACGGTCACACTGTGGGCACAAACGTGTCTGGGCACCGACAGTCACAATGCGGGCACACCCTGGGCTGGGCACGGACAGTCACACTGCGGGCACAAATGGGTCTGGGCAAGGACAGTCACAATGCGGGCACAAACGGGGTTGGGCACGGACAGTCACAATGCGGGCACATCCTGGGCTGGGCACGGGCAGTCACACTGCGGGAACACCCTGGCCATGGGAAGGACAGTCGAACCATGGGCACACCCTGGCCTGGGCACGGACAGTCACATTGCAGACACATACTGGGCTGGGCTGGGCATGGACAGTCACACTGTGGGCACACCCTGGGATGGCATGGACAGTCACAGTGCGGGCATACCCTGAGCTAGACACGGACAGTCATACTGCGGGCACACCCTGGGCTGGGCATGGACAGTCACTGCGGGCCCACACTGGGCTGGGCATGGACAGTCACATTACGGGCACACCCTGGGTTGGGCATGGACAGTCACACTGTGGGCACAACCTGGGCTGGCACGGACAGTCATACTGCGGGCACACACTGGACTAGTCACGGATAGTCACAATGCGGGTACAACCTGGGCTGAGCACGGACAGTCATACTGCAGGCACACCCTGTGCTGGGCACGGACAGTCATACTGCGGGCACACCCTGGGCTGGGCAGTGACAGTCACACTGTGGGCACACCCTGGACGTAGCTGGGCACAGACAGTAGCACTACGGGCACACCCTGGACTGGGCACGGACAGTCACAATGCGGTTACAACCTGGGCTGGGCATGGACAGTCATTCTGCGGGCACACCCTGGACTGGGCACGGACAGTCACAATGCGGGTACAAATTGGGCTGGGCACGGACAGTCACACTGGGGGCATACCCTGGGCGGAGCTGGGCATGGACAGTCACACTGTAGACACACCATGGGCTGTGCACGGACAGTCACAGTGCGGGCACACCCTGGGCTGGGCACGGACAGTCACATTACGGGCACACCTTGGGCTGGGCATGGACAGTTACACCACGGGCACACCCTGGGCTGGGCACAGACAGTCACACTGCGGGCACACCCTGAGCTGGGTACGGACAGTCATACTGCAGGCACACCCAGGCTGGGCACGGACAGTCACAATGTGGGCACACCCTAGGCTAGGCATGGCCAGTCTCAGTGCGGGCACACCTTAGGCTGGGCATGGACAGTCTCAGTGCGGGCAAAACCTTGGCTGGGCATGGAGTGTTGCACTGTGGGCACACCCTGGGCGATTCTGGGCACGGACAGTCACGCTGCGGGCACGCCATGCGCTGGGCTGGGCACGGACAGTCACACTGCCGGCACACCCTGGGCTGAGCTGGGGACGGACACTCACACTGCAGGCACACCTTGGGCTGGGCACGGACAGTCATACTGGGGGCACACCCTGGGTTGGGCACGGCCCCACAGCCTGTAGGGCACAGCGCCTAAGGAAATCGCTTCAGGCAGGCACTGAGACCCCGCGCGCAGCACTGCCCGCACCGCCAGCGGACAGCCTGCCTGACTGTCAGCTCCCGCAGCCAGTCGCAGCGCTCTCCGCTGGCAACACAGATACGCACTGACACCTCGCGGTCAATGGTCGGGGCTAGTCCCTGGGGCGGGTTTCGACCAGTGGGCGCGGCCAGAGAAGGGGGCGTGGCTAGCCCAGGGTCCGGGCTTCAGTGGGCGGGGTTAAAATCATGGGCGGTGCCAGACAAGGTGACGGTGCTGCTCGTGGGCGGTGCTGTGTGCCGGGGGCGGGACCCCCCAGTGGGCGGGGTTTCGACCAGCAGACGATGCTCCCAGTGGATGGGGTTACACCACGGGGCGGGGCCCTCAGTGGGCGGGGCTGTGTCCAGGGGGCAGGACTTCAGTGGGCGTGGTTACACTAGAGGGCGGAGCCGTATCCAGGGGGCGGGCTGCCGGCCGGTGCGGAGCGCGAGGTGCCGCGGGCGGGCTGGCAGTGTCAGTGTGGCCGCTGCTCGCGGAGACCAGAACCGGAGAGAGTGAGCCCCCGCCCGGACTGGCAATGTGCGGCCACTCGCTCCCCGGCCTGGCGCTGGCCGCCTGCCTGCTGCTGTACTCGTGGAGCCCAGGTACCCCGCTCTTCGCCCGCTCTCCCGGGGGTCGGGGCGGGAGGGAAGGCTGTCGTCCTGCGCCCCCCGCCGCCTCAGTCTCTTTCCCCCCACCCTCCCTCCTCAGTCTCTTTCCCCCCCCCACCCTCCCCCCTCAGTCTCTCCCCCCTCAGTCTCTTTCCCCCCACCCCCCCTCAGTCTCTTTCCCCCCACCCCCCCTCAGTCTCTTTCCCCCCACCCCCCCTCAGTCTCTTTCCCCCCACCCCCCCTCAGTCTCTTTCCCCCCACCCCCCCCTCAGTCTCTTTCCCCCCACCCCCCCCTCAGTCTCTTTCCCCCAACCCCCCCCTCAGTCTCTTTCCCCCAACCCCCCCCTCAGTCTCTTTCCCCCCACCCAGTCTCTCTTTCCCCCCCACCCAGTCTCTCTTTCCCCCCCACCCAGTCTCTCTTTCCCCCCCACCCAGTCTCTCTTTCCCCCCCACCCAGTCTCTCTTTCCCCCCCACCCAGTCTCTCTTTCCCCCCCACCCAGTCTCTCTTTCCCCCCCACCCAGTCTCTCTTTCCCCCCCACCCAGTCTCTCTTTCCCCCCCACCCAGTCTCTCTTTCCCCCCCACCCAGTCTTTCTCCCCCCCCCACCCAGTCTCTCTCCCCCCCCACCCAGTCTCTCTCCCCCCCCACCCAGTCTCTCTCCCCCCCCACCCAGTCTCTCTCCCCCCCACCCAGTCTCTCTCCCCCCCCACCCAGTCTCTCTCCCCCCCCACCCAGTCTCTCTCCCCCCCCACCCAGTCTCTCTCCCCCCCCACCCAGTCTCTCTCCCCCCCCACCCAGTCTCTCTCCCCCCCCACCCAGTCTCTCTCCCCCCCCACCCAGTCTCTCTCCCCCCCCACCCAGTCTCTCTCCCCCCCCACCCAGTCTCTCTCCCCCCCCCCCCAGTCTCTCTCCCCCCCCACCCAGTCTCTCTCCCCCCCCACCCAGTCTCTCTCCCCCCCCACCCAGTCTCTCTCCCCCCCCACCCAGTCTCTCTCCCCCCCCACCCAGTCTCTCTCCCCCCCCACCCAGTCTCTCTCCCCCCCCACCCAGTCTCTCTCCCCCCCCACCCAGTCTCTCTCCCCCCCCACCCAGTCTCTCTCCCCCCCCACCCAGTCTCTCTTCCCCCCCCACCCAGTCTCTCTCCCCCCCCACCCAGTCTCTCTCCCCCCCCACCCAGTCTCTCTCCCCCCCCACCCAGTCTCTCTCCCCCCCCCACCCAGTCTCTCTCCCCCCCCCACCCAGTCTCTCTCCCCCCCCCACCCAGTCTCTCTCCCCCCCCCACCCAGTCTCTCTCCCCCCCCCACCCAGTCTCTCTCCCCCCCCCACCCAGTCTCTCTCCCCCCCCCACCCAGTCTCTCTCCCCCCCCACCCAGTCTCTCTCCCCCCCCCACCCAGTCTCTCTCCCCCCCCCACCCAGTCTCTCTCCCCCCCCCACCCAGTCTCTCTCCCCCCCCCACCCAGTCTCTCTCCCCCCCCCACCCAGTCTCTCTCCCCCCCCCACCCAGTCTCTCTCCCCCCCCCACCCAGTCTCTCTCCCCCCCCACCCAGTCTCTCTCCCCCCCCACCCAGTCTCTCTCCCCCTCCACCCAGTCTCTCTCCCCCCCCCCCTCAGTCTCTTCCCCCCTCAGTCTCTTTCCCCCCCTCAGTCTCCTCCCTCCCCCTCCCCCTTCCCCCCCTCCCCCTCTCTCCTTCCCCCCCTCCCCTTCCCCCCCCTCCCCCTCTCCCCTTCCCCCCCTCCCCCTCTCCCCTTCCCCCCTCCCCCTCTCCCCTTCCCCCCTCCCCTCTCCCCTTCCCCCCCTCCCCCTCTCCCCTTCCCCCCCCTCCCCCTCTCCCCTTCCCCCCCTCTCCCCTTCCCCCCCTCTCCCCTTCCCCCCCTCTCCCCTTCCCCCTCTCCCTCCTCCCCCCTCTCCCTCTCCCCCCCCCCCCAGTCTCTCCCCCCCCCCCCAGTCTCTCCCCGCCCCCCCCAGTCTCTTCCGCCCCCCCCAGTCTCTTCCGCCCCCCCCAGTCTCTTCCGCCCCCCCCAGTCTCTTCCGCCCCCCCAGTCTCTTCCGCCCCCCCCAGTCTCTTCCGCCCCCCCCAGTCTCTTCCGCCCCCCCCAGTCTCTTCCGCCCCCCCCAGTCTCTTCCGCCCCCCCCAGTCTCTTCCGCCCCCCCCAGTCTCTTCCGCCCCCCCCAGTCTCTTCCGCCCCCCCCAGTCTCTTCCGCCCCCCCCAGTCTCTTCCCGCCCCCCCCAGTCTCTTCCGCCCCCCCCAGTCTCTTCCGCCCCCCCCAGTCTCTTCCGCCCCCCCAGTCTCTTCCGCCCCCCCCAGTCTCTTCCGCCCCCCCCAGTCTCTTCCGCCCCCCCCAGTCTCTTCCGCCCCCCCCAGTCTCTTCCGCCCCCCCCAGTCTCTTCCGCCCCCCCAGTCTCTTCCGCCCCCCCCAGTCTCTTCCGCCCCCCCCAGTCTCTTCCGCCCCCCCCAGTCTCTTCCGCCCCCCCCAGTCTCTTCCGCCCCCCCCAGTCTCTTCCGCCCCCCCCAGTCTCTTCCGCCCCCCCCAGTCTCTTCCGCCCCCCCCAGTCTCTTCCGCCCCCCCCAGTCTCTTCCGCCCCCCCCAGTCTCTTCCGCCCCCCCAGTCTCTTCCGCCCCCCCCAGTCTCTTCCGCCCCCCCCAGTCTCTTCCGCCCCCCCCAGTCTCTTCCGCCCCCCCCAGTCTCTTCCGCCCCCCCCAGTCTCTTCCGCCCCCCCCAGTCTCTTCCGCCCCCCCCAGTCTCTTCCGCCCCCCCCAGTCTCTTCCGCCCCCCCCAGTCTCTTCCGCCCCCCCCAGTCTCTTCCGCCCCCCCCAGTCTCTTCCGCCCCCCCCAGTCTCTTCCGCCCCCCCCAGTCTCTTCCGCCCCCCCCCAGTCTCTTCCGCCCCCCCCAGTCTCTTCCGCCCCCCCCAGTCTCTTCCGCCCCCCCAGTCTCTTCCGCCCCCCCCAGTCTCTTCCGCCCCCCCCAGTCTCTTCCGCCCCCCCCAGTCTCTTCCGCCCCCCCCAGTCTCTTCCGCCCCCCCCAGTCTCTTCCGCCCCCCCCAGTCTCTTCCGCCCCCCCAGTCTCTTCCGCCCCCCCAGTCTCTTCCGCCCCCCCAGTCTCTTTGTCCCCCCCCGTTTCCGCCCCCCCCAGTCTCTTCCGCCCCCCCCAGTCTCTTCCGCCCCCCCCAGTCTCTTCCGCCCCCCCCAGTCTCTTCCGCCCCCCCCAGTCTCTTCCGCCCCCCCCAGTCTCTTCCGCCCCCCCCAGTCTCTTCCGCCCCCCCCAGTCTCTTCCGCCCCCCCCAGTCTCTTCCGCCCCCCCCAGTCTCTTCCGCCCCCCCCAGTCTCTTCCGCCCCCCCAGTCTCTTCCGCCCCCCCCAGTCTCTTCCGCCCCCCCCAGTCTCTTCCGCCCCCCCCAGTCTCTTCCGCCCCCCCCAGTCTCTTCCGCCCCCCCCAGTCTCTTCCGCCCCCCCCAGTCTCTTCCGCCCCCCCCAGTCTCTTCCGCCCCCCCCAGTCTCTTCCGCCCCCCCCAGTCTCTTCCGCCCCCCCCAGTCTCTTCCGCCCCCCCAGTCTCTTCCGCCCCCCCCAGTCTCTTCCGCCCCCCCCAGTCTCTTCCGCCCCCCCCAGTCTCTTCCGCCCCCCCCCAGTCTCTTCCGCCCCCCCAGTCTCTTCCGCCCCCCCCAGTCTCTTCCGCCCCCCCCAGTCTCTTCCGCCCCCCCCAGTCTCTTCCGCCCCCCCCAGTCTCTTCCGCCCCCCCCAGTCTCTTCCGCCCCCCCCAGTCTCTTCCGCCCCCCCAGTCTCTTCCGCCCCCCCAGTCTCTTCCGCCCCCCCCAGTCTCTTCCGCCCCCCCCAGTCTCTTCCGCCCCCCCCAGTCTCTTCCGCCCCCCCCAGTCTCTTCCGCCCCCCCCAGTCTCTTCCGCCCCCCCCAGTCTCTTCCGCCCCCCCAGTCTCTTCCGCCCCCCCCAGTCTCTTCCGCCCCCCCCAGTCTCTTCCGCCCCCCCCAGTCTCTTCCGCCCCCCCAGTCTCTTCCGCCCCCCCCAGTCTCTTCCGCCCCCCCCAGTCTCTTCCGCCCCCCCCAGTCTCTTCCGCCCCCCCCAGTCTCTTCCGCCCCCCCCAGTCTCTTCCGCCCCCCCCAGTCTCTTCCGCCCCCCCCAGTCTCTTCCGCCCCCCCCAGTCTCTTCCGCCCCCCCCAGTCTCTTCCGCCCCCCCCAGTCTCTTCCGCCCCCCCCAGTCTCTTCCGCCCCCCCCAGTCTCTTCCGCCCCCCCAGTCTCTTCCGCCCCCCCCCAGTCTCTTCCGCCCCCCCCAGTCTCTTCCGCCCCCCAGTCTCTTCCGCCCCCCCCAGTCTCTTCCGCCCCCCCCAGTCTCTTCCGCCCCCCCCAGTCTCTTCCGCCCCCCCCAGTCTCTTCCGCCCCCCCCAGTCTCTTCCGCCCCCCCAGTCTCTTCCGCCCCCCCAGTCTCTTCCGCCCCCCCCAGTCTCTTCCGCCCCCCCAGTCTCTTCCGCCCCCCCCAGTCTCTTCCGCCCCCCCCAGTCTCTTCCGCCCCCCCCAGTCTCTTCCGCCCCCCCAGTCTCTTCCGCCCCCCCCAGTCTCTTCCGCCCCCCCCAGTCTCTTCCGCCCCCCCCAGTCTCTTCCGCCCCCCCAGTCTCTTCCGCCCCCCCCAGTCTCTTCCGCCCCCCCCAGTCTCTTCCGCCCCCCCCAGTCTCTTCCGCCCCCCCCAGTCTCTTCCGCCCCCCCCAGTCTCTTCCGCCCCCCCCAGTCTCTTCCGCCCCCCCCAGTCTCTTCCGCCCCCCCCAGTCTCTTCCGCCCCCCCCAGTCTCTTCCGCCCCCCCCAGTCTCTTCCGCCCCCCCCAGTCTCTTCCGCCCCCCCCAGTCTCTTCCGCCCCCCCAGTCTCTTCCGCCCCCCCCAGTCTCTTCCGCCCCCCCCAGTCTCTTCCGCCCCCCCCAGTCTCTTCCGCCCCCCCCAGTCTCTTCCGCCCCCCCCAGTCTCTTCCGCCCCCCCCAGTCTCTTCCGCCCCCCCCAGTCTCTTCCGCCCCCCCCAGTCTCTTCCGCCCCCCCCAGTCTCTTCCGCCCCCCCCAGTCTCTTCCGCCCCCCCCAGTCTCTTCCGCCCCCCCCAGTCTCTTCCGCCCCCCCCAGTCTCTTCCGCCCCCCCCAGTCTCTTCCGCCCCCCCCAGTCTCTTCCGCCCCCCCCAGTCTCTTCCGCCCCCCCCAGTCTCTTCCGCCCCCCCCAGTCTCTTCCGCCCCCCCCAGTCTCTTCCGCCCCCCCCAGTCTCTTCCGCCCCCCCCAGTCTCTTCCGCCCCCCCCAGTCTCTTCCGCCCCCCCCAGTCTCTTCCGCCCCCCCCAGTCTCTTCCGCCCCCCCCAGTCTCTTCCGCCCCCCCCAGTCTCTTCCGCCCCCCCCAGTCTCTTCCGCCCCCCCAGTCTCTTCCGCCCCCCCCAGTCTCTTCCGCCCCCCCCAGTCTCTTCCGCCCCCCCCAGTCTCTTCCGCCCCCCCAGTCTCTTCCGCCCCCCCCAGTCTCTTCCGCCCCCCCCAGTCTCTTCCGCCCCCCCCAGTCTCTTCCGCCCCCCCCAGTCTCTTCCGCCCCCCCCAGTCTCTTCCGCCCCCCCCAGTCTCTTCCGCCCCCCCCAGTCTCTTCCGCCCCCCCCAGTCTCTTCCGCCCCCCCCAGTCTCTTCCGCCCCCCCCAGTCTCTTCCGCCCCCCCCAGTCTCTTCCGCCCCCCCAGTCTCTTCCGCCCCCCCCAGTCTCTTCCGCCCCCCCCAGTCTCTTCCGCCCCCCCCAGTCTCTTCCGCCCCCCCAGTCTCTTCCGCCCCGTCTCTCCCCCAGTCTCTTCCGCCCCCCCCAGTCTCTTCCGCCCCCCCCAGTCTCTTCCGCCCCCCCCCAGTCTCTTCCGCCCCCCCCAGTCTCTTCCGCCCCCCCCAGTCTCTTCCGCCCCCCCCAGTCTCTTCCGCCCCCCCCAGTCTCTTCCGCCCCCCCCAGTCTCTTCCGCCCCCCCCAGTCTCTTCCGCCCCCCCCAGTCTCTTCCGCCCCCCCCAGTCTCTTCCGCCCCCCCCAGTCTCTTCCGCCCCCCCCAGTCTCTTCCGCCCCCCCCAGTCTCTTCCGCCCCCCCCAGTCTCTTCCGCCCCCCCCAGTCTCTTCCGCCCCCCCAGTCTCTTCCGCCCCCCCCAGTCTCTTCCGCCCCCCCAGTCTCTTCCGCCCCCCCCAGTCTCTTCCGCCCCCCCAGTCTCTTCCGCCCCCCCCAGTCTCTTCCGCCCCCCCCAGTCTCTTCCGCCCCCCCCAGTCTCTTCCGCCCCCCCCAGTCTCTCCGCCCCCCCAGTCTCTTCCGCCCCCCCCAGTCTCTTCCGCCCCCCCCCAGTCTCTTCCGCCCCCCCCAGTCTCTTCCGCCCCCCCCAGTCTCTTCCGCCCCCCCCAGTCTCTTCCGCCCCCCCCAGTCTCTTCCGCCCCCCCCAGTCTCTTCCGCCCCCCC
Organism: Pristiophorus japonicus; assembly: GCF_044704955.1. Taxonomy (NCBI): domain Eukaryota; kingdom Metazoa; phylum Chordata; class Chondrichthyes; family Pristiophoridae; genus Pristiophorus; species Pristiophorus japonicus. Next base: position 50,015,235 of record NC_091993.1, read on the forward strand.
AGTCTCTTCCGCCCCCCCCAGTCTCTTCCGCCCCCCCCAGTCTCTTCCGCCCCCCCAGTCTCTTCCGCCCCCCCCAGTCTCTTCCGCCCCCCCCAGTCTCTTCCGCCCCCCCCAGTCTCTTCCGCCCCCCCCAGTCTCTTCCGCCCCCCCCAGTCTCTTCCGCCCCCCCCAGTCTCTTCCGCCCCCCCCAGTCTCTTCCGCCCCCCCCAGTCTCTTCCGCCCCCCCCAGTCTCTTCCGCCCCCCCCAGTCTCTTCCGCCCCCCCCAGTCTCTTCCGCCCCCCCCAGTCTCTTCCGCCCCCCCCAGTCTCTTCCGCCCCCCCCAGTCTCTTCCGCCCCCCCCAGTCTCTTCCGCCCCCCCCAGTCTCTTCCGCCCCCCCCAGTCTCTTCCGCCCCCCCCAGTCTCTTCCGCCCCCCCCAGTCTCTTCCCGCCCCCCCCAGTCTCTTCCGCCCCCCCCAGTCTCTTCCGCCCGTCTCTTCGCCCCCAGTCTCTTCCGCCCCCCCCAGTCTCTTCCGCCCCCCCCGGTCTCTTCCGCCCCCCCCAGTCTCTTCCGCCCCCCCCAGTCTCTTCCGCCCCCCCCAGTCTCTTCCGCCCCCCCCAGTCTCTTCCGCCCCCCCCAGTCTCTTCCGCCCCCCCAGTCTCTTCCGCCCCCCCAGTCTCTTCCGCCCCCCCCAGTCTCTTCCGCCCCCCCAGTCTCTTCCGCCCCCCCCCAGTCTCTTCCGCCCCCCCCAGTCTCTTCCGCCCCCCCCAGTCTCTTCCGCCCCCCCAGTCTCTTCCGCCCCCCCCAGTCTCTTCCGCCCCCCCCAGTCTCTTCCGCCCCCCCCAGTCTCTTCCGCCCCCCCCAGTCTCTTCCGCCCCCCCCAGTCTCTTCCGCCCCCCCCAGTCTCTTCCGCCCCCCCCAGTCTCTTCCGCCCCCCCCAGTCTCTTCCGCCCCCCCCAGTCTCTTCCGCCCCCCCCAGTCTCTTCCGCCCCCCCCAGTCTCTTCCGCCCCCCCCAGTCTCTTCCGCCCCCCCCAGTCTCTTCCGCCCCCCCCCAGTCTCTTCCGCCCCCCCCAGTCTCTTCCGCCCCCCCCAGTCTCTTCCGCCCCCCCCAGTCTCTTCCGCCCCCCCCAGTCTCTTCCGCCCCCCCAGTCTCTTCCGCCCCCCCCAGTCTCTTCCGCCCCCCCCAGTCTCTTCCGCCCCCCCCAGTCTCTTCCGCCCCCCCCAGTCTCTTCCGCCCCCCCCAGTCTCTTCCGCCCCCCCCAGTCTCTTCCGCCCCCCCCAGTCTCTTCCGCCCCCCCCAGTCTCTTCCGCCCCCCCAGTCTCTTCCGCCCCCCCCAGTCTCTTCCGCCCCCCCCAGTCTCTTCCGCCCCCCCAGTCTCTTCCGCCCCCCCAGTCTCTTCCGCCCCCCCAGTCTCTTCCGCCCCCCCCAGTCTCTTCCGCCCCCCCCAGTCTCTTCCGCCCCCCCCAGTCTCTTCCGCCCCCCCCAGTCTCTTCCGCCCCCCCCAGTCTCTTCCGCCCCCCCCAGTCTCTTCCGCCCCCCCAGTCTCTTCCGCCCCCCCCAGTCTCTTCCGCCCCCCCCAGTCTCTTCCGCCCCCCCCAGTCTCTTCCGCCCCCCCCAGTCTCTTCCGCCCCCCCAGTCTCTTCCGCCCCCCCCAGTCTCTTCCGCCCCCCCAGTCTCTTCCGCCCCCCCCAGTCTCTTCCGCCCCCCCCAGTCTCTTCCGCCCCCCCCAGTCTCTTCCGCCCCCCCCAGTCTCTTCCGCCCCCCCCAGTCTCTTCCGCCCCCCCCAGTCTCTTCCGCCCCCCCAGTCTCTTCCGCCCCCCCCAGTCTCTTCCGCCCCCCCCAGTCTCTTCCGCCCCCCCCCAGTCTCTTCCGCCCCCCCCAGTCTCTTCCGCCCCCCCCAGTCTCTTCCGCCCCCCCCAGTCTCTTCCGCCCCCCCCAGTCTCTTCCGCCCCCCCCAGTCTCTTCCGCCCCCCCCAGTCTCTTCCGCCCCAGCCCCCCAGTCTCTTCCGCCCCCCCCAGTCTCTTCCGCCCCCCCCAGTCTCTTCCGCCCCCCCCAGTCTCTTCCGCCCCCCCCAGTCTCTTCCGCCCCCCCCAGTCTCTTCCGCCCCCCCCAGTCTCTTCCGCCCCCCCCAGTCTCTTCCGCCCCCCCCAGTCTCTTCCGCCCCCCCCAGTCTCTTCCGCCCCCCCAGTCTCTTCCGCCCCCCCTCCAGTCTCTTCCGCCCCCCCCAGTCTCTTCCGCCCCCCCCAGTCTCTTCCGCCCCCCCCAGTCTCTTCCGCCCCCCCAGTCTCTTCCGCCCCCCCCAGTCTCTTCCGCCCCCCCCAGTCTCTTCCGCCCCCCCCAGTCTCTTCCGCCCCCCCCAGTCTCTTCCGCCCCCCCAGTCTCTTCCGCCCCCCCAGTCTCTTCCGCCCCCCCCAGTCTCTTCCGCCCCCCCCAGTCTCTTCCGCCCCCCCCAGTCTCTTCCGCCCCCTCTTGCCCAGTCTCTTCCGCCCCCCCCAGTCTCTTCCGCCCCCCCCAGTCTCTTCCGCCCCCCCCAGTCTCTTCCGCCCCCCCCAGTCTCTTCCGCCCCCCCCAGTCTCTTCCGCCCCCCCAGTCTCTTCCGCCCCCCCAGTCTCTTCCGCCCCCCCCAGTCTCTTCCGCCCCCCCCAGTCTCTTCCGCCCCCCCCAGTCTCTTCCGCCCCCCCCAGTCTCTTCCGCCCCCCCCAGTCTCTTCCGCCCCCCCCAGTCTCTCCGCCCCCCCCAGTCTCTTCCGCCCCCCCCAGTCTCTTCCGCCCCCCCAGTCTCTTCCGCCCCCCCCAGTCTCTTCCGCCCCCCCCAGTCTCTTCCGCCCCCCCCAGTCTCTTCCGCCCCCCCCAGTCTCTTCCGCCCCCCCCAGTCTCTTCCGCCCCCCCCAGTCTCTTCCGCCCCCCCCAGTCTCTTCCGCCCCCCCCAGTCTCTTCCCGCCCCCCCCAGTCTCTTCCGCCCCCCCCAGTCTCTTCCGGCCCCCCCCAGTCTCTTCCGCCCCCCCCAGTCTCTCCGCCCCCCCCAGTCTCTTCCGCCCCCCCCAGTCTCTTCCGCCCCCCCCAGTCTCTTCCCGCCCCCCCCAGTCTCTTCCGCCCCCCCCAGTCTCTTCCCGCCCCCCCCAGTCTCTTCCGCCCCCCCCAGTCTCTTCCCGCCCCCCCCAGTCTCTTCCGCCCCCCCCAGTCTCTTCCGCCCCCCCCAGTCTCTTCCGCCCCCCCCAGTCTCTTCCGCCCCCCCCAGTCTCTCCGCCCCCCCCAGTCTCTTCCCGCCCCCCCCAGTCTCTTCCCGCCCCGTCTCTCCCCCCAGTCTCTCCCGCCCCCCCCAGTCTCTTCCCGCCCCCCCCAGTCTCTCCCGCCCCCAGTCTCCCCAGTCTCTCCCGCCCCCCCCAGTCTCTCCGCCCCCCCAGTCTCTCCCGCCCCCCCCAGTCTCTTCCCGCCCCCCCCAGTCTCTCCCGCCCCCCCCAGTCTCTTCCGCCCCCCCCAGTCTCTCCCGCCCCCCCCAGTCTCTCCCGCCCCCCCCAGTCTCTCCCGCCCCCCCCCAGTCTCTCCCGCCCCCCCCAGTCTCTCCCGCCCCCCCAGTCCCCCCAGTCTCTCCGCCCCCCCCAGTCTCTCCCGCCCCCCCCAGTCTCTTCCGCCCCCCCCAGTCTCTCCGCCCCCCCCAGTCTCTCCCGCCCCCCCCCCCCAGTCTCTCCCGCCCCCCCCCAGTCTCTCCCGCCCCCCCCAGTCTCTCCCGCCCCCCCCAGTCTCTCCCGCCCCCCCCAGTCTCTCCCGCCCCCCCCAGTCTCTCCCGCCCCCCCCAGTCTCTCCCGCCCCCCCCAGTCTCTCCCGCCCCCCCCAGTCTCTCCCGCCCCCCCCAGTCTCTCCCGCCCCCCCCAGTCTCTCCCGCCCCCCCCAGTCTCTCCCGCCCCCCCAGTCTCTCCCGCCCCCCAGTCCCCCCCAGTCTCTCCCGCCCCCCCCAGTCTCTCCCGCCCCCCCCAGTCTCTCCCGCCCCCCCAGTCTCTCCCGCCCCCCCCAGTCTCTCCCGCCCCCCCCAGTCTCTCCCGCCCCCCCTCCCAGTCTCTCCCGCCCCCCCCAGTCTCTCCCGCCCCCCCCAGTCTCTCCCGCCCCCCCCAGTCTCTCCCGCCCCCCCAGTCTCTCCCGCCCCCCCAGTCTCTCCCGCCCCCCCCAGTCTCTCCCGCCCCCCCCAGTCTCTCCCGCCCCCCCCAGTCTCTCCCGCCCCCCCCAGTCTCTCCCGCCCCCCCCAGTCTCTCCCGCCCCCCCCAGTCTCTCCCGCCCCCCCCAGTCTCTCCCGCCCCCCCCAGTCTCTCCCGCCCCCCCCAGTCTCTCCCGCCCCCCCCAGTCTCTCCCGCCCCCCCCAGTCTCTCCCGCCCCCCCCAGTCTCTCCCCGCCCCCCCCAGTCTCTCCCGCCCCCCCCAGTCTCTCCCGCCCCCCCCAGTCTCTCCCGCCCCCCCCAGTCTCTCCCGCCCCCCCCAGTCTCTCCCGCCCCCCCCAGTCTCTCCCGCCCCCCCCAGTCTCTCCCGCCCCCCCCAGTCTCTCCCGCCCCCCCCAGTCTCTCCCGCCCCCCCCAGTCTCTCCCGCCCCCCCCAGTCTCTCCCGCCCCCCCCAGTCTCTCCCGCCCCCCCAGTCTCTCCCGCCCCCCCCAGTCTCTCCCGCCCCCCCCAGTCTCTCCCGCCCCCCCCAGTCTCTCCCGCCCCCCCCAGTCTCTCCCGCCCCCCCCAGTCTCTCCCGCCCCCCCCAGTCTCTCCCGCCCCCCCCAGTCTCTCCCGCCCCCCCCAGTCTCTCCCGCCCCCCCCAGTCTCTCCCGCCCCCCCCAGTCTCTCCCGCCCCCCCCAGTCTCTCCCGCCCCCCCCAGTCTCTCCCGCCCCCCCCAGTCTCTCCCGCCCCCCCCAGTCTCTCCCGCCCCCCCCAGTCTCTCCCGCCCCCCCCAGTCTCTCCCGCCCCCCCCAGTCTCTCCCGCCCCCCCCAGTCTCTCCCGCCCCCCCCAGTCTCTCCCGCCCCCCCAGTCTCTCCCGCCCCCCCAGTCTCTCCCGCCCCCCCAGTCTCTCCCGCCCCCCCCAGTCTCTCCCGCCCCCCCCAGTCTCTCCGCCCCCCCCAGTCTCTCCGCCCCCCCAGTCTCTCCCGCCCCCCCCAGTCTCTCCCGCCCCCCCCAGTCTCTCCCGCCCCCCCAGTCTCTCCCGCCCCCCCCAGTCTCTCCCGCCCCCCCCAGTCTCTCCCGCCCCCCCCAGTCTCTCCCGCCCCCCCCAGTCTCTCCCGCCCCCCCCAGTCTCTCCGCCCCCCCAGTCTCTCCCGCCCCCCCCAGTCTCTCCCGCCCCCCCCAGTCTCTCCCGCCCCCCCCAGTCTCTCCCGCCCCCCCCAGTCTCTCCCGCCCCCCCCAGTCTCTCCGCCCCCCCCAGTCTCTTCCGCCCCCCCCAGTCTCTCCCGCCCCCCCCAGTCTCTCCGCCCCCCCCAGTCTCTCCGCCCCCCCAGTCTCTCCGCCCCCCCCAGTCTCTCCCGCCCCCCCCAGTCTCTCCCGCCCCCCCCAGTCTCTTCCCGCCCCCCCCAGTCTCTCCCGCCCCCCCAGTCTCTCCGCCCCCCAGTCTCTTCCGCCCCCCCCAGTCTCTTCCCGCCCCCCCCAGTCTCTTCCGCCCCCCCCAGTCTCTTCCGCCCCCCCCAGTCTCTTCCGCCCCCCCCAGTCTCTTCCCGCCCCCCCCAGTCTCTCCGCCCCCCCCAGTCTCTTCCGCCCCCCCCAGTCTCTTCCGCCCCCCCCAGTCTCTTCCGCCCCCCCCAGTCTCTTCCGCCCCCCCCAGTCTCTTCCCCCCCCCCAGTCTCTTCCGCCCCCCCCAGTCTCTTCCGCCCCCCCCAGTCTCTTCCGCCCCCCCAGTCTCTTCCGCCCCCCCCAGTCTCTTCCGCCCCCCCCAGTCTCTTCCGCCCCCCCCAGTCTCTTCCGCCCCCCCAGTCTCTTCCGCCCCCCCCAGTCTCTTCCGCCCCCCCCAGTCTCTTCCGCCCCCCCAGTCTCTTCCGCCCCCCCCCAGTCTCTTCCGCCCCCCCCAGTCTCTTCCGCCCCCCCCAGTCTCTTCCGCCCCCCCAGTCTCTTCCGCCCCCCATTCTCCTCGCCCCCCCCAGTCTCTTCCGCCCCCCCCAGTCTCTTCCGCCCCCCCCAGTCTCTTCCGCCCCCCCCAGTCTCTTCCGCCCCCCCCAGTCTCTTCCGCCCCCCCCAGTCTCTTCCGCCCCCCCCAGTCTCTTCCGCCCCCCCCAGTCTCTTCCGCCCCCCCCAGTCTCTTCCGCCCCCCCCAGTCTCTTCCGCCCCCCCCAGTCTCTTCCGCCCCCCCCAGTCTCTTCCGCCCCCCCCAGTCTCTTCCGCCCCCCCCAGTCTCTTCCGCCCCCCCCAGTCTCTTCCGCCCCCCCCCCAGTCTCTTCCGCCCCCCCCAGTCTCTTCCGCCCCCCAGTCTCTTCCGCCCCCCCCAGTCTCTTCCGCCCCCCCCAGTCTCTTCCGCCCCCCCCAGTCTCTTCCGCCCCCCCCAGTCTCTTCCGCCCCCCCAGTCTCTCCGCCCCCCCAGTCTCTTCCGCCCCCCCAGTCTCTTCCGCCCCCCCCAGTCTCTTCCGCCCCCCCCAGTCTCTTCCGCCCCCCCCAGTCTCTTCCGCCCCCCCCAGTCTCTTCCGCCCCCCCCAGTCTCTTCCGCCCCCCCCAGTCTCTTCCGCCCCCCCCAGTCTCTTCCGCCCCCCCCAGTCTCTTCCGCCCCCCCCAGTCTCTTCCGCCCCCCCCAGTCTCTTCCGCCCCCCCCAGTCTCTTCCGCCCCCCCCAGTCTCTTCCGCCCCCCCCAGTCTCTTCCGCCCCCCCAGTCTCTTCCGCCCCCCCCAGTCTCTTCCGCCCCCCCCAGTCTCTTCGCCCCCCCCAGTCTCTTCCGCCCCCCCAGTCTCTTCCGCCCCCCCCAGTCTCTTCCGCCCCCCCCAGTCTCTTCCGCCCCCCCCAGTCTCTTCCGCCCCCCCCAGTCTCTTCCGCCCCCCCCAGTCTCTTCCGCCCCCCCAGTCTCTTCCGCCCCCCCCAGTCTCTTCCGCCCCCCCCAGTCTCTTCCGCCCCCCCCAGTCTCTTCCGCCCCCCCCAGTCTCTTCCGCCCCCCCCAGTCTCTTCCGCCCCCCCCAGTCTCTTCCGCCCCCCCCAGTCTCTTCCGCCCCCCCCAGTCTCTTCCGCCCCCCCCAGTCTCTTCCGCCCCCCCCAGTCTCTTCCGCCCCCCCCAGTCTCTTCCGCCCCCCCCAGTCTCTTCCGCCCCCCCCAGTCTCTTCCGCCCCCCCCAGTCTCTTCCGCCCCCCCCAGTCTCTTCCGCCCCCCCCAGTCTCTTCCGCCCCCCCCAGTCTCTTCCGCCCCCCCAGTCTCTTCCGCCCCCCCCAGTCTCTTCCGCCCCCCCCAGTCTCTTCCGCCCCCCCCAGTCTCTTCCGCCCCCCCCAGTCTCTTCCGCCCCCCCAGTCTCTTCCGCCCCCCCCAGTCTCTTCCGCCCCCCCCAGTCTCTTCCGCCCCCCCCAGTCTCTTCCGCCCCCCCCAGTCTCTTCCGCCCCCCCCAGTCTCTTCCGCCCCCCCCAGTCTCTTCCGCCCCCCCCAGTCTCTTCCGCCCCCCCAGTCTCTTCCGCCCCCCCCAGTCTCTTCCGCCCCCCCCAGTCTCTTCCGCCCCCCCCAGTCTCTTCCGCCCCCCCCAGTCTCTTCCGCCCCCCCCAGTCTCTTCCGCCCCCCCCAGTCTCTTCCGCCCCCCCCAGTCTCTTCCGCCCCCCCCAGTCTCTTCCGCCCCCCCAGTCTCTTCCGCCCCCCCCAGTCTCTTCCGCCCCCCCCAGTCTCTTCCGCCCCCCCAGTCTCTTCCGCCCCCCCAGTCTCTTCCGCCCCCCCCAGTCTCTTCCGCCCCCCCCAGTCTCTTCCGCCCCCCCAGTCTCTTCCGCCCCCCCCAGTCTCTTCCGCCCCCCCCAGTCTCTTCCGCCCCCCCCAGTCTCTTCCGCCCCCCCCAGTCTCTTCCGCCCCCCCCAGTCTCTTCCGCCCCCCCCAGTCTCTTCCGCCCCCCCCAGTCTCTTCCGCCCCCCCAGTCTCTTCCGCCCCCCCCAGTCTCTTCCGCCCCCCCCAGTCTCTTCCGCCCCCCCCAGTCTCTTCCGCCCCCCCCAGTCTCTTCCGCCCCCCCAGTCTCTTCCGCCCCCCCCAGTCTCTTCCGCCCCCCCCAGTCTCTTCCGCCCCCCCAGTCTCTTCCGCCCCCCCAGTCTCTTCCGCCCCCCCCAGTCTCTTCCGCCCCCCCCAGTCTCTTCCGCCCCCCCCAGTCTCTTCCGCCCCCCCCAGTCTCTTCCCGCCCCCCCCCAGTCTCTTCCGCCCCCCCCAGTCTCTTCCGCCCCCCCAGTCTCTTCCGCCCCCCCAGTCTCTTCCGCCCCCCCCCAGTCTCTTCCGCCCCCCCCAGTCTCTTCCGCCCCCCCCAGTCTCTTCCGCCCCCCCAGTCTCTTCCGCCCCCCCCAGTCTCTTCCGCCCCCCCCAGTCTCTTCCGCCCCCCCCAGTCTCTTCCGCCCCCCCCAGTCTCTTCCGCCCCCCCCAGTCTCTTCCGCCCCCCCCAGTCTCTTCCGCCCCCCCCAGTCTCTTCCGCCCCCCCCAGTCTCTTCCGCCCCCCCAGTCTCTTCCGCCCCCCCCAGTCTCTTCCGCCCCCCCCAGTCTCTTCCGCCCCCCCCAGTCTCTTCCGCCCCCCCCAGTCTCTTCCGCCCCCCCCAGTCTCTTCCGCCCCCCCCAGTCTCTTCCGCCCCCCCCAGTCTCTTCCGCCCCCCCCAGTCTCTTCCGCCCCCCCCAGTCTCTTCCGCCCCCCTCTCCCCCAGTCTCTTCCGCCCCCCCCAGTCTCTTCCGCCCCCCCCAGTCTCTTCCGCCCCCCCCAGTCTCTTACGCCCCCCCCAGTCTCTTCCGCCCCCCCCAGTCTCTTCCGCCCCCCCCCAGTCTCTTCCGCCCCCCCCAGTCTCTTCCGCCCCCCCCAGTCTCTTCCGCCCCCCAGTCTCTTCCGCCCCCCCCAGTCTCTTCCGCCCCCCCCAGTCTCTTCCGCCCCCCCCAGTCTCTTCCGCCCCCCCCAGTCTCTTCCGCCCCCCCCAGTCTCTTCCGCCCCCCCAGTCTCTTCCCGCCCCCCCCAGTCTCTTCCGCCCCCCCAGTCTCTTCCGCCCCCCCCAGTCTCTTCCGCCCCCCCCAGTCTCTTCCGCCCCCCCCAGTCTCTTCCGCCCCCCCCAGTCTCTTCCGCCCCCCCAGTCTCTTCCGCCCCCCCCAGTCTCTTCCGCCCCCCCCAGTCTCTTCGCCCCCCCAGTCTCTTCCGCCCCCCCCAGTCTCTTCCGCCCCCCCCAGTCTCTTCCGCCCCCCCCAGTCTCTTCCGCCCCCCCCAGTCTCTTCCGCCCCCCCCCAGTCTCTTCCGCCCCCCCCAGTCTCTTCCGCCCCCCCCAGTCTCTTCCGCCCCCCCC